>NC_084870.1:9403222-10065456 GCF_951802175.1 Populus nigra | reverse complement strand
CATCAGGAGACAAATGGACACATTCTTAGAATGAGGCCTTAAGCAAAGCATCATCCAATTACTTTTAAATCCAATATTTTCTCAAGTTCTCATGTTGCACCTAAAATAATCTTCTTCTTTTTTTTTAATAAAATCTACATTTACAAAGAAAAAAAAAGAGGCCTACAACCAAGACTGGGTAATCCTGTATACTTACGCAGGGCTTGCAAGGTTTAGAAGAGGCTGCATTACCAAGCAAGTTACGATCTCTCGAGCAATAGTCCAAACCAGCGGACACTGAGCTTCACGAGGTCTCAGTACTATAGCTAAAACTCCACCAATCAACTGTTGAAGAACCTTTATGGAAGAGAAAATGGAAGCAAAAGAAAAGGATTGTTAAATAAAATAAAGACAGTATATATGGAAGTAGAAAAAAAAAATCGGAATGCTCCACTCACACCTTGTACTCACTCTCAGGAGATATCAGTGCAGGATGAAGCTCCTTAGAAGCAATTAGATGGTGTTTCAACCTTTCATCTCTCTCTTCAGTGGAAAGAGTTGCCATTACATCAGCACCTATGGCCACTTGGTTTCGTCTAAATAGGTCTAAGTGATCCCCTATTAAATCAACTATATCCCTGCAACAATAGACAGTCTTTAATTCTGATGTTTTCACACTTAAAGCTTCTCAATGGCTTTTTAACTAAGAAAAGTTTCTCGATGACTTGTGTGACCATTTTCATTTTAAAAAGGCTATTACAGGACAAAGAAAAACTCACTTTGTTAACAAGTCAATGAGGTTTATCTCTTTAGCCCTTCCAGATATCTCACCAAGAGCATCCATGATTACTGACCGCATCAGTTCAGGTGCCTCCCTATCTGGTGTAATTTCTGAATACCACAAATCTACCACAAAATCCTTCAATATCTTATCAATGAAATCACTAATTGCAGCCTCAACAACTGGAGAATCAATTTTCCTCTTCCACTTTGGTGGCGGTGGCACGGAAGACAGTCTTGAATCATTCAAAGACAGTTGTTTCTTCTCCAAATGTGACAAATAAGAAGGTCGACGGACTGACCGGCGCACTTTCCAGCTGAACTCCACCTCATTACACAAAATTCGTAACAAGGAAACAAAGAGAATTGATATGGGAAGATTCATCCACATTGATGAACTTGTATCTGTAATGAATGGCAATGATCGTCACCGAAAAACACATTAAATTGATTATTTATCATCACTATTCTGTTAGGCAAAGGACACCGAAAAAATGCATCACACGCACGCAAATAACCAAAAACATTTATTTAAGTAATAAATCTAACCTATGAATCAACTTAACCTGCTTTTTATAGTTAACCTCAGCTGATTTAATTTCATCATTTTTTAACAAAAAGAAAAGAAAACAGCGAGGACTCGAAAATTTAATTTTCTACCAAGTCCTTAATTTCCACAGGCAATCAAAACATAATCAGGTAGGAAAAATATAATAAAATAAAATAATTAGTTTCAAAAAATCACAGAAAAAAATGTAAAAACCCTGGCTTAAATTAAAACTGAGTACCAAATAAAATAAAAGCATTTCACCTTGAAAGAAAAGTAAAATAATCACTGAAAAGCAAACAATGCTGTGTCAACAGCAAATTCCATAAAATGCTAGCCCTAGCTCAATTGACACGACACTGGAACACAAATTCACTTATTGATCAAAAAAACCTAAAAAATAAACCTTCAAAACGAACTTTATTAGGAGTTAACAGGATCAAAACAGCTTAAGAAAGCGCGAACTTACGAGATAAGAAGTAAGTGACGCAAAAGATACAGAGACACCACCAAACCATTCGAACTTTAGCTTCTTCAATCAGATCCTGTATTGTCTCCATAGCCTTCATTTTATTTGTTTTCTAAACCCTAGAATTCCTCAATTTTTTATCGCGATCATGAAAAGAAATTGAAAATCGAGATTGCGGGAGCCCAAGGGAATTTGGAGTCGATTTTTCTTCGCATTTGAATGGTACGTGGAGAAAGAAAGGTGCTGGAGCTGGTGCTTTCTCCAACTTGGTTTTGCAGTTGCCACGTCGGAAAGCAGCAGTACTCGGTCACGACCACCTCCAGTTTAAAGGGGAAAAAAACACACAACGGGGATTTCCTAGAAATAATGAGCGATTTGGTCATCTACCATTTTTTATTCATTTTCACATTTATGAGCTACTTTTCCGTGTACATTTTAGAAATTATATATTAGATTTAAATCATCTCATTTAACCGTTTAAATAAAATTTTAAATTAAAATGACTTTTCGATGTTTAATTAAAAATCTTAATCACAAATGGTAAAACTGTACTAAACCTATTACAATCTTAAATCACCTAAATCAACAACAACAACAACAACAACAACAAATTAAGTTTATAGTCATGTTCTTTAAAAATTTAAATTTTTTATTTAAAATTAACTTTTTTATATTGTTTATTGTTTTGATATATTAATATTAAAAAATAAAAAAATATTTTAATATATTTTTAAATTAAAAAAATACAGATTAATGGGCGAAAATCTTAACAAATTCGAGGTACCAAAACTTGTGATATCTGTTCATAAAGTTTTACCAACATGATGGAAATCTTAGGAAATCACACCCAACGGCACCGCCACGGCTTTGAATTTATTTTGAAGGCAAGGTCGAAGGCCCGTATTAACAGACAATGTTTGAGTTCATATAAATAATTGATTAAAAACAGAGATCTTGATGTATATGGAAATATATAAAGTGTGGAATCTAATAATGGGATTTGGATTGGCATCATTTGTGTGGACAGGGACAGCCATTGCCAAGGTGGCCATGTTGATAATGCAGATTTATGTACAGCTACGCTGTGGAAATTGAGAACAACATGAGCCCATGAATCCAAGTTCGTTAAACGGGATTGTACCATTCGTGGAGTGCGAGGCTCGGTCAAGCCCAGAAAGTTAATTTGGGCTCGCCCTGAAAACAACAGTCAGCAGCCTTATATTCTAGATCCGTGGGCCTGGAGCTGCCCAGTTTAAGTTTTTTTCTTTTTCCTGTTTTTGTTGGAGATGATGAGATAATAATTGTGTGTTTTTTTCAATAAGTTTATAGACTTTCAAAACTGTAACAATCAAGTAAAATTTGAAAAGTGGAATGTATGGCGTGTAAACATTGTTAAAGTGTCATTTAAGATAAAAAAGAAGAGGAGTAAAAATAAAGAAAGGAAATTCCCCTGAAAACTATATTTTTTTTATTAATATAGATATCCAGACCAGCTTGTGCATACTTTGACAAATCTCATGGACCATGAAATTAATAATCATGTAAGCCTCCAACAGTCTTGAGATTTATGAGACTCTAACTGATGATTTCTATGGAGTAAATATAGAATCTGACCAGTTAAATTATACCCCTTATGGGTTTCTAAAAACTATTTTTACATGTCATTGTCATCACTCATTTTTCATGTTACTGGTCAGTATCTATGTTACAAGTTATAAACATCATCGTTTAAATGAAATTTCAATAATGTTTTCACGCCATGCATATACATATATGCTCTGTAACAATTACTCAATTATTGTAATTTTTAAAATCTACATATTTATTTTAAAAAAATAAATTTTGACACGTTTAATTGTAATAAATTTTAAAATACACATACTTATTGTGTTGTTATTTAGTTTTTGTTTATCGAAAATTTTCTTTTAATGCTAGGGAACAAAACAAAAAGGGAAGGAAGTGGGGGGTGTATTTTCCACTTTCCTGAATAGAAACATATATCTTAATTATTCACCATAAATTCTACTGGTAATTTATTTTTTAATTTATATAGTATACTATGAGTAAATTAAGTCTTTACATCTTAAAACATTAAAAGAAGGTTTTTTTTTTTTTGTTATTATTGCTCATCAACACATATAACACTGTTGATGGAAATGATATTTTTTATTTTTCAATATAGTTCTTTGCATAATTTATTTTTTTAGCTCAAATTAATATTCAATTACATATTTTTTAAGAAGAAAGGGTTGAATTAAGAGATGGTTGTAAGAGATAGTGAATTGAAGTGGGAGGGAAAGTTGAATGGGAGGTAACTTTTAAATTTATTTTAGAATTTTATTTTTATTTCATGAGCTATCTTCTAACCAATCCATGTAATTTTAAAAAACTCAATGTTGATACTAATTTTTTTTTTAGTTTTTTTTTATAGGAAGAGAGAAAGAGAGAGTCGTTGGATTTCGAAGTAGAAAAAGAAAGTTGTTGCTAGTGACGATCTCGGTCATAAAAATAATTGTTTTTTGTATCAAATGGTTCCATATGATGAGAATAGTTCAAATTAGGTGTTTGTTTACCTTAAAAATATATTTTTTAAAAAATATCTGAACTTGAAAAGATTTTGATTTTCGGGTTAATTTTGGATTTTGGCTCATTTCTTTGCATTTTTTAAGGCCATGTGTTGGTTTAGTAAGGTTTTTATAACATTTTTTAGGTATTTTTAGTAAAAAATAAATTAAAAATGAGTTTTCTTATCAAAAACTCTAGGACCCTATTTTTTTTTTACCACAATTTATAAGATTCTCAGATTATGTGTTGTCTACTAATATAGATAATTTGTCTGTTTTTTTAATAACTGAGATGAATAACATATCGTTTGCTTTATTAACTTTAAAAAAATAAAAGCTAGCATGTGGGCCTTTGCTTAATGAGCTAAACGCTAGGCCTACCTTACAAGTGCTACAGTGCTTAACTAAAATTTTTTTTTAAAATGATTTTTTTAAAGTAATACCTTATTTAGCATGTTTTTAAAAAAAGAAAATCAGTGTGATTACGTGTCAATCGCCCTTGCAAAAATAAACAAACGACAGAATATACGAAAGACTTTTCCTGCCCACTGATCTGCACACCACGCCGCGTTTCGCTAACTGTTGAAAAAAACCAGCGTGCGCCGCTTCTAGTTCTTGCACCTGTTTTAAATTCCAGTCCACAATAAAGTCATCTAAATCAACGGCAAAAACTTTTTTCTATCACCAATCAAACGGCCACTTCCCCGTCTCTTTCACTGCAATAAAAATATCTCCAAAAAAGTATACTACTACTAGTCTGCTACTAAAAAAATCTAATCCTTATCCACTGAAGGCAAGGCCCCTTCGACTGCACTTTTCACGGCTATTGGTGTATTTGGTCCCCCTACTCTTAAATTTACCTATTACGATTCCCTTAATAGTTTTTATATTAATTTCATCCCTTAAACTTTATTTCATACTAATATATTTCTTCTTTCAATTTCAACTGATTGAAAATATATCACTGTTATTGGGTCCAAATTAGAAAAAATTTTCTATTGATTTAATATAAATTTCTTGATTTTATCACTTGTCATGAAAACAAATATAGTTCATACTATTAACATATATACTTTATACAAAAAATAATTATGGTGTAAATTCATCTATTTTTTATATTTTTATTCTACTATCAAAGTTAAATGTAATCAAGGAAAGGTGTGAAGTGCCAGGGATAATAAGATATTTAATTCTTTCAAATATTTTACAATAAAAAACTTTTTTGATATTTATAACAAAAATATAAAGGATAGTTTTTATTTTTAGAAGAAAGGAGTATATATTATCAATTTTTTTACTAGCTAATGTGAGTGGCTGGAATATGATATTAAGTATTAATAACGTATTTAAGATTGTGCTAAAAATTATATTTTAAATGATTTTTTATTTTAAAATATATCAAAATAATATATATTTTTATTTTTTAAAATTTATTTATGATATTATTACATTAAAAAAATTAAAAAAATTATTATTTTTTTAAAAATACGGTGAAATTACAAAAACAAACACTACTTGATTATAAAAATAAGAAGAAGATGGATGATATTCGTATAAAAAACAGTAAAAGGACTAAACAGAAACAAAACTGCGAGTAAGGACACCACCAAGTAGATCATCATCACTCTTCCCTTGTTCCACAATCCACAGTATTTAGCACTCTTTCATCCCATAATTCTGTCTCTCAAGCCTTATCTAAAACACTCAGTGATCCAAAATTACAACCAAGAAACCAAGAGACAGTGTTGTTTTGATACGATGATAAAATCACTTCTCTTACGTTCATTTCCATCTCCTTTACTCGTAGAAGCCCGAGATGTTAATCGTTCAAGCAAGAGAGTTGTTTCTTCTACCATTACTTGTTCTTCTTCAAGAAGCGACGATGCTTTAAATATTCCTAAACTCGATCCCTTTAGCCGAACCAAGATTGAGCGAGCTGTTAAGTCACTACCCCTGATTCAAAAATCCGAGAACGAACTTGCTGGTAAATGTTTTAAACTTGATCTCTTACAATTTTTTTGATTCTTGATTCTCTAAAGACCATGACATGATGATTTTGTGTTTCTTTTATATTTAAGTTTCGATCTTCCGATTTTCTTCAAGTGTCGTTCGTTTCTTGATTGGAATCTTGTATGTTCTATATCACATGGGCTGTTTTCTTGATTTTAATGAGGTTCTGTTACTTATGTTGAAATATTTGAATTTGTTAGTTTGAAGCTTTTTTTATTGATTTTGGCTATTAGTGATGCCAACAGTGTAAATATGGTGTTTTTGTATGCAGATTATTGTTCAACCCTTGAAGGGGATGATTCTTATAGCTGCTGGAGAGCTTATTTTGAACTGAAAGATCTTGAAGTAAGTTACTTATAGCATTGATCATTGAAAATAGAGTGAAAGGGAAGATTTGAATTACAAGTTTCAGTTATATTAATCTCTTGATATTGTGGTGAGTTTGGTATATGATCGCCGTGTAATGGCATAGAAGGATCCATATTGGCGACCCAATTAATTTGGGATGGAGGCTTGGTTGTTGTTGCTGTATTAATTCAATAACTAATCTTAACACAAGCAGCCAACTAGTTAAACTGATTTCAATTTGATTGAGCTGGTTCGTTGGCTTGCTAAGAATCAGTTTATCAATTCTGATATGTTCTGTTAAAAGTTGAGGGATAAACTTAAAAATGAGAGAAAATCCAATATGTGTCAAGTACTTGAGAACCATTAAGTAAAGTCTTAACAAGTTGTGATGCGCTGCAGAGAGAGTCACCGAAAGAGGATGTAGTGAGGCTAATTATCCAATCTGGTGGTGTTAAGTCATTAATTGGGTGCTTACATGGAATTTCATCAATGAACAAAGGGAAAAAGAAAGCTTTCAGTATGGCGGCACCACCGAATGTGATGAAAGAAAGAGAGAGACCGTGTCCAAGACCAGATGGTTTGCCAAAATCGCTGGAGGAGCTTGAAGAGGAAGAAAGAGCTAGAATGCCGGATTCACCATTTACTAGAATGCTTAGAACTAAAGGAAGGTTCCCTGCTTGGTACTCTCCTGCTCCGGACCACGAAACAGATTGATAAACAAGCTGTGTCGTGTTGCATGCCTGTGCTCGGTTGCTTCTTTGCATACCTTGTATACATGGATGTGGTGTGAAAATGTGAAATTTTTATAGATGATACTTCATATGGTGTTTATATACTCTGGGATTTTTATCTGGTCGTCATTCGTCGTTTCTTCAGGTTGTGTCACGGGAAGTTCTTAGTGCTAGAGAAAATCTGTTTGCAACATTCAATGTCTGCAAATTTTGTAAAAATGTGTTTCACGGGTTAAGACGAAGTTATTATATTTTGTTTTTCTTAATATTTTTTCAAGTTTTTGAGTATTAATGGGTGCGAATGAAAGTGTTTTCTTTTTGTGGAGATGGATTTTCCAATAAACTGTAGTTTTTTCAGTTTTGCATTGAACCTTTATTATCATCTGTTTTATGTATGTATGCATTGACTAGTGTGTGCCCAAAGAAGATGGAATACAGGGAACAATGCCACTCCAAAATAGCTCTTGCAACACATTTGATGCAAACTATAGGGTTGTGCTCTTACCTTTCCTATCGCTACCATGTCAATCTTGCTTTCTTTCCCAATCCTAACAGCCTTGGTGCAGCTCGGAGGAAAGAAAGAAGCCATAACATTGCTTTCCATGACAGCACGTGGAGGAACAGAGGTATTTTTTTTTCCTCATCATCAGACAGAAAAAGAAAATAATCATGTTAATTCGAAAAGAGAATCTCGCGTCCATGGTGGCAAAGGGATCGAACTCTTACTAGTTCCTCACATCATCTACCAATAAACCTATCTGAAATACCACAGGCACCACACAAAGATCCATTGTTACTATAAAAATAACGTAGATGAAGATGGTGACACCTGTTATTCTCCAAAATGGTTCTTCTCCAGTATTTAAGGTGTTATTTTGGTACCAAAGATTAGTTACAGATTGACACGGTCAATTGGTAATTTTTTAGTTATTCTTAGTTTAGTTTCATTGAGTCATGTTCCCCACAATCCAAGCAAAACCTATGTTCTAATATTAGAGGTGCAGCCAAATTCCTATGGTGTCAATAAACTGCATAAATTTCGGGTGCCTAAAACTGGAGATCTCTTTCCACAACCTCTCAATGGCTGTCAAACCTTTCCTTTCTTCTCCTTGATATAACATCCTTCTCACATTCATTCCCTCCTATAAGCAGCCTTGGGACTTCCAGGGTAGTCAGTAATGGCTGAACCTCTCAGAGTCTTGGGCTGCTTTTTCTTTTTTTCCTTTCTCTTATCTTCTTCCTCAAACTTCTCTCTTGCCTTAACTGATGCTGAAGCATCTTCTATTGCTCGTCGCCAGCTATTGACATTACATGAAAATGGTGAACTTCCCGATGATTTTGAGTATGGGGTGGATGTGAAAGAAACCTTTGCAAACCAAAGGCTCAGGAGGGCATATATTGGTCTCCAGGCCTGGAAAAAGACAATGTACTCCGACCCGTTTAATACAACTGGCAATTGGGCTGGCGCCGATGTGTGTGCTTATAATGGTGTGTTTTGTGCACCGGCTCTTGACGACTCTGGTCTAAGCGTTATGGCAGGTGTTGATCTTAACGGTGCTGATATTGCTGGGTACCTTCCAGCTGAATTGGGGCTTTTGACAGACGTTGCATTGTTCCACATTAACTCTAACAGGTTTTGTGGAATCATCCCCAAGAGCTTTTCCAAGCTCACACTCATGTACGAGTTTGATGTCAGCAACAACCGCTTTGTTGGCGAATTCCCTTCTGTTGTTTTAACCTTGCCAAGCCTCAAGTATCTTGACATCAGATTCAATGATTTCGAAGGTAGTTTGCCTCCAGAACTCTTCAACAAGGACCTCGATGCTTTGTTCTTGAATGACAACCGGTTCACATCCACCATTCCGGAGACAATAGGCAACTCCCCAGTTTCTGTAGTCACATTTGCGAACAACAAATTCACTGGCTGCATTCCCCACAGCATCGGCAAGATGACCAACTTGAACGAGGTCATCTTTATGGGCAATGATCTTGGTGGTTGCTTCCCAGCAGAAATTGGGCTGCTTGGTAATGTGACAGTGTTTGATGCCAGCCACAATGGGTTCACAGGAATCTTGCCGTCCAGCTTTGCAGGGCTAAAGAAGGTTGAACTCTTGGATCTTGCAGACAACAAGCTGACAGGATTTGTGCCTGAGAACATTTGTAGGTTGTCAAGCTTGACGAACTTCACATTCTCGTATAACTACTTCAAGGGGGAGGCTCAAGCTTGCGTGCCTCCATCAAGGAAGGACACCGTGTTGGATGATACCAGCAATTGCCTGTCTGACAGGCCAAAGCAGAAGTCGGCCAGGACATGTTACCCAGTGGTGAGCCGACCTGTGGATTGCAGCAAGGACAAGTGTTCTGGAGGAGGAGGTTCTTCAAACCCCCATCCAAAACCACAACCCACACCACCTACTCCAGAACATAAACAAACCCCATCTCCACCTAAATCTACTTCTACTCCAACACCATCATCACCAATCCCTGCCCCTCAAACACCAGAATTACCAAAACCAGAACCTAAGTTACCGCTGGCTCCAGTTGAACCAATTAGTCCATCAACACCAGTGGTATCCTTACCACCATCTTTATCAATTAGTCCATCTACCCCATCATCTGACCCATACAATCCAGGACCTGGTGGGCATGGTGAGACACCGTCATCACCGGAGTCTGCACCATCACCCGATCCATTCAATAATTCACCAAATGGGCACAACGAGACACCACAATCACCGGAATCTGCACCATCACCCGATCCATTCAATAATTCACCAGACGGGCATGTCGAGATACCGCTATCACCGGAATCTGCACCATCACCCGATACATTCAATAATTCACCAGATGGGCACGATGAGACATCACAATCACCGAAATCTGCACCATCACCCGATCCATTCAATAATTCACCAGATGGGCACGATGAGACACCACAATCACCTAAGTCTGCACTGTCACCCGATCCATTCAATAACTCACCAGATGGGCACGACGAGATACCACCATCATCGGAGTTGTCACCGGATCCATTTAATAATTCACCAAATGGGCACGATGAGACACCAACATCACCAGAGTCTGCACAATCACCTGATCCATTTAATAATTCACCAATTGGGCACGACGAGACACCACCACCATCACCTGAGATATCTATACCACCATCACCCTTAATTAGTCCACCAACATCGGAGAAACATATACCACTATCATCAGAGTTTGCTCCATCACCTGATTCATATAATTTACGACCTGGTGGACATGATGATACACCACCATTACCAAAATCTACACCGTCACCTGATTCATTTGATAATTCATCAATTAGGCATGACAAGACACCACCACCATCATCTGAGATTGTTATACCACCATCATCCTCATTTAGTCCATCAACTTCAGAGAAACCCATGCCTCCATCACCTAATTCTACACCATCACCTAATTCATATAACCTAGAACTTGGTGGGCATGATGGAACACCACCATCACTAATGCCTTCAATAAAGCCCGAGACACCAGAACCATCACCACAACTAGAAATACCAATGGTAAATCATCATTCTCCTTTACCTTTGGTTCACTCACCTCTACTACAACAAAAAACACCAATTGTAAATCATCACTCTCCTCAACTTCCAGTTCACTCATCTCCACCATCATCACAATCCCTATCCCCTATAGTCCATTCACTTCCACCACCATCAATTCATTTCCCACCACCTCTTGTGCATTCACCACCACCACCTATTTATTCCCTTCCACCACCAGTTTACTCTCCCCCTCTGCCAGTACGTTCACCGCCACCACCAGCACCACCAGTACAATCATCCCCACCACCATTGCACTCTCCCCCACCACCTGTACACTCACCCCCTCCACCACCAGTTTACTCTCCCCCACCACCTGTGCATTCACCTCCTCTACCACCAGTTTACTCTCCCCCTCCGCTAGTACATTCACCGCCACCACCAGTGCACTCTCCCCCACCACCTGTATACTCACCCCCTCTACCACCAGTTTACTCTCCCCCTCCACCAGTACATTCACTGCCACCACCAGTGCACTCTCCCCCACCACCACCTATACACTCACCCCCTCCACCACCTATGCACTCACCCCCGCCACCCGTGCAATCTCTCCCTCCACCACCTGTAAACTCACCCCCGCCACCCGTGCACTCCCTAACACCACCAGTTCATTCTCCTACATCACCCGTGCACTCCCATCCACCACCTGTAAACTCACCCCCGCTACCTGCGCAGTCTCTCCCACCACCACCACTTCACTCTCTACCACCACCAATTAGATCACCTCCACCTCCAGTTTTCTCTCCACCACCAGTAATTGTATCTCCTCCTCCACCTCCCCCGGAAGAAGACTTCGTCCTTCCACCAAACCTCGGATTCCAATATGCATCACCACCTCCACCAACGTTCCCAGGCTACTAATTAGTATACATGACCATTGTTTGTAATTCAGAAAGGCTAATGTACGCCGCTGAAAAAAAACTTGGGTACTTCAACTTCTTGATCAGAAAATATAATGTTCCCCCCTCTTCATGGAATGGAAGTTCTTGTTGGTTACGTTACCGGAGATATGTCTCTTTTATTTTCTCTCTTTCTCTATCATATCTAAGCAAAAACTGAGGAACTGGAACAATATGTTGCTACCTTGACAGTGACAATGATTTGCTTGTAAACTACATTTTCAAGGATCTGATATACAGAAGAGAATACCATAATTTTTTTTCCTATCAATGCCACATGACTGGTTTTTGTACTTGGTGTGTATGCCATCAGAGTTTCATGCAAGGTATTCCAGTGGAATGAAAGATCATTGCCAATTCACCGATGCTTTTTCTTGCATTTTGATTGTAATTTTGACAATTTCTCTGACATATATGTAACCTCATTTTCAAACTGAAATCGAAGTGCAAACGTAAGCAAAGAAAAAATAATAATCCTGGTCTTCATTTCCTGAAGCATCTGCATCATTCGATCCTCGAAACGCTTGTCTTTTGGAGTAAAATGGACTCCTCTTCCTAAACCATAATAATTGATGGCTGGTTAAGTTTCTAGATCATCCTGCAGGGTGCCTTTCAGTTTAAGCGTAATCTATCGAAGAATAGAGACTGATCATTAATAGATGTTCAACTACATATACGTTGTTCTCTAGTAAACATTTCAACGCATAAGTTCAGTTTCTTTGATATATATGAAATCCTTATAAGTAAAAATTTATCTTCGATTGTGAACAAGATCATTATACTATTAATAGGAAATTTAGAGGTTACACTGATTATTACAGGTTACAAGATATAGTCAACAAGAGAGTGATAATCTGACAACACAAACCCACCCACATCCATAGCTGGATAAACTTAGCAAACCAAACACAAGACATGGAAGCAAGAAAATTAATCGAACCATTGTGCTCGATATCCTTGTTATAGGTAACATAAAAAAGGTTAGTTCCTTTTTGTCCTAGTCTAGGAAATTCATAAGCTACTGTGCCTTTTCTTTTTGGTAAAGATCAACTATTGTGGTTGATCTTATGGAGGATGGAGATGACCTTAGAACTTGTCAAAGGCTTCTCCTGATAATCATCTAGGCCAGCATCCATAAATTCTTGTATTTCTTGCTCGAGGAAACGTGTTGATACGCCTACAATAATGCTATGTATGCCCAGGGCACGGAGTTCCCTTGTTGCCTGCCGTAAATAAGAGAAAAAATGTTTTGTAACTTTGCTTTGATACTATGAAATTGCTTTGATACTTTGAAACATGAGTTTGGTTAAATCTCCTAGGAATGAAATCATGCTAAAAAATGTATTGTACTTAATATTGAATGGTTAATATTCGATATACCTCAATCCCATTCATGATAGGCATGTCCCTGTCCATCACAATAAGGTCAAACTTTTTGCCTGAACAATGAAGGGCAACAACTTCCTCTCCATTGGCAGCAACCTGGTTTTCGATTCCCAACTTACTCAAGAGCTTACTATGAATGGTTTTAATGATTCTATCATCATCGACAACAAGTGCAGTTATCTTGGTTCTGCCATTGCTTGTTGCCATCTCGTTTCTCTTGTTTAGTGCCAAACCACTTGAAGTTGATCTCCTATAGCTGCAGAACAAGCTATTATAAGGTCATAAATAGATGAAAATCATCAGATACGTTTTAAACTATCTACAAGATGTGATTATCCTTATTTAAGATGGCCATAATGAAAGACGTTTCCGCAGAATATTTGCAATGTTCTGCTGAGAAAGGATAACAACACACTGTAAAGATCTGCATGCATGCACCAATAATTCCAACCTGCTTTAGTTTTTCTCTTTTTCCCTCCTTAATAACAATTTTAGTTAATCAAATCTTATTACTCCTTGTAAGATAGCCAATGATTTGTTGTGTGAAACAACATTTTGAAAACAATATCATTTTCTTTCCCTTCGGGAGTTAGATATGCTAGCTCCTTTGCTTTGCATATCTGAATCACAATCTAGCATGTAATATGCTCTTGTTTGGCTAAAAGTTACCCATTATAAAATATTTCTCTTTCAATTATATCCAATATGGAATAATATAATACTTCAAGAGCAGATGATTATTGCATTTTTTTCAGGCTTCCATTCTAGTGACAACTTAAAAGTGAAGCAACTGCTAGATGTTTGATTAAGTTTCGGTAATCAATTAAACACCACAGATTTGCATGCCAGAATTGACGCAACCAATTCTACATATTCCTCTCTATATATACTAATTATTCATCATATCTTGGTTTAGACCTCTGTATTTAAACCTTTTCTAAAGACCGGTCCTCATCTTCTCATTAAAGTTGGAATTACTAGTGATTTATACAAGTTTGTTTTGTGCAGATGATGCCTAAACCCTAGCTGTGTATTCTACTGCTAAAGTTTTGTTCCGGATATACAAGTCATGGGGTGATGCTAATGTTCATAGAATATAGTACAAAATTGAAGTGGTGGGACGGTCAGGTTGTTGTAAACCAAACTGGAGCATGGATTGGCAAACAGTTTTTCCAAGAACCAAGTCAATCTCTCTTCCGTTATGCTAATTATATTAATGTTTTTCAAGTTGTTGATCAAGTAGTAGTTGCTGCTAATTAACTAAATGACTCGAATGTCAAGTGTGGCCTCATGTTTGATTTGTATCAAGGCTAGGCAACCATATTGTTTGTTAATTACTTGTTCAACCTTGCGTGAATAATCAGGCTTTACGACACCAATCGCAACCTCAAATCGACTCATGCGCTTATACTCTGAAAAGGGGCATTGAATATGAAGCCCAGAAACTGTTCGATGGAATGCCTCAAAGAAATGTTAAGTCATGAAACATCATAGTATCTGCCCACGTAAAATCTTAGAACTTAAGACAAGCGAAGGCCATATTTGATTCTGTTCCTGTTAGATTTGGTCACTTACAATTTATGTTATTGGGTTATACTAGCTTGGGTGGCTATTAAAGGAATGCCCTTGAATTGTTTGTTGAAATGGAAACGAAGAAGAAGTGAGATTGGGATTGATGAGTTTACTCTTACAATATAGCTAACTTTTATGCTAAGTTATGCAACTTGAATCATGGGAGGCAATTACATTCGTATACGGTGAAAACTGGCAATTATGAAAGTGACTTTGTGGTTGGTTCTTTAAATGACATGAATTATAAATGTCGGTGTTTTAAAGAAGCTCTTGGGTTTTTTTTTAAGATATATGAAAAAAAGGATTTTATTTGGTTTCGAAGAATGCAATGGTGTTAGCATTTTGTGCAGAAGGTGAAATTGAAATGGTTGGATTGGAAGAGAGGAGATTTAATGATTTTGCTACGTGAAATACATTGATTTCAGGTTATTTTCAAAATGGCTGTCAAGTTAAGCCATTGAAGTTGTTGTTTGTACGAGGGAGAATGGTGTTAAATGGAATGAGAATACTTTTGCTTAGCTTTTTGAGTGTTTGTGTTGATTTAAGAAACTTGAAGATTGGAAAAATAAAAACCATGCTAGTGTTGGAATATGAAGTATGCAGAGTAATTGCATTGCAATGGACTGGTGGTCCTAGAAGCTTGTAAGCTTTTTGAGCCAGTCGGAGAGAAGGATTCTATTGTTTAGACTGCCTTATTTACTGGTTATGTCAAATTGAAGGAATAGAGAGCTTCGAACTTTTAAGCAAATTTATTGCCAAGGAGGCTGTAATTCTTGATGCTTTGATCCTTGTCAGTATGCTTGGTGCAATTGCATTCCACGTCCAAGCTACACTTGGTCCTGGGACGCAAACTCATAGTTGTGTATTCAGAATTGTTGTTGAAATGGACATCAAGATGATGAAAGTTGGATGTCACATGCAACCCATGAGAAAGTTTTGCCAACAAGCTCCTCCATGTACATTTAATTGTTTGCGTGAATTTCATTTTTATGATATTGAACATTGTGTTGAAATAGTTTCATTGGTTTCTGCAAACAACAGAGATATTTTATTGTCTAAGTAATTTAATTTGTAATTCGGCTCTTTTTTTGTGTGTGTTCATATATATGCGTAGAAGTGTATTTTTTCCCCTTGAAACAGCTGTGTTTTTTTATTCACAGACCTCTCTTGCTCTTATCGTTTAACGTTGTGTTGAACTTGATTAAGAAGAAATATATTTACATAGAATTTGTTTGTATTTTTTTAAAAATAAAAAGCTTTAATTATTACAATTAGCCAACTAGTTTCATGCTAAAATTGCAACAAAATGTGAATCCTTTTCTTCTTCTTCTTTTCTTCACTCTAACTCGGTATAGTGAGAAGGCAGCAACTGCAGGTATCTGATCTTGATCTTATTCATGATGAAATAGGTAGGAATTGACTAATAAACTTGAAATCAGAATACTTCATGGTCATGTTGCTTGAGAGCTCGTACGTCTAATTGGCTGTGCTGCTTTTGTTCCCAAGGTTCTTTGATTTGGAGATGATCTCTATGAATTAAAGTTTTTGACTAGCTAGTTATGCTATGAAGATAATGAATAGTTTAAGAAACAAAAGATAACTTCACTCCAAGCTGAACTGGGAAGTGGTGTTATGACTTAATTGTTCTTTGTTCTGATTTTGATCATTATGAAGAATAAAAGAAACGCAACTCACAGTCAATATCCAAGTAAGGTTGGGTCTTACAACCATGTTTTCACAAGAAATCTAGAGGCACCGTCCATTAAAGAAGGCACTGCGTTTTACTACTGAAAGTTGATAAATTTATGAGGAGACAAGGAATTTGATTTCAACTATGGGCATGAACAGAACAAAAGAAACGCGACTCGCAATCAACACAGCAAAATACTGACATGCTAAAAAAGAATGGACTTTCACTGTTCAATTAACAGTGAAAGTCCATTTTGATTTTTCAATATTCATATTTTTCAGATTTGGTTCCTGTAATTTCAGTGAAAACTAAAAGAGAATGAGTTTCTCTATAGTCCATTTTGATCCCTCAGTATTCATGTGTTTCCAGATTTGATCGCTATAGTTTCAGTGAATTTTCATTTCAGTGAAAGCTAAAAGGAGAGTGGACATTCACTGTTCAGTTAACAGTGAAAGTCCATTTTGGTCCCTCAATATTCGTGTTCTTTAGTTTTGGCCTCCATAGATGTAATTTCATTTCAATGAAAACTAAAAGAGAATGGACTTCATTGTAGTCTATTTTGGTCCCTCTATATTCATGTTTTCTAGATTTGGCCCCTGTAGTTCTGGTGAAAACTAAAAGAGAACGAACTTTTGCTGTTCAATTAAATAGTGATAGTCCATTTTGGCCTCTCAATACTTGAGTGTTTTAGATTCTGTCCCCGTATTTTTAGTAAAATTTCCTTCTAATCCCTCAATTTGATAGTGAAAGTGCATTTTGGTCTCTTAATATTCATGCTCTCCATATTTGATACCCGTAGCTGCAATACAATTTCCTTTTGGTCCCTATATTTTTTATATTTTCATATTCGATCCCCATAGTTTTCAATGAAATTTAATTTTGGTCCCTTGTTTTCTTCATATTTTTTAGAGTCAGTCCATGTAGCTTTAGTTAACATGCATTTTAGTGCCTCAAATTCTCCAAGAATATATATGTTTTAATTATCACATAATCAAATGAAAAAACACCCACCCCGCGTCATCATGCGAATATATTAACTAATTTAAACTAATTATTTCGATCTACCCAGGACTCGATGATACATGAGCTTGGAAGATTAAAAATAAATAAATATAATGCTAATTATTCTTACCACTTTGCACATTTCTGCCCGAGACCTTGCATGGACTCTTCACTTGTTTTCTTTTTAACTCACGGGCTAGAAAAGCAAAATCAAAATTTTCAAGGGGCCAAAATCAAATATTTTGAGAGAGAAAAATAAGTCGAGGAAAAAGAAGAAGAGGAAAAGCTTCTTTTACGAGTCAAATTTAATTTAAAAAGATAAAAAAATTTAAGTTCCTTCAAAATCGCTTTTGTAATCCAAAAACAAAAACAACCAGGTCGTTATAATACTTAACCTGTGTCGCCAGATACCCATGTAACTTCAACAAAACGATGCCGTTTTAGCCCAATTCCTTAATTCCCACGTCGAATCAGACCGATCCTCACCTTAAAAACCAGAAAGACTTGAAACTCAAAAACAAGAAGGAAAAGCTTCGAATTTCAATACCGGTTCATTGATACAGATTACTGAAATGGAAGATGGCATAAACCCTCAAATTAAAGAAGATAAAGAAGAACCCCAAGAAGAAGAAAAACATGAGGGATCACAAACAAGCAGTGGATGGGGAGGGTGGGGTTTCTCTGCTTTCTCTGTTTTATCAGATCTTCAAAAGAAAGCTGAAGAGATCTCTCGCAATGTAAGTCTTTTTTTTTTTTTATCACTCAGTCATTCGCTCCCTTAAGTATTTGCTTTCTTTTTGGGTTAATGAAATCTGGGTTTGGATTTATTTGTTTTCTTTGGTGCTAGATCTGGTTTGTTATGGGGAAAAATGGTTTTATAGTTTAGAGTAGTACTTTTTATGATTTATTTTTATTTTGATTGTTTTTTTATTTTTCGATTTGGGTTTTCTGTTTTCGGTGAAAATGTAGTTATTTTAGTGATCACTTTTGTTTTTTAGTTTGTTTGTGCAAGTGAATGTGATCTTGGACTGATGGTGATTTTTTTTAACTCTATGGAAATATCTACTTTGTGATATTACACCTTTTTTTTCATCACCTTTTTAAGTTCTATGGAAATATCCACTTTATGGCAAAGCTAAATGTTAAAATCGTTTTGCTTGCGGGTTTGCAAATGGAAGTTTTCATCGGCAACGTTTGATCCCGTTTCTTCATTTGACCTTTTAATTTAATTTCTTAGGGCTTTAAGCCCCGATTCATACCAAAAAAACTTTAAACTATTTTGGGTTTCTTTCTATTCAAAGAATATGAAAAAGAAAGGTAAGTTTTGTTTTTCATGTTTAAGTGCCGTGTTCAATAAAACCTGACTTGGATGCAGCCACCAAGGTTTCTACTTGGTTTCCCATCTGTTGTGATATGATTGCTCAAAAGGATTAATTTTTTGATGAACAATTGAGTGTTTGTTTATGAATTACTGGGATTATGCAAAAGGTGGGATTTGGAATTGTTTTTTCCCCACAATATGTTGTCCTATTTATTTTGCATTTGCATTGTTGTTGGTGGATTTGGCTTGGATTTCTTTTAATAGTTACTCTGCGTGTGCAGGCTGCTGTGGTTGCAGAAAAGGCAGCAAAGAGCATCACAGATTTGAATATCGCTGAGGACTCAGAATCTTCAAAAGGGGAGCCAGAGGAAGAAGAATCTGCAAGTGATAAGGAAACCAAAGGTGAGGAAACTGAAGATGACAAGCTTCGGAAATCTGCTTTGGAGAAATTGGAAAAAGCAAGTGAGGATTCCATCCTTGGCCAGGCAAGTTACTTGCACATTGCTGTTTCAAATTTGACGTGTCATTGCAGTTCCACTGGACACAGTTATAACTATTTTTTTCTTGCATCTTCAAGTTCTATAACTTGCTTTGGCTTCTAGTCCCTTTACTTGACATCTGTTTCAAATTTTAATAAGTATCGCCTCACTCTCGTTTTCTTCACACGTTTTGAAGTTCTGCCTCATCATGTTACAGCTCTATTCTTGTGAATTTCTTCACTTGGCTGGTGCTAATATTTGTTTTACAGAATTGTCTTTTTTTTGCACATGGGTACTTGAAGTGCATTTCTTATTCATCTTTTTGTGATATTAGCTGCCTTGTTTAATTCTGCAAGCAGTATCATTTTTTCCCAACATTTTTAGGGCTTGAAGGTTCTTGATCACTCTGTGGAGAATTTGGCTTCAGGAGCTTGGCAGGCATTAGGAAGTGCATGGAAAGGGGGTTCTAATCTGGTTCAAAAGTAAGTTTCTTGATCATCACAGCTAAACTTTGTTATTTATGCAATTGAAAATCTCCTTTGTAATTGAGGGAAATTTATTAATGGTTAATCCTGAAAGCTTAACAGACTTTTCTTGTCTCTTTCCTTTCCAAACTCAATGTAGAAACTAGTTGAGAATAACAAATAGAGCTGCTATGGGGATTCTTTTTGGTGGTTGTTTCCTTTTTCAGCTTTTGTCTCTGCGGCTGTAAGCCTTGCCTCCATCTTTGTGCATGATATTAATTATAAATTTTGGTTTGATTGGAAGAAAAACCTAAACCATATAAGGATTCATTTACATATCTAGTCTTAACCATCCATTGGAAAGAGGAGTATATGAGGTCAGGATAAGATCCATAGGAAAATGCCATGAAAGGTAACAACATTTCATGAGATAAGGTCATGAAAGGTGTCTAAGTTTGCACCGGCCTATGAAATTTAAAGGAAAATAATGGTACAATTGTGAGAGCACCGCATTTTGGAAGAAAGGTAGCAACATTTTTGTTTTATGTATGCTCTTAGAACTCCTAACCCCCTCTCCTTATCTGAATTTTTTTATATATAAAAAAAAACAGAGAATAGGAAAGTGTAACTCGGGTGGTAAGCTGCTGTGAGATCCCATATTTCAACCCAGGTGTCTTATTTTCACTCTCTTTTTGTGCTTTTTTTCCCATGTCTTTCTTCAGGCTTGAGAATTCTGCTGTGAACCTTGCGGATTCAATTCAGCAAGGTAGCTTACCAGGATCAGCCGGTTCAGTTGCACCATCCTTACTTGAGGTCGTGAATCCCGTTGTTTAGCTCTTTTGTTTTTATTTTTTCCAAATTTCATTGTCGGTTACTCTAGCCATCACGTTGCAGACTGGAAAAGCTTTTACAGCAAAAGGAATGCAAGTACTTGAATATGTAGGCAAGGAAACCATGGATCTACTGATCACAGAGACTGGTATTGAAGTTGAGAAAAACACTAAGAACTCTGAAAAAGGAGCTGATGAGGATCATTTACTTGAGGAGATGACATTTGATCGGTGTTTCTATATATATGGAGGTCCAGAACAGTTGGAGGTCATTTCTTTAGCCTTTTACTTGAAACTTGCATTTGTTTGAATTGATAGTGAATATTGAAAGTGTTGGATTGTAATTCTATCAGGAGTTGGAGGCATTGTCCAACCATTATGCACTGCTATTCAACCGCAGAAAGGCTAAATTGTCATCAGAAGAGAAGTCTGCATATGATGGAAAGCTTAAACTGGTTCAGCAAATTTTTAGTTTAAGCACTGAAATGGATGCTGCAGAGTTTGAAAAAGGAAAGAAAATAGAGTCTGCAACTGAGGGAAGCAGCGACGAGATGAAAAATTTACATGATTCAAGCGTCAGCAAGGCTGCTGACATGGCTGCAGGGTAATTTTGCTTGACGCATACAAGATTTTTGTATTCAGTTTGGAAATTTAACATGTACTCTGTATTCTCTTCACAAGTCTTATTTATGAAGCTGTTTTGGGTTTCCAGGATTTTCAGTAGTGGCACTATTGTTTTCCTGTATTTAGTGTTGGTCCATTCCTCATTATCTTAGTCTTTTGATTTGTATATGTTCTACAACACACAACCTTGGTTTTTTGCTCATCGGTGTTTAAACTTGACGCTGCATGTTAGCTTTGTTATTTCATTGTAATCACTGGTTGCAAGGCAGATGTCACAAGATCCAATCATGAGTGGTGACAGTTGTCATTTGTCATTTGTCAACCACAGCAATAGAAATATGGCTGTCTGCTGTAGTTGAACTTCTTTTAGTTTTTGTTGTACACATGTCCTTGAAACTTTTCCTGTCATTTACAGGTTCACAAATGCTTTAGCAGGACAAGCTGTGAATGACATAATTCAAAGGACAGCTGGAAGACTTGAAACTCTTCACTCAGAGGGGGTCCATGTATGGAGATATCTTTTATTTATTTGTTTTTCTATGTTCACATTTCGTTTACTGTTTGAAGAAGGCAAAATATGATAAACTATGCATGCCTATGCAGAGACTCTCTGAAATGTGCTGTTCGGCAGTGTCTCAACTTCTGATGCTTGGTAAATCTGTCATATCCAATGCTAACAAAGTTCAGCAAGAAGATGCTGATGGGGATATTGTGGACATTGACTGGCCTGAAGATTCTGTTGAAAAAGCTAAGGTGATGCGCACCAAGGCAAGGTCAATGGCAGGATATGTGGAAGCAGTTTCCAACAGCTTTATCACAGGTAGATTTACAAGATTCCCCCAGCTCTAATCTTATTGCTATTTTCTCTATTTGAAGCAGTTTAGGCATCTTATTGAATCTCTACTTGATATGGTCTTTACATGAT
This sequence comes from Populus nigra, assembly GCF_951802175.1. NCBI lineage: Eukaryota > Viridiplantae > Streptophyta > Magnoliopsida > Malpighiales > Salicaceae > Populus > Populus nigra. The sequence goes on along the minus strand of NC_084870.1, from coordinate 10,043,243 downwards.
ATGGCCCTCCAAATCTTTTAGCAGTTCAGGTTTGGTCCTGAAATCATTGACCCATGTAACAAGTTCTAAAGTTCTGCCATTTAGAATGAATGCTCCAATTTTCTGCTTTCTTGTTATTTAAATCTTTAGTTTTTTCAAATCCATCCAATTGGAAGAAATCACCGCTTGTAATAGGCATGTATAAACTTATCTAGCACTGAGCAGATGCATTGTTTGTAAGAACTGTCCATGTTGGATAACAGTCGGGTTCTGTTAACGAAAGGCCTTCCTACTAAGATCATTTAGGTATGCTATATGAGGGAAAGCCTGGCATTTTTGTGCGGAGAATATCATGGAGTTGACTTCTAGAAAAGAGAAGCATGCACATGTAGAATGTAATCATGTTGGTAATTTAGAAAATGGTTGTCTGGGTGTCTTGGTTTATTTAATTGTTGTCTTTTCTTTGGAATGAAAATATTTGGTCTTGGAAGTTCTATTCGAACCATCACAAGACTCATTAGAATGATGGCCGTCAAGTGGCATGCACATGATGGGTTTCAGGATATCTCCATTTATTGTCTATCTATTTCTTTATTCATATATTTTTTTTCCATTGTGGCATGGCGCATTGTCTACAGGTAAAAAAGATATGGATAGGTGATTTTATCTGATAGTTTGAGCTTATTATTTTGATCCAGGCCTCTCTGATGTAGCAGAAGCTTACGCAGCAGCCATAAACGGTGCTACTGCAGATTCCCATGAAAACTTCCAACAATCATCAATTCAGGACAAAGTCAATGTCTTCTCTGAACTTCTCCGCACTGACCGGACCACTGCAGTGAGCAAAATCCAGGATGGGCTCCAGTACTTGTCATATGTAGTCATTTCCACATCTATGCCTGCTGCTTGATCACTCGATTTCTACCAGTTTCTTTTTTCCTACATCCTCCTCCAACTTCTCGCTAGTTATGTTTGTAAATAGATAAATTCATCTTAAAATGGGTCTGGCTGTCTGATCCTAAATCAACGGATCCACGTTTAGCTTGAACATTCTTTTAGATCATTTAAGGGTTGAATTTGAATGCTAGCCTCAAAAGCTGAACAGTTTATATCCCATGTCAGACAATATAAGAACAACAAGAGAAATTGTTATGTTTGACATGAATTTGATTGGTTTATAATGAATCAGCAGTTAGGAGTCTTAATAAGATTTATAGACAATGTGGGACTTGGCAGTTTGCGCTGCTTTTTCATGATCTGTTTTTGCCTGAATGAGCCCCCCGATGCATACAATCTCTCGGGTCTATGGAAGTGAAGGGTTTACCTCTTGGCTTGAGAGTAACTATTCCCATGCTGCTTGTGCCATTTCAATTTTTAACTCTCATGAAAGTTTTTACTTAAGAACTGGAATGATGGTATGTATGTGCTGTGAAATGAATTGAGAAATATATGAACGGATAAATTATAGAAAAAAATTATTAATTATAATTAAAAATTGAAGTTAGAAATTGATTTTCATTATAAAAGGTAAAAGGTAGATGCTCGTCTAAGTATTTGATCCTTAGATGTGGGTAATTATTTTTTTTAATTCACGGTAATAAAAATGGATAATTATAAGAAAGATAATTATTAAAATTTTGGAGAAAATATATTTTTCTTAAGATAAAATTCTCTTCATGCACATTTTTTTATTAAAAAAAATTCTATAGATTTGAAATAAGAATGAAAAAATATATCACTTTAATCAAAACTCTATATTTTTATTCATGTGGTTTTTTCTTTTACTTTACAAAAACATATCTTTTTAAGTATTGTTTTTAAAATTAAAACTTCTCAATCTTAAAAGCAAGTTTTAATAAATAAATAAAACTCTAAATGGATAATTTTTAGGTAAATATATCAAAATAATATAAGAGTAATAAATTTGAGAAAAATCATATAAAAAATCTACAATAGAAGATAGATGTTTTATTTGCATTGAATGTTAATGAGGAACTATATTAAGAAAAAATCAAGCATATTAGCTTCATATATAAATATTAAAATTTTTTTGTTTATATTACTACATAGAACACTATTATTATTTGAAAACCATGACATAATTTGATAATTATTTAAATACTTTCTAATAAATTTATTTAATATGAATTTTATTAAAAATATATATAAAAATAAAGAGTCATTTAAAAAAAGAAAAAAGCTTAGACATGCCTAGAATCAAAATCATAAAGCCTAAATGACCGGTTTTTTTAGCTTTAAATTATTAATTTTTATATTTTTAAATTATTTTAATATATTAAAAAATTAAAAAAAATTATTTTAATATATTTTTAAATAAAAAATACTTGAAAAAAACAAATTTTACCGTACTACCATCGCTAAACAACTCTTCGCAACATTTTTCTTCGATCATTTGGGGGTAGTCTAATAAAATGTCTAGATTCAGTGCACCTGAAAGCCCCCTTTAACACACGTTCTCCTAGTTTCTGTTGCAAGAAACACAGGACCATTTGCTTCATAGTTCATACTAAGATTTATCTTGTACCATGGGAGATTTAGATTTGTCCTTCATTCAAGATCTTGAAAACAGGCCTACTGTCAAAGTCATAGAAGCTGAGGAAGTCCCGGTAATCGATTTCTTCACTTCAAGCCACGGAGACACCAAAGAAATTGTCTCAGAGATAGGAAATGCATGCAGGAAGTGGGGATTCTTTCAAGTAATTAACCATGGTGTACCTCTAGAGTTATCTAAAAGAATGGTGAAGATGGCGAAAGAGTTCTTTGATCAACCAATCGAGGAAAAAAAGAAGGTGAAGCGAGACGAAGGGAATTCTATGGGGTATCATGATAGTGAGCACACTAAGAATGTTAGGGACTGGAAGGAAGTGTTTGATTTCTCACTGGAAGATCCTAGACTTGTCCCAGCCATGGATAACCTAGATGATCAGGAATTGAGGACCATAAGTAATCGTTGGCCTCAGTACCCTACTGAATTTAGGTAACTTGCTTATTTTCCTACGAAATAGTAAGGCCAACACTCTCAGGATACTTTTATTAGTTAATTAGGGATGTGTCTATAACTATAATAATTGATATATAGATTTACTAGTCCTAAATTATCGAGCTGTTCGTTTAATATATACTCATAGAAGAATTGGTCAGTATGTTTGATCAGATATATTTTTTTTTATTTTGTATGATTGGTTTGTTTGTAAATCATTTTCCAATTAGTTCAGGTCTTACATCTACTAGTAGTTCTGGTCTTAATGTTGCTCTTCCACTAGATTGGGTGACCTAATAGATTATAGTCTTACCAGGAAAGCATGTCAGGAGTATTCTCGAGAAGTGGAGAAGCTTGGTTATAGGCTGTTGAAACTTGTTTCTTTGAGCTTAGGCTTGCCTGCTAACAGGCTAAATGGCTACTTCATTGACCAAACCAGCCTCTGTAGGATAAATCACTATCCTCCTTGCCCTAACCCCAACCTAGCTCTTGGGGTTGGTCGACACAAAGATTTCAGTGCCTTAACTGTCCTTGCTCAGGATGATGTTGGAGGATTGGAAATAAGACGAAAATCAGACGGTGAATGGATACCAGTTAAGCCAATTCCAGATGCATTTATCGTTAATGTCGGCGACATTATTCAGGCATGAAAATACAAAATACTGGCATTAATTGGCAGCTGAAATCTTGACTGTCAAGTTACATCTATAGTTCAAAGTACTAAATATATTGTTTCCTGAATCATTGAATTTGTTTGTATAGGTTTGGAGTAACGACACCTATGAGAGTGTGGAGCACAGGGTGGTAGTGAACACTGAGAAGGAAAGGTTCTCAATTCCAGTACTACTCTTACCTGCTCACCATGTCAACATCGAGCCACTGGAAGAGCTACTTAATGAGCAGAACCCTGCCAAATACCAACGATATAATTGGGGGAAGTTCTATGCTAGCAGAATCCGCGGTGATTACAAGAAACGGGATGTAGAAAATATCCAAATTCGTCATTTGAAAAAGTAACTTTCGTAGCTAGAGTGAGATTTACGAGTGTAGTTTATGTGCAGTAGCAACTTGGTTTAGCTTCTTTGTCTTAAGCTGACCAAGATGACATTCTGTAAAAATTTGGAAGAATAAATCAGTTTGCAATGTAGCAAGGGTCGTTCCTGCTAGGTAATACAAGATCCTTTACTGGTTAGCTAGCTAGGTTGCTATTATGACCTGCAAACACAGATGGATTCTCAACGATCCCTAGCTTAATGCCATCTTCAGTGTTAATTTCCATCTGCTTAATACTTGCTTTGTGTGTCCTGTCAAGTTAATGGGGACCTAACATATTGACTAACAATAGTTGATTAATAGGGAGCAAAAATTGGAGAACCCATGGGATAAAAAAAATCTTACCTTCAAGAACAAGATACCTCCCTTTATAGAATCCTAGAACTCGCAATTGAAACTGTTCTTATCAAGAAAATGAAACGAAAGTTACCCTCTACTAAAACCTAGAGGTAATTTTAGAGTAGTTATTGAAATCTCTATTTAGATGCTAATAAATGTGGACTGAAAAACCAACATTAGATTAGTTCTGGAAAGCAAGCATTCCTCTTTCCCACTAATTTGTCGTTGTGGTAACCTATCCATTGATGCAACCTGGCACCCTACAGCCCACAAGTTCGGTTGTTGGCTGGTCATGGGTAATTTGGTTCACCTACCCCAAACCAAGAAAAGAAGAAGAAGAAGAAGAAGAAGAAACAGAAACTGTCCATGTTCAATGTATGTTAAAAATGGTTTCATTTTGTTGGTTAAAAATTATTGCAGCGTGACGAAAGTCATAGCCTCGTTTAGTACAATTGGTTCTATTCGTGAGATGGGAGATTCTATCCCAAATTATAAAACCATTAAGCACCAGTAAAAAGCAATTAGAAAACCATTTACATTTTCAGTCTCTCAAACTCTTGTGGCCATGGGAGAAATCGATCCAGAATTCATTCAAGAAACAGAATACAGGCCTAAATTCAAAACAATAGAAGCTGATGAAGAAATCCCAGTTATTGATCTCTCTGTTTCCACTCCTAGTGACACAAAAGAAGTTGTGTCAAAGATTGGAGAAGCGTGCAAGAAGTGGGGATTTTTTCAAGTGATCAATCATGGGGTACCGTTGGAACTAAGGCAAAAGATAGAGAAGGTAGCAAAAGAATTCTTTGATCAACCGATGGAGGAAAAACGGAAGGTGAAGAGAGATGAGGTGAATCCTATGGGGTATCATGATAGTGAGCACACCAAAAATATTAGGGACTGGAAGGAGGTTTTTGACTTCTTGGTGGTAGATCCAACTTTAATTCCTGCCTCTGATGATCCTGATGATAAAGAGCTAAGGGCTATGACTAATCAATGGCCACACAAACCTTCTGAATTCAGGTCTTCATTTTCTTCTTTCATCTTCTTATGTATGGACATGAGTAATTAACTCCTTAATCTTATTATGTTAATTTGTGTAATTCGTTGTTTTGGTCAGGGAGCTGTGCCAAGAATATACAAGACAGGTGGAAAAACTAGCTTTCAAGTTGCTGGAGCTTATCTCTTTGAGCTTAGGGTTGCCTGCTGATAGGTTAAATGGTTACTTCAAAGACCAAATCAGCTTTGCTAGGTTCAACCATTACCCTCCTTGTCCTGCACCCCACCTAGCTCTTGGTGTAGGTAGGCACAAGGATGGAGGTGCCTTGACGGTCTTATCCCAAGATGATGTTGGAGGGCTGCAAATAGGCCGCAGATCAGATGGAGAATGGATCCCTGTTAAACCAATTCCAGATGCCTTTATCATCAATATTGGCAATTGTATGCAGGTACTTTTTCTGATCAGCCTAATTAGCTTAAGCTGAATTATTGCCGAAGAATTCCATTCGTTCTTGCTAGCTGTAGAACGTCTTTCACCCACCACAGTCCCCCCTCCTTTTTCTTGCTCTTGGACCCAACATGAATGATTGATGGGAGATTAGGTATGCATAGGATAGGAGTCATCATTAACATATAAGAAGATGGTACAAATGTTCAGTTTTCTTCCTAATCAGGGCTTGGGTTGTTGCCTCATGTGCAGGTTTGGAGCAATGACTTGTACTGGAGTGCAGAGCATAGAGTGGTGGTGAATTCTCAAAGGGAAAGGTTCTCGATACCATTTTTCTTTTTCCCATCCCAATATGTTGATATTAAGCCACTGGATGAGCTAATTAATGAGCAAAACCTTGCAAAGTACAAGGAATTCAACTGGGGAAAATTCTTTGCCAGTAGAAACCGCAGTGATTATAAAAAACGTGAAGTGGAAAACATCCAAATCGATCACTTTAAGGTACCAGAGTGATTAGTTTAGTAGACTGGGTTTTCTATGTATGTGCCTATACTCTACGTATGTGATGTCGAGGTTGTGTGACCTTTTATTGTTGCCATGTTATGCTTTCTAAAGCATAGACTTGTATGTGAAAGTTGTCCTCGAGATATCTTAACTGTAATGGGCTCATTTGGGCAAAATTCCGGTTAATTTTCACCAGTTATTGAGCTTTTTTAACTACTTCTGATCATATATATATGCATGCTATCCTTAATAAGTGTGCGTGTGTATATATATTAGACAATGAGAAACTTTTTTACTTTCCTTATGATAGTTCTGACTGAACTTCTTACGGCGATTTGATAACGTTAGAAGCCGGAGTGATATATACATGGAAGGTAGTGTGGTAAAAGATGACATAACAGAAAATAGGAACTCCATTAGGCACCATTATTTGTAATATTCTTCCTCTTGGAAAAGAAAAGGAAAATCAAATTTTGAATACAGACCGCAAGAATTTCTTAAAGTTTGGTTCCATTTCGAAGAGCAAACATTATTCTAAACCATATATTTTATTCTTATGTATCCAAATAGAGAGCAACATCACGGGAAGGAATCCAAGTAATACGGTCAATCAAGAAACAGACCCTTCAAGCACGCAGATGATTATAAAAAGTAATGAAATTTGGTATAATTTCATGAAACTTGACGAGGTCTCGAGGTTGAGGTTGAATTATCAAACTAATTTAATTGTTTTTGAGAAGAAGATAGACGAAACAAATACATGTCATATCTTCAAGAATTTCTGCAGCCGAAATTATGAAGGTGTTAGGCCTTTGTGTCCAGTTTCATTCAGAACCACGCTGATCTAGAGATGCCAGGAGTTTGGGGTTAACTTTTAGAGGCTATTTTCCAATACTCTCAGATCAAAATTTGGATGTAGGATAAACTCTTTTCCTTGAGCTTTCTGTCTCTTCTCTTGTGCTAGTTAATTAAGCCTTTGGGACCTAATTTAGAGCCCTAGGCAATTTATTATTCTATTTTTCTTACGGTGGAAATTGTAATCAGGAGGCAATTTCAGTTTTTACTATTAATTTTCTACCGTGTCCTTATCAGTAAACCTACGACCGAATTGCATGACCAAGGTGTTCTAGAATATACGGAAAAATCTTTCTTTCTATATAATTCCAGCTACCAAGCTAGGTAATCCACAAGCTTAGCCTTTTCTTGACGTTTCAAGCTATTGACTACAGGTGATTGTTGACAGAGATTAACCATTTTGTACCTTTATTTATGGCGCAGCGCGCGTACACATCTATATATATATATATATATATATATATATATATATATATATATATATATATATATATATAAACTGCGAGCAGAGTCTGACTTTAAAACTCATATAAGCCTAAGGATAAGCCTTGTAGAAACCTACCACTTCAAGAGAATTAGCATGGAGCAAGCAAAGAAACATTGGTGTTAATTTCCATTTTCATCATCCTTCTCAATATTGCAACCAATACGGCCTTATCGCAGCCACTCCATAATCCTAGCAAGCATTTTGTGCTAGTTCACGGGGCAGGCCATGGTGCCTGGTGCTGGTACAAACTTGTGCCTCTATTAAGATCATCAGGTCACAATGTTACCGCTATAGATTTAGCTGCTTCTGGGATTGACCCGCGGCAGATTAGCGATCTTCAATCAATATCTGACTATATTAGGCCGTTGAGAGATCTTCTGGCATCTCTACCACCAAATGAAAAGGTTATCCTTGTTGGTCATAGCTTAGGGGGGTTGGCACTTTCTCAAACCATGGAGAGACTTCCAAGCAAGATTTCCGTGGCTGTTTTCCTTACTGCCGCCATGCCAGGCCCTTCCCTTAACATTTCCACTCTTAGTCAAGAGGTACATGCAGAAAGGAAAAAAAAAATCTTATTCGATTGATTAACCCAACTTACTTTTTTTGGTTATGAATATCTAGTTCTACTTTTTATATCACAACATGCAATCAATTTGTTAAGTTACATTCTTCTCATGTCTCACAATTTTCAACTTTTTCACTTTTCTTGTGCTTTTGTTATGACCGAAGCGTGTAAGAAGACAAACTAATATGTTAGACACCCGTTCCACATTCGGTAATGACCCGAATAACCCACCAACATCTTTTATCTTGGGGCCCAAGTACCTACTATTAAGATTGTATCAGCTCAGTCCAATTGAGGTAAGAACTTCACATATCCATAGGCAAAATGTGGGTTTTTTTCTTTCTTTTGAGACCCAATATGTCACAATTTCTTACATTTATTCTTTTAATATTGAGATTCTGATGAAATTTATGGTGACAAAATGGCTTCAGGATTGGACATTGGCCACAACACTGATAAGGGAAACACGTCAATTTACTGATCAAGAATTGTCAAGGAACCTTGTACTAACGAGGGAGAAATATGGCTCGGTTAAAAGAGTTTTTATCATTGCAGAGAAAGATTTGACCTCGGAGAAAGATTTTCAACAATGGATGATCCAAAAAAATCCACCCAATGAAGTGAAAGAGATACTAGGATCCGATCACATGTCCATGATGTCTAAACCTAAGGAACTTTGGGCTTGCCTGCAAAGAATTTCTAAGAAATATAATTAATGCCGGTATATTCCCAGGATTATATATGAATAATAAATTAAAATAAGGTGTTTCCGTTACTGCCTCAACATTTCTACTCTTAGACTCCGTTTGTCTACGCGGCTGTGGCTGCAGTTAAAATAAAACACAACAAACCTATGTTTGGTTACAGAAAAAAACGTTGTTAATTGTTCATGGGTCCCACCTTTTACTGCGTTGCAAATGCAATAATCACGAAGCAGCATCCGACTGCTTTTGTTTCAACAGTAAACAATAGGCAACATATTTACGCACTGCATGCTAATTAATTAGCATAAACAGTGTACACTGTTAACTTGCATACACTGAACACTGTATGCATGTTACACTGTTCATGCTAATTAATTAGCATGGACAGTGTAACATGCATACAGTTCCGGTCGGACCGGTTCCGGTTCAAAACTTAAAATACATTGAACCAGGTCCAACCCAGTAAAATAAAAATTATTTTTAATTTTTTAATTGTTTTTTATTTGAAAAACTAGTGTTTAACATTATTTAATGACACTACATAAATTAGACAGAGATCGCTTGATAAAGTAGCATTTGCAGAATTTGATTGCAATCCCAATTTCGTTCTTGATTATATTTTACCTGATGTTATTGCGCGCTTAAAAAACCAAAAAATTATAGTTCTCGTCGGATGTATTTCATACGTGATGGAATTGTAGATATTTTAATGGAACAATAAAAAATATTTTATATAAAATATTATTTATTTCATGATGTAATAACAAAAGTTAAATCTACAATATTTAAATTAAAAACTATCAATATTAATATATATTTTTTAAAATTATTTTATAACATCAATTTCAAAAGCATTATTAACCAAACACATTAAACTACTTTTTTTCAACCTCAATTTCAACCATAGTTTTAACCAAACACCTATTTTTTCAAACCAACCTCAATTAAAAGTACTTTTTATAAAACAACTTTTTTCAAACCAAAACCACAACAGCTACCGCAATACCAAACACACACTTAATAAAGAGCTACTGGGTAATTGCGTTTTTCTCCTTGCTCTTAATTTTCATCTTTATTTTAGTAATTGAAGCTTTATGTCCGAAGAGCAAAGATCGACACAAGAGGGGTCAAGTTCAATTAACTTGTAGCATGTCCTTCATGCAGACATGCTAATCTTTGTAATTAGCAAAAAAATATCTCCAGAAGTATGAGTTATGAATTTGCTCACAGTATAAATATATTTGAGTTCAAGGGTGCCAGAATTAATAAATATACTGGTATCAGATAAGGTCTTTACTGTTGAAATGACATCTAATTATGAATCTTATGGGTCGGGTTTTGTAATATTCATATCCAAACCCGAGTCTTCGCCTACCCGAACTCGATCGGGTATCCATGGTTACCCAACAGCCGGCCTTGCCCACACACCTCTTTTGTTACTGATATGATACCCATCTAAAGTCAGCATTCATGCTCATCAATGTAGCATTCAAGAAATTTCTAACTTATAAAATCTCCACACCTCAAAATCTTGGGTGCACAGAACATATGCACTGTAACTTTTAAAACAATGAGCCAAAAAAACATATCATCTCCCTTAACTTGAAGAACCTCGATGTTGCAATGATTTGAAGCTTTTGTAATACGATCACACTGGTAGTAATACATATCATAATCAGTTCTAACTCTCAACAGATCTGAATGAAAACCCAGCCAAGACCAACCTGAAAGTTAACCCAAAAATGACCCAAGCCCGTTTCAATCTCTTCCTCTTCCCCTCATGAGAAACACCGGATCCGAGCAAAGCAATAAAAAACAAGAAAACCCAAAATCCAAAGACAAACTAGGCATAGGATATAAGACCCGAAACAATTAGAGGGAAACACTTATCTCGGCCCAGCTTTCTTCGGGCTTCAGAAAAATCCAAAGACACCATACCCTGGAATGATTGTCCGGTTTTGATAAACAATTCATGTCTACTTCTTATTTCTTATTATTTATTTAGTGATTTCTCAGTGTTGAAAAATTTTTGTTTTAAATTTTTTTATTTTTTTATGTCATTAAATTATTGATTAATACTATTTATTTTTTTATTTTATTTACATCACTAATTAATTATAATGTATTTTAATTTTAAACTTGGTCTATATCAAATAATTATCTTGACATGTTGAAACGCAGATGATTAAAGTTGAATCATCAAACTAATTTAATTGATTTTGTGAAGAATATAGAAGAAACAAATATAAGTCATATCTTCAACAATTTCTGCAACCGAAATTATGAAGGTGTTAGGCCTCTGTGTCCAGTTTCATTCAGAACCACGCTGATCTAGACTTTTCCTTGAGCTTTCTGTCTCTTCTCTTGTGCTAGTTCATCCCCTGGGAAACTGGGACCCCATTTAGGGCAATTTATTCTTTTTACAGAGGAAATTGAAATTAGGAGGCAATTTTAGTTTGTACTCTTAATTTTCTACCGTGTCCTTATCGGTAAACGTCCGGCCGAATTGCATGACCAAGGAGTTTTAGAATCTAGGGAAAAATCCTTCTTTCTAATCTAGCTACTAATTGCATGACAACATATTTGTTTCAGTTTGCCTTCTCTTACTTACCTTTACAGTGATCTCAAATAAATATTTTTATATTTAGTTGGTATTTAATTTTATAATAATTTATTTTTTTATATAATTAAATAAGTAATAATTTTAAAAAATAAAGTTATTAAACCCATAAAATTCATGATTAGAATCATGGATTTGACGGATTAAACCAGAAAGTCAAGTCGATTTAATATATTGTTATCTTAATATTTTTTTTTAAAAAATATTATTTTAATTTTTTTTAATCCAAATCATAATTTACTAAATATTTAAGTTATTTTTAAATATATCAAGTTGGTTGAATTATAATTGAGCAAAACTCATATAATTTAACTGGAACTAGACTGCACAAGGAGTCACGTAAAAGATTTAAAATTTAATTCATTTAATAATAATATTAAAAAATTCTTTATGACATGAACATTTATTTTTTTATGTTGATTTTTTTTTATTTAACATATATCATAGCGCGAGATAGTAACCTAGAATGTACTGATTGATCCAAGATTCACGAAAATCGTGGTGGGCCTCATGGGGGGTGAAAGTTCAGTGATTTACTTGTTGATGACGGCTCTATTTCCTTACTATCAGATTTAAATTGAATAAATTTAATTCTAAACCAATGAATAAATATTTTTGATAAATTAATTCAGGGTAAGCATGCAAGTTTAAATCATTAAATTCAGTTCTGCATTATACATTTATACTCTTGACAACAGATTGATCCTTGATAAATCTTCTTCTTCTTCTTCTTGAACCCAATCCTTGATAAAATCTAAACTCCTAATCTTTCCGGCAACTATTTAATCATATAAGAAGTTTTACGATTTAAATCATTCTCACACAAACAATCATGAATTTGGATGATTTAACTACACGGTTATTATAATTTATTCAGACAAAATGATATGAAATCTTTCGTTTACTGTAAAAGAATAATGGACCAGAACAGAGTATCGGCGGCCGATCTATCACTGTCGCCATATGGGCGTTTGAAGCAACCTTTGCCATGCCAGCACAAACGTCACGGCATTCCGAGACAACACTGTTGACATTACCTAGTTAATTCCCCTCTTAACATTACACCAAAGGCTGTCTAGATTCACTTTGCATTAGACCTGCTAACAAGGTATAAAAAGCCACATAACCGCTATCTTTTTTCTTGCAAACACGAACTTGGTTGATCTAGGTTTCTTAATCAACATCAAAGGAGAAGGAAATCACCATGGGAGAGGTTGATCCAGCCTTCATTCAAGCCCAAGAACACAGGCCGAAACCTGAGATCACTAGAGCAGAAGGAATACCCTTGATTGATCTTTCCATAATCAGCTCTCCTAATTCCAACTTAGACAACGATCAAGCACTTGGTGGTCTTGTTGAGGAAATAGGCAATGCATGCAAAGATTGGGGATTTTTTCAAGTGATCAATCATGGGGTGCCGCTTGCTAAGCGACACAACATTGAGAGAGCATCAAGAGAATTTTTTGGTCAGCCTCTGGAAGAGAAAGGGAAGGTGAGGAGAAATGAGGAGAAAGTGTTGGGTTATTATGACACTGAGCATACCAAGAATGTTAGGGACTGGAAAGAAGTGTTCGATCTCATTGTCCAGGATCCAACGGTTGTCCCTGCTTCATATAAGCCTGATGATGAGGAACTAACCAAGTGGTTTAATCAGTGGCCTGAATACCCCAATGACCTGAGGTATATACTATTGTTTTCTCTCTTCTTCTTCTTCTGAAAATTTATTTTTTACTTTTGTTTACCCACCGATGAAATTACAATAAAGAATTGAGTGAAAAATGTGATCTTTCAATAATTGTGTTTTTCTTTTTTTGCTATACTAACAAATTTTTTGGTCCCTCTGGAAGTTCTCCGCTATATATAACTTTTGCGCTTTTATAGAATTTTCTGTTTTGAAATAATCAATGATATATCCAAAATTCACTGATCCTATGGTTAATTTAACCTATAAATAATATTATGCCTCGTTTATTTCATGAAAAATAATTTTTTAAAAATTAATTATATAAAATTTTAAAATATCATATTATTTACTGATTATATCAAATTTGGTCCCCAAACTTATGATTGTTATATATATTTTTATTTGATTTTTTTTTTCAATTTCATCATTTAAAATTTGATTTTTATATTAACTTTGGTCTTTATTTTTATAATTATTATTTGCTTCTCTTATTATTTTTTAATTGAAATTTTTTATCTATCAAATTTGGTCCCCATTCTTTTGATTGTTACTTATTTTATTTGAAATAATTTATGAAAGTGTAATTATTATTATTTTAATCTCATCATCTTTTAATTTTTTTATTTGTTAGATTTGATTTTTATTATTTTGATTATTATTTATTTTATTTGAGATAATTTATGAAATTATATTTTTTTTTCAATTTTATTCACATTCAACCTTTTAATTTGTAAGATTTATTCATCATTATTTTAATAAACTTGAAAAAAATAAAACATTAATAAGTTATTTTTCAGCTCATTTTTCATGACATAACCAAACACTGGAAAGTGTTTTCCAACTTATTTTTTATGACACTACCAAACATCGAAATATAATTCACTTTCTTGGAATTCATTTTCCAAAAAAATCACTTTTAAAAATAAATACTTTCCACCAAACAAACAAGACTTTTAGACTAAGAGTTTATTTTGCATTTCAGTTGAACCACCTTTTTGTTATTTTTGGAATAAAAATTTGCTTTGATTTTTATTTTTTTAGTATTTTTGAATGGTTTTAATGTAAATTTTTAAAATTTTAAAAAATATTATTTTTATATATTTACATAAATAAAACACTTTAAAACATAACATTTACCACCACAGTCTCATTAAACAGATCAGAACACCTCTAATTATTAATTTTAGCGGGCTTTAATTACTCTATGCAGTCTAACACATTTCAATGAACAGAGAGGTCTGTGAAGAGTATGCTAAAGAAATGGAAAAACTAGCTTGCAAATTGATGGGGCTGATAGCCCTGAGTCTAGGCTTGCCAAAAGACAAGTTCCATGGATTCTTTAAAGAACAAACCAGCTTCATTAGACTCAACCACTACCCACCTTGCCCAGTCCCTGACCTCGCACTCGGCGTTGGCCGACACAAGGACGCCATGGCCTTGACCATCCTTGCTCAAGATGATGTTGGAGGGCTAGAAGTGAAGAGAAAAACAGATGGAGAGTGGCTTTGGGTCAAGCCAACCCCAAATGCCTACATCATCAATGTTGGTGACATTATTCAGGTATATCCTTTTCCAAAAACTCTGAAATTGACATTAACGTATAGAATCAACGCTATTGTTTAAAATGTTAATTGTTTTTATAGGTATGGAGCAATGACATTTATGAGAGCGTGGAGCACAGGGCGATGGTGAATTCTGAAAAGGAAAGATTTTCCATTCCCTATTTCCTCAGCCCAGCACACTACACCAACGTGCAGCCCTTGGAGGAGCTCATAAATCAGCAAAACCCTGCCAAATACAAACCATACAACTGGGGAAAATTTCTCGTCACAAGAAAACGTAGTAATTTCCAGAAGCTTGATGTTGAGAACATCCAGATTTATCACTTCAAGATACCCGAATCAGAGCTGGCCGAAAAAGTGGACTGATCGAGCAATATTGTCCATCAACAAGTAATAAGACGCTGCTGCCTATAAATGGCAGTACCTTGTAAAAATCACAAATGGAACTTTGGAGTCACGGTGCCATGTATTAAAAATAATGGAATTTGCTATGAATAAAGGAGATTATTGCAACCTTCACCGTTTTATCCATTATTGTTATTTGTAGAGTAAGAGTATGAGTCATATATATGGCTGTGATCATAACAAATATACCTTTTTTTTATCGTAATATATACTTATTTTTTAAAAGTTAATTCGTTTGTAAGAAATACAGGGTTAGAAGAAGTGTGGAACGGAAAGAGAAAAATAAAAAGAAGATTAATTTTTATTTTTATTTTTATTTTTATTTTCTTGAAAAGAATAAACAAGGGAATTAATAAAAAGAAAAGAAAAGAAAAATGAGAAAATGCTTCCTTTTCTTCTTTTTTCCCAAATAGACTTCCGTGGTGGCCCAATCACATGCAGTACTGCATGGTATCCTTTCAAAGAAGAAGATGGCATGTCGGGTGCTTCGATGGAGGAAGCTGACGTGGGTTTTTGGCAACCCTCCCCGTATTTTCCAGCGACGTTGCTGACCATAAAGCCTCCATTTCCGGAGATAATTTCACAACGGAACCACCTCAAATTCTTATTCCTTTAAAATCAGTAAAAACAACATTAGACTCAGCAGCCTCTGTTTATGTCACTGCCTTGATGACCATCCTTTCTCAAGATAATGTTGAGAAGTGATCAAGAGAAAAACAGATGAAGATTGGGTTGCGTGAAGCCAACTCCAACTGCATATATCATCAATATATATATATATATGTTGGTGACATTATTCATTATCAGTAAAGTCAACGAATAAACCATTCTCAGACAAAAACTAGCATGCAGTTATCGCCATTGAAATTTTAGGAGAAAACTACAAATTTGGTACTCCCATCATCCTGGTTTCTCTACATCATCAACGTGGTTAATTACATTATCTAGTGATCAACGACTAACTCATTGGCGTGTGGCGGGCTGAACAAAAAAATAAATAAATGTAAAAAAAAAAAAACGACAAAGTCATACGAAATTTATTGATACTATAGCATCATTAAACCTGCTAACGAAACCTCTAAACACTTCTATATTAACAAATGGATAGCATTTGGTACAATAAATAAATGTAAAAAAAAAACGACAAAGTCATGATATATCCATCAAGAAACAAGTCCTTCGAGAAAAAGTAAAACATGCAGATGATTATATATGAAAAGTAATGAAATTTGGTATAATTTCTTGAAACGCAGATGATTAAAGTTGAATCATCAAACTAATTTAATTGATTTTGTGAAGAATATAGACGAAACAAATATAAGTCATATCTTCAACAATTTCTGCAACCGAAATGATGAAGGTGTTAGGCCTTTGTGTCCAGTTTCATTCAGAACCACGCTGATCCAGAGATGCCAGGAGTTTGGGTCTTTTATAAGCTATAGCTCAATACTCTCAGATCAAAATTCACGTGGGTTCATCCTGTGGATGTAGGATAAAATCTTTTCCTTGAGCTTTCTGTCTCTTCTCTTGTGCTAGTTAATTAAGCCTTTGGGACCTAATTTAGGGCCTTAGGCAATTTATTCTTATATTTTTCTTGCAGTGGAAATTGTAATTAGGAGGCAATTTCAGTTTGTACTATTAATTTTCTACCGTGTCCTTATCAGTAAACCTACGACCGAGTTGCATGACCAAGGTGTCCTAGATCTACGGAAAAATCTTTCTTTCTATTTAATTCCAGCTACCAAGCCAGGGAATCCACAAGCTTAGCCTTTTCTTGACGTTTCAAGCTATTTACTACAGGTGATTGTTGACAGAGATTAACCATTTTGTACCTTTATTTATGGCGCAGCGCGCGCGCACATGTATATATATATAAACTGCGAGCAGAGTCTGACTTTAAAACTCATATATATAAGCCTAAGGATAAGCCTTGTAGACACCTACCACTTCAAGAGAAGCATGGAGCAAGCAAAGAAACATTTGGTGTTAATTTCCATTTTCATCATCCTTCTCAATATTGCAACCAATAAGGCCTTATCGCAGCCACTCCATAATCCTAGCAAGCATTTTGTGCTAGTTCACGGGGCAGGCCATGGTGCCTGGTGCTGGTACAAACTTGTGCCTCTATTAAGATCATCAGGTCACAATGTTACCACTATAGATTTAGCTGCTTCTGGGATTGACCCGCGAAAGATTAGCGATCTTCAATCAATATCTGACTATATTAGGCCGTTGAGAGATCTTCTGGCATCTCTACCACCAAATGAAAAGGTTATCCTTGTTGGTCATAGCTTAGGGGGCTTGGCACTTTCTCAAACCATGGAGAGACTTCCAAGCAAGATTTCCGTGGCTGTTTTCCTTACTGCCTTCATGCCAGGCCCTTCCCTTAACATTTCCACTCTTAATCAAGAGGTACATGCAGAAAGAAAAAAAAAACTCTTATTCGATTGATTAACCTGACTTATTTTTTTGTTATGAATATCTAGTTCTACTTTTTATATCACAACATGCAATCAATTTGTTAAGTTACATTCTTCTCATGTCTCCCAATTTTCAACTTTTTCACTTTTCTTGTGCTTGTGTTATGACCGAAGCGTGTAAGAAGGCAAACTGATATGTTAGACACCCGCTTTACGTTCGATAATGGCCCGAATAACCCACCAACATCTCTTTTCTTTGGGCCCAAAGTCCTACTTTTAAGATTGTATCAGCTCAGTCCAATTGAGGTAAGAACTTTACAGATTCATAGGCAAAATGTGGGTTTTCTTTCTTTCTTTTGAGACCCAATATGTCACTATTTTTTACATTTATTCTCTTAATATTGAGATTCTGATGAAATTTATGGTGACAAAATGACTTCAGGACTGGACATTGGCTACAACACTAATGAGGGAAACACGTCTATTTACTGATCAAGAATTGTCAAGGGACCTTGTACTAACGAGGGAGAAATATGGCTCGGTTAAAAGAGTTTTTATCATTACAGAGAAAGATTTGATCTCGGAGAAAGATTTTCAACAATGGATGATCAAAAAAAATCCACCCAATGAAGTGAAAGAGATACTAGGATCCGATCACATGTCCATGATGTCTAAACCTAAGGAACTTTGGGCTTGTCTGCAAAGAATTTCTAAGAAATATAATTGATGCCCGTATATTCCCAGGATTATATATGAATAATAAATTAAAATAAGGTATTTCTGTTACTGCCTCAACATTTCTACTCTTAATAAAGAGCTATTGGGTAATTGTGTTTTTCTCCTTGCTCTTAATTTTCATCTTTATTTTAGTAATTGAAGCTTTATGTTCGAAGAGCAAAGATCAGCACAAGAGGGGTCAAGTTCAATTAACTTGTAGCATGTCCTTCATGCAGACATGCTAATCAATTAGCAAAAAAATATCTCCAGAAGTATGAGTTACGAATTTGCTCACGGTATAAATATATTTGAGTTCAAGCGTGCCAGAATTAATAAATGTTGTTGTAACTCATTTTTGGGTCCCCACAAAAAATAAAAATAAAAAGCCAAAGGAGGTTATAAAAAATAACAGGAGGTAGAAGCGCTCAGAAAATGGTCGGAAAAATTGTCAAGGAGGTTAAAAATACAAAGATTTGATTTTTGACAGTATATTCTTGAAGGATGAGAGCCCTGTTGAGAAGGAAAATTTGAATTTTGAGGAGAAAAGCGCAAATTTGGATGTTTATGGACTTAATTGGATTTTTATGTTTCAATTTATAGAGGATTTGATTGCAAGAAAAATTGATTTTAAGTCAATTTGGGCTTTAATTAGAAGAAATTAAAGTTCTGGGGCCAAATTATAATTTTTAGGAATTTATTAGGTCCAATCAGGGGCTTAATTGCATAAATATTGAAGTTTAAAGGCCAATTAGGAACTTAATTGAGAAAATCCGAAACCAGGGACCAATTTGGAAAAGGCGCGTAAATCAGAGGGGCTGTATTGGATTTGATCCGGGGCCAAATTGAAGAAATTAAAAACTGGAGGACTGATTTGAAAACAGCGCAGGGAAACCAGGTGACACGCCTGTTACTGTTCACTTTCTTCCTCGAAAAGCTGCCCGAGTGGCTGCTTTCCAGGCGCATTTTCTGGTTCGTCTGGCCTTCAAATCCGACAAAACATGCACCAACATGTCCACCTGAAACCTCTTTATCCCGGAGAATGGTCCGGTCGGGTCGACAAATTTAGAAACGGCTCCGTTGAGTGGCTCAAAGTGGCCACCTCGGGCAGTTCACAGCCTTGAGCTGCCAAATTTGGCAGCTCGAGGTGCACACTTTGAACCAACGGTTTGGATTACTCGAGTCGAATCAAGGGCTGAAAATTTTCTCCAATATAGACAATATGGCCCTCTTATACCGTCTATAAATAGAATCTCTGTTGAAGACCTGGGGGAGGAGAAAAGCGGGTCCAAAGTCAGCCAAAAAACCAGCATTTTCGCCCAATTCCTGCAGATTTCTTCCTTTACTTCCAACGCCGGCCGCCAGCTCCAACCCCCTCCCCCTGGGCTTTTGATTTTTGTTTCTTCCCCACAACAGCTGACCGAAACTCTCAGCCTCTCACCCCACCTAAACCAGCGCCGTTCTTTCCCTTTTTTTTTGCCTAGCCAAAGACAAACCAGAGAACTCATCATTTTCCTTTCCTCTCATTCTCTTCCAGCAGCCCCAGCACTATCCCCTCTCCCTCTCATCAACACAAAGCCAGCGGCAGACCTTCACCTCAGCTTCTCCTTCACTGCAGCTGCAACAGCCCCAGCAACACCTCTGCAGAGGGGAAGAGAGAACGGCTGCTATCCCCGGTTTCCACAGCCACCGACCACCATCTTCATCCCAGCCATTCCCTACCACCTGCACCTCCATTGAAGCTGTTGTAAAGAGGGAAGGACAGTTGTTGACAGAGGGAGCAAAGGAAACAAAAAGAAGAAGCAGTGCCAAAACAGAAGGGAGGAGGAAGAAGGTCGCAGCAACGCCACCGCCAAACTGGCCACCAGCACCACTGTCAGCCCATCTATCCAAGCTCAGCATCTCAGGTAACCCTTTCCCTTATCACCGTTTAGGGTCCTCTTCTTGCATGCAGAATGTGCACTCTACACGTTCTGCAAGCCACAAAATAATTAGCCGGTTACTGTGCGTGCACAGTAACCAACTAATTAATTAACGGGTTACTGTGCTATGTACAGTTACTATGCGTGTACAGTATCCCGGTTACTGTACTCATGTACAGTACCAGGTTACTGTTTAGGCTGATACCAGGTTACTAATTAATATAAGCCCAGTCCATGCTGCTGGGCTGAGTCCAGCCCTGTAGAAAGTAAGCCCATGTTGTTGGCCTGATTTCGGCCCATTTTCCTTTTGGGCCGGGTATGGCCCATTCAAAAGTTTTCTTCAAATATGTATTCAAAAACTCTGTGATTTTCTGCAAGTTTGTATTTTTTTACTATAAAGATACAAATCCGGTATGAAAATACCCGGTTTTCATCAAGACATCAGAAAAAAAAATATAAAAATAAAAAAATGTTTTGTTTTCATGCATACGGCCAATACCCTAACATTGTTTTTACGTCTTTTATCTAAAAAAAACAAATATTTGAAGTTTCAAAAATGTGTTTTCGCATGGATTTCTTAAACACAACAAAAATCATTTTTCTTGCATTTCTGGATTTTACAACATGTTTGTAAAACTCCAAAGGGTATTGGCCAATATTCCAAAAATATAAAAATCTTATTTTTGGGGAATTCATCTATTATTCACCACTAATGTTTGGATAAAGAAATCCCTAAATGATGAATATCCAAAATATTATCGGGGATAATTTGTTATTATTCACCGCTAATGTAATCCTTAAAGGACGAATATCCAAAATATTATTGGGGATAATTTGTTATTATTCACTGTTAATATTTGGATAAAGAAACCCGGAGTGGTAAATATCCAAAATAATTTTCTAGGAATAATAAATCTGCACACATCCTTGAAAGAAGCCTTGATTATAATCGAGGACATTTCAAATTTTTTTTACCCCACGGTCTGCGAGCCGTGAGAGTATAAAACACTAAGACAAAAATAGGTTTTTAAAGCACCCTAGATTTTGTTCATCAGAGCAGACTTATCCTAGGAAACTGATGGGATTAGAGAACATCAACACCATAATAGTTATAAGGCAAATCAAACACCAAGCAGCTTACCTTAGGTAGGGCGTACTAGGGGTGCTAAAACCTTCCCTTTACGCAACCAGTCCCTTACCTTAGAATCTCTGAAAGACCAGTTAGGTTTTCAAGTGACCATAATACTAGGTGGCGACTCCCTTTTTCACAACAGAAAGACCCCAACATCAATCCTCGCAACGAAGGATGGGTTGCCGCGACGTCGAGCTCTCGGGAGGGTGCGACAAATGTATCGGTATCAGATAAGGTTTTTGGTGTTGAAATGACATCTAATTATGAATTCTATGGGTCGGGTTTTGTAATATTCATATCCAAACCCGAGTCTTCGCCTACCCGAACTCGATCGGGTATCCATGGTTACCCAACAGCCGGCCTTGCCCACGTACCTCTTTTGTTACTGATATGATACCCACCTAAAGTCAGCATTCATGCTCATCAATGTAGCATTCAAAAAATTTCTAAGTTATAAAATCTCCACACCTCAAAATCTTGGGTGCACAGAATATATGCACTGTAACTTCTAAAACAATGAGCCAAAATAACATATCATTTCCC
Source organism: Populus nigra (assembly GCF_951802175.1). Classification (NCBI taxonomy): domain Eukaryota; kingdom Viridiplantae; phylum Streptophyta; class Magnoliopsida; order Malpighiales; family Salicaceae; genus Populus; species Populus nigra. The sequence goes on along the minus strand of NC_084870.1, from coordinate 10,021,310 downwards.
TCAACTTGAAGAACCTCGATGTTGCAATGATCCGAAGTTTTTGTAATACGATCACGCTGGTAGTAATACATATCATAATCAGTTCTAACTCTCAACAGATCTGAATGAAAACCCAGTGAAGACCAACCTGAAAGTTAACCCAAAAATGACCCAAGCCCGTTTCTACCTCTTCCTCTTCCCCTCATGAGAAACACCGGATCCTAGCAAAACAATAGAAAACAAGAAAACCCAAAATCCAAAGATAAACTAGGCATAGGATATAAGACCCGACATAATTAGAGAGAAACACTTATCTCGGCCCAGTTTTCTTCGGGCTTTAGAAAAATCCAAAGACACCATACATACCCTGGAATGACTGTCCGGCTATCTACCGTGCTTTTGAACGTTTCAAAAATTACCAAAAAATATATATATCTTTGGAATTCTGGCAACCCACAATGTGATGCTCGAATCAAATAACATGTATGTCATGAGATTCTTTTACGAGCTTATGCCGCAAGATTCTTGAATGTGTTTAATCTTCCTTTCAGCTTAGACTATTTTATTAAGAAAAAACAACGTTTTTAAGACAAAAATAGGAGTCCATCAGTTTAAGATTAATAAACTTGATGTATATCATTGTTTTTAAAATTATAAGTTAACTATTAAAATTATATATATATATATATATATATATATATATATATCTAGTATGTAAAATAAGATTAAAACCTTAATGCTCATAAAATTAAACTTGACTTGACTCATAAAATTAAACTTGATTCATGTAAAATTAATAAACATGGTCAACTCGGTTGATTAATAAAAAAAAGAAAATGAGAAAATACTTCCTTTTCTTCTTCTTTTTTTCCAAATCAGTAAAAACAACATTAGACTCAGCAGCCTCTGTTTATGTCACTGCCTTGATGACCATCCTTTCTCAAGATAATGTTGAGAAGTGATCAAGAGAAAAACAGATGAAGATTGGGTTGCGTGAAGCCAACTCCAACTGCATATATCATCAATATATATATATATATATATATATATATATGTTGGTGACATTATTCATTATCAAAAAAAGTAAAGTCAACGAATAAACCATTCTCAGACAAAAACTAGCATGCAGTTATCGCCATTGAAATTTTAGGAGAAAACTACAAATTTGGTACTCCCATCATCCTGGTTTCTCTACATCATCAACGTGGTTAATTACATTATCTAGTGATCAACGACTAACTCATTGGCGTGTGGCGGGCTGAACAAAAAAATAAATAAATGTAAAAAAAAAAAAACGACAAAGTCATGCGAAATTTATTGATACTATAGCATCATTAAACCTGCTAACGAAACCTCTAAACACTTCTATATTAACAAATGGATAGCATTTGGTATAATAAATAAATGTAAAAAAAAACGACAAAGTCATGATATACGGTCCATCAAGAAACAAGTCCTTCGAGAAAAAGTAAAACATGCAGATGATTATATATGAAAAGTAATGAAATTTGGTATAATTTCTTGAAACGCAGATGATTAAAGTTGAATCATTAAACTAATTTAATTGATTTTGTGAAGAATATAGACGAAACAAATATAAGTCATATCTTCAACAATTTCTGCAACCGAAATGATGAAGGTGTTAGGCCTTTGAGGCCAGTTTCATTCAGAACCACGCTGATCTAGAGATGCCAGGAGTTTGGTAAACTCTTAGAGGCAAAATTCACTTGGGTTCATACTGTGGATGTAGGATAAACTCTTTTCCTTGAGCTTTCTGTCTCTTCTCTTGTGCTAGTTAATTAAGCCTTTGGGACCTAATTTAGGGCCTTAGGCAATTTATTCTTATATTTTTCTTGCAGTGGAAATTGTAATTACGAGGTAATTTCAGTTTGTACTATTAATTTTCTACCGTGTCCTTATCAGTAAACCTACGACCGAATTGCATGACCAAGGTGTTCTTGATCTACGGAAAAATCTTTCTTTCTTTTTAATTCCGGCTACCAAGCTAGGTAATCCACGAGCTTAGCCTTTTCTTGACGTTTCAAGCTATTGACTACAGGTGATTGTTGACAGAGATTAACCATTTTTTACATTCATGACGCTGTATGTATGTATATATAATGCGAGCAGAGTCTGACTTTAAAACTCATATAAGCCTAAGGATAAGCCTTGTAGAAACCTACAACTTCAAGAGAAGCATGGAGCAAGCAAAGAAACATTTGGTGTTAATTTCCATTTTCATCATCCTTCTCAATATTGCAACCAATAAGGCCTTATCGCAGCCACTCCATAATCCTAGCAAGCATTTTGTGCTAGTTCACGGGGCAGGCCATGGTGCCTGGTGCTGGTACAAACTTGTGCCTCTATTAAGATCATCAGGTCACAATGTTACCACTATAGATTTAGCTGCTTCTGGGATTGACCCGCGGCAGATTAGCGATCTTCAATCAATATCTGACTATATTAGGCCGTTGAGAGATCTTCTGGCATCTCTACCACCCAATGAAAAGGTTATCCTTGTTGGTCATAGCTTAGGGGGATTGGCACTTTCTCAAACCATGGAGAGACTTCCAAGCAAGATTTCCGTGGCTGTTTTCCTTACTGCCGCCATGCCAGGCCCTTCCCTTAACATTTCCACTCTTAATCAAGAGGTACATGCAGAAAGAAAAAAAAAACTCTTATTCGATTGATTAACTTGACTTATTTATTTGTGATGAATATCTAGTTATACTTTTTATATCACAACATGCAATCAATTTGTTAAGTTACATTCTTCTCATGTCTCACAATTTTCAACTTTTTCACTTTTCTTGTGCTTTTGTTATGACCGAAGCGTGTAAGAAGGCAAACTGATATGTTAAACACCCGTTTCACATTCGGTAATGGCCCGAATAATCCACCAACATCTTTTATCTTGGGGCCCAAGTACCTACTATTAAGATTGTATCAGCTCAGTCCAATTGAGGTAAGAACTTCACATATCCATAGGCAAAATGTGGGTTTTTTTTCTTTCTTTTGAGACCCAATATGTCACAATTTCTTACATTTATTCTTTTAATATTGAGATTCTGATGAAATTTATGGTGACAAAATGGCTTCAGGATTGGACATTGGCCACAACACTGATAAGGGAAACACGTCAATTTACTGATCAAGAATTGTCAAGGGATCTTGTACTAACGAGGGAGAAATATGGCTCGGTTAAAAGAGTTTTTATCATTGCAGAGAAAGATTTGATCTTGGAGAAAGATTTTCAACAATGGATGATCCAAAAAAATCCACCCAATGAAGTGAAAGAGATACTAGGATCCGATCACATGTCTATGATGTCTAAACCTAAGGAACTTTGGGCTTGTCTGCAAAGAATTTCTAAGAAATATAATTGATGCCCGTATATTCCCAGGATTATATATGAATAATAAATTAAAATAAGGTGTTTCCGTTAATGCCTCAACATTTCTACTCTTAATAAAGAGCTACTGGGTAATTGCGTTTTTTTCCTTGCTCTTAATTTTCATCTTTATTTTAGTAATTGAAGCTTTATGTCCGAAGAGCAAAGATCGTCACAAGAGGGGTCAAGTTCAATTAACTTGTAGCATGTCCTTCATGCAGACATGCTAATCTTTGTAATTAGCAAAAAAAATTTCTCTAAAAGTATGAGTTGCGAATTTGCTCACGGTATAAATATATTTGAGTTCAAGGGTGCCAGAATTAATAAATGTACTGGTATCAGATAAGGACTTTGTTGTTGAAATGACATCTAATTATGAGTCCTATAGGCCGGGTTTTGTAATATTCATATCCAAACCTGAGTCTTCACCTACCCGAATTGATCGGGTATCCATGGTTATCCAACAGCCAGCCTTGCCCACGCACCTCTTTTGTTACTGATATGATACCCACCTAAAGTCAGCATTCATGGTCATCAATGTAGCATTCAAGAAATTTCTAACTTATAAAATCTCCACACCTCAAAATCTTGGGTGCACAGAATATATGCACTGTAACTTGTAAAACAATGAGCCAAAAAAACATATCATCTCCCTCAACTTGAAGAACCTCGATGTTGCACTGATCCGAAACTTTTGTAATACGATCACATTGGTAATAATACATATCATAATCGGTTTTAACTCTCAACAGATCTGAATGAAAACCCAGCCAAGACCAACCTGAAAGTTAACCCAAAAATAATCCAAACCCGTTCCAACCTCTTCCTGTTCCCCTCATGAGAAACACCGAATCCTAGCAAAACAATAGAAAACAAGAAAACCTAAAATCCAAAGACAAACTCGGTATTGGATATAAGACCCGAAACAATTAGAGCGAAACATTTATCTCGGCCCAGCTTTCTTCGAGCTTCAGAAAAATCCAAAGACACCATACCATGGAATGAGTGTCCGGTATTGATAAACAATTCATGTCTACTTCTTATTTCTTATTATTCAGTGATTTCTCGGTGTTGAAAAGTTTTGTTATAAAATTTTTTATTTTTTTTATGTCGTTAATACTATTTATCTTTTATTTTATTTATATCATTAATTAATTATAATATTATTGATTCTTTTCATCATATTTTAATATAATTAAATTTTTTAATTTGAATTGTCAATATATAATTAATTAAAAAAATTATATAATCCTGCTATTCAAATTTATAATTAAAGTTTATATTATATTTTTTATCTCATATAAAAAAATATTTTTGACAATCTTAATATATATATATATATATATATATATATATATATATATATATATATATATATATATATATATATCCTATGACATTTGCCGACAATTCGATATAATCGCAGTTGGGTATTGTGCCATTCTTTTTTTTAAAAAAAAAATATAGCAAGATATATAGGCGTCGTGTGATTAAGGAATATTCTTTCGTTTTTAAATATATTTTGCGTCTAACAAAATAAAATGTGAAATGGTGTTCTCATGTCACATAGCTATCTTTCTTGCTTAACCGGGTCAACTCTCTTGCAAGGATCTCCTATGATCATGGATAATAATGCTCTTCCTTTAAGCTATAGTTATTGAAACACGTAGAGAGTTAAAAACAAAAAAAAAGACAGTAAGATTGCTTAATGAAACAGATAAAAGTAATTTAGTTTAAACAGAACTATGATATTATCATGTGTTTATTTACCAATAGAATAGAATGCATTGTATTTGCCGAAATCATTTTAATTAATTTTTTTTATTAAAATGAGTGTTTAGATCAGTTTATATGTATTTTAATTATTTTTATGAGTTCTAAAATTAATAATTATATGATCATGAGAAAATTCGAACTCGTGATTATTAGATTATTAGAGAACAAATTTAAAATCTAATCACTTAAAATTAATGAATTTTTAATTTAATTAATTAAAAAAACAGCATGTTGACTATCCATCATTAAATGGATAGTACAGAAACGCTTAATCAATAATATTCTTTTTTCCTTGACAAAACGGAGACTGGAATTTGAAATATGTTAGGGGTAGGGGAATATGAATACAAGTTGAGCTATTATATTGATTAAGAAACATGATTTCACTTCTATGAGCAGTAGCATCTTGATATGAAATAACAGGATCATACCTGATCTCTCTTTGTTCATAAAATTGCAGCAAGGCTGCATGCTTGACGTTTGTTTTGGCGAAGAAGCTCAGAACATGTCCACAATTCAAATCAACTGAGTTACAACTCTGTGAACCCGGTATATATTTACAGATTCCTCCAGCAAAAGCAACATGTAATTATCAGGTGTTAAGAACTGATTCAGTGTCATCCCTGGGCTAATAATTTTACCATGAAGCATTTATTATCCCGGCTTATGCCAGCAATTACAAGAACACGTCCACCGGCAATTCGATTTAATCACATAAATGGAGTAGTGCTGTTCTTGATTGTTTGAAAGAAAACGAAGATGCCCTGTGATTAAATTATATTATTTTTTCATGCTTGAAATACTATAGTTTTTGTGTGAAATAATGTAAGTGTAATGATGCTCTCATCATATCGTTGTCTCTATTCATTCGAATCTACTGCATCTGGCCCACAACATCACATGATTATATGATTCATGGGCAATAATGCTTTTCTTTAAATGATCGACTATCAAAAAAAAATAAAAAATTAACTAGTAGTTGTGCTCTCACATTGCAGGAATTTACTCATATCAACAGTAATTCGAATAATATAGAGATTTATATACAATTTAAATATATTTATATACAATAATATAGAGACAGTGATCAGTCATCTTCGCAAAGAGAAATCAATAATATTATAGTCCCACTATCTTCAAAATGAAATTCAAAAAGCAGCTGAAGAGGTTGATATATATGCTGATATTATCAGACAAATACTTGTGGCAAGACAAATACATCAACATCAAAGTTGATTTTTGACAATGGAGTTTCCTGTGTGTGTGTGTGTGGGTGGATAAGTCCATTATTGGACTTCATTTACAATCTCTCTAAGATGCAGTATTTTTCTCCTTCCCCCACTTCTACTAGAATAATAGCCCTCTTATCTGAGTGTTCATTGATCATAAGCATGATCCCTTAATTTAAATGAAGAAAAATAGTCAACACAAATTAATATTGTCCTTGGAAAAATAACATAGCAGGAGCGAGAGAAAAACATTTCGAAGAAATTAATGACAAAAGTAAATATATTGCAAGTTAATTAATGGGAATATATAGTAGATTAATTACTTAATTCCAAAGATAATCAAGAACTGAACCATCAAAATCATCGAGCATGCAACTCGTGTTCTAGCCTCTACTTTGTAATTAAAAAAAAAACTATGACAAAATTAAAATCCATACAGATAGAGTTTAATTACAAAGAAGGCATTATCTCTCACCAACTACAAACCTCTCCTTTATGTACACATAACCATAAAAGAAAGAAAACAACCTGAAAGAGTAGTAGACGCTTTCTTGTGAAGAAACTTGACAGAGCGATCAACTTTCAGGGAAGAAAACCAACGAAAGGAACCGGAGCAATATAAAGATGGTTTGCTAGCGGTGCAGCTGTACCATTCTGTTGAATAACTATTCCAATTGCTTCAACCACAGCCATGACAAACTTCATAGCCAGTTTCACTAGGGCTATGCACATCTCTAATCTTTTTATCACCATTTTTATTTGCTCTCTTCTTCTTTCCTCCTCGTCCCTCTCCCTAACTTTTCAAATTAAAGCAACCGACATATATATATATATATATATATATATATATATATATATATATATATATATAGCAACAAAAGAAATGGCTTCCCTATTACCACAATGGAAAAGGAGAGAGAAAATACCAATCTTTTTTTTTTTTTTGAAAATAGAAGATATCCTATAGTCTATTTTGGCTTTTGGAAACTCCAGGAGACATCTAAACAAGAAGCTAGCTAGATCTCCCTCTCTATCTGTCTATTTCACAGTAATATTGACTGTTGAAGACATAGGGGAAACTCAAGTTGAGAAGAGATAAGCCATATCTAAACTTCATGTGTGTGTTTACTAATAGCAACAAGGCGCGCATATGATTACTATAGTTGAAAAAGAGAAGATGCCATCATGTTATCCTTCTGGATATATGCGACAAGCTTCAACTAATGAGATGACCGTGACATGATATTTTGTGTTTCGCTAACAGAGCAACACTTTGGCCCTAAAAACAATACGGGGTAAGTAAGAACTTGCCCCCAAACAATTATGCCTATCTCAACTGAGTGATCCAACTATTAATTCTCCCAATTGAGTCCCCATCTACTGAGATTCTACTCAATTAACGCCCAGTGTTATCCACGGTCAATATTGAATCCCTTAATGTTGCATTTGCCTTCAATTCAAGCTTTATTTTAGTGTAAAACTCGGGCTTCTTTTCGCATTAAATACCACACCAGTACGCTGCTAACTCTTTTTACAAACAAAAAGAGTTATAATCCCTGTTAAAACTGCATGATTTTTTGAGTGCTAAGAAATCTTTGTTAATGAATTTTTACACCAAAATGGGGGGTTAATATATCTCTTAACTGTAGATAACACTGGGGGCTAATTGAATCAATCTGCAGCAAACGGGGCCTCAATTGGGACAGCTAATAGTTGAAGCACTCAGTCGGGAGATGCACGATAGTTTGAGGACAGTTTTCGTTCTTGCCCTGCACACATTATGAATAGAATTGCCAAATAATTGAAATGGTCCCCATTCGACCAACCAGCAACATGGCGTGCAGGCCATGCTAATTACCCGATGGCAACTAAACCTTTTGAGCTTGCATTGTCTAAAATCAACTTCTTTTTTTAATCTAAAAATTGGAATAGTAGCTGAGCCCATTGCCTTCGTTTCAATCAAATCATCAGAATAATAATAAGAACGTCTAGTATAGTTTAAAAGCTGTTTAAAATGGTGTTTTGGAAGCTGTTTCAACTAAGCTACAGAATGAAGAATTGGGATTTCAGAATTGTATTAACACACACACACACACACACACACACACACACACATATATATATATATATATATATATATATATATATATTTTTAAACATGGATCCCCGAGTAGATCTACATGGTAAACATCGTCTTCTTCTGATCCAGTGTAAGCTCTACCATTCAATTAAAAAATATCGAGGCCCATAAAAATACGACACCCATGCCCAAGAAAAACAGCACAACAACCTCCAAGTCCAAGCAGCTAGCCTGCTGAAAACAAAATAGGCTAGCCGTTGAAATTCAAAAGTACATGCCCTTAAACGATTCCCGTTGAAAATATGGAGGGGCATCTGAGTTCATAAAAGAGATCGAATGCTTGGAATGTCATGCTGCAGAGCTAGTCTCTGACAACATCAGTTCTAGGCCGAGTTATTGAGGAAGGATGATATTCTAAAGGGACTGTTATTTCATCCGAGCCCGTTGCAGGGGTCTGCATCTAACACTAAGGATCAAAAGGATAAATTGGAGCCGGTAACTCAAGTTCAAGAACAGGTGAGAGAGATCAGCCCCAGATGGAGACTCATAGTTCAGAAGAAAAGCTGGAAAGCACAAAGTCTTGGGCTGAAGAAACTGAAGCTATTGCAGTACTAGAGGCCCCACAGGTGCATTTTACTTCACATGTATGCTAAGATTACACCTGTTTCATGTTTCATGTTTCATGTTTCATGTTTCATGTTTCATGTTTCCTGATCTTGCTCTGCAAACTTTGTTGACAGATAGCTGAATCTGGAAAGATCTATGCTGAAGAAAAAGAAGTTCAGGCGAAGCTACTTGAGAGATCTGTTAAAGAGCTAGAATGCACCACTAATGTGCTATAAACAAGGTTAGTTTTCTAATTTATGGTCGAGTTAAAGCAGCTTACAATTTCAGAATCAGTGTCTTATATAACACCTGTCAGGTTGACATTCTTAAAGCAGAAGCAGAACGACAAAGAATGCAGAGAGAAGAGCTCGGAGATTGAGCTTCATTCAGTAAAACATCAGGTGCAGAATGTTGAAAGTGTTGACACTGGCATGAAAAGGCTCAGATACATTATTTAGCTTTGTCTTTTTATCAGATTCTATTGTATGTTTGTTTAGATACTTTGATGTTGCTTCAACTTTTCAATATATGGTTTTCTTTCATCTACAGGCATTTGGAGGAGAAGGAGAGAGGCCTTGAAGATGCACTGAATCATATACAAATCCTTGAAAGGAATATATCTAACAAGGAAGCAGAGGTAAAGCTCCTTTATTCACCATTTTGGTACATTTTTACATATGATTAAACATTGTTTTGACCTGAGGTTTCAGCAATTGAAAGGCATGCTTTGTAATTACCATTCAACAGATTTCCCAGTTCAAGGCACCTATCACTGAGCTAAATTTGCATTCAGAAGCACAGGCTAGTGAGTATAAACAGAAGGTAGGCAAAGTTGTATAGTTCTTCCATCTCATATTTCTTTAGTTGTATTTTAAGAAATTCTGAAAACAGTTCAAGGCATTGGAAGGCATGGTTGAACAAGTAAAACCTGAGGGCCATTTCACTCATAGCATGAGCTCTTCGTCGAACAAGTCCGAGAAAAATGCTGCCAAGTCCAGTGGTTCTGATTCCCCTTTCAAATGCATTGGTTTAGGCTTGGCACAACAAATAAAATATGAGAAGGATGAGGACCTTGCGGCGGCAAGACTGCGTATTGAAGAGCTAGAATCCTTAGCAGTTAATCGACAGAAAGAGGTAGGCTTTACACTCCAAATGTAAATCCAACTTGATATTTGTGTCAGATAATGTCTCACCAGAAGATCCTCATGTTCTATTTGCATTAAATGCCAGATTGGCTGCTGATGAGAGCATGACCCATGATGTAATCCGCGATTTACTAGGAGTAAAACTAGATAGGACAAATTATGTGGTAAATTTACGTTGGTCTGCACTGCTCTTTTGTTTAATCATGGTTTTTGGCAATTCAGACCACATATAGAATTGAGACTACGTGTCTCCTTTTTTGTTTTTGGTAATTTATATGATAATGTCAGATACAGTGCTCAGACATAAAGCTCTTTCTGCATTTAAAAAAGGCAAGAGAAAAAAAAACAAAAAGTAAAGAGAGTAGTTTTCATGAATGTGTTTGTTCATGTACCTATATGTTAATTGCAGTCACTGTCAGATGATAAACAAGTGGAGAATATTGTAGAAAAAGCTCACCTTGGAGCCTCAAGTAAAGGTTTTTTTAGCTTTGGTATTGCCTTGGAAACCCACATGTGAATTCTCTTAATGGTTTCCACTGTCCATATAGGAGCAGGAAGTTACCAAGCTTAAGCAGCAGCTCAGTGAGTTTATTGAGGAGAGACAAGGGTAAGCATCAAAGGTATTATCTTCTTCATATGGAATTTAACTTACCGAGTCCCTTTATACCAGCGAGTGTTTGATCCACGTGCTATTCTTTACAAGAAATCATCAAAGGTCTTCCTAAGGGATTAAAGATTGTTGATCTTTCAGCGGTATGCTTTGTGTTCCTGTATGTTGTCTTGTTTAAGCCAGCATGCAATAATTTGAAAACTCAGAGTTTGCTAATGTCAAGTCTTATCTTGTAATGTGTTTAGGACTTCCGATCGATTACGAGATATTTCTGAGTATGAATGTTGTTTGAGGTATGATTTTTCGGCCTATATTTTAGGTTGTGGATAGATTTTAGTGGCTCACTTGCTTCAGCTTTTCTGCCTAGGAAGAGGTAGGTACAGCATTTAATTGAATTGTAATGGTATGGTGGCACTGATTTCATAGCAGTTTTCTTTTTCGAGTTTATGAACTTTGATCCGTTTGTTTGTGCACAGACGGAATGAAATAAATGTTTTGCTTGTTTAATTTTTCATCAGAATATATTGACAGGATACTGATGTTCCATGGCATTTGATTGCCACAACAATATTCTTCACACCGATGAAATTACAGGAATTTATATCAAATAATCATTTTAATTTAATAACTTAAATTATCATATAAAATTTTAAAATATAATTTATATTATTTTTTAACATAAATAAAAACTATTTAAATTTAAAAATTACACAGACTCACATTATTTTCTATTTAATTTTTATCAAATAAATAAGAATAATAAAATTTAAACTTATAACAACTTAATTATAAAAACTCTAATACCTCACGCTTGGCCAATGGAGTGTTATGGAAAGGCAGCATGATCAACAATGTGGATAAAGGGGATGCATGGATAAAGTTTTCACATGTAATTCGGTTTGTCTTGATTCACAACGTCATATGTTCGAATATGTGTTTAAGTTAAATATAATGTCTCGGATATTGAGCTAAGGTGGATCTGTGGCGCAATGGTAGCGCGTCTGACTCCAGATCAGAAGGTTGCGTGTTCGATTCACGTCAGGTTCAATTTTAATTTTTCTTTTCGTCTAAGGCCACACCACTCAGACGCCAGGAGGCTTCTTTACTTGTATTTTTACTTTTAGTTCAATCAATAACAGTATTAAGAAAAAATTGTTAGATCCCTCTTCAAATATCAAATCAATGTGTCATTAAATTCCTTTTAATTCACTAGTCACAATCATAATTTCAACCAAATCATTCGAATTTTGCAGCTTGAATCCACAATGCATCTTGGACAATGGAGGCGAGGGCTCCATTTGGCATTCCTATCTAATTATTTTTTGAAAATTTATGAGAATATTTTTTTATTTTTAAATTAATTTTTTTATATTTTTAGATCATTTTAATATATTAACATCAAATTAAATTTTGAAAAAATTAACTGATTATTGTTATTGTTTTGAAGTATGCACACACACACAATACGCCCTGGTCCCTTCACCTTTTTATTTTAAGTTTAATTTTTTAAATAAAATTATTGAAATAATATTTAAAAGTAATTTAATTATGCCACAATTTCCAAATAAAATAAAAGGGTTCTTTTGGTAATATTAACAATAGTCTTATAAATAATTATATATAAAATTTAATTATTAATTAATTTACTTTTTCATAATCACATTAAATTGAGACCCTTGTTTTTCTAAGTTGAACTTTTTAAATCGTTATAAGTTTTTATATATAAAAAAAACTTCGGATAAAGAAAGTATTGTTTTCAAAATAAGAAAAATAATGAATAACAAAAAAATATTAATAGAAATAATTTTTTCCCTCATAAATTTAAATCATTTCAATTTTTATGAATTTCTATTTTAATTTCATTAAATTCTTATTGAAAAAACCATACTATTGATGAAAAAAGTAATGATTATGTTAAATAACTAGAGAAAAGTATAAATAAATAAAAAGAATTTTGACTGCATAAATACATTATTTACTTTGGAATTTAAATTTGAGTTTTTATTTTAATAGTAGGCAAGTTAAATAAAAATAAGTTTTGAGAATTATGCCGCAACATTACGCGGGTACAAAAAACTAGTTTGAACTAAAACAAGAGTCCAAGGTCCTAGTCAACGAAAAAAAATGAACACAAGTAGTTCTCCAGAAGAGTTGTGTTAAGCAAAACCAGACAGAAGGTCAGATCATCAAGTTTTTTCCTCAGATGTTCAGCAACATGAACCATTTCCCTTTCTCTCTCTCGCCCTAGCTAAGTTGTCATTCATTGTGAGATGTTTTGAGATGTTAATAGTTTCTGCCAAATCATCCGAATTTTTCTGCTTGCTTCCATACCCCAAATAGTAAAGGAGCCTAAGAAGCTTTGCAGATAAACAGCTTTACCAAGAGATGATGATTGCAGATCACACGCATCCTTGACGAAGATAACCTGGTGTTCCTTTTGCCAGCAGAAGCACTAAAGACAGGCAGCCTAACCCTGTTGCTTTTGTCAAATACATGTCCATACCCTAAATATTCCTGCAAACAAAAAGTTATGGGAAAGGAAATTATAACAGAACAAGCAAGCAATATGATTCAAGATAAGATATAACAAGACTTTATTACATGAAAGTGTTACAAAGTGTACACAAACAGTATTTTATATGCCACTTGAAAGTGTGACAACATATCACAGAAGAACAGAAGCAATCCTCTGAGGGTGCTAGCATAACGGGACACATGCATGTAGAAACTTGGTCCTCCATTCTTTTACAGTCACTTCACTTTCACAGGCAATCAGCACAGCATTCTAGATACCCCTTCACCATTAGGCACTCACATTGCATATACTATCTCTCCACTGCTGTCCAGGTCAAGCTCAGGATCACTCTCCAAGTCCTCCATGTCGTCATCAATGTCCAGGCTGCCAGTCAAATATTGGTTGAGGCTGGAGGTGCCTGCTGCAGGTATGGTGGCTTCAGATATTATTTGCATTATCTCTTCAATGCTTTGCATTGGTTGATCGGGTTCTTCAAACTCGTTATTCATTGTATTTTCCACCATGAGATCTGCTGGGAGATTCTTTAGAAACCATTCATGATTCCTAATCTCGGGAATGGTAATCCTCTGTTCAAAAAGGTATTCAAATTAGAAACTTTACCCACAAAAAGTCAATAATAGAGCCACGAAGGGAGGGAGGTTGAAGGATTTGGGCAGGATATTGGTGAAGCAAAATACTGAGAGTGACGAGGAAAGAAAGGGCATGCCAGTGAAGAGCGAGTAATATATATCATTTGACAAAAAATAAGCAATCAAAACAATATTTTTGAGATGGCAAACAGATAATCATTGTAAAAATGTTACAGAATCTAATTTCAGGAATCAAGAGAGACCATACTAACCATTGCAGGGTCTGCTACAAAAATTCTTGAGATTAGATGTTGGCATTCAGGAGATATGTGAACATAGTCCGGAATTGAATACTGGACATTTAAAATTCGCTGAAAGAAACAACAGGATAGGTTTGTCAAGGTCTCAGCAAAGCTCCCATACTAAGCTAAGAAGAGAGGTGATACATTACGTGGATTGTCCTGCGAAAATTCATGGGCTCATCAGGGTCCTCGAAAGGGTATGCTCCCACCAGCATAACATATAAAGTCACACCACAAGACCATACATCTGCAATCTGAATGAAAGAATTAACTGCAAGACATCAGTATAACATCGAGTTGTAATGTACACATGTTGTAGTGCGAAAATGACATCCTTGCTCCATAAGTTCATGCATATTGAATCAAGTAAAAGAACAGAAATCCTACCTTGCCATCGTATTCCTTCTTAAGTAACACTTCAGGAGCAATATAGGCAGGAGTTCCAACAGTAGATTTCGGTTGTGAGTGCAGCACAGAAGACTGTTAAAAGCAGATACGGACAATATGCAACCATGTCAGCAATTGAACAGGAAAAATCGTTACGAATGTTCATCCATGATCCTATAGACATCCAAGAAATCATATTATGGATTTTCAACAATAAGAGCATAAGGATTCTTGTACCTTAGAGTAACCAAAATCACAAATCTTCAATCGAGGTGCTGGGCTTCCATCCAACAATGTATTCTCCAGTTTCAAGTCACGGTGGCATACTTGCTTCACAAAGGAATAAATTAAAACACAAAAAACCCCTCATACTTTTTGCTAAAGTAAGAACAATAAACAAAGGCATAATATAGGATTTACTAACCATTGCATGGCAGTAGCTAACTCCTGATATAAGTTGTTGAAAGAAAAAGCGTGCCTGCATCATAAGGCTGAGCACATTACAAAAAAAATAAAATATCAGGAGCACTAAAACATATCTATGTGTTGGGTGAGAACCTCATCCTCGCTGAAGCGACCAGCAATACATATGCGCTCAAAGAGCTCTCCACCAGATGCATATTCCATCACAATTGCCAGGTGAGTTGGGGTTAATATGACCTATAGTCGTGTCATTGAGTTATTGAATAAAAACTACCTCTTTGTAAAGGGAAAAAAATAATAAGTTGCAGGAATTGACAGACCTCTTTGAATCTGACAATGTTGGGATGCCTAAGCGACCTGTGGTTAATGATTTCTCTTCGCACGTTTTCATCTATCTGTTGCACAGAAAATAAATTAAGGTTAGTTTATCTATTGTTCAATTATTGCATATCAAGTACAAAGATTTCCTGTATAACACCGAGAATGCCAACTCCTAGGGATGGCAATGGTACCCCAGGTCAGGTTTCTTTATATACATACCCTGTCCATTACACATGGAGTAAAAGATTTAGATATTTATACCCTTTCCATTGGGTTTGGGGTGTCCATATGGATATCCATTTTATGACTATTATTTATTATTCAACAAAAAATAAAATAGTGATATATATTTGAATTATATATATGTATTTATTATTGAATTAAAAAAAATAATATAAATGTTCTATATTTATCTATATAATACAAATATATATCTTGGGTCGGCTTTGCCAATATCTATACCTTATCCATCACCCATCAAGTAAAATAATTATCCATAATAATAAAATAAAATAAAAAATTGTTCATTCAGATCGGTATCCATCAGGTTTAGATCAAATTGTCATCCCTAATGACTACACAATCAATAACTTGGATATGGGCTCTACATTAGTTGTCAGAATACAAACTAAAAATGGATGGCCGATTTCAAGAAACCTAATGGCCAAGACTGGCAAGTTATTTCATATGAAAAGTAACATTCAGTTTCTTTACATTTCTTTGTCAGGCAAATTACTTAACCTATAGCCATGCACGCAGCAAATATTCACGGTTATATACAGGTTTTGTAAGTCGCAGGTTTTCCTAATTTGGAACTTGTGGCCGATATATGCTATTCTTATAGCCTGTCATTGTTCTGCCAAGTTGTGCTTTTCTTCTAATTTTTACCCCCTTATTGATCACATTCATAACAAAATTCGTCAGATCAGGCATCTAATAAGTAAAATCAGTATAAACATTTGATCAACCAAAACCAAAAAAAAATCAAACAATCGCAAAACAACTATAGCCTGTAAACCTAGAAAAAAAGTGAAAGGAGCGCAGTTCAAGTATAGAAATAAAGCAAAACAACTGATTAGTCACTGAAGTAAATCGAAACAAAGCAAATAGAATTCACACCAAAGAAGTACATAAATCAGCCCTCAAGCACGCCCAAACAAACGTAAATGATAAATCAATTTAATTAACCACTAAATTAAGAGCTTCCCATTAAGCTGTAACTAGAAACAAACTTAAGCAAGCTCAAAATCCCATAATAAACTTTGTAAAAAAAAGGAGTGAAAATCAGAACAAAAATAAATAGAAAAACACAATAGTACTAACCTTCTCACCTCTCTCGATATACTTAACAGCAACAAGATCATCAGTCTGTTTATCCCTCATCAACCTAGCTACACCAAAATTCCCTGACCCAATATCTTTCACTAGCTCATACCGGTCTCCATCGTGCATAATCGGCAGGTCCATTCCAGGTCCCACTGTCATCGCCGATCGATCCATTTCTCCTTATAACTCCCTCTACTTTCAATATATCTCTCAAAAAAACAAGAATCCACGAGAAGAAAAATAAAAAAAAATAAAAAAAAGGCTCAATCAATAACTCACATTATCAACATCACTAGAGAAAACCTTTTCCAGAGAGATCGAAATGGAACCATACGTGGACCAAAAAGATTCGATTTTTGAACAAAAAACACGTGAAAAGCTCACCAACCCTTCATGGGTTTTTCATTTTTTTTATTTTCTTTTAAATTAGAGAATGGGAGTTGCAGAGATATAATAGAGAAAGAGAGAGGATGAGGAGAGAACTTGTGATAAAGTTTTCTTTTTAATTATATCATTATTTTTTTCCTTCTGACTCCCTCTAAAAACTAACTCTTTACGCCTTCTTTCTTTCCTTCAATCTACAAGCAAAAGATAACAGGGTTTTGTGCCTTTCACTTTGCCTTTTCACCTTCTTTTACTACTCTGGGACTGGGTGATATCTTTTTTTCCCTCTTGGACTTGTTGTCTAAAAGTTAAGGAAGTTTCATGATATGGGTTTTGTCTGAATGGGGGTGATGGTAATGAAATGACTGATATGGGTTTGTTTGCAGTGTGGATAAGGTTTAACTTCACAGGTCACGAGGACGAGGGTCGAGTTTTCTGGGTTTAGAAGGACTGATTCGATGTGGGGAGGAAGACAGCTGCAATTGTGGACTCTTCTTCCTTTTTACTTTGACTCGTTTGACTCGCCTGCTTTCTCCTTCAAAACCTTGTGCGGTGATTGTCAAAATTAATTTTGTTTTAATTTGAGGTGATTTATAAAACACAAAAAGAATTTGGATTATTTAGGTTTTAGACTAGAAGATGTAATTTTTATTCAAATTTTATTATTTATGAATTTCTTATTTCATATAGCTATGGATTTTTTTTTATCAGCAACATAAAAAATTAAAATAATTAAAATAAAAATTCATAGGTGATTTAAATCAAAGGAGGAAAAATGTATTCTTTTATTCAAAACTCCTTTTTCATTATTTATTTATTTATTTTTATTTTAATAAGAAATGTATTTTTTGTCCAAAGTCTAATTTCTTATACAATGCTTGTCATTTTTGTTTAAACAATAATAAATTTGGGCTATCTTTGTTGTCTTTGTTGTCGAGAAAATCAAGTTCTAAGATATTTGGATAAAAAAAATAAATTTTAATTTATTTTTATCTAAAAATATTTAAAATACATTTTATAAACCTCAATAATTTTAGTTGTAACTCTAAAATATAATCTAATTAGTTTAAAAAAACTAAAAAAGAAAATCTTTTTCAAGCCCTTGTTCATTTTTTTTTTTTGCATAATTAGATCAAAATCACCTCAATTAAATATTTTTTTAAAGATGAACTCATGTATATAAAGATTGATGTTTTCGTGGCCAAAATATAGTCAGCAAGAAGCTTTTCCCCTCCACCTTTTATGATGACTCTATTTGTTATCTCTTAACATACATCAATGAAATATAATAAAAATAAAACTCATGGCTAAGAAATAAAAAAAAAAGTAAATGGATAAAATATGAAAAAAATAAAGAACTAAATTGTATTTTAACTTTAAGAACAGTAAATTATTGCACTGCAATGGCTTCGATATAATGAACAATAAACACACAATTTTTTTTAATTTAAATTTAAGTTGAATGGATTAGCTTAATTATGTTACTTTCTGGTACTTTCCTTCTTATATTTCTACTTACTTGAGAAGTTACGAGATTCAAAAGATAAAATTAGGCAGCATTTACTAAGTTGGTTGTGGTTGTATTTCTAAAAGATTTAAATTTTTTTTAAAAAAAATTAATATGATTTATATGTTTTAAATCCTTTTGATGTGCTGATATCAAAAATAATTTTTAAAAAATAAAAAAATATTATTGGCATATATTTTAACATGAAAAATTATTTAAAAAACACCCGTAATCATACTGCTAAACACACTGTTAAAGAAGTGGGATTTAAAACTTTAAATTTCCGCATGAAGTCTTGAATATTCAATTGGAGTAATTTTAAAAAATTAAAATTAAAATTTAATCAGCTAAATTATATCAAATCTTTCCAGACTCACTGAAAGAAGATTTTAATGTGTATTGATTATCATATTATTTGATAAAAGAAAAAAAAGTGCAACTAACGCACTCCTTCCCCAGCCACGTATGCGAATAACAATGACCACGAACATTGAAAGAGTTTCTCACTTGATAATTGAAAGCCAGGGCACAAAGTACAATTTGACTCTTGACATGAACATGGAGCCCACTATTCTGGACACGAAACGTATCCCTAGAAAAAAGAAAGAAAGTGATTTATGAAGCACGGGACAATCACCGTACAAATAGACAACACCTAGATAAACCATCACCACACAATTGGAGCCAGCTTTTAATTCTAACAAAATTGCTAAAAAAATTTAAAAAATTTAAAATTAAAAATAATTTACCTTCAATTAAAACCAAATCGCTAAATTTTTTTTTTTTGAAAAAACACAAAAAACTGAATATTCCATCCACAATAATAACGAGAGGATGGATAGCATGGTATTGTACAGTGAAATAAACACTTTTTACCGTATTAAAATGTTTAAGATTGTTAATTTTCATTTAAAAATATATTAAAATGATTTTTTTTAGTTTTTAAAAATTATTTTTAAAATCAATATATTAAAACAATTTAAAAATATAAAAAAATTAATTTTTAATAAAAAAATTAAACTTTTTAAAAACATGAATTATATCGTGTTTCCAAACAGTAACCAAGTAATCCTTAATGAAGAAAGCTGCCTGCTCTCCAATATTGGGTAGTTGGTGCCACTGTGTGGCTCATCTTTAAGGGTCGACAGAATGAAATTGACATTCTTAATTTATGCTCCATGATTTAGGTCAATTTGTATCTCCAACCAAGCAATCCGAAGGTCCAGCTTGAAGCAAACCAACGGGAGTAGGCTCCGTGTATTAATGAATTCAAACTTTGGCTGCCATTTCATATTAATTTCTTACCAACATAATTAATGGAAGGAAGCTAGCTACACCAAATAGGTTTGTGATCCTGCCGCATCCATGCATGCATAGTCTTAACCAAACGGTACTGGACACGACTTAAACCTGCAGGATGGCTAGTTAGGATACAGACAAGCATGTAATGTAATAAACTGCTGAATATGTTATTGAAGCATGATGGGTTACGTGAATTCAAACTATCAGCTGGTATTATTTTTATTATGGATGGATGGGTGTCACTGGACACTGCTAGAAGGATCCATTGATTGTTTATAGTATAAAACTACAAATAAAAGCTAGCTCGACTATTAAGTACGATTATAACTTGAGTTTTATAATCTCTGTATATATATAATTCAGGTTTAAAAAACTGCTGGTGTTCTGGTCATAGTCACGATATAGGCTAGCTGCTGTCTATTTCACACTTGCCGGAGTTTGAGTGAGCACGTTTCCGATCGAATCCTGTTAATTTCCAGCAGGCATGCAAGTAGCCAATTAACGGGCATGCTCGATCGAAAGTAGAAAGTTCTTGCCTTATGGCTAGGGAAAGAAGCTACATTGTCTTCAGGGAAGATCGATATTGACGATGCAGGGGGGAACTTGAAGGATGACACGGTTATTAAAGGTCATGCATGGTTATTAAACCCCAAATGGTTTACAAGGTCAATTTGTTGATCCTTCTGCAGCAGAATCATTTTCCAAAAAATTAATTTTTTTTAATCATGTTTTTTTCTAGTATTTTTATTGTTTTTAATCATGTTTTTTTTTAATTTTTAAATAATACTGTTTTGAGATTGTACGTATCAATGACCCAATGACTCGAATCCTTAATCAAGTCAGACTTCAAAATAGATCCGATAACTATGATAAAGGGTTAAGATGACTAAAATACTTGTAAAATAAATTCTTTTGAATTAATGGATAAAAAACCCTCCCGTGCTTAAATTATATGAAAAGGGAATGGTGCTTGAAATTGCTAATTAGACAATGCACGTACTAAAAGATTAATAGGAGGGTGTAAGGTAGAAGGTACTGCGGTGTAAGGTAGAAGGTATCGCTAACACCCGATATTATAGTAATGGTTGTTTTTTAAAATATTTTTTATTTAAAAATATATTTAAATAGTATTTTTTTATTTTTAAAAAATTATTTTTAATATCAGCAAATTAAAATAATTTAAAAATATTAATTTCAAACGATGAAAATTAAAAATAAATTTAAAACTTTTTAAAAATATTTTTAAAAGATAAAAATAAAAACAAAAAAAATAAATTCCTAGAAACTCAAAATTATGTTGAATGATAAGAGGGGTAGGATTAGTTACTCCAAGACACCGATCTGCACGGGGAATGTATGTCCTCAATGTTGACGCGAAATCGTTGAACCACCATGTTTTACGTCGTGGTCAGTGGTCACTGTCTTTTAAACAAAAACAACTGTGCTGCTGTGCATGTTTGCTTGTATTCAATGTATATATTATTTGTATTTATATAATAGTATGTTTGAAAATATAGTTATAATTATTTTTTAAAATATTTTTTTATTTTTAAAAAATTATTTTTGATATCAATATTTTAAAATGATATAAAAATATTAAAAAAATTTATTTTTAATTTTTTTTAAATACAAAAACAAATAGATTTTAACTAGGTTCTAAGATATTATCTAATATCATGTTATCTCTACTTTTAAAAATATTTTTCAAATTACTTTTTCTTAGGTGATTTTTAAGTTTTTTTTTTATAATTTTATTAATATTAAAAATTAAAAAATTATTTTAATATATTTTTTAATTAAAAACATCCTGCATTATCAGTTACAAGTATTCTTGATGAGACACTGCACTCCTATATTTACTTGATTCGCGGTCTTTGGACGGAGCCTAATCATTCAGACCAATCTAAGGCGCATTTGTAGGGCGATGTAAAGATTGTTCCACGTGTATGGAACGTGAGCGAAGCTTATGGACCTTCTAAGAATACACGTGTACCCGAATGCATCACACGAATGGTTTCCAGCTGACATCCATGCATGCATAGAAAAGCAACCAAGCATCGACTCTTTCTACTGGAATCCACAGTGCCTCTCTTTGCTCTTTTTCATTTTGCTCACTGAATCTTTTTCTTTGATTAGGTCCTTTTGTTGCCAAATTACTCAGCAATTTCTGATAATTTGTTCTACAAAGCAAAAATAAAAAACGAGGACCAAATTAGAGAACACACATGGTACTCTTCCAAGCTTTCGGGCAGACTAGTGAAACCAATGCGGTGAGAACTTTCAGAACTGGCTTGATCATGAGTAAATTCAGAGACATTGCACAGGAGATGGGGCGTTTCTAAAGAACTAGCAAACATCTTGTCCACAACTCAGCAGCAGCATGACCATCCATTTAAACTGTCAAGTTTTTTACCTTATAAAAAGCTTTGTAAATTTAGAGTGTGTTTTTCTACGTACTTGCGATGTCTGGTAATAAAACAAACGTAAGTTAATATTCATGGTCCCATCAAATTATGCATTTGAAACACTCGAAAACGAAAGCAGGTGCTACGTGATTCTTGCAGCTGTAAATTGCTGCACCAGCTGTAACAGGTTGTACTGAACAGTGTATCATTCTTTTATAATCATACTGTTCATTAAAGTAAATAGTTTTTTTTATAAAAGAATTAGTTAATTTTGTTTTTAAAAAATCTGTACAGTTAATTGATTTCATTTGAACTGTTCACGTGAATGTGAATAATAATTTTTATTTAAAAAAATTGGTTGAAGGTGAATTAAATTTATTCGTACTGTAATCTCAATTTTATTCATGATAATATTTTATCTAATTTTATTATACGCTCAAAAAATCATGGAAAATATAGTTCTTGTTGAATGAATTTTGTATGTAATAGAATTATAGATAGTTTAATGGAATAATAAATTTTTTTATATAAAGTATAATTTATTTCACGATGTAATAGCAATAGTTAAATCTACAATATTTAAATTAAAAACCATAAATATTAATATATATTTTTTAAAATTATTTTATAACCTCAATTTCAAAAGTATTTTTAACCAAACACATTAAACTACTTTTTGTTCAACCTCAATTTCAATCACATTTTTAATCAAATATATATTTTTTTAAATCAATTTTAATTAAAAATAATTTTTATAAAAATAATTTTTTTCAAGTAATAACTATAACAGTTACCAAAGAAGAAACGTAAAAAAAATCAATGCTCATGTTCTCAAGAGTCATCATGACTCATGTCCTGGTGCAGCAGCATATCTATGTGCTGGGAGTTATTTCAACAACAAAGTATGCAGAAAGTGTACCTCCTTACTCTCTGCACACTTTGTGGAACCCATTGAAAACAAGAGTATTTTTGTACTCTATCAAGCTAAAAAAAATCAATAAAATATAGTATAAAAAATATTTTAAAAAATAATATAATTTAGAGAGTTTTTATGTATTACTATTTTAAATTATAAAATTTGAAAGATATAAAATTTAATAAGAAGAAAAAATAGAGAGAAAAAAGATTTTAAAAACATATCAAAATTCTAATAATAATGTCACCAATACTATTAAAAAATATCAATAAAATAAGCTTAACAACAAGCAAAAAAAAAAAAAAAAACGAAAAACATATAAAAAAATTAAAGGATCCACGAGAGGAGTGTAGACCGGTTGGTCAGGTGCGGGGGTGAAGACAGGGGGGCTGGCAACGCCCAGCTCCTATAAAAAAAAATTGTTTTTTCAGTTTTTTCTGAGAAAATATTTGTTTTTTTAGAAAGTACATTTTAAAAAATTATTTTCCAAACTTTTTTTATATTTGTTTTTCATTAAGAAAGTTGGTCATCAAAAAATATTTTTCAATCAACGAAAAACACTTTCCAGTCAAAGGGTTTTCAGGAAAGTATTTTCCTTTTATTTTGGATAAAAAATACTTTTTGGAAGTTGTGAAAAATTTAGAAATGTCATATTATTCTCAAACTTTTAATTGCTATATATATTGAATATTTGTTTTTCAATTTCATCCATTAGAATTTAATTTTTATATTAACTTTGGTCCTTATTTTTATTTTGCTTTTCCCTTATTATTTTTTAATTGAAATTTTTTATCTATTAAATTTGATCCTCATTCTTTTGATTGTTACTTATTTTATTTGAAATAATTTATGAAATGTTTATTATTATTATTTTAATTTCTTCATCTTTCAATTTTTTTATTTTATCTTTATTATTTTGATTATTTTTTATTTTATTTTAGATAATTTATGAAATTATATTTTTTTTCAATTTCATTCTCATTCAACCTTTTAATTTGTAAGATTTATTTCTCATTATTTTAATAAACATGAAAAAAATAAAACATTAATAAGTTATTTTTCAGCTCATTTTCCATAACATAACCAAATACTGGGAAGTGTTTTCCAACTTATTTTCTATTACATTACCAAACATCGGAAAATACTTTCTCGGAATTCACTTTCTCAAAATTTACTTTTCCAAAAAAAATTACTTTCAGGCAAACAAATAGAGCCTTAATGATATTTATATTTTTAGCTTAAATAATAAAACAATTAAAATTTTAACCCCCTCTAATTTTATATTCTGATTTCCCCCTAGTCAGGTGTGTTTTCTCACGCCTGGTTTGCCTCGGAATCACCATTTTCCACTCCCCTCCTCCCTTGTAGTAACAATATAGAAACTTCTATATAGATCTTTAAATTTCAAAAGCTAAAGTAATTCAAAGAGGGTTCATTTTCAAAATTATCTTTCGGAGTGGAATTGAAAAAAATACATCACTTTGAATATTGATGACATGCCTAATTCTCAATCATCAAAGATACGTGACTGCGAGTATTGATGACCGAGTGTTTGGAGTAGAGGTAGCTTGTGCTTTTTTGAGTAAAAAGCATGTTTTTATAGCTTTTGAAGGTGTGGTTTATGCTTAAATATATTGTACCTTTAAAAAAAAGCCACCACACCTCCAAGCCAAACACCTGGAGAAGGCGGAGCCAACAAAGGCACAGAGCTTCCTGACCTATACTCGCCTATCGAGTCTTCACTAGTACCCCTTCCCTCCCCACCCTAGTCACAACTGAAAGCTTAAACCCATAACAACAACATCCAATGCTTCTCAAAGGAGCTCAAGCCCCTTCTCTCATCACTTTCTACCACCATAATAAACCCCCTTTAAACCCTATAGTACCCGACATACTAACCCTCACTTCACCTATGCGCACTTCCCTCTTCTCCTCCTCCCTCCCCCTTTCCCTCCACCAACAACAGCGCATCCACTTCCCCGAACCCATTAACACCCCCCAAACACTTCACCCCATTTCAACCCCAAAGTGTTTCAGTACTTCCGTCGAACAGTTGGCAAGCGATTCTCAATCTGAAGGGATATTGGATTTTGATGAAAATGAGAGGGAAGCTTTTAAATTTGATGATGATGGGCTGGGATCTTCCGGTGCTGGAGGGGATAGGAAGCACTTGGATGCTCCGGCACTGGAGGTGAAGGAGCTAGCGGAGTTGCCGGAGCAGTGGAGGAGAGCGAAATTGGCGTGGTTGTGTAAGGAGTTGCCGGCGCATAAGCCAGCCACTGCTGTGAGGATACTTAATGGGCAGAGGAAGTGGATAAGGCAGGAAGATGCTACTTATATTGTCGTTCATTGTACTCGAATTCGCGAAAACGAGACCGGGTTTAGGGTACTATTTACAATCACACCTGGGTTTTCAATTTTTTGTTCCGCAGCGCTAAAATCTTAGTGCTTATTGTCTTTTTTATACTGTGATTGAATGTTTAGATACTGAGAATTGACGAGTTGTGATATTAATTTAAATGGGCAATTACTAAAATTTAGTATCGCACAGGAAAATGATAGTGGATATATTGACTTGTGAATTATGTTGTTGTAAAGCTAGAACCTTTTAGGATTAAGCTGGAGTTTTTATCTAAATCTTTAGAGCGAAACAGAGAAAGGGAGAGTTTGGTTATTGAGATTTTTCTTTTGGTTATTGTTAGGTGTATAAATGGATGATGCAGCAGCATTGGTATCGATTTGATTTTGCGTTGTCCACTAAGTTAGCAGATTACATGGGCAAGGAGCGAAAGTTTGCGAAATGCAGGGAGATATTTGATGATATTATCAGTCAGGGACGCGTTCCCAGTGAATCAACTTTTCATATCCTTGTCATTGCATATCTTAGTACGACAGTTCAAGGTAGCCTGGAGGAGGCATGCAGCATTTACAATCGGATGATTCAGTTGGGAGGGTACCGGCCACGACTTAGTTTGCACAATTCTTTGTTTAGAGCGCTTGTGAGCAAACCAGGGGTCATTGCAAAACATCATCTCAAACAGGCTGAATTTGTTTATCATAATTTGGTGACATGTGGACTTGAGTTGCAGAAGGATATTTATGGTGGTCTCATCTGGCTACATAGCTACCAGGACACTATAGATAAAGAAAGAATCACATCACTAAGGGAAGAGATGAGGCAAGCAGGAGTAGAGGAGAGCCAAGAAGTGCTCGTTTCCATATTGAGAGCTTGTGCAAAGGATGGCGACGTGGAGGAAGCAGAAAGGACTTGGCTCAAACTTGTCCGTCTTGATGATGGTCTCTCTTCACATGCTTTTGTGTGTAGAATGGAGGTCTTTTCAAAGGCAGGAGAACCTATGAAATCTTTTGAGACATTTAGAGAGATGCAGGAGGTTTTAAGTTCTTACAATGTTGCACCGTATCATAAAATTATAGAAGTCTTATGCAAGGCTGAAGAAGTGGAACTTGCAGAGTCACTCATGCAAGAGTTAGTTCAGAGTGGTATGAAGCCGCTTACACCATCTTTTATTTCTATAATGGACATGTACCTTAATTTAAACTTGCACGATAAATTAGAATCAGCCTTCTCTGCATGCCTTGAGAAATGTCGACCCAACCGGAGTGTCTACATGATCTACTTGGATTCTTTGGTGAAAGTCGGTAATTTTGACAAAGCTGAGGAGATTTTTAACCACATGCGCAATAATGAAGCGATTGGTGTTAATGCCAGATCATGCAATACTATTTTAAGAGAATACCTCTCTTCTGGATACCATGTGAAGGCAGAAAGGACATATGATCTAATGTGCCAAAAGAAATACGATATTGATTCCTCATTGATGGAAAAGCTTGACTCTGTTCTGAGCTCGAGCAGGAAAGTGGCAAGGAGGCGTATTAGCCTCAAGCTTAGCAAAGAGCAAAGAGAAATTTTAGTGGGTTTGTTTTTAGGTGGTTTGCAAATTGAATCAGATGGGAAGAAACACATGATTCAATTCGAGTTCAATCAGAATTCTATCATGCATTCCATTTTGAGGAGACATTTACATGACCAGTACCATGAGTGGTTACATCCATCTTTTAAGCCTAGTGATGATAGTGATAGCGATGACATCCCTTGGAGATTTTGTACCATCTCGCACTCTTGTTTTGATTTCTATGCAGAACAGTTTTGGCCAAGAGGCCAACCTCAGCTGCCAAAGCTAATCCACAGGTGGATGTCACCTCAGGTTCTTGCATACTGGTATATGTATGGGGGGCACAGAACATCATCAGGGGATATTGTGCTGAAGCTAAAGGGGAGTGTTAAGGGTGTTGGAAGGGTTGTCAAAACATTGAAATCAAAATCTCTGGATTGCAGGGTGAAGAGAAAGGGGAAAGTATTTTGGATAGGTTTTCTTGGAAGCGTTTCTACATGGTTCTGGAAATTGGTAGAACCTTATATATTAGATGACTTGAAAGATTTGCTAAAAGCTGGTGATCCTACCTTGGAGAATAATATGGAAGAACTTCAGAATATGAACTTTGATAGTGGGTCTGATTTTGATGAGGAGGCATCTGAGGACAGCGACATGGACAGTTTATAGGACCTTTTGCGGGTGTATTAGGCAAAATGTTATAGTTTTTAGTTCTAACTTCAGCATCAAAGTTGTTGAATATGAAAGTTGCTAAAGATATGACATGTTACCTTGCTACATGGGAAGTAATTCTTATGACTTGAATGGTTTGTGCCAGTTTGAACTTCCTACCTCACTCCGCAGCCATTACTTGCTACCTTTTGAATGCTTCATGGGATTATGTGATGAGGCGTGATTAAGTGATATGCTCTGTACTAGATTGTTTTTGGTTATAGCTCATTGCCTTATCTATTTTTTTACAGTGTATGAAATACTGCCAGGGGAAGAAGATGCAGGGTGGGTTTGGAAGCTGAAGAATTATACTTTAGTCCTGAAGTAAATAGTGATAATCCTGTAGTTTTATTTCTCTATAATCCAAAATTCAGTCATAGTACTAAATAAAGTATGATTATGAAAATTAAAAAAAAAAAGGGGGAAGGTAATGAGAACAGGCACGTGCAACTGCTCGTGCAGCCTTGGTGTTTTTTAGTGTCAAAAGGCAAAATGGTCTGAAGTAAGGCAACATGTCATTTCTGAAGTGCTAAAGTATTAGGCTTTGTATTAGTAATCCTGAAATTGTTTACGAGCATCATTTAAATTTTGAAGTGCATGTACTTGCTGAGACCCAGCAATTTCTTCTTTGGAAATTTTGTCTTCAACTTTCGGCATGGTACTTAATTGTTCTATATTCTGAAGGGCTCCACATTCTTCTTTTAACACAAAAAAAAAAAAAAACAGAGACTTGATCTATATTTTCTGATAGCACTGACTTTGCTTGCTGACTGCTCATCTTGCTATTTGTTTCATGACAGTTAGATGCCTGTCAAGCTGTAGAGACCAATTTTCTGCTGGCTACGTAGCATGTTAAAGTTCTTCACTGAATTTTGTTTTTATGAACAGTTCATCTAGGATCTGTGGCAAGTTTCTGCAAGTTATACATTTTTTTCCCCGTTTTCTTTATGTACCTTTTATTTTACAGGTAAATATTGGAATATATGTTGAAGACAACAGCACAGGGCTCTCCGTGCTGGTGGACCGCGCAGGGGGAGGATCTAGCTTGAATTGGGCCAGCAAAACCACATGTTGCCCCTGCTTTGGACTTGGTCAGATTGTTAAGGCTCAGGCCCTTGTCGGATTCAGTCGGGTTGGGTTTTTTATTCTTCTTCTTTTTAAAAAAAAATAATGAAAACTATTTTGTAAACAAAAATACAAATAACTTAAATAATGTTATTCAATAACTCGGATCGGATGATGTGGAATTGTGGATGGTGGGGCAGGCCAATTACACAGGTTCAGTTATAAGAAAAATATTTATAAAAAAGATTATATACAAGGATCCATCATTAATGTTTCATCTAGAAATGAAGGAGCATTTTTTATTTGTTTTAGTATTATTTTAGTTTTTTAATATAATTTTTTATAATGTATATCTTTGAGAAATAAATATATTATTTAAAAAATAATTAGAATTATCCGAATTTAGTATTGGATGCATAAATGGATTGAAACCATTGGAATTTTATTTTTTTGGATTTAGGGTGTATTTGGAACATGATTGATAATGTGTTTTTTAAAATTAAAATTTATTTTTTATATATTTTCAGTTTTGATATACAAATATCAAAAATAATTTTTTTAAAATAAAAAATATTATTTTAATATATTAAAAAAAACATTTTAAATTATAATAACTTTCACTTTCCAAACACAATTTACACTCTTGTACATACTTTTCAGGTGTGAATTGAGGATCACTTTCTTATGATTCCAGAAATACCCCTACACACCTATAACCTTTTTGCGTGATACGCCACCTGACCTTGCATTGCATGAGAAACCGACGCCACTTCCGAAACAACATAAAAAATTAATCAAATAAAGTAAAGAAAGAAAATCGTTGCCGAGTCCGAGAAGAGAAGAAAGAATCGAGAGAAATGGTGTCGGATTCGGACCTCGTGGCCCGGCTCCGTGAAATACTCCGGAGTTCGGACTTAGACACGGCCACTGCCAGCAGTATACGGCGGCAGTTAGAGGAGGATTTCGGCGTTGATTTATCGGAGAAAAAAAAGTTTATTAGAGAGCAAATTGATACTTTTCTTGAAACCCTAAATAAAGGAGATGGTCAATCAGGGGATGTGACAGAAAATGAAGATAACGAAAACGACACCGTTGAAGACGATGAAAATGAAAACGACGGTATTAAAGAAGAAGAAGAAGAAGAAGAAGAAGAAGATAGTGAGACAAAGGAAAGCAAGGGGTAATTTTTTTTCGAAAGTTGTCTTCTTTATTTATTTATTTATTATTAAACAAGCAATATAGTGTGTAATGAATGAAATTAACCCTGCTCGTATGTGGAAATTGCTTGTAATTTTTCTTTTTTGGAAGGAAATTAGGTTTTTATTGCTTGGAACTGGAAATTAGATATTGTTGTTTATCATTTATGTACAAATTGATCGACTTTGTTTTTTTAAAAAGAATTGGGATATGTTTTTTGTGGTGTCATTATGTAGTTCTAATTAGGTCAAAAAATGTCACATTTCTGTCTTATGAGTCGTTTAGGCTAAAGTTAGTTTTTGTACTATGGTTTCTGTTATGTTTCAATTTATAAGAAAATGAAAGCACCAAGTTTAATTGTGGGCAATGAATCATGTGAAGCTACTTAGAGATTATTTGGGATTAAATTGGGATGATATCAGATGTGAGGGTTGTATATGATTTACTTTGAGTTTAGATTGTAAGTGAAATTATATGAATTTTTGTGTCTGTTGGTTCAATATTGGGATGTGAATATGAGAGAGGTGGCCTTTTTGTAGATTTAAGTAATACAGTCCAGTAATGCCATTTTGTCTTTCATGAGTTATAAGAAATGACCTTTTAATGGCGGACTAGTAATGGGTGTATCATCTCTACTTTCAGTGCTTTATAATTTTCATTGATTATTTCTTTCTTCTAGTTTTTGCACTGGCTTTCTTTTGTATTTTAGGGGGGTTAATTTTGAATTCCTAATATTTGAGTTTCACTTCATAGGCTTGATTGATTTCTGTTTGTTTATATATATATATATATATATATATATATTTCGAAATTAGGTGCTCATTTCATTACATTTTGAACTGAATGTATGTCAGATAGCCAATCATTCCAGATACAGGTTTCTTAATCATGCTTGGTACTCTTGTGTTATCTGTCTTTTAGGTCAGACAAGACAGAAAAGGTGAGGAAAAGAGGCGGTTTTGCTAAGTTAAGTAGCTTATCTCCGCAACTTCAAGCAGTTGTTGGAGTGCCTGAATTGGCCAGAACTGAGGTATGCCAATCACCAACAAGATGATTCATTTCTGGAGGTTGGTCCAGGTGGTAGTTCCTGGATCGGGATCTCACTTTTGTTCTCCTTACTTTTGCTATTCCAGGTTGTGAAGAAACTTTGGGCCTATATCCGTGAAAACAATTTGCAGGATCCAAAGAATAGGAAAAAAATAAAATGTGACGAGGCATTGCGCGCTGTCTTTCATGTAAATTCAATTGATATGTTTCAAATGAATAAAGCCCTGTCCAAGCATATCTGGCCATTAACTGGAGAAAATGGTACTTTCCTGAATAAGTTGTTCTCTTTTGTTTCTTTCTGTGGGGGACAGTGGGTGGTTAGTTGTTATTGGTTGTTAGTAGCATCTTCGTGCCTTCAATATGTAAGGTTGCTTAGGATTTGTATGTATACTTGTTTTCTGTTAGTTTTGGAAACCTGGATTATTTTGCTTTGGCAATTAAATTTAGCAGCGTAAGTTTTATATACCCAGAAAAAAGGAAAAAAAAAAAAAACTGTTACGGGAGAGTTCTTCTTATAATCTGACTGGTTTGACAATTATTTTCTTCAGCTATTTTGACTATGATTTTTTTTTTCTTTCCCTTTCCTGGGTTGATATTACCATCCTCCTCCCCTTTTCTTTGGCTGTGGTGCTACACTTTATTATTCCAGGGAAACTAATCTTTTCCCCCAGTATTTGGACTACATTAGGATGTTTATATTTTCTGCACTTTCAACTTCAACTACTACAAACAGGCTTCCTATTGAACTTCCACTTTATTTCCTTACGGTACATTATAATCTTCTTAATTATTTATCTTTAGAGATCTCTTCTTAATGTGTAATCAGATGATTGTTGGCTGATATATTAACCAATGATATCATTGAACTATCAGAAAGTGTAAAGCAAAAAGAAAAAAGCAAAGACATTAACGATTCTGGGTCTGAAGGAGACAATGGAGGGGAACAAGAGGATGATGAGGAAGAGGTAAAGAAAGAGAGTAATGAAAGAAGCAAGAAAGGACGGTGGGTTTCTTGTATCCTTTTTTATTCTTTTATTTTTTTTTCCATGAGTGAATTGCTATTCTTGTTTGCCATTATTTTGAGGTTCCTAATGCTCCTCTGTTTGAAAGAGTGGAAATTACTCATGCTTGCTTTAACTTATGATATGGATACTTTAGGAGTTGAGTTTTTTTTATGACTAAAAGCAACTTCATCCTTAAAATATCACCTCTGAAAGTGATGAGGTGGTTAGCTCTACATGGCCAAATTCCTGCCATTCATGCCCTGAAGAAATTTTGGTTGAGGTGCTGAAAAGCATTAGTTTTCATAACCTTTCTGCATGTTTGTATGGTTACTGAATGGATGATATGGGGCTTTCTGTGACTGGCAGTCCTAGACAGATATTAGGAAACATTAGGATTAGCATAGCATTCTCATTCCATTACATAGAATATTCGTGGTTGTTCTATGGACTGAATGATCTTATCTTATCCAGTAGGTCGGCTAAGGTGGATGAGGATGTTAAGAAAAGAGGAGGTGGTTTTACTAAATTGTGCAGTCTTTCTCCTCAACTTCAAGAGTTTGTCGGAGTTCCAGAACTGGCCAGAACTGGGGTATTTTAACAGATGTCTGGATACTTGCTTGACTTGCAGAATGATCATTTAGGAGTCATTTTGTAAATTATATTTCCTACTTGCTTTTTTCCCTTTCCATTTTGTTTTGGTAGGTTGTGAAGAAGCTTTGGGCCTATATCCGGGAGAAGAACTTGCAAGATCCAAAGAATAAGCGAAACATAATATGTGATGAATCATTGCGTTCTATTTTCGATGTTGATTCTATTGACATGTTTCAAATGAATAAAGCGTTGACTAAACACATATGGGCTGTCCGTGAGGAAGATGGTATGTGTGTGCTTAATGAGCTTTTCTTTTCAATTTATAGTACACTAAGGAAGCCTTTGTCAATGCCATTGTCCAGAAACCTCAGCTCCTTCATCTTCACCATAATTAAATGCTTTCTTGATTTAAACCAAAGGTGGTCATTTACTTCAGTTTTAAATCAATTTTAGCTTTTAGTCTCCATATTGAAAGACATACTTCTAATTGACGTGTCAAATCTGGAACAGGGGATCTCAGCAAATCATGCATTATTTAATTTTTTTAACATCTCAAAATTGCTTGTTCGAAGCAATAAATGACAGAATGAACTTTTTTTATATGTGATGTATGCACAATCTCCTTGCAGTTCATGAACATAAGGATAGGGGTTGTGGTTCTCCTTCTTTAAAGTGACTAACTTTCTGTCCAAGGAAAAAAGGAACTTGGCTGGTGTATTCTGCGGGCTGTTTTTTTTTTTTGAACATGGAGATATGCATCTGGGGCTTGAATATTTGATTGCCACTACTTAAAGATGAAGAGGCAACTATATTACTGGGGAGCGAGGCAAAAAACATGATAAAATGTGTAATATAGTTGTGTCAAACATATATCTCATACCCATGCGTGTGCTCTCATTCAGTGCAGTTCTCAACTTCCAGGCAGTGTGGCCTTTATTGTCTTAGAAGTTGATCCTAACTACTGACACTATACATCTCAGTGAGAGTAAGCTAGTTTATCCTCCATCTAGGTTTCATAACTTTTAAAGGTTCTATTAAACTCACATTTTAAAATTGGTGGTCTCCTCGTGAAGTTCATACAAACTACAGATGGTGAATTTCTTGAGGAGAGTGACCTTAATTTAATATTTGGCATTTTATAATTAATTGTAGTTTTTGCTCCATTCTCGATGAGGATCTCTTTTATCAATGGGTTATTGGAAACCTTCATGATGTTAACTGATTAGTGGCTCACATATTTTAGATGAATGATTAAAACATTTTAGGGATATCCCCTTTTGCACATCTTGCATGGTTTTGATTCAATCAATGTACATTTTCTCATTTTCCAAACTGCTTTTCTTCTTTTTGCTTTATCTGGAAGATTTTGTGAACCTTAATTAATGACAATAAACATAATTGATAAGGTTTTCAAGTTATCATTAGAAAGAATTGATGGATCAGCTATGAGGAAGAAGTTTTAAAGCATGTTTGGAATAACTTTAAATGAGCCAGGAACTTCTGTATGTCCATATTAGTTGCTGGCAAAATGTCAAATACTTCTTTTCTCTTACCTCTGGCTGACTCTAATTTAAATGTAGATGGCTCCAACTAGTTTGCTCTTAAGGTTAGTAGAGTTGAGTATCATAGATAGCTTAATGAATTTAGGTGTTTTATGCACTGAATAGGGCCTTTTCTCATTTATCTTTTCTCATTAAATTGTTGATTTTATCGAATTGCTGTTGTCAAAAATATAGTGCAAATTTCTTTTGTTATGTTAACACTAAATCACAACCCAAGTATTCTCTTTTCTTTCATAAAAAAATGGAGTTCTCTATTAACTGAGAATATGAGAATGTTTTAGTTTAAATAAAATGTTTTGTCCTGATCTCGTAGCTCCAAGCAACTCTTCACCAAAGAAAAAGGGGACTAAACAAGGAAGAGAAGAAGGTGAGACTAGTAGCTATACCAACACTTTTATTCTCCCAGTAGTTGCACAACCTACTCGCATAAGAAAATTGAGCATGAATCCTGGCACTCTAATAGTAACGATTTGTTATTTCTCACTGTCCAGGTCCTGAGGAACCTAAACAGAAAGGAAAGCGGCAGAAGAAAGGTGCTGTTATTCTCCCAGTAGTTGCACAATCTACCTGCATAAGAAAATTGAGCATTAATCCTGTCCTCTAATAATGACGATATGTTATTTCTCACTGTGCAGTTCCTCATGAACCTAAAAAGAAAGAAAAGCAGCAGAAGAAAGGTATTTCTGATCTCCTTGCTCCCCTTCAAATTCCTGATCAAGATTTTGTTCTGATCTTTCAAGAATTTTGATGTTCATATGTAACTGCCATGAATGTACATAAATTCCATTAGCAACTGAACCTTCATGCAGTGAACAAGTTGGGTAGATGAACAGTTTTTCATGGACACTGTTTTGCCAGCTTCAGTTAGAACATGCCGCGTTCCCAAAAAAATTAATTTTTTTTTTTTGCTAAAATTTAATATGGTTTATACGTTTTGGATCGTTTTGATGTGCTGATGTCAAAAATAATTTTTAAAAAATAAAAAAAATCATTGACATGCATTTCGACACAAAAGGTTATTTGAAAAGCAACCACTACCATACTGCCAAGCACCTGATCTGCTGCCAAGCATGTTGGTAAAGCTTGCACAATATCGTGCTCAGGTAATAAGCTTGTGACTATAGGCATAAAGCAAATATAGATACACTACAAAGAATAAAGTGGAGGATTGAAGGTCACAATTAATAATAAGAGAGTGAGAGCTGACTAATAATAAATATTGTGAGCAGGCTTTTGGCTTGGTGACATTCATACCAGCCAAGCTTGTGTTGAGTTTGAGCTTGACCCAAGGCTTAAATTTTGTGCGTGCCATGTCTTGTTTACATGTTGAATGTATATATAATCGAGTGTGTGTATGTGCATGGATGTGTGTGCATGCGTTTTAGAATCTTCTCTTCATCCTACTATCTTTATTGAAGTTTTCAAGAAAGCTTTTTGAGTGGAGGGTATCATCAGTTACATGGTTTATCTATTTTCTTGTAGAAATCTAGCCCGGATTTGGTCTCCACCAAGATAAGGAAAGACCAACTTTGCTACAAATTGTGAAATGCACCCTTACAACAATCAGAGTGCCGGTAACTCGGAGATCTTCAGGATCTGAATTGCAAGGCATGAATACATACAAGTGCAATGCTCCTCCTTTTCAAAAAGAGAAAACAATGATCTTTCGGTGCCAATTTTTTTATTTATCCACAATCATATGGTGTGTTAATGAATAGCGAGGAAAAGATAGCTGAAGCTAATTTATAAATGCAAATCACATCTTAAGAGGTTGAATTTCAATGTTTTTTATCTGAAGTTGGTCCGCTGAGATGGTACTGATGAATTTAAACTTCTTGGCCGAAGACAATTCCAGTCATAACTGGGCCTGCCTCCCTTCTGCTACTAGCAAACATAACACGTCCTTTTGAAGTATGGTTATGTTTAATTTTCATGACCCTGCTAAGCCCTGGACCTCTTTTTGGAGTTTTTCCTTATGATAATCTCTTGCTGTATCATATTGATGCATTTGGTAAATGATCAGCTTTACTTTCTTTTTTGTTTTAGACTTCTGTCAAATTCAGGCACCTGCACCTTTATCTTACTGAGAGTTTTATGATTGTTTCTTAAGGATCCAGCTGACAAGAGGAGAATTGTTTGCGACAAGAAGCTAAAAGAAATATCTGAGGCTGACTCCTTCAATGGCTTCACAGCCTCAAAGCTCCTGTCATTGCATTTTATCAAGACAGAGCAGTGAGTGGCTTATATGTACTTAACTTGAGCCCATTAGAAGTGGGAATTTTGCTTGAGATGAATTTACTCTTTTACATTTTGCTCTGGCAGCCTGTGTGCTCCTTGTTGAAGAAATGGAAATAGTTTTGCAAAATACAAGTTCTTTCTACTAATTTTCATCACAGGATTTCTAATTTGCATTTCCACCCCGTTTCCTCGTGTTTGAGTAGGTTTTCTTTCAACCTTTTTTTTTTTCCTGCTCTTTAGATTCTCCTGACTTTGTCATGGACGTGGGTGGTAACTGGGGGCCAGTTAGTTTACCTCCTATACTTGATTTGCTTTTTATACGCGGTTTTTTCTTAGAATTGCACAAAGTAGAAGTGGAATTATAAGTTGTGGCCACATGGAAAAATAAGTTTGTCATGCAATGTGGCCTTACTAGGACCATAAGGTCGAGGAAACTTTCACATCATGTTTGATCTCTTGCAACATGATTTGTTTATCAAACATGTGGTATGTTCCTTTGTCCTCCGTGCCATCAAACTGGTGGGTGTAAGGCGCTAGCCAGAATGTTGGATAGCTCATGAGTTGTAATAGTCTGGCATGACATATCAATCCTCTTATTGTGACCTTGTGTGATGGAACTTGAATGCTATTAATTGTTTTTAATGCCAAAAAAGAAATGCTGAGTTCATCAGATGAAGTGTTGCTGCCATGGTGCAAATATTCGAAGGTTTCCTGCAGGAAATTTTAAATGGAAGAATGTTGAAAAGTTTTTAGATTAAAAATGTCTTCTGCTAAATCAAGCTTGACGATCTCCTTGTCAATCAACACCCCATCCCTAATCTCTGCATAAATGTTTTGATATTTGCCTTAAAATAGTCACATTCTCTGAGGGGCAGTTATTTCTTATGGGTCTTTTGAGTTTAGAGGCTTATCATCTGTCTGGTGCACACAAAAAACCGCGATAGCGTTAAATGACAAGTTTCTTTTACGTTGGACCCATCATTGCTTGAAGGTATCATTTTGCATGACTGGCTTGGAATTTTCTTCCTCCAAAACGTGTTTGATAGCCAAGGAATAAAGCATAAACAAAACTCATTGATTAAAGGTCGTCACCTTGAGGACTGGTTACACTAAAGATATCAACCTGTGACCTCGAATCTTTTTTTCTTCTGTGAAGCACTGTATCTTGAAAGAGTTAAAATGCAAAGTCTGCACTGCGTCTTTCAATTCAAGAATACAGGATCAGGAATGTTTGCTCCGTGGAGAACCTGCGAAAAAGGTTCCCACTAGTGGATGGTGTGAAAAGAAAGCATTCGTCACGTCTTCAAGTCACTTGTGCATCATTGTGAGAACTTTTGCCAATGAGAAAATGCTGTTGTTCACGTGAAATCATGTGAGCCCCAGGGTCTTGTCTTGACTGATTATCCATTTGAAAGTGGAATCCTGTGGTCTCTCTTGTGCTTCCGCTTGGGGGGGATGTAAATGGCTAAATGCGGTCTTGATTTCTATATTACTACAATTGAATTGTTTTCTGGAATGGTGGGCATGGACCGATTTCTCAATTGCCATTTTCCTCTTTGGACCAATACTTTGACAACATGTTTTCACACTAATTATATTTCTTGTTTCCTTGGTTCTTCTGATGATATGGCTGCAAACTTACATCACTCGCGTGTCACACACACATGTTAGTGGAAGCTGAGATTCACCATTCACCACCTCCCATAGCATCCACTCTTTTGGAAAAGACATGGAAACAAATTTGATGTGATCAAAATCATAAAATATAACAGTTAGTAATAGTTTTTATATATTGAGAGGATTCTGTTGGCGTTAGTGCATAGGGAAATAAAAGGCGAGAGTGACAGAGAGGACAAGGGTGCAAGGCCCGTTCTTTTGCGTTCCTTGTGAAAAGCTAGGTTCCAAATTGTAATTTGGTAGAGAGGAAGAAATGGACGTGGAAGGGAAGACCGGAAGAGGGGAGGAGGGGGTTTTGACGAATAAGCTCAAAATAGAAGGGCAAAGAGACAGAAGTTGATTACAAAAACATGTTGTGTTAAGAGCATATTATTTTAAAAAATAATTAATAAAAAAAGACAGTGGAGATAAAAACAAAAGAGAGAATCTATCAGGATGGACCCGCTAATATTCGATTCGCTCAAAGCACCGCCGTTCTTATGTGGCGAGCCGATTCCCTTCTCCTCTCTCCACCTCATAACACATATCTATCTACCCACTACGCGCTTGCCCCGACAGTGTCCCCCGTTCTTGCCACCCGCTTTGCTTTTCTTCTTCTTTCCCCTGCTATCTCTCTCTCTACCCACCAATTTTGTCAACTTCTACTCTCTCTTTTCCCTCTCTCTCCCATTTACGGCCAACTAGCAAGTAGGGTTTTCATGGAATTCGTTTAGATCATCATCATAACCAGTTCCTCTTTTGAACAATATCATAACTAGTTCTTCGTTGTTTGGAGGACAAGCCTGCACCTGATTTGACTTTAGGCTCAATTGGAGTCTAGGAGTACTCCAAGAGGCTGTTATCACAATAGACATAACTGGTTTCGCAACTATTTCTATTTGAATTAAGAACCTGAGTGCAGTTTGGCATCTAGCCTGGCGCGGTCTAGTGGTTTTATTTTCATTTTTTGAATCTTTCTATAGTAATTTATACACTAGTTGGTGTACTACGGATGTATGATAATTAAGATAGTTTTTTTTAAAAAAAAGAAATAACAACTCAAGAATACTTGACTAATCACACAATTTGAGATGTGATGCTTTAGAGAAACAACGCCATTAATTCGAGTGTTGTGGGGTGGTTCCTCATATCATTTCAAAATTCTAATTGAATGCAGTTGTAAAGCAATTGAAACGATTGTGACCATGCTGCCTCCTCTCTTATCTCTATCGATGTTAACGTCATAATTTAGTTTGGGAATCGGCAAGTGGCCCTTTTTCTTTCTTCTCTCTGGTCCTCTCATGGACGTGATTGTAACTCTAGGCATAGGACTTGATCATTACACTGTGCAAGATGCGCATGGAGTGAGTATGGGAGGGGACTGTGGCATTCAACTCATTGTTCATCTTTCTTCCTTTCTAATAAATGTGTCAGATCAGTATTTTCTCTTTAGGTCGAGTAACACGACCAAACAAATATCTTGACAGATTAGTATAATTAAACAAATAGCACGGTACTTAATGTGTTAATATAATCCATATATTGTGTTAGTAATTAATTCAGTGAGGAACATTTTTCTCAGTAGCTCGCGCAACCAATTAAATACATGTAAAAAAACCATTGACTGATATGTTTTCTTAATTAACTAACTTTTCGATCCATTAATTAATT
This sequence comes from Populus nigra, assembly GCF_951802175.1. Taxonomy (NCBI): domain Eukaryota; kingdom Viridiplantae; phylum Streptophyta; class Magnoliopsida; order Malpighiales; family Salicaceae; genus Populus; species Populus nigra. Next base: position 9,981,460 of record NC_084870.1, on the reverse strand, counting down.
ATATTTTCTTAATTAACTTTTCAATCGTGTTGGTCTACCATTCTTAATTTTTCTTCATGGTTGCTTAATTTAAAAAACTTCAAATCCAGGCACATGCCAAAGAAGAATCGATCAACAAACCTTCTCCAAGTAAAATCATCCTCGTCAATATTGGACATCATTCAATTGGACTACAAGCTAATCTCGTATGGTGGATGGTAAGAACAGTTTCAGCGGGCTGGGGAACCAACCAATAACCAGGCTTTGTTTGTTATCCAAATAATGATAAACCTTGGGAAAATTGCAAAGGGGCATTCTCAAATTAAGAGTTTAAATATCAGGGAAAGATGTCAAAAAAGGGAGGGGTAAAAATGATGGTGTTAGGGCATGGGGCCAGGAAGAAGTGGAGTTCTTTCAAGGACCGAGCATGAACAAACAATAATGCTACTCAACTCCTGAGAGCAGACAAGGACACCAAAACCCTAAATGACGAGAAGAGCCTCCCAAAAGAAATAACAAAAAGATGTTAAAACTGCACACCTCCATTATTTAAAAAGATTCCGTCTTGACAAGGGCAACGAGAGAATAACAAGAAAGAAGATACCCTAATAACTCAGGAAAGAAGGGGTCACAAAAATGCCATGAACACGAGCAATTAATTGTCATCACGTGAAAGATGCTTTTTGAGGGCGATAAGGATATCGTGTGTGTCCTGTTCGAAAGCCCCTTATATAAGGTATCTTGATTCGCTGTTTCTCTGGATTCAATGCAATTTGGTTTGTGACTTTCTTGAAAACGAAAGGGAATTGCCTCATTCACTGAATCTCGCCCACGACTAATTAAGCTCCTTACTATAACATTCATGGTTGTTTCTCTAGCTAGATCACGCCATCAAATATTGCATGCATGATATTAATTTACACAGTTTAATCTGCAACGCTAGCTGTCTATTTTCTGATCACCTGGTAATTAGAAAACTACGGATGCCCTTCTGGTCAGGAAGTTAAACCCAAAATGTAACAACTGGGAATAAGAAATATAGATCTGGACAGATTTAATCGCGCTCCGAGTGTGGATTTCGTGCATGGTAATTAAAGGAACTTTTACAGTCAATTTTGCTCCTTCTTTTACTTTTGCGTCGACTTGCATCATCATCGAAATGATGATTCCTCTTTTTAAGAGCTGTCTCGCTGCAAATTAATTCGGTAATTGCAGTGTTTTACTCATGTCATTTATTGAATAAATACTAGTTTTTTCCCTCGAAGATCAATCAACTTATAATATATTCAATAGTATTTGATTAACCACAAATCAATATTAATGTTTGCGTTTAGTATCTTGATTAAGCCTCATGATCTGCTCCGGATTCAATATATAACAAGCTGCCCCAATCATTTTTTGAGCTGAAAATTTTACCATTATGATGCTCTGGTGAAAATGATTGAACATTTTCGTCGCATGCAAATACCATACTTAATTGCCTCGACAGAAAACATTAAGCGCCCCATAATACTCCTCACCAAACCTGCTTCTCTCATCAATATCTGTGGTCTCATCTGACCTAGAAGGCTAGAGCTCGAATTAAAGATGTATTTATTTTTGTTTTATGACTTTCATGGGCACATATATAATCTACGATCGAGAATGGGGTGCGGAGTCCTCGGTTGCATTTATATTCCTTTTTTAAATTCGAGGCAGAGAAGGTGGGTGGGTGTTTCAATTTTATTTTATTTTTATTTTTATTTTTCCTTCTGATCTTTATTATGGTGGTAGATAAGTATGAACACTTTTGAAAGTTACAGATACCATTTCTTGGATTCCTGAGGGGATCCTCTAGAACAAGATGATGCCTTGGCCTGGCCATGCATCGAATATATTAAAAATTGCTAGGCAGCTCACATGGTCAAGCTACCTCATCTCCTTCTGATCATTCCTCCCTTTCTCAATAGTAAATTCCACACTTCCACTTTTGTTAAGCCATCTTTTCTTGAAATGACCAAACTTTTTTTTTTCTTCTTTTCTTTTCTTTTCTTTTCTTGGGGTTCAAAGACTCTGGATCCCTTGTGACCTGGCTCTTCAATGCAATGCCATCATTACCTTTCATTAGAGGCAGAATTAAGAGAACCTTGTTCCCTTTGACCTCTATTCGAGAAGAATATTAAACCCTACCGCACAATAGACGAGAGGCACGTTTCATTAATTTGACTATAATGGCCTTGCTGCTGTTTTCAACATGAATTCATGAATGTTTGTTTCTTCTTCCATCTTGTTTCTTAAAATAATTTTTAAATTTTTTTAAAAAAAATATTAAATTAATATTTTAAAGTATTTTTATATAATTTGGACGATGTAATATTAAAAAAATTAAAAAAATTATTTCGATCAATTTTCAATTTAAAAACATTTAAAAAAAATACTATTCAGCGCAATATGGGTAAATTTAATGGATTTTATTATTATTATTATCAGTCAATTTAAATTTTTTAATGGCCACAATATCTTGCACTTGGCTTCCATGCATCAAAAGTCCTTCTGCCCGTTGAATTTTGATTGATCAGTCATTTATAAGTAGATTCGTACATTGTTTGAAAAATCACTTACAGATTTTTCTCTTTGAAAGACAAGTCACTTAGAGATCGATCTAGCTAATTTATTGTATTTCTCGTGTTTTCTTTTAATTGGATCAGCATGTACGTATACCCATACAAAACGGCAACTAAAATGATTTTTTTATGCTTTATATATCAAAGACGACACCGTTTCCATGCATGTAGAAATGAAAATTGACACTTGCAATAATAAAGTCTTTAATTAATTACATAAAAAAATGTTTCTTGCTAATCAGCTGGTTGAATATATATATCTCTCACGAGAGTCACGATAACCAGCTCGAACCCGATTAGTCCCTAACTTTTAGATTTGTTTTTAATTTTATTTGATTTACTATATATTTAATTTTCTTTTGAATGAAACTTCAAAAGAGGGTTTCATCCATTGACAAAAAAAATCTTGGACGTTATAGAAGTATGATCTACTCTTGTTTTCCTGCCATCTACGAGATTACTGTTTATAATATATATAATCGACTATATATTATATATAAAAAAAGAGAGTATGATCTGCTTTTTAAAAGACAAGTGTATCATGATTTTACAGATCTAATAAGAGTGAGATTTCTTTATCTACCGGAAACCTTAATGGAAGGATTGCACTGCAAGGAAAAAATTAAATTGAATTTTACGAGGGATCGAATTAAATTAGAGATTTTTGAAGTTATATGAAGGCTACATTCTTTTTAAGTGAAAGTTCCAAAATAAATAAAAAAATAAAGGCAGATTTTTCTTTTTTAAAAAAAAAGAATCTATCCCATAAATTATTCAATTATTCAATTATTCAAATCACTGGCGCTGTTGGGTCCTACTTGAAATTAAATTTAACAGGAAAAATAACCTGACATTAAATCTTGTTTGCATCTTAGAGCTTGAATACGAGGGAGTGAAGAACACATCTAAATCACGTAAGCTCAAGATTCGTACGTGGGATTTACTCCCTTCACTGTTATTGATTTATAATTAACAAAAGGGCATAACAATAATTTAAATAAAAACAAAGAGTGTTTTATTACAAGCACTCGACTTTTAATCGGTGAAAACAGTTCAATACTCGACGTTGAAGATAGAATTAAAAAAAGAAAAACAAAGTCTTGCAAGATAAGAAGCAAAACGGATAGTGGTTCCCACAGTAATTAAAGAATTAATTAAAGTGATTGACAGGTTTGATCTTGATGGATAGAGAGATTCTTAATTCTATGGAAGAAAAATGTGGGAATCTAGTGGCTGTAAGAAGCTTGTCCTTTTTTCCTTTTCTCCAAACATATTTACATATGTTTCCAACTGAAAAATCTGGCAAAATCAAGAACTGGACCCACACCCATCATCCTCAAGATTCCTTATCTCTAAGCTTAACCCCATCTTGAGAATTTGACAAGTCTACAATACTGGTTTCGATACGGTCTTTTACGTGTAATGTCGTGTCCCTTTCTTGGAAGGGAATCTATCTAATCTACGCAGCTCTTCTTTTTTATTTCAAACCCCAAGTTGCCCCATGACCAATGATACTTTGTAAAATGTATTTCTCTTTTATAACTTTAATTTCCTAGCTCCCTTTTTTTTTTTTGTACATTCCTGGCTGCTTTGTATGAGATTGAGGTACAAGTAAATGGATATAAATAAATGCAACACCAACCTTTTGATGCGAAACCCAGATTAGTTATCGAGGAAATTAAGAAGAAAAAAAAACCCAGATTCCATAGACGGCCGTGCTTGGACCGTTGGGCAGAGACGGCTGTGAAATTGGGTTTTGGAATCAACAAAGGAACCTTTTTTTGTTTTCTCCTCTCCTGATCCACCAGTAAAGCTATGGAATGAAAAGGCAGTGATTTCTCCTTAAAATCGAGAAGAGAGCACCAGACCACGAAAACGTAGAAGAATCTTGCAAATTCCAATAGCAAGTAAACAACCCCCACTAACATATACCTGTGCAAGGGAGTAAAAGCACAAAAGAAGGTGATTAAGATATAGAATTTGCTTCGATATTCTATCTCAGTGGCCTGTTAGTGTTCCCATCGAGGAAATGAATGATTCTTGACCTCCACCACAAAGAAACATGGAAAAAAGGGTTCATGTATTAATTTATATAGAACAGTACAGCTCCCTTGCTTGACCGCGGAGCCTGGCAGGTCAATTTAGCAGATTCCAGATATTTTACTGGGCCAATTCAACAAAATTTAGACTGACTTTTAGGGAGGGAAAGGGAAGCATTTTCGCTTTCCTTTTTTTTTTTTATAAGAGAAAAATGACCTAGTTTTAGCGCGTTTTATACCTGCGGTAAAGTTTATAGCAAACTCGCCATCGGTGATCCAATGCTTTTGGGCGATGCCTTCGAGCATTGGTTTTGCACCCTTTTTTATATATAAAAAGTTCTTGCTTCCAAGGAGCTCAAAGGCTACCCTAGGCTTGCCTTGAAGATTAGTTCTTCTTGAACAGTGTCTTGATGTTGATTAGCAGAATTAATTTGCGCATGGTATATTATTCACTTTTTACATAAAGCTATATTTAGATCCATTATAGTTGTTTCGTGAGATTAAATTAAAAAAAAAAAAACGTATTGCATGCAGTGATGGTGTGCTGGGCTGGTGGCTAACAATTGATTTGACCAACCAAGTAAACTCGGAGGAAACAGAAAATTTATGAGAATTTATAACCATGTAATTATTAATTAAATCTGTCCCAAAAAAGAAAAAGATAGTGAGTGACTGCTGTGTCGTCTTTGAAAGATTGAAGGGCTAAACTAAAATATTGCCCACGAAAAACGACTTCTCGACAAGTGGGTGGGAAATGGCAGTGCTTTTCCACCGTCACCTTCAAGCCACGCAAACACAACCCTTGAGAAATCTAGAAAGCCAATAGAATAGAAAAACATTTTCTTGTTGTGGAATAAAGTAAAAGGGAAAGCTAAGATGTACTCGCTGTACGATACAAAGGAGATTCCCAGTTTGTACTGCTCGTCTGAGTTTTGAGTTGAAACGCCACCGTGTGAGGTCACCCTGCCTGGGGCGGCTGTGACTTTCTTAAAAATAAAAGATAAAATCTCATAGATATTATTCATTTTTACCCCTCGAGGCTTGACGGAGTTGCGCCGTGACATCGACTTGTTGAGTGGGTTTGCTGTTCTATATTACTAGCTATATACACAGCGCCACGAAAGCAGCTCAAGAGATTCTTGTGGTTTGCTTTCTTTTAAATGTGTTGAAATTGATCTGATAATTCCTTGATTTTTTAAGAGTAAATATTAAAAACTTTATCCTGCAAGGGAAAATTTAACTATTTAATTTTAAAAATGCCACGCTCATTTTTTATTTTAAAATTTTATTGATTTCAAGGGCCATGTTAATTCGGTATGATTTTTGTAAATTGATTTGATTTTTTTTTGGTTTTTTACTCAAAGAAAAGTTATAAATGTGTTGGGTTATGAATAAAAAATTGATAAAGACACTTTACGTCAACGTATTTATAACAAAATCACTTTTAACTCCTTCTTGCTTGAATTATTTATAAGAAATGGCTTTTAAATTATAACTTCAAGTTAAAAATTACAATTTAAAATTCATGCTAAACAGATTCCGATCAAATATATTTATGCCATACTTTATGAAGGTGAATATTATTTGAAAAGACCTTCACTACACCTAAGTTGAGTCCACAATCCTGATGCAGTGAGTGGTTGTAAATTTGTTTGGACTGCTTTTTTATTTTATTTAACTTTTCATGCAAGCAAGACAATCCGCTATTAAATCCTATGCTGGAGGGCTACATGCTCTATAAAATTGATTTTTATCATGCACTAAATTGTCAATTCAGTAGTTCCGACTGGCCGTGCGTTTGGAATCGCAGGGGAAAAAAAAATTCCCTGCACGAGGATGCCAGGAACTTTCCCGGTTGATTTTTGCACTTTAGCAGGGGATTGTGTCTACTGTTATTTTTTAAAATGTTTTTTATATATAAATATATATTTTTTTATTTTAAAAATATTTATTTTTGAGATCAACACATCAAAACAATCTTCTTAAAAAAATATGTTCATTTAAAAAAAAACAATTTAAAAAAAACAGATATAACCGCGTTTCCAAACACTCATAAATTTATGTTTGCTCGGTAATTATTGTATTTTAAAGTGTTTTTTATTTAAAAATATATTAAAATAAATAAATTTTAATATCAGTACACTAAGATGATAAACATTATAAAATTTAATTTTAAGTGAAAAATAAATAAATTTTAGATAAGCAATGTTTTGCAGTATATAATTTTGAAATGAAGAGAGATATTGCGGTTATTTTTCTAAGAAAGGAAACGGAAAAACAAGATAAGAACTCATACCAGAGCACGTGATTTTGCCGTGGAGGAGAAGAACCAGCCTCTTTGACATGACTATTTTAGTAAGAATAAATCAGTTGGTTACAAAATAATAAACTTGCTGTAATTTCCTTTCTTTTCTTTAAAAAAAATATTATGTTCGATGTATTATATAATTAACCATTCCCTGTCCAGATCTTGATAACTTAAGCCAAAAGAAAAGGCAAATTAACAGAGAATCTATCACAAAACATGCTTGCTTAAACATGATCAACTGTTTGATTAGTGAATGAAATGAAAGGCAATTAAGTAATTAACAGGTCTAAATTCATTAAAAGTCCTGAGAAAAAGAAAGGGCTTTAGGGGGTTTGTATTATTTATCTGGTCCCTTTACTATCAATCTTGGTATCTGTACCCCTCAATTCCTTGATCTTCTCAACCACTGGGTTCTTCCACCGAAACATCAGATAAAGTGATAGAGCTAAAGTGGATTAAATGGAAAAATTGGGGGACCAAATAAAATGGGGAGTTTGGGGGAGGTAAAATAGTTTTAGAAATAAATAAAATAAGATAAATAGATAAAATATGCGGAGAAACGAGAGTGAATTTAAAATGCTAAACACAAAAAACGCACAAACAGAATCTTTGGGGTTTTCTTTTCATTTCTTCTAGTCTTCTCTCTGTATTTGACAAAATAACCCTTCAGAATCCAAGACAACAACACTTCTTCTTCTCCCCCCCCCCCTCTCTCTCTCTATATATTTGCAGATCTCTCCATCTCTCCTCCTTCTCTTATTAGTTTCGGAGATTTATCAAAACATCATCATCAAGTTTTAATCTTTTTTTTAGAGAAAAAATGGGTTCGCTTTCACCCGAATTGAGCTTGGATTTTGCCAGGCCTTCAACAGCAAAAACATTGCCTTTTTTGCCTAAAACGATAGCCGATTTTCTCAAGGAGGTTTCGGTGATCGGTGATTCTGCTGTGAAGGTTTTGAAAGTGGATGGTTTTATTCAAGATTTAGAAGAGGAAAAGAGAAAGATCGATGCTTTTAAACGAGAGTTACCTCTTTGCATGCTCCTTTTGAATGATGGTTGGTTTGGGCAATTTTTTTAAACGTTTCTGATTTGTTCTGTTAGCTTTTTGAAACATGTTTTAATGGATTTGATGGGTTTTTTTTGTTGTGGGTTTTGATTAATGGGGTGCTTTGGATTTTCGGTTTCAAGAGTTTTATCTATGGAAAAAATCTCAAAATGTCTTTGGTTTTTCATGATTTTTGACCGATGGTTATTTATTTATTTATGGGATGCTCATTTTTCTTACTGTTATTTTTTCTTGTTGCAGCAATTCAAGTTTTGAGGGAGGAGCTAATGCAACGTGGAGCGTCAAAAACTCAACAACCAGTATTAGAAGAATTCATTCCATTGAAGAAAAATATTGATGATCATCATGAAAATGATGGTTTAATTGAGGAGAAAGACTCTAAAGACAAGAAAAACTGGATGAGTTCTGTTCAATTATGGAATGCTGATGATCACCATCCCTCTACTGATTACTTGTTTGATCCAAAACAAAATCTCAAATTAGAATCTAAGGTATAACAATAATAACCACGATTGAAGTTCATGTGATTCGTTTCTAACTGGAGTCTTAAAAGAAGAGAAAAAAGTTGGAATTGATTTTTTTGTATGTTTTTGTTTTTGTGTTTTTTTTTTCTTTAGACAAATAAGAAAGGAAATCAGTATGGAAACGAGGATGCATTCCAGGCTTGTATAGGCAGGACTGCAGCACGAACGTTTATGCCATTTAAAGCCTGCTCTGGTTTATCAAGCAAGGAGGAGAAATTGCCAGTTCCTTCTCTTTCTCTTTCAACTCCTGGGATTAAGAGCTTAAAAGAGGAATCCAACTCGACAGGTTCAAGAAGCAGCTGTAGTAGATCAGTTTCCACTATTTCTGGCCCTAATTCAGAATCAAATTTACGAAATGGACCTCATTCCCAGCAGCAGACTGCTAGGAAGCAGAGGAGATGCTGGTCACCAGAGCTGCACCGCCGGTTTGTCAATGCTTTACAGCAACTTGGAGGTTCTCAAGGTTAGTATATTATGGTAGATTTGAATATAGGTCTTTTGGTTTGAGAATCTTGTTAGTGTGGGATTATGTATATTGTTGGATGAAGAATGATAGATGGAATGTGAAGTGATAGTATATGCTTGGCTTGAAAGATGAAAATCATGGATAAGAATTTTGGGTGCAGTCATAATTTTGTCTAGAAACATGGGGATGGGGACGAGAGATCACAAAATGTGTGAACTTGATTTATCTATTGGAAGTTGAAATTAGAAAATTTCATTTATTGCATAGCGTTTTTGCTCATTGATCCATTTTTCTTAAGCATTTAATTTGAATTTGTTGGACATTCTGCAGCCGCTACTCCAAAGCAGATTAGAGAACTTATGCAAGTTGATGGCTTGACTAATGATGAAGTGAAGAGTCATTTGCAAGTGAGTTTTCAATTCTGTCTCCTTCCCATGGTGTATGATTTATAGAAGCACGAATAAAAGAAAAGAAAATGCTTTATGAATTGAATCGATTTTCTTTTCCTTCATCTCATTGAAAGAGTCATATGAAGTTTTCTCAGTTCTCATGGAACTTTCTTGGCATTGCAGAAATACCGACTTCATACAAGAAGAGTGACACCAGCTACAGCTGCTGCCCCTGCAAACCAATCTGTTGTTGTTTTGGGGGGTTTGTGGATGACCCAAGATCAGTATGGTGACTCCTCAAAGGCTACCAGTTCCCAGTCTGGCTCCCCCCAAGGTCCTCTTCAGCTAGCTGTAAACACCGGAGGGACCTCCACTACAGGAGGTGATAGCATGGAGGATGATGAAGATGCAAAATCTGAGGGCTACAGCTGGAAAAGTCATACTCACAGATCAGGAAAAGATGATGTATAGAGTTTTTCCACCATGAATTTTGCAGATAAAGTATACATGGGAGGATTATATAATTATAGAAATAATACTAGAAAGATTACAAATTTAAATGAAGGGTTCTTGAGAATGAGTGAGGCTGTTAATTTTTGCAGGAGTAGCTTTCTTTCTGTCTTTAAATTGAGTTTCTGTATCCAGTCGGAATTCGTATAAAGTTCTAAGACACCCTTTGTGTTCATGGAATAGACAAGACCTTTTTCATATCATCGATGTTTCCCAATATCATTGTTTAGAACTTGTGTTTGCTTAAGCTTTTCCAGCAAATATGAGGTTTTGGAATAAATATTGCTAGAGATTATCGTTCCACAGTTTCTTTTTGCTAGCTAGATTTGAATCTTAGGTGGAATTATCACATGCTACTGTCCACTTTGAACTTCATTCAATGGAAATGGACCTGCTTCTCGTTGACCTATCGATGTCTATGTTATGTACTCTCTCTCTATTGTTAGAAAATCTTGAAGGTAGAACTCTCATGTGGAAAACCATAATAGATCCTCAATCTGGTTGCCTGAAAGTCCAGGTGAAGTAAAATAAATCTAGAAGTAATGCAGCCAAAAATGTTCACCCAGAATAATCGTTGGATTCCGGGTCTTCTGTAATTTTTGCCTGTCCCCTGAGGTACTTGAGCAGGAAGTCAGGAATATTTCATTTTCAACGTTGATAGTTCCTCTGGGTTTTTATAAAGCTTGACAGAGAATTTTCGAAGGTCTTATCAACCTCAGGCACATTAACTCGGAACTGTTTTTCCCTGTTTGGAAGAGGATATCACTGGAGGCATCCCCCCCCTCCTTTTCCGTTCTAGCTTCCCTTCTTCCAGAAAAAAATAGCAGAACCAGGATGCCCTGCAAGAAGGGCAGAACCAAAAATGAGATTTATTTTGTTATACACAAGGAAAGGGTGTCAGCTTCTTCACCTTACGTTCTCTGCCGGCCCGGCCATATTAATATCTGGTCACTCACTAAGCTAACCTTTGCTTTTTTGAGATGCCTGGTGTGTTACTTGTATTTGTTAGGATGATATGTTGGGAATTATTCTGTTCTCCATAGCCATTATTATATTGACCGAGATGAACCTCAACATGCCTCAAAGAAATTATTGTTTCAATGTATGCTAAAATTGCTTTTGTTGATGCTGTTTTGGCTGTACATGATGACAAGACAAGATCAATACTTATCTTAGTGAGAATATTATAGGTTTCTATTCCTTTACTTTCTTGTGATTATGTCCAGGACACTCAATTATTTTGGAATCAGGATTCTTGTTCAAGGAAAAAGATAAGATTGACAAGCAAGCAGTTGACATTATTCTTCCAGTTTTAGTTCACCAACGCACTCATTTTCGCTATGCACACTGTACAAGGTCTGTTTGGGAAGCAAGAGATTTGGCCACCATTGATAATGACTCTAGGCCTAATTGCGGATCACGCCTCTGGTAAATACAGGGAAAAAAAATCGAGCGTATTTAGGCTGTTCTTTCTCTATTCATTAACTCAAAAAAAAAAAAAAAAAAACTATTCTGGGAAATATTTATCATTAGACAAGCAAGTTTAAGCTCTAGAAGCTATAATCAATCTTATCAGTATGTATGATTTTGTAGCAGCTTGACTGAATCATGTGGTCTCCAAACAGCTTCTTGCTCGGTCAATTGTTAAAAACCCTAGATTTTATCCTTTCACCTAACCCAGTTTCCCACTTTTTTTATTTTCTTGAGTGAGAGGGGGGAAAGCACAATCAATTGCAAGGCTGATCTGGGTCCATGACAAAAGAGTCACTCTCAGAAACAAAATAATAGAGAGAATCTCATAGACCAGATATAATGAAGGAGCCCACAGAGATTGGTCTACCTTCAGTAAGTATAAATTGTTTGGTGGAAGAAGCGAGGGAAAATGATGGAACCACTCATTAAATTCTCACCCTAATAAGGTTAACAAACTTACTTTATTTTGTTTTTATACATCAGATTCTTCAAATCAAAGGACTATCCCGTTTCTTCTTTTATAAATTAGACGATATAGAATGGAAGAATGTATGCGGTGGCTACGAACATTAGCTGCCCACATGATAGCTAAAAGATTAATCAATATTTATATATATATAATTGTTCCTATAAAATAATAACCATTCCCTGTCGAAGATTTCCTTCAAAGACCAGGCAGAGATGATGATGATTCTTGATAGGTGTGGTATAATTAGGAAACTTAAAAAATGGAGAAAGCTGTCAAAAGGGGCAAGCCCCCCAGATAAAAAGTATCAAGCAGAAAGGTTAACCAGCTACTTATTGTTTTAATAAAGGAATTTATGTCTAGGGTTTTTAACAATTGACCAAGCAAGAAGCTGTCTGGAGACCAGTTTATAACTGTAAGGGTGCTTGTGAAAGTTTTTTGTTTGAAAATATATTAAAATAATATTTTTTAAGTTTTAAAATTTATTTTTGATAACTATTTAAAAACATTAAGAAAAATTAATTTAAAGAAAAAAAATCAAATTTTAATAAAAAAATAAGTTGAAACTAAACACCTAATAATAAATATTTATATTCCATTAAATCTTAAATAGATGATTCAAATCTAAATTGCATTCACAGATATTATTATATTTTTTATTGTTATATTTGAATTTCTAACTGGGATGATAACACTGGAAGCTCACCACTTGATCCAACACAATGGAAGGTAAACGGGACGCTTATCCAAATATTTTAGGCCGGGCCTTAAGCCCCAACGCCAATTCTAGATAACCGAAAACGCTGGATAGCGCATCGTTTTGGGCCTGGACCTTTACCCTTGTGGATAATCATGGGCCGAATTGTGCAACGACAACAAAAATGTATCACACAGAAGCAGTGTTTTAGGAAAATGTTAGGAGAGAGAGGGAGAGCAGTGGTAAGAATGATCCATGTGGTAATTTCTCAGATGAGCAAACTCACGAGCCTCAAAAAATTCTGGTCAAACCCTGAAGCAACGGGTAAGTGTAATAAGAAAATTAGCAACACGCACGTATGGAGCACAAATACCTCTGCTTGGGCGCTAAATGTGGATTCAATATCACGACATTACAGTTGCTCAACTTCAGGAGCAAGTGAGAGAGAACACAAACTACCATACAAAATCAGGGAAAAAAAATTGTTTGCTAGAGAGGAAAAGAAAATAAATAGTGATGGCACAGGCACAACCTGAAGAAGAAATGTCTAAAGAAAAAGAAATGAAAGAAACAACCAGACCCAAAAATGATAGGGGTCCCGTGTCCTTTAAATTCAACGCACAGGCACCTGAGTTTTTGCCAAGATCACATTCCACTGCAACCCAAATGCCTATATCAGGTTATTTTTATCCTTACTTTAATTATCTTGGTGCCACTGCTGCTGGAGGGTCTGACTGGTTCTTTGTTGGGAACCAAGACCATGCTGCCTATTTGATCTCTAATAATCCAAATCTTGCTGCAATGCCTAATGGCCCCACCAAGAATAGCGATGTTCTCACTGACGATCTTCAAAAAAAGATCATCAAACAGGTTCCTTTCTTCCGTTGAAATCTCATTTTCTGTCCTACTTTCTGTTGGTTCTCGATTTGATCTCTCGTTATTCTTGTATTGGGGGTTCATGTTTAATTATGTTCATTAGACAATCACATGATTTGGTGCTGTTAAGTTTTTTATTTCTTGAAATAGTGACATAACAAAACAAAGTATTTTTAAAAGCTTTGTAAAACCTTGGCATGCCAAAAATCTTGCTTGGCTTCTAATAATCTTCGTTAAGCTGTTTATTTCTTCTGTTATGTCAATGCCGATTTCTTCCCTTCATCTGGTCTGCTGTTTTGAAATTCATTCATTAACAACGTGTCATGTTTTTGGCACTAGAGTCATTATGCAATTACGTTGAACATCATATGTTCTATTCATAACGAGTCCCAGTTTTGAAATGCTCTAAGAATCTGAGAACTGTTTGGGTCTGAAATAGGTGGAGTACCAATTCAGTGACATGAGTCTTCTTGCTAACGAATCGATGTCGAAACACATTAATAAAGATCCTGAAGGCTATGGTAAGGATCATTGAAGTATTCTCTATGGACCTGTATTTTTCTGCAGTGGTAGCTCGAATTTCTAATCATATGTTTCGGTTGCATTGCAGTGCCAATATCTGTTATTGCTTCAACTAAGAAAATGCGGTCCCTTGTTATCGATAACGATTCGCTTGCTCAAGCACTCAAGTCTTCATCAAAACTTGTAAGTCCTTTCGCTTAAATTGCCTCATTATTTTTTTGTAATTATCAAAAGAGTTGAATTGTTAAATCTAGAGGGTTCATCTCTCTTTGTTTTTACCTTGATGCTCTAAAGTCCCTGACTGAAGATGGCAAGAAGGTCAAACGTAAAATCCCTTTCACTGATAAAGATAGAGAAGAATTGCAGGTAAATCAGCGCAGACTCTCTCTGTTGGACACATGATCCGAAAGTATTTTTTACACAGTTTTGCTTGATGCAATACGTTGTTTTTTCTTCCTGCAGTCTCGTATTGTTGTTGTGGAGAATTTGCCAGAAGATCATTCTCATCAAAATGTCCAGAAGATTTTCAGCGTGGTTGGAAGGTCAAGTCTATGAGTTGGACGCTAACATTTCTGTTTCTATTACTCTAGAAAACATCAAGTTTATGACTGTGTGTTAACAACTGCCATTGTAAACAGTGTGAAAACCATCAGAATATGCCATCCTCATGAATCCAATTCTTCCGGGGCTAAAAATGACTTCTTTGTAACCAATAAGGTATTAAACATGAATTGACACATTTTCTTTGCGAACCAGGATAGTGTTAAAAGGAAAATTTTCACGATTCCTTTTCCTTTAATATTCTCTAGCTGCACGCACTTGTGGAACTTGAAACCCGAAAAATAGCTGAGAAAGCGGTATGTTAATGCATATTATGTAAATCTGGTTTTAAATCTCTCTTATTTATGCAATGAAATTGAAAGCTTCTACTAAGTTCAACAGGCTGAAAAGTTGAATGATGAAAGGAACTGGAGGAAAGGCCTTAGAGTAAGGTTGCTGCTTCGATGCTCGGTATGCATAAACTAAGCTATTACTTGCACCATCTTCTGCTCAACAAAAGACTGCAGCTTACTATTTGTCCAAAAAAAATTGCAGCCAAAATCTGTTCTCCCCAGGGGCAGAAGGTCCGAATTTGATATTTGGGACGAGGAAGATTCACCTCATTATGAATCAACTGTAGATACCAGCTTCAAACCAAACAATTCAGAATCCGTCACAGAGAGTCATGTGAGTAACTTCTCTTGTCTAATCAGTCTTATCTTGGCATCTATGTGTAAGCATACATATCTTAAATCCTCAGTCTGCCAGGATCATAGAATTGATCTACCATTTTCCTAGCCATACCAGTTGTCTAATTGAATAACAATAACAATGTTAAATATTAACGCCTTATAAACTTTTTTCCTAAGGCTGAAGATAGTTCAGGAGCATCAAAGAAGGCATGGGCGGCAAAAGGCCATGGCAAGGGCAAAGGCCGTGGTCAAATCAATTGTAGCAGAGGTCTGCTTGCTCCTGTAAAATGTGCCAGCATCCCTCAACGTGAAGCATCTGCTAAACATGCTTCCAAGAGTCCAAGAATGCCTGATGGGACCAAAGGTTTCACTGTGGGTCGAGGCAAGCCATTGAGTACTTCAGCTCTGACCAGCTCAATGATGGAATAATGTGCATTTTTTCCCCCTTTTTACCAATCGGTCACTACTTTTTTGCTCTTATATTTTGTAGTTTTGAAGAAGCAAGAAATTGGTTTTTGTAGAATCTTTAGTCTGATTTACTCTTTTCAGGCATCACCATGTTTCTTAATAATTTGAGGTGTATAGTGTAGCATGGCATTGTCATGTGAAAAATACTGTGGCATGATTGCAGTGTTTTTCTTGAATGCCATTTTAGGTAGAAGTGTTGTTTCAGTTCCCTTTATTCCTATGTAAACTGTCTGAATAAAGAATTTGAGGGATGCATTCTCTCCCTCTCTCAGTATTTTGTTATGATAATCCCACTCGCTCTATTTCACGCAGTTATCTTTTACTTTACAAGGACATATTACTGAATAAAATAGAGAGAGAGAGAGAGAGAGTATGGATACAAATACAATAATTTTATGCTCTCCATTTGTAGTCCATTTCTAGAGAGAGAGAGAAGACAATAGGAAATAAAAATAGTAAAAATAGCAAATAATCTCCTCCAAATACAAGGTGGCCTATTAGCTCAGTTGGTTAGAGCGTCGTGCTAATAACGCGAAGGTCGCAGGTTCGAAACCTGCATGGGCCAGGACTTTTAGTTTTAGTTTCCATTTTTGGAAAATCCCAAATAAATCCCTAACTATATTTATAAAATTCTCAGTTGAGTCTCTAAACCTGTTTTCGATCTCAATTGGGTCTTCATAGGCTTAGAGAATCCTCAATTCCATCCATTCAAATAAGTGTACATTTATGCATAAAAACGAATCTATTTCTATATATAGTGTTTGAAACTAAGAATTCAACAAAACTAAGGGACTCAATTGAGATTAAAAAAAAATGCTTTCGGGACTCAGTTGGGATTTTGAGTTTTTCCTCAATTTTCTGTTCCATTTTCATATTTTAGGCTGCATATGAGTCATTTTACTTAAAACCCAATTAGACTCTGCCGACAAGAAGAGATAATCATCTTTCTCATGAGAGCTTTAACCTCCGCAAGAGGCATGTCAGGATTATATTGGTCAATAAATTACCGCTTTTGAGTTCTGCCATTTTTAGAATAAAACCACCTCTGCAGTTTCATCCAATGGAGGAAACAATGTTTCTTTCGTTTTCTTGTTCCTGCCATCGTTTTGTCATGAAGGAATTTGGCAGAGTCACACCAAGAATATTCAATGAACTGGGTGCAGGTGTACATTTCAACATTAATGTTACCTGTAATAAACTATGTTGTTGTATCAAAGGTCATCCCATTACACTTCTGATTTCTGAAAGTGCTCTGTAAGTATCTTAATTTTGCTGAGGATAGAAATAGAGATTTTTAAAAAAATATTTTTTATTTGAAAATATAAAAAGTTAATATATTTTCTTACAAATATCTATACATCAAAATTATTTAAAAATAAAAAAAGGTTAAACCACAGTTTAAAACAACACCCAAGTTGACACATGTACTTCCACTCTTTAAATTAGTAATTTTAAAGCTAGATATTATGAGCATATAGTATCTTAATTTGCCATCTTATCTTTTTTACCAAGTTGACTTGGCCTGGAATTTGCTGTCATGTCCTCTATCAATATGAGATCCTAGTCACAGTTTAATTAACTTCAAATAAATAAATAAATAAATAAATAAAAGAGCACATGTATATATGAATCTTATAAAATAGCTAAGGTTGCTGGAATCAATTAATAGAGATAAGTCGAATTCAAGTGTTTGGAATAAAAAGAATTTCATTTTTTTAATTATTATTATTATTATCCTTTATCCCTTTCATCTTCTTCAAAACTTTCCTTAAAAACCACAGCAAACAAGACATGACATCAACTTCTCGATGCGACAAGCAAGATAGATTATAATGACTCCATCAATTCATAATTTCACAAGCACAAATCACACTTTTGAGATTTTTTATTTTTTATTTTTGGTATCTAGAAGCAAAGATTCTTCTACTTCTTTCTCAAACTTATAGTGGATGTCTTTAAATTGTAAAAATACTAATAAATCTTAATCCATCACCCCCGTATATCTATATTTTTTTCCTTAGTTTTGTCTTACTTGATGGGAGTGGGGATTAAATTCCTCAGTTATCGCCTTTTTTTGTATACAAGTGAATGATTAGGTCAGTCCCTGGAATTATATGTCACTAACTACAGCATGCGCATGGCATTACTTATATGCTCTTTTTTTAAAAAAAAAATTCTGAGTGTCCAGTTTAACTTATACATATTTTAATAAATTTTTTAATATTTTAACTTTAATAATCATATAAATTTTTAATAATTTTAAAATTTATAATGCTCGAATTATAACCAAACACACTCCTTCCTTTATTAATTTAGCTACACCACTCTGAAAAGCATTATATACATGCTCTTGAGCCGTCAAGTAGTGGTCCAGCTTGTGCATTGCTCCTGGCAAATCAGATCCTAAGAAAGTGTCTGAGCTGGTGCAGATAAAATTTTCGAAGTTCATGGGCACAGTGATCTTCGTTAGTTATCAGTGAAGCTCAGTGCAGACCCGAGCATGAAACATGTAATCTATGATTATATCCTTTAATAATCTTGTAGCTGGTACCGAGCCAAGGTATTTTCTCTCATTAATCTAATATCTTACGTGCATGATTAAAAAAAATATAATATTTGCGTGATTAATATAGGGCAAAAAACAAAAGAATAATGAAGGGTCGTGGATGCCAATTAACTGGGCTCATATTGAAGTCATTAATTTCCTTGTATTTAAGCGTCATTTATGGAGGGCTGATTGTTTGATTTCGTTAAATGTTTAACACTGATGTTCGTGTCTTAATCAAACCTTCCGGTTCCCATTATATATGAAGCCTATGATCGATAGATAAAAGGGTTGACGTGTTTTGATGTGATTAATCTCAAGAAGTGGAAGATTAATTTAATAAGCTTACCAATCAACTTGTTAAATTAGTAATTACGTTGTCTCGAATTACATTGTCTTGGTAAGATTAATTATTTGTAAATAAATAAAAACAAAAAAGAGTGCACTTATCGCACACAGAGTACCATTAATTACTAATTTAATCTCACTTATTCAAAGCCATTTTAAGATGAAATTTGGTTCATATGTATCTAGAAAAGAACTAGAAATAAGGGATCATCAACGTGTAAATATATACAAGTTAATCCGAGTGAATTATTTTTATTTTAAAAAAAATATTTTTTTGAAGAAAATAATATTTTCTCTCAGTGACTCAACTGGATGAGGGCGAATGACTTTTTTTTTTTATTATTATTATTATTTAACTTGTACAGCTAGACTCTTTTAAATCATGGATTTTCAAGATTAACTTGTTGGATTTGATTAACAACCATGCCTTACACAGTGACGGTGGCTTGTCCATTTTCCGAGCTCAACCAATGAACTCTCTTCGACTCTTCTTTGTTTGCCCTATAAATCAGCACAAGGTCCCCGCATTAAAGGCCATCACAATCAGCATTGCACAGCTTCTTCACCCTCACATGCAAATGGCTAAGACGCTCTTCTCATACTTCACCATTCCCTTGTTTCTTTGCTTGTCTTCGCTTCACTTGGTCACTTCCTTCCCTTTTGCTAGTGGTCAGATTGATTACAATTACAACTACAATTACTATGACAGGTCATGCCCCCGTTTGGGAATGATTGTTAAGTATGGTGTCTGGGCTGCTTTCAAGAATGACACCAGAATCGCTGCATCCCTCCTTCGATTGCATTTTCATGACTGCTTTGTAAACGTAATACTACTTCGATCTTAATCCATTTCTCTCTTGTAACAGGGTCAATTTTCTCGGCAAAATTTCCGGCCCTTGTGCGGCAGTCTAATCTTGCTAGACTCATTCTTTCGCTTACCTATTTACTTGTTGTGTTGGCTTATAACTATCTTGTCCCACAAATCCAAGAGATTACCTACATTCTTTTAATGTTGTAAATAAGTGAAATACACAAATGAATATAAATAGAAACAAGCACACAAGTTATTAACAGGAACCACTCTTAACCTTTTACTAACATAAAAGGATACACACAAGTGACAAGTCCATCTGCGTACACATTTATTCTGCCTTCAGAACCTGCAACTTGATTGCACCCTTAACATGGTTAGAAATTGAGACTTATTGGATAGATAGAGATTAGATTTATTTCTCATGTTGGGTCAAAACTGAAGAGCAGGCTATAATACTATATGCACATGACTTGAAATTTATTGACCAACTTAATGATCTTATAGGGCTGCGATGCTTCGATACTTTTAGATGACACGATTCATTTCAGGGGAGAGAAGAATGCTTTTCCTAACCGTAATTCAGCTAGAGGATATGAAGTCATTGAAAGTATGAAGGCAGATGTTGAAAAGGCTTGCCCATCAACTGTTTCATGTGCTGATATATTGACTCTTGCAGCAAGAGAATCTGTCGTTTTGGTACTGACATTGCTCATATTCTTTATTCATTCATTGTGCTCCTACGACATATTCTATTCTTTGTTCTAAAATCTTTATCCATTTACTTCATTTTCTGGTTCAGTCAGGAGGGCCTTATTATCCTCTTTCATTTGGCCGAAGAGATGGATTGACTGCAAGTGAGAAGGCAGCTAATGAACAATTGCCATCACCTATTGAACCACTAGAAAACATCACTGCTAAGTTCACATCAAAGGGTCTTGATATGAAGGATGTTGCAGTCCTCTCAGGTTCTTGCCCTTTTCACTCTCTGGTCATCGCTCTCGATTTTAAGCTGTCAATGGAGTGGTGTTCTTGTTCAGATCACAATTCAGAACTTTTGATTCCATATATGCCTTGCATTCATAGAGCTTAAATTATAGCGATGAAGTTTGCGACACCTCTTCTTTTAATTGGTTTAGACGACCACATTTTGTCGTCATATATATGTATCCATCGTTACCTTCTATAAATTTCTTAATCTCGGGTTTTTGACGACGGAACTTTTGGCGACAGCACAACCCAATGAGCAGAACAGAACTTTTTTACTAATTTCTAATACCGTGGACACAAATAATTAATTAGTTTCTTGTTAATTACAGGAGCACACACCATAGGTTTTGCTCAATGCTTTACCTTCAAGAGGAGGCTTTTTGATTTCAAAGGCACCGGCAAGCCTGACCCCACACTAGAATCTTTGGCCTTGACAAACTTACAAGGCATGTGTCCAAATAAGGATGCATCAAACAGCAATCTTGCTCCTCTTGACTATGCAAGCACATACCGATTTGACAATGCTTATTATGTGAACCTCGTGAACAGTACTGGCCTTCTTGAATCTGATCAAGCTCTGATGGGGGATCCAAGGACTGCTGCACTTGTTACTGCCTACAGTTCAAATTCGTATCTTTTCTCGGCTGATTTTGCATCATCAATGACGAAGCTTAGCAATCTTGGTATACTTACAGGGAGCAATGGGCAAATTAGAAAGAAATGCGGGTCTGTTAACTAAATATATTTATGTCATGTGAATCTTTTTATGGAACTTGTGATGCTCATCTAGCGGATGATTATGTGACTGACGTTTTTTATATATAAAAAAAGGGTTTATTTAGTGATTCTAATGGGGATTGATTTGCTCACTTATCTCATCTAATTAAAATTTGAAATAGTTAAAAACCATCTAATATTCTCAATTGGAACACAATTCAATGACAGGGCAATTTGTTATCTTAGAGCTGTAAAAAAAATAACAATCTTTGTGTGACCTGTAAATATGGAGATAGCATCTAATTCTGCCATTGCTCTGTTTCTTCTACGGTGAAACAATCAAGGGTAATAAAATGCTAAAGTTCTGAGAGGATGACCAGCTACATTGGCACTGGGACACGGCCAGGCTCCTACGGGGAAGAAGAAGTGGGGGTTTTTTTGCTGTGGGCAAAAGCTTGACAGATCCCTGCCGCGTGGAGGTAGAAGGCCTACGGGTCATTAACTTCTTTTCCCTGAGAAAAAGCAATGATGATATCAGAGAAAAAAGCAACAAATAACTCTGTGCCAGCAGCCACAGCAATACAGAGGATGCAGGTGTTATCTGGAATAATTGGGCGTAAAGTACCTATAGGTGACTTTTTACACCAGCCATCAAATCCCATGGCTCAACCCTGGATAGGCGGTGGAAACTGCAACATAACATGAGTTGAGTTGATTGATTATGTCATTCATGGAGCTGTAAAAAATATTTAAGTTTCCACGTAATGAGTATTTAGGAACCAGTCTTGAGATTAGACGAAACAAACTATAACATGCGAAGACAAATGAAGATGTATCTGTTGAAACAGTTAAGTAGTGTCCGGTCTTGTTCTCTTCCCTTTGGCAAATCACACGGTAAGGAAGCGCCACCTTCTCAGTGGTGCTTATCCAAATTTCCTTCCCTGGTGCTTTAACTTAACATGTCAATAATTTATGATTCTGCTTTGAAATCTTGAACCGGAGGTATTTTCTTATGTAATGAATCTAATATTTTCTTGGTTATTGTGCTAATTGATGATGGTGGGTTCCATTAACTTAATTTTCAAGTCATTTGGTGTAAATTAAAGTCATATGTGGAGTACTAATGCGAATCTTGTCATCATAAGATCACGTAATTTATAATTAAAATTAAGATTCGATTCTGAAAAATCAAAATATATAACACAATGAAAATTTGTTTTAAAACACTAATATTATTGGAATGAAATAGAATAACACCACAAAACCAATTAATCTTCAATAAGTCATATTCAATTCGTTAAAAAATTAAAGAATGAAAAAATCACTCCCACAAGTTAAAACTGAGAAATTCAAAAGTATTATTCATCAATCGCTGTTGAAATATATGTTACATGTGTTTAAATAGTTCTTGAAAAAAATTAACCATTATAGATCTATCCTAATAAATTGATTTGGCCCACTTATAAAATTGACTCAAAAATTCTAGACTAAAAGCTCATAACCTAATCAAAACAAGTCTTGAAATGTAACTTACAAAATAAAATAAAACTCATAATATTAAATCTTTATTTTTGCCATAAAAAAAAAGAAAAAAATTTACAGAAATGATCAAAGGTTTATTTATAACATTCCATGTAACTTATTAATCCTAGAAACTAAAAGAAAGGTTCCATATTATTTTTAAGTTGTAGGAGGATTTTAATCTCATACTTTTTTTTTTTTTTTGAAATGAACATGATTATTGGTACTATTTTCCTTTTTTTACCGTCTCTTAGGATCTTTCTAATACTAGAAAACACAATTGAAGTTACTGGAATAATCTCCTTGCATAATTAGTAAGCTTTCTTGTTATTTTGTTTCTTCAGTCAGCTTGGATTATTTTATTTTTTTATTGTGTTTTCTCCTTATCTAACAAAGAAATAAACAAAATAATAAACCTTAATACTTAAAGAAATAATTCATATTCTCATATTTAATAAAAATTCTAAAACTAATTGGAAATCCACAGAACATATAAAAATATCATAAAGGCTAAAAATTTGAAAAACTAATCACCTTGTTGCGAAAACTTACTCAAATAAAATTGGATTGAGCTTCTCTTACGTATGAATAAATTACACAAGGCTGACCAAAATTTTGAAAAATTAATCATTTGATTGTGAAAACCTCGTGACTCAAATAAGATTGGATTGAGCTTCTCAACTTAACGGAACTTTTAAATTTCATTTAATTGAAAATTTTAAAATCAATATATTTAATATTTTTTTAATATCTTTGTCTTGTACCGGGTGATTTGCTACTTGAAACATGTAATTGACGATGGTGGGTTCCATTAACTTAATTTTCAAGTCATTAGGTGTTAATTAAAGTCATCTGCACTGTTGCTATTTTGACTGTAATCCTGGTCACTTTTAGCAGCCACACAATGGTTTTGCCACTTTATAAGCTAAACTAATGTATTCACTTGGATTATGTTGTTTTGCGTATAAATCACCACGCAATTAAGGCCCTCGTCAGAGGTCATTAGTGTTATTGGACAACTTGTTACATTCTCGAGCAAATTTTTAATGTATCAGAAACTTTTCTCAAAATTCAGCATTCCATTCCTCCTTTTCTTTACTTTAGCTGGTGACCAGATTGATAATTACATTTACTATGATAAATCATGCCCTAACCCATCCTTGATTGTTAGAAATGTTGTCCAGAAGGGCTTTGCATAATGACTCCAGAATAGCTTCATCTCTCCTTCGCTTACACTTTCAAGACCCTTTTGAATCATGCCGGAATGAAGTGTTGAAGTCTCTGTGGTGGTTTAATAAGATTTTCCAGTTAGTGTCCATCTGTGGGGACAAAAAAAAATTTAAGCAAGCTTGTTTAGTGGTGAATAATGCACCGGTACAAGAGCCACACAATTCAGTGCCCTGTGCTTCAATTAAGCATATAATTTATAACTCTGTTGTGTAATCTTCTAAAGCAATATCTGCTTAAATTAATCTCGTTCACTTTAAACAGTAACTTTGCCACTTAATAAGCTAAACATGAAATCATTTCAGTTCTCCTTGGTTTAATATAAATCACCAGTGTTTCCCACGATCAACATTGCGCAAGTTGTTCACATTCACGTTCACAAGCAAACGAGTCCTAATCTCTTCTCGTACTTCATCATCATTGCTTTCTTCCTTTTCATGTCTTTGCATCAATTAGCATGCGGTGCCGGTCACCGTCCAAGCCCTGGTTTTGAAGGAGATTCCGATGACCTGGGTTGTCATGGTTCACATGGATCTCCTAAAACCGGAGGAGGTTCTGATGACTTAAGTGGTCATGGTTCATATGGATCTCCTCCTCCTGCTAAAGCCGAGATAGGTTACGATTATTAAGATAACTCATGCTCCCATATCGCCCAGATTGTTAGGCATGGTGGCTTGGAAGCTTTTCACAATGACACTAGAATCGGTGCCTCCCTCCTTCGGCTGCACTATTTGGGGGTGCGTTGGCGAAATGACTCAAAGTTCAGAAAATAATTCCTGACTTTTTTCATATTTTTTTTTTTAAAGAAAGCTTTTTGACCTTTAAAAAAAGCAAAACTTTTCCAGAGAAGCTAGGGAAAGACATCTTAGAAATGAAGTAATGATTTGCCATACAACAGAGGTTCTGCTTGGCGCGTTGAGAGTAATTTGTCGACTATTGAAAAGGTTTTTTCCTATATATGCTTCTCTGTTTTGAGCAGGAGCATATTGCTCCCATATTAAAGTATGACCTGGTAAGAACACATAGCTAGTCAAGCCTCAAGATTGTAGGATTCTGTCTGTTTTTATTTGGTGATGTGAATCCAATAAATGACATTAGGCTTGAAGTCTGGAACTAGGTTGTTTATTTGGTGATGTGAATCCAATAAATGGCATAAATTCTTGCAATCACAGGAAAAGGTGCCCAGAAAGCTCCTCCCCATTTTCAAAAGGGGTTTTCTTGAGCTTTGATTTTGTCCAAAACCTTTCTTTCCTCGCTTTTCTCTCTCGTCCTCATTCTTTCAAAAGGTCTCTGATTAAAAAGAAAAACCTGTAAAATAAAGACAAACCCCTAGTAATCTCTCTCTCTTTCTCCCCCTCCCTCTATTGTGTTATGATCAACTCCAGAAACACTTTCTCACGCCTTTTCCCTTTCTTTCTTAACTCGTAAGAAACTAAGACTGCATGTTCTCTCCACACGTGAACACCGCTCAGAATCCTGAAAATTCCTGCATTTTCCAAGCGTCGTGAAAACCTCTACACTGAAGGAAACCCACTCTTAAGTTTCCATTTTTCACCCATCTTTATCAACTCTTTTCAAGCAAAACCAACAGCAAGAAAACCCAACTCTAGTTAAAACCCTCAAAGAGTGCACCTACTTGTAAACTGTTTCTTAATGTCTACCCCATTAGACCAGCAACAACAAGAACCACCACCCATGGAAGGGACGCAACAAGCTGCCTACACAACCCGCACGGGTCATGGCTCCGTTGGACCAGTAATAGCAGTTCTTGCAGTGATCACAATACTAGGAGTCATAGCAGGAATAATTGGTAGGATTTGTTCAGGTCGTCGGGTCTTGGGTCATGGACAATATGATTTGGAGGGATGGGTAGAAAGAAAATGCTCCTCTTGTCTTGATGGCCAAGTTGGGCCCCCTCCGACCCGACCCGCGGATATTCCGGTGGCAGCTCCAGTTGTGAAGGGGAGACCACAAGAGACCAAGGAAGAAAAGCAAGAACAAATTCAACATAAACCACTTGCAAGTACTAGTGAATCTTAACACTAGTGGTAGTATATCATTTGAGATTCAAGGGATTCCTGTCTCTTGATTTTTTTTAGTTTATTTTCTTGTCCTGTTAGGCTTCTTTATTTTTTGTTAGTGTGGCATCATAGAATGTAAATCATGGGCATTAAAACATTTTCATGTCAGTGAAAAACAAACCACTTTTGTTTTGTTCAAGTTTTTAATGGATTGGATTAGTTCATGAAGTGCTCAAGTTCGATTTTTTTTTTTTAAATATTGGCTTTATTTATTATTAAAATGATGTGCTCATTGAGGGGTCTAATCTTTGATTAATCAAGGAAATTATCTCTAAGTGGTTTGATTATAAAATTAGTCGTAATCTATCTTACAAATTGCTAGCCGAGGAATTGTTGGTTCTGGAGCTTTTTGGTTTATTTGTTTGCAAAGTTTATCCCCCCCCCCCCCCTGCTTATTATGTGCCTTGATTCGTATTAGTTTAAACCTATGATTAGAAAACTATTTCTTAATGTCACCTTCCATTGTCAATTCTGAGAGATAAGCTAAGCCCTCCCGCTTTTGCTATAGTCATTGATATGTAGACTATCTGCTTGGTTAATTCTTCAACTATTGTTCGTTGGTAATTAAGGACCAGTGACAGTGGGCAAGCACTATACTCTGTAGTGGTCACGGCATTATCTTAGTGGAAATGTCGCGTGGGTCAATTCTCTGCTGCTGTTTTTTAGATTGAAGAAAGTAGTAACTATCGTTAGCATGCCTCTGTTATTCTAGAATATGATGGAGTAATATCAGAATAATAAATGAGGAAATTTTTTGTGAAATATAGTCCTTTTGACAGCTTTTCTTTTCCATGTCAATTATGTGCAATTACAGAGAAAACCCATTTTAGAGGAGGCCATATCTCGTGGTAAGCATCATCGTGAACCGGGAACGAGGAAAGTTTTTACTTGTAGAATTGATGATTCTTGAAAAAACATGTGATGTGGGTAGCTTTTGTCTCAGCCACTTCCAAGAAATCTAAGTGTCGAGTTCAAGGAGAAAGGTGACTCTCCCTTCCCTGGGACAGTTATACAAGATCTTTACTGTGTTTTTTGGGACCATCTCTCTGTAGTTTCTTTCTGTTGGAACTTGGACATCCATCTGAGTCAATCTTTGAGTTGCTTATACGATACTTTCCAGAATCTACCAGGGACCATTGAGCTCTCTTTTGTGTCTGGTTTTTAAACAGGGTTAGTATACGCGTGAATCCACATGATTTATTATCTAGTGAAGCTTTGCCGCTCCAATTAATGGAGGTTGCAACTATATAAAAATATTCCAGTGCTAAAAAGTTTTTTCTGGAAAATTAAAAAAAAAACTTAAGATTTTTATAATAAAAAAGTGTTTGGTATGAGTTTCAACATTTTTTTTTTTGTTAAAATCTGAATTGTTTTTTCTTCAAATATTTTTTAAAATTTTTTTTAATATACTAATATCAAAAATATATTTTTAAATAAAAAATAATTTAAAAGGCAATTACCATTAAATTCTCAACACCCCCAAAGTCTTAATTAAAACGGTTTGGTAAACATCTATATATGAGGTGGAAGACCCTATATTATATAGCCAAAGGTCCATCAGCCCTCCAAAAAACAGCATTTTATGCCAGCGTAGAGCTATCTGTTATGTTTGTCGGTTGGATTAAGAACTTTTCTAGTATAAGAAATATGCAAGCATGGCTAATTTCTAGTATAAAAAAAGTTAAATTATATAGAAATTAATTTAATGTTACTCTATCACTTTGAAGTGTTAAAAAACAACTCAGTAAAATTATAATTTAACTTAAAATAAATATTTAAAATAAAAAAAACTTGGTAAATACTGAGCGCATACCATGTTGGATTGATTCGTGTTTATCCGGATTAATTTGTCAATTTGTATGCCAACTCATGAAATCATAATAACCCCATAGAAAGTAAATCAAAATAAATTATGAATTTTAATTTTTAATAAACTCGATGTTAAAGGATAATTTTTTTAAAAAAAACATTTCGAGTAAACTCGATTAACTTGTCAAACTCGTGACCTATATCATGAGACTGAGATAATTCAGTAAAAAAAATAAAAAAAAATCATTAAACTCAATTTTCAATCAACTCAGTGTTGAAATATAAAATTAAAAAAAATAATTAAAAAATTGTTAGAAAAAATGACTCGAGTCAACGCCGGTTGACCTACCAAACCCGTAACCCAAGTAATGAGACATGGATAGCCCTATAAAAAGTAGATCAAAATAAATCATGAGACCTAATTCTCAATCAACTTGATATTGAATTGTGAAATTGAGAAAAAAATCAAATAGGAAAAAAAAAAAAAACTTAACCCAACCAAGTTAAATCGTCAAACAATCCGAGTCATGAGACTGTTATAACCTCGTAAAAAAGTAAATTGAGAAAGATAATGAAGATCGATATCTAATAAACTAAATATAATGACGGAAATGAAATTAAAATTGAAAATTCAATTAAAAAAAATGTCACAAAAAATTAATTGAGTTAACCAGAGTTAACTCACCAGACTCGTGACCTGAGTCATGAAATGAATATAATTTTATAGAAAACAAGTTAAAACAAATCATGAAATATAATTATTAATCAATCAAATGTTAAAAGATAAAAATTAAAAAGAAAAAAAAACAGAATCAACTCATCAAACACGCAGTTTAGATCATGAGATTAAAATAATCACATAAAAAATAAATTGAAAAAAATTATAAAACTTAATCTTTAATAAATTTAATACTAGAGAATAAAATTAAAATTAAAAAAAAATATTATTATAATAAAAAATATTTTGCAAGAGAGATAAATAAAATTTAGTTGTGCATTAGTTTTTTTGTTAATGTAATGGAAAGTTTTTACCAGGGCATTCATAGTTTTATCATGTTATGATATTATGGCAGTAATTATTTTTTTAAAAGTTTTTTTATTTAAAAATATATAAAATAATATATTTTTACATCAAAACATTAAAATAATAAAAAAAATTATTTTTTAAAAAAAACGGAATTCCGCTAAAACTAACAGGCTATAAGAAACTGTGACCGAGAAGGCGAGAACTGTTAAAATGACGAATCAATCAATCAATTTCACTACACGGTGGATTTTTTGTTTTGCAATAGAGTGGGTGACGTTCACACATAGCTAGGGCTCGAATTATTTTTCTAAACCTTTCGAAATAATTGCAGTGTTACTTACATCAAGGGCCGCTATCAAGGCCCCCGCAATGCAAGGAATTCCGGCACACCAACGTGATGAAACGCTGTAGAGCTTATGTAATGAATTGGAAAACCCTCCCCGGTTTCAACCACCCCTAAATTCGTAATTAAAAATGCATTATTTCCAGAGCTATCGAGTGGGCCCTCCTTTGTTTGGCTCTTGGTGTTGTTATTATCACTCCCTTTTTAATTTTCCTTGACTGGGGGGGTGGTTCCTCCGATCGAGGATGCCTTCCCTTTTCCGGTGAATCATAAGATGGAGATGCCGTGCCTTGTGCTCTTGTGACATCTATCATCTAAATGTTTTTTAGGAATATTCTTAAAATCATTACTGGTAAATTGGTTTCAAGATAGCATTTATTGTTGGAGAAAAAAAAACACGTTACTTGTCATGATCCACCTCACCAGAGATGTGTTGATTTTTTGTTTTTTTTTTTTTTATCGAAAGGATCAAAGTGTTTATTAGGGTAGATTATTCTAACCTGTACTAAAATTAAATATTTTTCTAATTACATTCTAGGTATACAATCCATATATAGATTGGTATATATATTTTAGGCACGGTTTATTTTACATTTAAAACAGTGTTTCAACTTTTATAGCTTAAAAAAATATCAAATTGATTTTTTTAGAGTTTTCTATTATTTTGATTAGCTGGTATTATAAATAAAAAGTTATTTTAATATATCGTTAAATTAAAAATATTTTGAAAAAAATACTGTAAAATTAAAAACTAGATGATTACAACCACTCCAAAGGTACAGAGAGAAGGTCAAAAGGTGTTTGGTGTAGTGTTATATCAATTGACGTGTCCAAAAGGTTCCTTGTAAAAGCTAAGGGAAGAACGAGAACCTAAACTCCCGGAACCCCCGCGGCACTAATTATCCAGAGAAAAGTCTCAGTAATTTATTGCATTGCATCCGTCCATCAGGGGATCTTTATATTTGTATTTTAAAAGGTATTTTTTAAAAAACATTTTTTAATTTTAAATTAATATTTTTGGTGGGACCACAGTAAAAAATGAGATCATAAATAGATGATGGTTTCAAAGCTAATACAAAAGATTTAATTTGATCATTATACTTTAGAAACTATAAATTATCAATACCTTAATATTTTATCAATTCTATTTTGGTATAAAAATTTATTTTATTTTTTTTCAATTTTAATTTAAGATAAAAAAAAAAGGTCATCACATTCCGATGTAGAGAAAGAAAATATAGTTGACGTTGATTTAGATCACCAAAATGATATATTTTTATGTCAAATGATTTTATTTTATTTTTTCAAAAAATAGGATGGACGACATTTTATCCACCCCAGTTGTAAAATAAAAAGGCTCATGCACACGGGTCCTGGTGAATGGGCAGGTGGGCTGAATTGGCTTACTAGACCTAGCAACGTTTAACATTTTTTTAAAAAAAATATTTTTATTCTTGTTTTTTAAAAAATAATGTTTTTTTTTCAATTTTTTTTTATTTACATTTAGATTAATACTCTTTTATTTTGTCAGTAACTCTTTCTGAGTATAGGTTATTTTTTGGGCTTTTCTTCCATCTCTTTTCTCTCTCTCTCTAACATACATGGATTTAGGTTAGGTGTTAATTAAAGAAAAAAAAGTATTATTTATTCCCTTTCAGTTATAGGTCCGACAAGTTAAATCATCCTATCAGAGCTATTTTTTTTATTGATACCTTTTTTTTATTGTCTTTTTTAAATTTATGTTTCAATTAATATCATTTATTTGTTAAATTTGCTTATTTAACCTTTGTTGGATAAGGATATTTTTTTAAATTATCTCATGTGTGTTTAATCTTTGAAGCAATTTTTTTATTCATATGCATTTTTTTAATCTTTTGTGTAAATAAAATTTAATTTTTTAAAAATAAAAAAACAAAAATTTTAGATAATTTTTATGATACATGCAACTTTGCATAATATTTCTTTCCTTTTATTTTATTCAAATAACTCAATGTGTGTCTATTATTATTGTCGTTTGATTAAATAAAAAAAATATCTTGATTAACAAGACTTAGCAAACAGAATTAAATAAATGTTTCATCTTACGATATTAAATATTTTGATGTACATCAATTTCTTGATTTTTCAGCTTTATTTTTATTCAGCGGTTAATGATTTTTTAAAAATTTATTAGCACACACAATTCTCGATTTATTTTGTTACATACATGCATGAACCTTTTGATTTTCACTTAAAATATCTTATAGCTACATAAATACATTGAAAAAAATATTATATATAATTTTTTAATAGGAGATAAATTTTTTTGACAAGCAGTGGAGCACGAGCCACGTAATAGTATTTATCTAGACATTATACATTAAGATCCCATGGGAAGTAATACTATTTGAAAAATAATTAGAAAAATAGCACAATATTTACATGTCATTATTAAAAAATATGATATTTAAACTTGTCATGGTTAACAACATTTAAGATATATCATGAAATGAAATATACAAATTACAACGAGAAGAAAAAAAAAACAAAAAAAAAAAAGAAATTTTGAAAGGTATGTTGAAACTCTTATTACAATACCATTAATATTATTAGAAAAATCTTAGCAGGATAAATTTAATAATACCAATAAGATCAATAACAATAACCAGAGTATGTGATATTCAATATTAAAAGCAAGTGAGCTATTTATTATTTTTAGACAACAAGTATGACTCACTTAGTTAAATTTGATGACATTGTTAGATTAGTCAATATCTTTTTGATAATTATAATATTATAATTAGAATTTTAATGTATTTTTTTCTTCTCTTCTCATCATGACCCATGCAGTTCATTTCATAATTTATTTGAAATATTATATTTTTAAATAGTATTATTTTAAATATGGTGTTCAATTGTGACAAGTAAAAACAGTATTATTTCACTATTTCTTTAAATTAGATTATTTTACCAATTTTGAAAAAAAAAAAACCTTTGCTAACAAGAAAAATAGCCAAAAAACTGTACGTTGTGTTGAAACAAGGAGACACACGTTTGAAAATGCCGTTGACAGGCAGGCAGTCTAAATTTTTCTTTTCTTTTTGTTTACATTTATTGCAAGAAGTGAAATGAAGTTGGAGTGCTAACTGTATGAATTGTTTACTATATAAGGGGACCATCCGGGGTGGTTTCACTTGCTTCCTTTTATGCAAAGAATTCTCTAGAATCCAAAATCTTTCTAGTTTCTTCTGCATATATAGCAAGCAAAGAAAAAAAAAACAGAGAGAAAAATAGGGAGAGAGATGAGGAGGTCAAGGTGTTTCCTAGACATAAGCATAGGAGGTGAGTTGGAAGGAAGGATAGTAATAGAGCTCTACAACGATGTTGTTCCTAAAACTGCCGAGAATTTTAGAGCTCTTTGCACTGGTGAGAAAGGCGTTGGACCTAACACCGGTGTCCCTCTTCATTACAAGGTATTAGCTTTACTTCATTAACTTTTTAGTAATTCTGTGTATGATATGTGTTTGTGTTGATGGGTTCAAGTTGGTTTTTTGATTGGTTGATGAAAATACAGTCTTGTCCCCCTTGGGTTGGTAGTGTTTACTGTTGTTTTGTTTTTTTATCAGTGATCAAACATCAAGGTGTGTGTTAACTATGCTTGTACTTGATTAAAGACATCTCTAGGTGTTTAAAACCTGATGGTACTTTTGGGAATTTTAAGGGTACTAAAGTCTTTTGATTTTGGATATTGTTAGGTATCATGGTATTTGATTGTGATGATTGTTTCACTTTTCTACTTTTGGTTTTCGATGCTAAGTTTTGAAAACGAAACCTTTTCGGGTTTGGTCATTGAGACGTGAGAAAGAAAGAAGCTTTTCTGGGTAGAAGTTAGGTTTTCAGTTCATGATGAAAAAGTCATTGTTGTCCTTGATTGTTTAGAGAAGTAGTAGTCGTGACTTTGTGCCTTTTTTAATTACTTGATTCTAAAGAATCTTCAAGTATTCTTTTCCCAGTACTTCGAGATACTGCAGCAATGATGGTTTCTGGTTTTGGACCACTGGAAATGCCATGGCAGGCAGTTTCTATTTGTTTTCCTTTGTTTTCTGGCTTCAGGTTGAGGTTTTATTTTTTGGTGGTAAATAAAGTTATGCTTTGGTATTGATATCTTATTATTGTTCTTCATTTTTTCAATCAATATTTCCAGGCAACCTATAGGCTTCAATTTTTTATTGATTGCCCATTACATATGACAGAAGTTATTATTTTTATGTGCACAGCATTGGCTATAAAGGCCTACGGGAAGGAAAGTTTAAGCTTGTTGCAGTTGATTTTACTTGTTATTTTGTGGATATCAGGGATGTTGTTTTCATCGTGTTATCAAAGGTTTTATGGTTCAAGGTGGAGATATCTCTGCTGGAGATGGCACTGGAGGGGAATCTATTTATGGCTTGAAATTTGAGGATGAAAATTTTGAACTGAAACATGAAAGGAAGGGAATGTTATCCATGGCCAATTCTGGCCCAAACACAAATGGTTCACAGTTCTTTATCACGACAACTCGCACTTCTCATTTGGATGGAAAACATGTTGTATTTGGCAAGGTTGTTAAAGGAATGGGAGTTGTTCGTTCAATGGAGCATGTTACAACTGGTGATGATTGTCCTGCTTCTGATGTTATAATTGTTGATTGTGGAGAGATTCCCGAGGGTGCAGATGATGGGATATGCAATTTCTTCAAGGATGGTGATGCTTATCCCGATTGGCCAGCTGACCTTAACGAGGTTCCTAAAGAACTGTCATGGTGGATGAGCGCTGTAGATTCTATTAAGGCTTTTGGAAATGAACATTTCAAGGTAATGGTTTTCATGTTCGATTGATGTTCTTTTTTGCACCAAAAGCACATTGGTACAACTTATTGTTATAGCAATTGTCAGGACTCAAAAAGAAAATTCAGGAACTCTAGTTGACAATATACATTGTTGGGGTGTGAAGGTTTTTGTTGAACTGATTTTTTCAAGCCATTAATATTCTCTACTGTCTATGGGCGTTTTTGTTTTTCTCTATCATTTTCTTCATTAACACGTGTTGATGACCTGATTTCTAATTAATGGTTGCAGAAACAAGACTATAAGATGGCGCTAAAAAAGTACCGGAAGGCTTTACGCTATCTGGATATCTGTTGGGAGAAAGAAGGGATTGATGAAGGTGCACAATCTCTGCGGTCCATATGCTTTCTAGTTCCTTTAAACCTTGGTGTTCTTAATGCTATGCTAATTATTCCCAGTGACTCCGTTGCATTTTGATGTATTTATATACCTTTTCATCTGGTGGCTTTGCAGAGAAGAGTTCAGCTTTGAGGAAGGCGAAGTCACAGATATTCACAAACAGTGCAGTAAGTTCTTGTTCTCATTATCATCCGGATATTTTTACCGCTACTGGCTACTGAAGCTTTTGATCTTCTGTGTAGGCTTCTAAGTTGAAATTGGGGGATCTGAAAGGAGCTCTCGTGGACACAGACTTTGCAATACGTGATGGAGAAAACAATGCTAAAGCTCTTTTTCGCCAGGGACAGGTTAGTATCTCCAATTGGGAATAGTTTCAATCTCAGAATCATGGGAGCTTCTGTACATGTTTGGTGTGAGGTAGTCCATCTGTTCTACAAAAGGTTGTTTCTGAGAAGTGAAGCTTTTAAGCTGGTTTGCCTCCCCGCTCTCTATTTGGAAAACATGCTTAGTTCCTTCCAGTTATTTTCTCATGTATCTTGCATTCCACTGGAATGTGTTACATTGGCATTCTGACTGGGTTGCTGTCTTTCACTGTCATCTGTATGCTATGTTGGTTTCAACTTTTAAGAATTTGCTCAAATATTTTGGTGCCCGCTTTTCCCTTGATTTGTTTAACGAATAATGTTTTGAGGAATTACCTTTTGATACTAATAGTTCTTTTTCTTCTGCACCTGTCAGGCATACATGGCTCTCAATGATGTTGATGCTGCTGCTGAGAGCTTCAAGAAAGCATTGCAGTTGGAGCCAAATGATGGTTAGTGATAATTTGAAACAGTATTGATGGCACATAATTCTGCGTTTGTTCTAGGGAGTGAAGCTTTGTTCAGATGTTTGCTCTCTGATAAGATTATTAGTTTCAGGGACTATGTTAAAGCATGCTTAAAAATAGCCTACTCAAATTTATTCACGCTGAATAAATTCGAGGAGTCTTGGACTGGTATTTTACCAAGAATCCATTGGAATTTGCTGATAGCTTACTTTGGTTTATAATTCTTTTCAGCTGGAATAAAAAGGGAGCTTAACGCTGCTAGGAAGAAGGTTGGTGGATTTAACAGAATTTGTAACATTTTGTGATAATAAATGGTCGCAATCATAAACAATTAATTTCTTGCAGATTAACGAGAGACGTGATCGGGAGAAAAAACAATATGAGAAGATGTTCAAAACTTCAGATAGTACTTCTGCAGAACCGTAGCCTATTGGTATGTGTATTACCTTTAATAAATTCTTGCCATTGATTATCGGGTATTGCCAACTGATAATATTTTGAAATACAGGTTGCAGATTCCTTGAATTGCAAAAGCCCTCGATTTCTTTTGCTACTTAGTTTCATGGACTGAACTGGTTCAGGCTTTTTTTGTTTACAAACTCTGTTATTCTTGAGGGAATATTAGGTATTAATATACATCTCATGCCTTGTGGATACATGCTCACTGATTCACTGAAGTGTCTCCATCTCTGATATTTCGACTCACTTTTCAGGTTTTGTCAGAGGAAAGGAGCCTTTATCAAAGGCAACTGTACAAATTTGAGGCTTGAACCAATTCTTATTAGAGTTTGCATGGAAATTGTTGTGAAACTTGGAGCTGGCAAACAATGATGATTTACTCTTTGATGGACATAAATTCTTGCCATGTTCTAACAATTATGATTCACCAGTCTTACCACCGAACTGACATTTTTTTATATGCTGCATCTATATATATCGAGTACTGTATTAAACATTGATTGGCCTGTAGGGCTATAATCTTTCTAGTCTTTCTTTCCTCTTTCCAGGCCCCTTCGCTTCACCTCTTTCTTCTTGGATTTTGATCCCGAACTTGGTATATATCATACTACAGCAAATGCTTGCCCCCCTCAGTTTGTTCATTTGAAATGCCAATACTGATCCGAAGACATTCGAGAGATTTTCACTCCTAGTTCAACGGGTATTAATTATTGATCAAACTCTAGCCCAAAATATTTTGAGGATCACAGAATCACAGACTTGCCCTTCAATCAAAGGATAAAGATGCCGGTGAAAGTAAAAGAAATGTGCATTAAATATAAAATATTTCTACATCCTAGGTGCGAAATCTCTCCATTCCTTGATTATTTCTACCTTGCAGAAATGGATGGGAAAATATTTTGGAATCTCAGTATATATTTATATTTGTATGGACCATTTAAGTAGAAAAATACCATACAAGAAATAGAAAAGAAAAGACTGCTCTCTTCTATAGAAGTTGCACAATGGCAGAAAACATTGGACCTCTTGCAGTAATTTTTCTACATCTTCACTCTCTAATCATTCAAGCCGGGTTGCCACTGCAGCCAACTCTCCCTAATCCTCCTCCTCCTCCTCCTCCACCACAACCTCGGCCAGCAACTCCCTCAATCATGCTTCCAGCGATGATAATGTTAAAGCTTGCAGCATAATGCAAGCTTATGGCTGCATCCATTGTGACCATTGCACATATCTTGCTCTTGCCGGAGTTTTTTTAACAAGCAGTTCGATTGTTACTTCAGGACCGAATGTTGGGAAGGCTTTTGTATCGCTCTCAAGTCTCAACTATAATTTGAACTTTCATTTTCTTGTTCCAACAATTTGAACTGTATCTATTTGAATCCTAGACCTGGTTCTTGTAAGTTTAAAGTTGTTTCTTACCTCTGAATCTAGTCCTTGCAACAATAAGAACTCCTATGAAAACAGAATACAAAAGGTCATGTAATAGAATTCCTTTTTTGCTTCATTTTCAGATTTCACCTTTTAATTCAAGCAGGGTTCGGCTCGAGCCAGTAGATGCTGCTACCATGATTAACAATCACCAGTTGCTATCTGTAACAGTACAAACCAAACCAAGCCTAGTTATTCTCCATTCCAAGCTGCGAGAGCCGTTAATGATGACATTGCAAGCAGTTTGTCCGTAAGCGAACACCATTTCAATTTTGAATTAATCAAATTGCAAGTTTTGGAGAGCAAAGCCAATAGGCAGCAATTTGTTGGCAAATCATGGAAACTTGATTATCTGTGATGGGTTATACAAACAGCCCCCGAGAAAGTTCGTTGATTTTGGACATAGGGAGAAGAGGGAAAAGAAAGACAAGGAGGAATATCGGTATTTTGTCTCACAAAATTCTCCTTTAGCACAACACACAAAATTAAACCTCAAATATGATGGCGCTTCTTCACTCTTAAATCTGAGTATATTTTTGCAATATTCTGACCCACACAAAATCAAAATGGAGCCTCACGGAGTATAATCCAACATGCATCGAGTCATTAATTTTCTGAGCACGAGCTATGAATTGTAGTTATCAAGGCCCAAATCCCTCAGAGCATCGGTGGCAGCACCCTTGCATGTTTCGTGGTTTACCTTTGCCCTTCTTATAAATTTCTCGATGCCATGACTAAGAAGAGTAGTTCTGTGAAGTGGCAAAATTTAATCTAACATGAGAGAATGTGCCACAATTTAATATAGTAGTCCTACTTTTGAGGCTATGTCAGAGCAGCAGTATGAAAGAAGGAAAAGAAAATAAAGCCTGCCTGTTGATGTTCTACAAGACAAAAAGAAAGCGTGGAGAGAAAAACTTGCCTGTTCTCCGGGTTCCTCACAACAAAATTACGGATCATTAGACAGGAATTCCTCTGTAATTGTTGCACAGTAGAAAACTTCCCCATGACTTGGATGGCAAGGTCTCCAGCTCCGGCTTCCATGGCACGGGCTGCATTGTCTGGAGATCTTAAACAGAGCACCGTAAAGACAGACATAACCTGAAACAATGGTGGAAATTTAATTAAGGAATGCAGTAGACAGCTCATAAATGCATATTTCCAATCCTTAAAAATATCCAATCTTGCATAAAACAGTTATTGGACTTGAAGATAAAGAAAAATTACAACAGATGTCAACAGCTCCTATGTATCTAATCTAACTATTGATAAAATCAAAGGACAAACAGGATCCGTCAATTTAAACAGTGCCATAATCAAAATGGCAGGTAATTTTTTCTAAGTGCCAATCCTTGAAGTGCAACTTGCAGTGAGCATTTCTTGAAACTTGAATTAACACAAAATTCCATGTGAATACAAAAATTATTCTGTTTCTAGAATAATGGTTATGCACATTCAATAGTAAACAAAATCACTTTTTACCTCTTGCAGAACAGGGGGGTCATCAGAAAATCTGGCTGAGAGTTGGATTAGCTTGTTAATACCCTTCTTCTCTACAATAGCACTTTTATTTGAATCACATCCTGCCAACTAATCAAACAAAATGTAGTAAGCACTCTGTTCATCCAAACAATTGAAAAACATAAACTCTGAGCCAGATTTTCCCGGTACCTTGGATAACAAAGAACAGCAAGTTTTAGCTACAATTTTGTTGCCTTGTTCACCACTGTCATCTATACATTTCAGAATGGCATCGATGCCACCATTTTCAGCGATGGATTTGCATATTTCATCCTGCAGGTCAAAAGAAAAAGAAAAATAGGAAGAGGAAGAGCAACCTCAAAATTGAACAAAGAAACACCATATTTCATATCCAGCATGCAACAGCATAGTATTCTTTGAGTGTAA
This sequence comes from Populus nigra, assembly GCF_951802175.1. NCBI lineage: Eukaryota > Viridiplantae > Streptophyta > Magnoliopsida > Malpighiales > Salicaceae > Populus > Populus nigra. The sequence continues at coordinate 9,942,598 of NC_084870.1, read as the reverse complement.
GACTCTACAATATATGACGTTCCTGAAAATCAAACAGAGAATATTGCTAGATAGATGGAATGGAGGAAATAGATTCCTGTAACCCAAACCTGACGTGCATGTGGTGCATAAATAAAGGTGATTTCCCCACAACTTCCGTTCATATATGATATAATCATGAGTGCAATGATATATTTAAACCCACAAAAATCTAATAATTAGTGCAACAGGATTTTGGCATTTCATCAGATGTGAGTGAACTTACATTAACAGCAACAGCCTTTAAAGCGATGCTTGCTGAGACTAAACTGGGTGAGATAAGCCCTGCCCGTAGTGATTCCACAAGAGCTCTTGCAATTCCAATTTTGGCAAATCTCCGTGCATAACCATAAACCTTAAGTTCAATGCAAGTCAGTTGCTTTGACGAAAACCTTTTCCATCAACATGAAGTAAATAAATATTTGGATGTGAAAATATACATCACTGACAGCACAAGTTATTGCCCAGCCCGCAAGTCACTAAGCATAAAGTTGATCAATCATACTGAAGCGCGTAAATTTGTGCAAAACATGTACTTACTTGGGATGCCACAACACGATTATCATCAGGTGTCAAGAGAAAACGTATAGAATCATATAGACCTCGGATGTTGCCTTTACTCTGTCTATTCAGTGCTTCCAAAATAAGCTCATCAATTTTCAATTCCATAAACAACTCTTTCACAACCTCGTTGCTAGTTGCCGCTGCAGCAACAACGGCAAACCCCCTATTCAGGATGTCTAAACTTTCACTCCCGTCTTTTAAAATATCAACCACCATTTTTGGTCCATCACTAGACCGAAAGGTTTCGGTACTTTGAACATCTGCAAATTACAAGGACACAAACATTATAGAAACCAACCAGTTACAACGAACTATGGCATCAAGCCTTGATCTTTTCTTTGGAAGCAAAGATTGAAACGTTTATAAAACTAAGTAAAATCGCTGAAACATAATAAAAACTCCTTATCAGGAAAAGAGGAAAAAAAAAAACACCTCATAAATCACACTCCAAATTCTAAATCCACAATCTAAAAAAATAAAACGGCATTATCCTATCCGGATAAAAACGCATACCATGAATCAACAATGCCAACGTTTCCAAAGCTGAAACAAGAACTTTCTCAGACCCAATAGGAATGTTAGAACAAATAGAACAAACCAATTCCACCCCACCATTTCTAACCCCAATTGAAACATTCCCAGATCCTTCAACACCACTAAACAATCCAGCCAACTGATCAAACAACCCCGCCATCTCATTCGAACCATTATTATCAAATCCCAATTCCTCCAATCTCTCCAAACACTTAATGACTGGATCCTCCCTCACATTACCCTCTCCCGGTACGCAAGTCACAATCCCTGCAACAACCCATGATTCTTTTTGTTAAAAATCTTTTTTTGAAAGGATAAAAAGGGAAATGTAAAATATGGGGTTCTTGATCGAGTTGTTATCAGAGAGATCAACGCCTTGAATAGTGAGAGTCTGGATTGCATCTTCAAGGGCTTCAGTGGGGTCCATACCTAGATCTTCTATGTTCTCTTTTACTAGTTCATCAAAAGCTTCTTGTGATATTGCACGGGCATTCTTGCTTGGTGGGCCCATTATTGTAACTTCTTCTGGGTTTTTGAACTTGTGTGAGTGAAGGAGGGAAAGGAGAGAGAGACGGAGGGAGCACAAGGCGGTCTTCTTGCAGGCTGGTTTTAAACATTTAACGACGTGTTGTTGTAATTAGCTTACACGTCGTTCATGTTTCCGTGACTCACTGACTTGTAGTCTCACGGATGATATAATTTGTCTACCAGGACGAGTATGCTGCATGTCGTTCAGTTTTTATCTGGTTTGGTACCTTTAACTATGATTTTTTTTTAATCTTTAATTTCTTTTACGATGTATGTCTGCATGTACGTGTACACGTGTAGGATTAAAATACATGTAAATTGATTAAGTTATTTTTTTAATATTCTAATAATGATTGTTTTTGTTTAATATATATACTTAAAAATACCTCAAAATAATATATATATATATATATATATATATATATATATATTATTTTTCAAAATTTATTTTTATCATAAATACATTAGATTTGAAAATATTAAAAAAATTAATTTTAAAAAAATTTAATATTTTACAAAACATAACTACAAGACAAACAAGCTGTAAAAGTACTGGAAAAAAAAAATATTGTACCAGACGTTGGATTGTTAATTTCAACAAAAATAAAAATAAAAATAAAAATAAAAATACAATGAAAGCAAGCACTGGTGGAAACATCTGCGATTTCACTTACAACCCTCACATGAACTCGGGATTTGATATTGCTTCGAATGACCAAATACTTAGAAATCATGATTAATGAAATCAGAAAATAAAAATGAGCGCTAACTCCAGAAAAAAAGCAAAGGGTAATCTAATGAAGAAGACAAAGAACTCGCGAGCTTTACACAAGATAGCTGCACAGGTCAAAATACTACTCACATTAGTTCTTAAAATTCAAGAGTACCATAAGATTCGTGTGGAAACTATTTTCAACCACCCTAACTCCAAAAGGATACACAGTTTCAAGAGTATCACCTGGTATTGACGACATGTGCTACTACAGGTTCATGAGCAGCATCCAATTCCCTAACAAATTATTTGAGTCGTCGTCTGCCATAGAAGCCAACTAGTTGAACAAACAAAGAACCAAAGTCGAGCAATCTGAAAACTCCATCACGTCCTGTAGAACAATCACCGTCAAAACTAAGGCAGGCGTCAAAGTCACACCTACAACGACTATTAATCCATTTGTTTTATAAAACGCAAGACGTTTTTATGCCTGAGGATCCATCATTAGCATATTGTTTTGGATAACATTTCTGCTCGAAAATGTTAGCTGTTGCACATTGCAAAGCATAATGCACTCTCTATAGAAGAAAAAACAGTGCAAATTAAATCATCTTAACATGTTAATATTTCCACGTTATCAATCGGAGCATGTGACCTTTAATTATAGCATCTGTGTATTTTACCGGTAACCTTTACCTTCAGGAAAATCAGCACTAACAGTAGTGGCACAGGCCATAATGTTTTCGAAACGACTTACCCAGAAGAATGAAGTTGAAGGGAGAGGCGAGAGAGAGAGAAGCTAATATCATCGGCAAACATTAGAACACAGTAAGAATCGCCAGAAGAAAAGGAGAGTCTCGATAAGTTTTTCTGTTTTGGATAAACAAACTGTACTCTTATTCCTATATTCCTGTATATATTAATTAATTTATAGCTATCGTAGAATTAGATATATTACATTTTCGACCCCATAGTTCAACATTTTTCTAACATTAAGTTTGTGATTTTTGAAATGTTTCAATATGAACCTTGATCGTGTGACTATTCATTATTCAAAGCTAAGGAAATTTAAATGGGAGGCCAGTTTTTATCTTGTGAGGATTTTAGGATTTTTTGTGGATTAATGTAATTGTTTCATTCATAGAAATGGCTATGAAGTTCTGCCTCCAACATCTTGACATCTGATCTAGACCAAGTTGAATTCAAATTACATAGAAATGAATTGGGCAAAGCAAGGTCAGTTTTAATCTTTGTAATATTTTTCAATCCGCCCGTGTTTAATATTATAGTGTAAACTAATTTTTAAAATTGATTTTCATTTTAAAATTTATTAAAATAAATTTTTTATTTTTAATATTAATATATTAAAATCATCAGAAAACATTGAAAAAAAAATATTATTTTTTTAAAAGTAAAATATATTTTTTAAACACATTCAAAAACAAAAATTATTATACTCTTAAATACTCATTTAATAAAATACATGTAAAAAAAATATAAATAATTTATCTATATCTAGTTTGGATTAAAGAGAGTGAGGCCTGAGGCCTGAGACCTGAGACCCGACGTATCATTAAAGTAAATCAAGCGCTGTTTGACACCGGGGGAGACAACTTATTACCATTCCACATACATGGGAGTTTAGTATAAAAAGATGAAAGAAATTTTGAAAAAAAATAATAATGAAAACATGAGAACAAAATTGGAATTTTCATTGACTTCCATTAATTATTTGATTTGATGGCTATAGATCGCATTAATTTGTTTCAAAGAAACCAGAGTCAAACATTGCTTTTAATTTACATGAAACAAAAATCTAGTTTGCAAGAAGAATGGGCCTGGGATTTTATTTTTTACTGCCGGATTGGACTCGATTAAACTTGTAGGGTCCTTAAACTGGAATAGGAAACCAATAAAAATTGTGGTGTTTTTGCAAGGAACATCTAAGGTGCCGGAGCAAATAGGGCAGCCATCATCAAGAGGAGGACCGTCCCAGTTCAAATAGCTAGGTTTCTTAAAACCAACGCCACCATTTTCTCTGCTTCTTCTTGTTGTTTGTTCAGAGGCACTGTTGTCGCTTTGGTGAGTTTGTCGTTGATCAGGAGAAATGACGGGTGTTGCGTTTCGCGCACTCATGCTGATCCTTATACTGCAAACATTTTCACTTTGTTTCCATTCTAATAATCTTCTCTGCTGTTTCAAAAGGGATGATTTGTCCTTGTCACTTTCCTCTCTCTCTCTCTCTCTCTCTCTCTCTCTCTCTCATATCCTCCGAGGAATTATTACCAGGAAACTCAACTCAAATGCGTGTTCCCGGCTTATAGCCAAACCAGCTGGTTTGGTTTGTTTTTTTTTTTTTTTTTTTTAAATCAAAGCTTTGTCCGGACTTTAACAGGCTTTCAGGCCCGATAAGGTTGGCCAGAGAAAATTTGGTAAGCTACATACATTTTTACATGACTAGTTAGGTGGAGATTTTGGAGTCCTTAGGCAATGTGATTCGTAAAGTTTTGTCTTCAATTCTTAAGCATTAGGACCAATAACTGGTTAGATTCAGACAATAATGAAATATTACAAATAAAATTAATATTGGATTGTCAGCAATGGAGAACAGATTTAATTGAGTGAAAAAAGAACGTCCTCCCAAAAACATGATTGTAAATTTGGCTATGTATAAATTATGATCCCTTTCCTTTAGTATAAAAAGTAGGAACAATTTACTATAAACGAGAGAGAGAGAGAGGAGCGAGAGGACAAAGTAAACAAAACTATATCCTTTTCAATTCATCATCATACCAATGTATATCATCATATTCACCACTATCCTTATTTTATTTAGATCTCACAAATCTCATATTAAAAATTAGAAAGGAAAAAAAAAACAAAAAGACAACACAAGTGGTAATGCATGCGACTAATGGATGATCGATTTCCATTCAATACCGACGACGAAACATTGGCATGACAAAGAACTTCATGGTGCCGTTATTACAGTGGAAGCCAGCACCTCCGCCGCAAGCAAAGTAATGAGGTTGCCAGCTCTTGAGCACGAACTCGAACCCATCACCACCTCCTTGTGTCTCGCTAGCAACCAACTTGGCTCTGCTCAGGTCACATTTTAAGAAGCTCCATAGGTTTGGTAGCAAGTAGACACTGTGAGGATGGGTGTTTGTGTCACTGGGAGGATCATACTTGAACACTGCACAAATAAATCATGTCAGTAATTACAGTATGCAAACAATACACTCGTATGAAAGAAATACAAATCAATCCCATCCACACACAAACATGGGCTTAATGAAAAAATATATATACGAATATGTGCTGCTCGAATAGGATCTCTGCAAATGACCCGAATCTGAATGGCAGGGCATCGTAGATGTTGGGTAATTTTTGGAAATCCTGACAAGATTAGGAGATAATATATAGCATTGTTTTATGTTAAGTGATAAACTAACCTAGAGTGTCATTGAAGTAGAATGGGCCGTTTTTTAGAGCCCAATCAGCGTAGTTGATACCGAACGTCCAATTTTGAGATCCACCCACAACGATCTTGTTGGGTGTTGCTGTACTGTTTTGGCGACAAGGGCGACGCTTGGAACTCCAATCAGTGTTGTTGAAAGCATATTGCCTGCTTGCCATGCTTATTGCCCACATGGAAGCACTAAGCAGAAGGATGAGTGCCTGTGCATGTGTTAGACGAGCCATCTTCCCTTTCAAGTACTGCAACTTGAGAAGGATGTGAATCTTTAGATAGAACTGAAACTTAGATGGTGTGGTGTACAATATGAGTTGATAGCATCTATATATAGGTGAGGGGGAGAGGGAAAGAGAAATAGTGCAGAACAGCCAAACTGGCCTTTTTTTCCCTTCTGTTCGAGTAGGTGTAGATGGAGAAATGTGATGCTCACCAATTTCAATGGCCGCCTAAATCCTCTACTCTTTTTTTTTATGAATTAAGTCCTCCACTTATGCTATATATCAAATAAATTAAGCAAAGACATTAGTTGACATTTTGGGGTGTTTGGCGTTCAAAAGTTAATGCTAGCTAGGGGGGAAACCCAGCTTCCTGGATCCTAACAGCAGTATGAAAAGCTCGGTGCATTTTCTAGTGATGGTTGGCTGCGGGAGAGAAGGGGTCAACGAAATGGTACTGTCACATCCAATGATTTTCTTTGAGAGTTTGAAGAATTGATCAAAGCTAAGTCCACGCTAAATGGAAGCTGCAAAAGTGATCAATATTGCGGTTTTAACTAAAATTGGTTGACAAAATATGAATTTAAGGTCTTATTAGTCTAAAAGTACTTCAATGTTCCATGCCATTCAAAGATTATATCATGCGCTTGCATGATGTAAAGATGATGGTTTATCTATAATAATATCTCTTGCGTGTGTTTTTATGAAATAGTATATTGGAATCAAGCTATTTTCTGTACATTAATAAAATTAGATACAATTTATCTTTCTTTAAGAAATTCATTAATTTCTCCAATTTGATTGGAGTTATATCAGTCATAAATAAGAATTTATGAGAAAATATCTCACAACTATAACTATATTTTTTAAATAATAAGATTTAACTCATATTAATTATTTACCCAAGTATACGTAAATATTCGTATCCGCTTAGCCAGCTCCTTGAATAATAGAAATGCATCCATGAGAGGAGTAACCTTTTTTCTTGGCTTCATTCATCAACTTTTTTTTTTCAGCGAAGAATATCTAACTCATTTATTAACATTAAATTCCGAAAAATTTTATAATTTTATCATGGATTACTCTCGAGCAAAGAAAGTATCAATGAGAACAGCCCTACATTTTGTTTTTGCGGTAAAAAATATTTTTAAAATTTTATTTTTATTTTAAATTAAATTTTTGAATCGTTTTGATGTGCTGATAGAAAAAAATATATTTTAAAAAATAAAAAAATATTATTTTAAATAAAAAATATTTTTAAAAAATAACTACTACTACATTAATAATAAATACTTACATGAGAGTTTTTTCCAAAATAAACATAAAAATAAAAGTTCAAGTGTTGGTGTGAGAGAATAAAAGACAAATTCAAAGGTCTTGTTTGCCATTGCAACACGATCCTCGATTTCCTCTCTTAAGCCCCCACCCTCCATACCTTTCCAACTTCTTATTATTCCTTTTGTATTTTTTTTCTTCAACTATTTTAATCATCCTTTGGTGACGACGACGTGTATTTTTATCATATGCAAATTTACCATCTTCATTACATCATGCAAACGTATTAATGGCATAAAAAACCACCACGAGTTTTACTTTATGAGATCCCATTCAATTGCATGTTGTCAAAAATAATTTCAATCAAAACTATTTACCAAGAAAAAAAAACTCGTAGAAATAAAAACCATACAAATCAAATACTTATTGGGGCGCGCGCAGCTTCCGTGAATTAGGATTTTGACTTGGTGGTAGACTTTTCAAATAAAAACAATAGAAATGATATCTCATTTTGTTGACCTCGTAGTATGGGTTTAAGGAAAGCAAATATATATATATATATATATATATATATATATATATATATATATATATATATATATATATTGTGTTTTTTTATTTAGAAATGTATTAAAATAAAATTAATTTTTATTTTTAAAAAATAATTTTTAATATTAACACATCAAAACAATAAAAAATATAAAAAATTATTTAGAAAAACAATTTTCTTTTTTAAAACACAACATAACTACGTAAACAAAACATGTGTTTTAAGCCCGCCATCATATAGAAATATACCGAGTGTTTATCAAATCTTATAATAAAATAAAATGGTTTATTCGTGTTTTTATTTCTCTCTCAATTTTTCAACGCAAAACACACGCCAATACATTGGTTAATTTAGTATTTGACAGCAGAAGTGGACGACGACCTACTAACTCCCACCCAAATCAAGAAAAACTACCTCTTTGGCTGTTCTACACCATTCTCTTCCCCTAACTTTTATACCTTTCTTTCCCTAATCAATTTCCAGCATAAAATTCACATCTTTCTTGAGTTGCAACAGGGAAGATGGCTCGTGTAGCATATGCACAGGCCTTCACTCTCCTACTTAGCAATTGGCATGGCCAACAGTCAATGGGAATGTGGGTTTTAGAGCACCTATATGGTGCTTTGCATTCGGCCAACGTGTTTTGCAACAGTTGCCCATAGGTATAATTGTCTGGCAGATGTGTTATGAAACAGATGATCGAGTAATTAAACCAATAACTCTTTGTAATATGTTCCTAATCTTTTTGGTGGCTAGTATAACAGACATTGAAAAGTAAAAGAATTGTGGCTCACATTTCTTTTTGATGATCATATAACTAAAGATTATCGAATTACTGTGGCTCGTTAATTGGATAGTCGAAGCCGCTGAGGAAGATTATTGTAAGGAGGTGTTTTAGTTTGTTAGACAATCGCTTGACTAATGCCAATATTTTCCTTTTCTCCATTGATCTGGTCTGTTATGCAGTTGTTCATGCGTGGCTTTTTCTTTTTTAATTAACGTATACTTAAAAGTGGTTTTCTCTTGCAGAATGGCATTAGAGAATTAATTAATGCTTGATATGTACGCCTTGCAGAATGACATCTGGTTGTGCCACTCCTTCGGAGGAAACCGCTACAGCATTGCAGCCTTTGTATGTGTTTATAGAATGCTCCGGTACTACATAAAAGACATTCCATTCATCTCACATAGACGTCTGATACGCAATACTCTTCTCAACAGCGGCAGCCCTGGTTTCAGCAACTTGTACAGCAGCCACCGTGACCAGCAGCAGCAGCACTGTGAGCAGCAGGGTCTTCTTCTCAGCCACGCCAGCCTCCAGCGCCACCAGCAGCAACCACCCCTTGCACCAGGTAATCTTCCTTCTCAGTAACTTGCATTTTGTTTTTTTCTTTGTGATGCGTGCAGGACGTGAATTAACGTCCTGCTGCCTCCCTTTGCAAACAAAGAGAGCTTAGAACAGCCCATCTTCTCTATATAAAAATACAAAAGTAAATTGTTGGGCCTTCAGTAAGTTCAGTACCACTAGATTGAGCTTGGGATTTGGGTCAATCAGCCCAGCTCCTAGACTAAAAAGTATATTTGTCTACCACACCCCAGTATTTTTTTTAATTTATATTTATTTTAATGTTTAGCAAAAAATAATAATAAAAAAATATTCTAAAAATAACGATTATCTCTAACCTTTTAAACATTAGAAATGGAGATTTGTTTTGTTAGTTAGAAAATTATGGAGATGGAGTTAATCTTATTTTTTATTTGGATAGGTTGTTTTTTATTTTTATTTTCTTTTAATTTGAATAAATTGATATTATTATTTTTTACTTAACTTGATAAAGAATAGCCTTTATAAGAATGTAAAGTAGGTAGTTAACTCTTTTAAAATTAAAGTAATCAATTTTTAAGTTTTAAAAAATATTAAAACTCAAATAATAAAACTAAAAATATATAGACTCAAAAAAAAATATAAATATATCAATATTTTATTAGAAATAAGATCATCATTTGTGGATAATTAACTCGCATGTCTTGCTAACATGTCAATTTATCAATTTATTATTATATATTTCACAAAATCTATCAAAAAAATTTAATTAAAAAATTAAATATTAAAGATAAAAGTATGAATACTTTAATAGAAAAAAAAAGTCAACATACAAAATCTATAATAATCTCCATTTATGTATTTCTTTATTGTCTCAAATTCTTTTCTTTTCCCTCTCCTGTTTGGAGACTTGGGCTCCATAGCATACAGTTAAGGCCTGAGAAAGAAACGAACATAAGGGGAGAATTGTGGCCGAAAGAGCTACAACAGGCCCAATCTTGTGTTCAAGGAAAAATTGGATTACGTAGAAAGAGTGAGTTTTAACAACAAAAGAGAGAACAAGAAGAGATGAGTGTTTTTGGTGGAGATAGCTGGGCACGAGAAGCACAATACAGGAAAAGAAGAGTTGATGATCTTGTAATAGACGGACTTGATGGGTCTTCTCACAAGAAGCTATCAAGTGGAAAATATGCATGTCTTGTTTGCCCTCACAATCCCGTCCTCGAATCTCCTCTCGCGCTCTCTGTACGCACCAGATGCCCTCTTATCTTTTTCTTCAATTTTCAGATTTCTTGCTCTGTAGCATTCATTACCAGCAATCACTGAATCGAAATAAATTAAAAAGAGAGAAACCCCACTTGTGTTTTTATGTAAAAGAATCAAATGGGATACAAAAACTTACTATTACCAAACCCTAGAAAGACTAAATACAGAACTGAATTCTGATTTGTATCCATTTGAGGTTGTTTGAGAAGGGTTTTCTGTTATTGTAAATATTGATTATTTGATTGTATTAGAGTTAAGTTGGGAGAAAGTAGGAAGGGAAGTATGGTGAAAACAAATCTCTTTTATACAATACATTACTCTACTAAGAGAGAAAGTCCTAGTGGATTTGAATTTAAATATAATACTTTGAACACGTATATTTATACTAGTCTAAAATAATTCAAGAGATTTATAAACAGATTTTTAATAATTACATGTATATATCTAGGAGAAGTCTTGAAATTTGAAATGTGTTGTAGGATGATCTTGTCAAGACTTGCTAACGGCATCTCATTGCTATCTCTTCAACCTTCCTTTCTTTAGCAATTTTATTTGCTTAAACATGGTTCATCCAAGTCATTTTTCTCCTCTTATAGCTGCTGTAATATTTTTTGTCATGGCTCTTTGGCCATTTTTCATCTATTGTAAGAAGGGTTCTCTCTTCTCTTTGTTGTGTGTGGTAGTACCACATCATCTCTTGTGCAAGAAGTTGTCAACTTGCATTAAATCTCTTTCTTAGACTTCTTCTATCTCTCAGTCCCAATTCTTTTGTTGTGTATTATTATCTTGCATCTCTATTTTTTTTTCCTCTGAAAGTCACATGTCCATCCACTTTCACCGGATCAAACTAGCTTTGATGTCATTTTAGAAATAAATAGGGGAGAAGGTAGGAAGGGAAGCATGGTGAAAACAAATCTTTTTCATATAATATATTACTCTTCTAAGAGAGGAATCCCTAACGAACTTGGACTTAAATATAATACTCCTAAACATATATATTTATGCTATTCTAGGATATCTAAGGGACTTGAAAGATAAATATATCTTTGAAAGGTAGATGTATATACCTAGAAGACACGAGTGGAACTAAAAGACAGTTTAAATAAGATTGTTCAAATGTGTTTTATTTTGTTAGATGCATTGTAAGGGATCCCGACATATTGCTGCGGAGTCCAAGCTGAAGGAAAAAGAATTGATGAGACAAAGTGAGATCAATAAAAGATTAGCGTTATCAGAATCTGATGTTAGGCCTGCTAATCCAAGTGCTTCGAACAAAAATACCATGTTAGTGAGTAAGCCATTGATTGAACAGACAAAGAAGGCAGCTACCGAGATACTTGGCAAAGGAACTACCCAGTTGAGTTCCAAAAATCAAAACTGTGATCTGAAATTGAGCGTGGGATATGTAAATATTATGAATGTGGTGACCAAAATCTGCGAAAACAGCTCATGTCCGGAAGTAATAGCATCTGAGAAGATGCTTGTGCAACAGCACTTGGATTTTAGGGAGCGGCGAGAGAGGGAGCTGAAGTTCACTGAAGCGGGTTGGAAGCGTGATTGCCATGGAAGATGGTTTAGAGATGAAAATGTGAGTATCCTTTTTTTGATGAAACACTTTGACATTTCATTGCCACGGTAATGATTATTGGTTTCTGCTTCTGCATCATGTATGTTGGTGTAGAAATTTTGAGTCTCTTCATAAAAATTGCATCATCAGACAATTCAAATAACAAGGACTTTTCCTTCTTATGTTGATTCATGTACAGCCAGCGTATTTATGCTTTTGATTTCTTGCAGGTGGAATTTGATTCTGATGAAGAAGATCCGAATGTCTGTCTTGGTTAAAAATTTAAACGAAGATCATCTACAAAGACTTTTGATAGAATACTAGTGTGATCATCGACAACATTACTAATGTTGGTTACTTGAGCAGCATGGGCGACAACTTTCTTTGGTTTTCAAGAAATGCAGAAAAATCTTTCTTCTATCTTGATACCTTGAAGAGCTAAAGATGGATGGCTTGATCCAGATTTTCAATCAATTGGCAACTGGAATGTGCTGTAGATATGCATGTTGTAGTTAAGTACTCTGGGATGTGGTCGGTGTTTATGCAGGCAGTAGCAACATGGCTTTATATGGATCTATAGTGACTAGTTTTCTTGTTTTTTTTCCAGTAACGATCTATAGTGACTAGTTGAGCATCTTATATAATGCTAATTTTTGTGGACTGTGCTTTAGAGCTGAATAATCCAATTACATTTTGTACCGTACAAATCATGGCCTTGTAGGGTGACCGAGAGTGGTGAGATCAGTTTCCCCCTTCACAGGTTGAAGAGCGAATAGTCTCAATTGCCATTGTCAGGTTGAAGAGCGAATAGTCTTTATTTTTCCATATTAGATTTTGAGTAGCGTTCACATGATTCTGTTGTCCAATCAGTGAATACATGAACTAAATCAAAGTCTGTAATACAGTAGTAAACAGTTCAGAGCTAGATGTTCAACTTGTCCGATATGGTGAATTGGTCACTGCATTGCATGCAGAGAAGATAATAAAGTGTAGCCTTGTGGGGAAACCCCAGACTGTGCATTTAGCTTCTATGATGCATGGATTGCATTCTGCATCACATTTTTGGCTACCATGTATAGCACTTTACATGGTGATTATTAAATGGATGTTGATTGTTCCTTGCTTGATCACTCATGGTGGCCGGACAGATCTTTTAGTGTTTTGCCCCACCTATCATTCTATTTATCCTTTTAATTCGATGTCTTTTTTTTTAAGTCAACTAGATACAATTCTCAAATTGCTTAATAATTGAAGATTTCCAACCACAAAAATAAAATAATTGACCTGACAAAATTTTAATTTAATTTAGTATAAGTCATTTAATAATATTAATTGATGGAACTCAACAAATAGCTTTATAACTAATAAGTTGAATTCAATTCGAAAATAACATTTCTCAATATTAATTTCATTAATTAGATCATCAAAAACATAAATGTTATCTAAATAATAATAGAAAGGAAGCAAAAGGAGTTAAATAATGATAAATTTTGAGATTTAAAATATAGACTGGATTACAATGCATCTTCTCTATAAATAGAACTAAAGTATATTCGATGGCGTTCCAATAGTGTTTCCCAAGTTTTCTGATTCAATCCACCACCATGACAATGCCTTAGCCCCACCAAGAAGACTGTACAACTCGCTCGCTCGCTCGCTCTAGCTTTCCTACTACTACCTTTCCACTCCCACCAAGAAGTCCCACCCTCACTTCCACCCAAACCCCAGTAAAAAAACCCATCAATTCTTCTTCTACTCTCTCCCCCTTACCTCCTCCAACCTCCACCACCATCACAATGCCTTAGCCCCCTTCTCTATGCAGTCTCTTTTAGTTTGCTTAATTAATGTCCATCCTTTCAATTTTCCTTATAGCTCTTATCACAAGCATTTTAGCAGGACTCAATTGAATTTGTTGGCTGTAACTAGTAAATTTATATCCTGCTGGAATTGACAAGCCAACCGAGACAAGTAATGTAAGTTGCTTGTTAACTTTCTAACAAACATTTGCAATTTGCAGTGTTTTTTGGAATGGAAGCTAGCTTTTCACAAATTGTTGTTTCAGGAACTTGGGCTTGACCCCTCCATCCCGGTCCATGCTATTCTCAATGACTGGATAAGACATGCTGATGCATGGGAAGCTAAGCTTCCATGGGTTTGTCAAGTTGTTGCATGGTACATCCAGCCGAACCGTTGCGCAAAGGCACAGTGAAGAGTTATTATATCTCTTTTCTGTTGGATGTGCTTATTATTCTTTGCTTCCGGGACAAGAAAAAGGTGTGATACAAAGATGCACCTCAACTGCTCACATCAATAGCATATCTGGAGCTCTGTTGAGCATAACTTCTAGAGCACCATTCCCTGCATATTACAAACCTTAGCCCTCATTCCATTTCTGAGGAGTCTGAACCATTCAGAACGGGAATGACCGTGAAGTATCACTGTCATCATGGTGTAAAGATATAGTTTAGGTTTTGCCCAAATAGGCGAAGAATATTACTTGTTCCCACAGTAGATGCTTTACACATTTCAAATCTTGCTCTTAATTATTGCAGTTAATACATGGTTGTGTTTATTTAGCCTTCGACTTTGCTTCATTCATGGATATTCAATTATGATTTCATACTAGCACACCATGGTCTTCGTCTAGGGCTATCCAATTTCCATCATTTCTTTACGTAGCGTAGTTAGTAGTGACCTAACACATGGATCCTCAGCTTCTTGTGAAGTTTTTAACCTTCTTAACACCCATAGGAGAAATAAAGCTTGGAAAGTGATTGCCTGTTCCAATTTAATTTGTCTACGAGTCGATGACGCAGTTAATTAATCCTAAGCTTCTGGTGATGTTCCTTGCTATATATGAATAAAATCTCAAAAGTTTTCTTGGTACAAGCCATAAAGATTCTAATAGATGGCATACAACCAGGCAATCTTTAACAACTCGCAAGGTCAATGGAGCAGTTCTGAAGTTACAAGTTGGGATGGTAGGAAATTTGTCGATTTTGCTGTTTACGGATTCTAAAAGAACAAATCTGATCAAAAAGAATTTCGGTGTATGCAACAAACTAATACATAACTCCATTGAAAGTGACCAAGAATACATTATCATAGTACGAATATGGAACAAATCCTATTCTTCTCCATGATCTTGGCTTTTCCACAATACGTAAAACCTTGTGCTGGCTTGTCTCTCTGCAATATCCATATCCACATATATACTTGTGTGGTACATGTATTTTCCTCGGCTTTGGGGAGAACAACTAACCCTCTTCGGATTGGATACCATAGATAACTATCAGGACAGAGTTTTTCATAGAAATAAAGAATTGCACGAACCCACTGAAGGTAACAACCATTTGCGGAGGTTACTGTTGTCGTTCCAAATATCCAAGTTGGTTTTATAGAGGCTTCAATGACAAGTAAGGATAATTTTGTTGTTCATTAACTCTACCAGCAAGCTATAGCGATCTGCTGTAAAATTACTAATACGATCATACAACTTACAAGCAATGAAAATCGTAGGGTTTCATGTGAAGAAGACCTTCTTAGATGCATGTCGGCAAAATAAGGCTGGCCGAAGATCAGATTGTGCCAAACTTTGCAAACGCTTGAACAGTTGATAATGCCCTTGATGATGGGTAGTCGTACAATAATATCAGTAATGATCTCCGATGGTATTTCTGCCGCCGCCTTGTCTCCCTTGTCCATTGCCGCTGGTTTATATAGTACAGGAATATTTACTTTAGAAATTGATAAAGACAGACGGAAAAGATCATATACCCAAATTGAAAAAAAAAAAAAAATCTATCTAAGTTAAACCGTGAAAGCCAGGACATATTATGACATCCAAAAACAAAGAAAAAACTGTGAACCCTATTTTTTTAAAAAATTAATATTAAATAATAAAATAAAATAAAAATTCAAAAAAAATTAGGAATTATAAATTCATGACCTAAGTACTCATTTAATTAAAAGCTTCAAATCTAAAAGAAACCATGAAATCCAAATTTTAAAAAATTAAATGTCAAATGATAAAATTAAAAAAAAAAACATTAAATCACACAAAAAAACATAACATAACAATTAAAAAAATAAGGATTAATTTTGTAAAGGTGGATAATTTTAGATTAAATGGCTAAATTGAAAAGAAAAATCAAGTTTGCAAAAGAATTAAAAGAAGATACCACCTCAAAAAATAAGGACCAAAATTAAACATTTTAATTTAAGGATGGAATTGAAAACAATTAAATATTTATAAAAGAGATAAAAGAAAAATGAAGAAAAAAAACCATGATCGAATATGAAAAACAAAAAACAAAAAAATTAAAATTAAATGATAAAATTAAAAACAAAACAAAAACCTATAAAAAAATAAAAATAAAAATAATAAATCAAAAGAATTAATGATTGACACTCAAATATCCCTAACAAAGGGACCACTCAGAAGTTTTAATTGTCATATGTAAATTTCAAGAAAAAAAAAATTGATTCCGGTCAAAATCCAGAAACACTGAACACCCACCGGTGATGGATATAATAAGGAATGTAATAACATAACGGAAGATAATCTTTCCCCACCGGAGGACATTGTTCGTGCCATTAAAGCATGAAGAAACCCTTTCACGCACAACCACATGCACGGCATGAACCTGACAATTTTAAAAACTTAATAATTTTTAATTAATACAAAATATCAATTTACCTCTATACTAATCTGGTTATAACATAAAAGTCAAAATGAAAATCTAAAGTTGCCCATAGAGCAAGCCCGAGTTAAATTTAATTCTAAGGGCAAGTTGGTAATTTTATTGCAAAAAATGTGAAATCTCAAAAAAAAAAAACCCCTAGAAATCAATTAATTGAATCTTGCTTTTAAGGAAAATGAATGTATTTTATTGTTCTGAAAAAAATAGAAAAATATCTTTATACCCTGTTGAAAAAAAAAATGACAAATTAATTACAAGAAAAAACCCTTTTACTTCTATGCTTAGTCTTCCATATTTGACAAAATATAAAATTATCAATTTACTATTATAATTCACAATAATTTAAATACCTCCTCGCATATTTTGTTAATGTATCATAGTTAATCTTAAAAAGATATTTTGCTGTGAATAAATGAACAGCTACTTCTTTTTGAAGAAGCAAGGACTGAAAAAATTTAAAATATTCTAGGAATAGCTGCCATTACTTTATAAGTTCATTTAAAAAAAAAATTGATAATAAAAGAGAAAATTTTATTTTACTCATAAAAAATATAAGAATATTTCTATCTAGTCTCAAAAAAAATTTTATTTTATTTCTTGTTTCTTTCTTTCTTGTATTTATTTTTCTTGTGAAGTAAAATTATTAATAATTACTCTATAGCAACTTTAAGGTATTTCGACAAAAAAATTCTAGGAGTTGTTGGCATATTTTTCGCTCAGATTTTATTTTTGTGCCAATTGATTCATATTTTTCGCTCATAATTACTATTAAGACTTAAAAAAAATACTAAAATCTAAACAAGTTACAGCTTGAATACTCGTCGTTCGTAGAGAGAGAGAGAGAGAGAGAGGGAAACTTCTCTTAAACCCTTCAGTTAAAAATCAGAGCTCCATCAATCAACCTCTTCACTGGTTCTTCTCTCCGCTCACTGCAAAACCCTAAATTCTCCAAATTCCCAAAATGTCCCTACCCAGACTCCAAATCTACCGTTCTTTGTCTACTCTCTCTTCACCCACAGATGCCCTTTTAGCAGAAAAAGCCCTAACCCTCCTCAAACGCTATCCATACCACTTAAATTCGATATCTTCCCAAATAACCCCTGCATTAGCTTCATATTTGCTTCTCCAAACCCAAAATGATCGAACCCTAACCCTAAAATTCATTAACTTTGCTAAACCCCACCAATTCTTTAACCCCCACTGTAAATGCATTGCCCTTCACATTTTAACCAAATTCAAGCTCTATAAAACAGCCCAAAATCTGGCTCAGGACTTGGCTGAAAATTCTGTTGATGAGAAGGGTAATTATTTCTTTCAATGTCTTAAAGATACTTACTTTATGTGTAATTCAAGCTCTGCTGTTTTTGATTTAGTAGTAAAATCTTGTTCTTACCTAAATTTTATTGAAAAGGCTTTGAATATCGTTGATTTAGCCAAGCTTAATGGGTTTATGCCTGGTGTTTTGTCATATAATGCAATTTTGGATTCAATAGTTAGGTGTAGAAAACCAGTTAGATTTGCTGAGAAAGTGTACAGGGAAATGATCGCAAGTGGGGTTTCTTTGAATGTATTCAGTTATAATATTTTGATAAGGGGTTTCTATGCAGCGGGGAATTTGGAAATGGGGTTGAGGTTTTTTGAAGAAATGGAGAGAAATGGATGTTTGCCGAATGTGGTTACATATAATACTGTAATTGGTGCATATTGTAAGTTGAAGAGGATAGATGAGGCGTTTAAATTGTTGAGGTCGATGGGGTTGGAAGGTTTGGAGCCAAACTTGCTTACGTATAATATGGTGATTAATGGATTGTGCAGAGTAGGGAGGATAGAGGAGACGAGTGGGGTTCTTGCAGAGATGGATCGCAAGGGTTTTGCTCCTGATGGGGTGACTTATAATACACTTGTAAATGGATATTGCAAAGTGGGTAATTTTCACCAAGCGCTTGTTTTGCATTCAGAGATGTTGAGGAATGGATTGTCCCCTGATGTTGTTACATATACGTCGTTGATTAATACTATGTGTAAGGCTGGGAATTTGAACCGAGCAATGGAGTTTTTTGATCAGATGCATGTTAGAGGTCTTCGTCCGAATGGAGTAACGTACACATCATTGATCAATGGGTTTTCACAAAAGGGATTCATGGATGAGGCTTGCCGTATTTGGGATGAAATGATTAGAAGTGGTTTCCCGCCCACAATTGTAACTTATAATGCCCTTTTAAATGGACATTGTGTTTTGGGAAGGATGGAGGAGGCCATAGGATTGTTACGAGGTATGGAGGGTAAAGGTTTGTCCCCAGATGT
The DNA here is from genome assembly GCF_951802175.1 of Populus nigra. Lineage (NCBI taxonomy): Eukaryota > Viridiplantae > Streptophyta > Magnoliopsida > Malpighiales > Salicaceae > Populus > Populus nigra. Next base: position 9,923,560 of record NC_084870.1, on the reverse strand, counting down.
TGTAAGTTACAGTACTATCATAGCTGGATTTTGTCGATACCAAGAGTTGGACAGGGCATTTCAAATGAATGCGGAGATGGTTGAGAAGGGTGTTTCACCTGATGCCATTACCTACTCATCGCTTATCCAAGGTCTCTGTGAGCAGAGAAGACTGAATGAAGCTTGTGATCTGTTCCAAGAGATGTTGAATAAGAGTCTGCTTCCTGATGAATTCACTTATACAAGCTTGATTAATGGTTATTGTAAAGAAGGAGATTTGAATGAGGCTCTTAATTTGCATGATGAAATGATAAAAAAGGGCTTTCTACCAGATGCAGTCACCTACAATGTGCTTATTAATGGACTAAACAAGCAAGCTCGAACAAGGGAGGCAAAGAGGCTCCTGCTTAAGTTGTTTTACGACGAGTCTATCCCAAATGGCATAACATATGATACACTGATAGAAAGTTGTAGTGATATTGAATTTAAGAGTGTCGTGGCTCTCATAAAGGGATTCTGTATGAAGGGTTTGATGAACGAAGCAGATCAAGTTTTTGAATCCATGATTAAGAGAAACCAGAAGCCAAATGAAGCGGTTTATAATGTCATTATACATGGTCATTGCAGAGATGGAAATGTTCACAAGGCACATAAACTCTACAAGGAAATGGTTGATTTTGGTTTCATTCCTCATACTGTGACCACCATTGCTCTGGTTAAAGCACTTTACAGTGAAGGGATGGACAAGCAGTTGAATCTAGTTATAAGGGAGATATTGAGAAGCTGCAAGCTTTCAGATGCAGAGCTTTCTAAAGCACTTGTTCAAATCAACCATAAAGAAGGGAACATAGATGCAGTTTTTAATTTGCTTGCTGAAATGGCCAAGGATGGCTTTCTTCCAAGCGGTGCAGCTCGTGCCAATGCTGGCCAGTAGACTTTATGATGGATAATTCATTGTATCTTCTATCAATGTTAACTGGACATATTTTGTCCTGTCAAGGGCCTGATGAAGGAAGCTGAATTTCAGTTTCTTTGCTTTTCTGGTATCTCAAGATGTTATGGACTTCAGTTTCACATTCTCGTATCCTCATATTTTCTTGCCAATTATTCACAAGAATTGTATATAAAACTATGATGATGAACTCTGCATGGCTGCATGCTATGTTATCTATACTCAATATGATGCAACACCAATTTACTGCATTTAGTTCAATTTTTCTTTTTCCTGCTTGTGTTGCTCCTGGTCATGGCATAATATTGCATACAGAAGAACATGTTGTAGCTTTTCTCTTATTCAATCTATTCTGACCTTTGCGCATTATAATCCACCTCAGCATCACATGCACAGTACAATCTCGCATCCACGGTGAATACTTTTGCTTCTCGGCTCCAGGAACCTTGAGCAACAACCGCATGGTAGTGCCAAAAGCATTCCTACGAATTTGAAACCTTGATTTGGACGGACTTGGAACTGAGCCATACAGCTTTCGGGAGATCATCGGTTTACTTTATGTTAAAATGTTTTCTCAATCACTTGCGCGCGCCTGAAGATGGTTTCCGTCACCAGTCACCATGTCCCATGAAGTTGAGTGTCCCATATGGGAACAGTTTTTTATTTTTTTTGTAGCCCGTATTTAAATTATGGGGATTATGACTCTGCTGAAGGAAGTGCGGATCAAACTTTTTCTGTGGAATGGTTACCATGACGTTCAACCATGAGGTCAAAAAATACAGTTTTGCTGCCTAAATAATGCATGCCACGTTTACTGTGGTTATAGATGTGCTGTAATCTTATTCTTGTGGATCAATGTCATAAAATTACCAAACCCACACTCGATGTGTTGTTAACTTGTTACCACAGGGTTTGCCCTTCAAGCTTGTGTGTGATCTGTGTAAACAGAGCTGCTTATCGGGGACATTTTGGAAGGTCCTGAATCTTTAGATCAAGCGAGGCTGAACCATGTCTCCCAACTCCCCAGGCATTTCAGCCATTGGTTATGATAGTTTTGCTGGTCTTATGGTTCGAAGGATCATTGGCCAGATAAAGGACATGCAGACGCTGAAGCTAACATTCTTCCTGTGACGCCGTACTGACATGCTAGCATTCTTTTAAGCTTTTCTCTCACGCAATTGGGCCATCTAGTTCAATGCCTCAGAGACGCTAGATTTTCCTCCATGCAGACAATACTCTAATAAATTTGGACTCGTTTTTTTTTTACTGGAATTGTTTTTTAAAATAAATTTTAGAAAAGTGAAATATTTTTTAATGTTTAGTAGTATAATGAAAAATAAATTAGAAAATATTTTTTAGTATTTGATTATGTCATGAAAAATGAGCTGAAAAGTAGCTTATTAATGTTTTATTTTTTTCAAGTTTATTAAAATAATAATAAACAAATCTTATAAATTAAAAAGTTGAATAAGAATGAAATTAAAAAAATATATAATTTCATAAATTATCTCAAATAAAATAAATAATAATCGAAATAATAGAGATCAAATCTAAAAAATTAAAAGATGAAGGAGTTAAAATAATAATAATAAACATTTCATAAATTATTTCAAATAAAATAAGTAATAATCAAAAAAATAAGAATCAAATTTGATAGATAAAAAATTTCAATTAAAAATTGATAAGAAAAAAACAAATAACAATTATAAAAATAAGGACTAAAATCAATATAAAAATTAAATTTTAAATGATGAAATTAAAAAACAAATATTCAAAACAAAATATATATAGTAATTAAAAATTTGAGAACCAAATTTGATATAATCAACAAATAATGAACATTTCTAAATTTTTCATAATTTCTGTAAAGTATTTTCCGTCAAACCAAGTCAAATTTTCTGTTAACCAAAAAATATTTTTCATTGATTGGAAAGTATTTTTTATTAATTAATTATTTTAATAATAAATAAACATAAAAAATAATTTTCCAGAAACAATCGCACCTACTTCATTCTTTGCGCGCAACGCCATGCTCAACGCCAATAGTAACGGATCTGCACCCGTGACTTTTCTTTTTTCTTATCGTGTTGTTAACTACGGAAATGAATTTTTCTCAAAAAAGGAAAAGAAAATAAAAGAAAAAAACCACGGAAGGGAATTTACTAGGTTTTGGTGGATTTATGTAATTTCACAGTGATCGCCATGTTAGCTTTATAGTTCCACATTAGCTATCCCGTACTGACAAGAGCAAAATCAATATTTCATGGTCCATGCCGTGAAGAATAAATTAAGAATGAGACTTGATAACTTTTAGGCGTCAAGAGAAACCAAACAATTGCTATGTTACCTGAATCATCATTCATATAATTCAACTTCCGGTTAAACAAGTAGTTGCTTGGCAACGAAGCAAAAGGGCCACTTCTGCTGCTGCTGCAGCCTCGCAGCATCTCCACCTGAAAACAGATGGCTGCTCTTGCTGGCAGAGCATTATTTAGCTTTTGGGCCAAGAACTCTGTTTGCCATTATCGGGTGATGGGATACCTTACCTGAAGGCTTTGGTTCCTTCAGCTAAAGAATCTGCAAAAAGAGATTCCCCAAGACAACATCAAGGATGTATAGCAAGGCAAACACCTAGGGTCAAGATATGGGACTGATGCATGAATAATTACTTCACCAGTGCATCAGAACAGCAAACACCATCTGTGCAAAAGAACCCAGGATATGAAAGGAAGTCACGCTCGAGCAAAACAAACATTCATTTAATGAGCAACAATACAAGTAACAATCAAGTACTGATACCTCCAACTACGGTTATCTGACTTTTCTCTGATTAGAGAATTCAATTTCCAAGTTAGCTCACCCAATGAAGTACAGAGAATTGATTGCATATGGAATTCAATGATGCAGAAAACCTACATCTAAAACGTTCCAAAAGAGGCCAAATAAGCAAGCAAAAGAAAACCCACATGCCATCTAAATTGGGTTAGAATTACTAAAGAATTTATCCTTACAGAGAAAGTAATGGCTGCAAAACAGTTTCTCATAAGAGCATAAATCTATCTTGAAGAAAGTCTCTGGTGCAAATCATCAGCCAGCGCCTGCCTCAGGCTATCTCCAAAATAATGAAAAGACTTCTCGTTCTCAAGCCCTCTTGCTGGAACACCACCCTCATCTGGATCCTTCCAAGTTTCTGGCTCTGGCTCCCTTGCAATTTGGCACAAGTTATGCAGCACACAGCAAGCAACAATGGTCTGTGGTGCATGATCAAGACCCACGTTCAAATCCTGCAAAATCTTCCACCTTCCCTTCAACAATGCAATAGCATCCACCACTACTGACCTCCCTTTCATCAGCATCCCATCAAACAAATTCTGTGCAGGAGACCCAGACCCATTCGGCGAAAAGGGTGTCATAAGAAATGACAGCAAGGGATAACACCAATCCCCAACTATATATGGCCTAACATGATGACCCCTAACATTAATCACCTTATCCCACACAACATCACCCGAAACAAGCCTATTATACAACACACTCCCCCTCAAATGACTAGCATCATCACTCCCACCTGGCGCCTTCACACACACATCCCAAAACACCTTCTTATGATCAGCCACAACTTGCAATAAAACCGATGAGTACCCATATCGGCATTTATACATATTACCCCCAATATCCCCACGTTTCACCTTAATTGGACTCCCATCAATAGCTCCACACATATTAGGCAAAGAAGTCAACTCCTCAAATGCCTGTGTAGTCTCAATCAGCCTACGTCTACTAACCGGAATCTTAATAAATTCAGGGTAAAGCTTAGTAGCCAACAATCTTGTAACCATATTAGTAATCTTAGAAACTAAATAAGGCTCTAAAGAATACCGCGAAGCAAGTGTTTTAGCAGAAAACCCGTGTGCTAATCTAGAGAGAACCATACTAACAGCATAATCAGTAGGTAAAGAAAGATTAGAAGCAGTAATATGGGGTTTTAATTTATCAACAACAGTAGTAAAAACAGGATAGGATAACCCGTACATTGACCTCCATTGGGAGTCACGAAGAGGAGCTTCTAATGACCAGATGTGTTCAGTGGAGAGTGCCCGGAAAGCGGAAACGGAGAAGGAGGAGGAGGATTCAGGGTTTGTAGTGGTGATAGAGGTGGAAGAGGGGGGTTTGGTGGAGGTGGGTTTTTTTTGGGAGGCGAGGTAAGAGAGGAGGGAAGCGAGGGTGAAGAAGAGGAGAGGGGTAGGAGGGGAGGAGGAGAGGAGGGAGGAAGGGGAGGAAGCGGAGGAGGATGAGGAAGGGGAGGAGAGGAGGGAAGTTGACGAGTCTAGGGCGTTGTGGAGGTGGAGGAGGTTCGAGAGCATTAACATGAAGGACTCATCCATGGGATTTAGGGTTTTTGCAGGTGGGGAGGGATCTGTTTCAGGTGGAAGAGGCGGAAAGACAGGGTGATAAAGGGTGGAAAGTAGGAGTAGTTTGGTTAAGAAGTGGGGTTTTCAGTTCCGGAATCATCATTTCCGCTAATGATTCCGGTGAAATCACCATTGATCTCATCACTTCCATTCCATGGGATGGCATTGGTTCGGTGTAACTGTTTTGCTAATGTGTGTGGACCCACCACACACTTTCATTTTTCTTTTTCTTTTTTCGTTAACATTCAAGACATTTTCATACCAGTTTTTGAATCACAATTTTTGCAATTGCTTCCTCTTCTCGGTTAATTGTTTATTATTCGTCTTATATTTTATCGGAAGTCTTAGCCTATAGTGCTGCTTTTTTTATTTCTTGACTTGAAAGTAATTATTATTTTGATTAATTTTATTTTGTTTTGATGAAATTATTTTACTTCCTTTTTCTAAAGAAAGAAATAGCCATTATTTTCTGAGTATTATTTAAATGTATAACAATATATCATTCGAGCAAAACTTTGGTTTTATCAAATTAGATTGGATTTAATGAATAATTAAAAAAACCCAATTGATATGCAACAAATTTTCTTCCCAGAAAACCTATGAGTTGAGAGTTGGATATATAGGTTTTAACTCCCAGGGCTTTATTTACTCTGGTGAATAAATAAATAAATAGTTGCTTGCAAGAAACTATGGTGAATAAATAAATAAATAGATAAAAATATTAGCACAAGCAACAAATTTGTCTAATTAGGATGGATTTTTTTTTATTAACATAAATGTTTGAGCCAGCTTGTACATGCTAATTCTACGAGCCCTAAAATTAATGATTATATAAACTTCTAGTGGTCCTAAAGTTTGTAAGACTCGAACTGTTGATTTTTAAAAAGCAAATCTAAAACTTAATCTGTTGAGTTACACCTCTCAAAATTAATTAGAATGAATTTCTTGATAATTGCCTTGCTTGTGTGTTTATTATTGAGAAATCATGATACATATTTTTTTTCTTTCTTTCAAAAAAACAATTTGAAATTTGAGGGGGAAAACCTAATAATGAATTAGGCTGATATTTTCCCTCTTAAATTATAATACTGTAAATACATTACTTGATCTTAATGTAAGCAAACATGATAAATGATCATTCAACAAGAAAATCAGCAGTATTCTCAGAAGCCGAGCCGTTGTTTAAAAAACATGATGACATTTCAATTCCAAGAAGATTTAGAATCAAACATTATTCCCACTGATACATAGACTAAATTGAACAGGAAAAATAAAAGAAAGTCGGCACCGGTTCAACTCCTGCGGTAATTACAGTTATTTTTTAAATCAAGACGAAATCAAACGACCCGTATTCCACCGCCGTGCTCGCTCGCCTCAAACTAGAAAGACAAAAGAGATTTAGAACGACCTGGGTCAAAAAAACCCCAGAAAATATTAGGGTTCAAAACAGCAAATTTCTCCGTCTCCCCAATCAAAATCAAAATCAAATTCCCAAATCATCATGACGGAGGTAAGTAAAAAATAAAACCTTTTTTTTCAAAATTTAATTTGGATTTTTGAGCTATTTTTAATGGTTAAATTTGCAGTATTGGGTAAGCCAAGGCAACAAATGGTGCGATTTTTGCAAGATATTTATATCAAACAACCCTACAAGTATCCGAAACCATGAACTTGGCCAACGCCACAAAGATAATGTTGCTAAAAAGCTCGATTCTATGCGGAAAGATAACATCGCCAAGGAGAAACAACAGAAAGAAGCTGCCCGTGCTCTCGAGCAGATCGAAGCTGTAAGTGATTTTTTTATATAAAAATAAAGGTGATAATTACAATTTCTTGTTTCTTGTGTAATTCATGAATGATTTGATGAGGCTGATTAATGTTTGTTTTTGTTTTGAATGTTTGATAGAAAGCAAATCGGAGTTATCAAAAGGATGTGGCGAATCTTAAGGAGGCAAGTAGTCTTCGTGCATTGGATATACAAGAAGATGGTCAAGAGAGTAAGTAGCAAGAATCTTCTGAAACTTAAGAGACAATTCAATGATGGTTGTGATAGCATCGGTGTAGGTTTGAGTTTTAGACATCATTATATTGTAGTTTAGTGAGTTGCATTAGCAAGTTTAGGGGCATTGGATTATTTAAGGAATGGACGGAATGGACTGAGATAACGGAGACTCGAGTCTATCTGGCTTTGTTGGAGTGTTATAGAGCTTTGATTTGATATCACCAGCAGGTCCCTTGTACTGCCAGAAAAGTTTGCATATTGCATGGTAAATTTGTAGTTGTTAGTTGTTACCCCATGATTGAGCCCCGTATAATATTTTCATGTTTTGAAATCTTTCTCTTGGTGCTGATACTTTTCTTTCTAAATGAAGTTGGCCACCGAGTGCTTCATTTTGTTAGGCAATTAAGGTGTGGAGTAACTAGAACAATGGCCACTTTTATATGTATATATTGGAGCGCAACACAAAGATTGCCCACAAAATACTCATGGACTAGGTAGGCTTTATGTACTCTCATTGCCCATAATATCACTAATATGAAAAATTGGACCACTCATCTTGCACATACCTGTAGCATTGACAAAATTAGCCATGCTTCCTTTTTATACTTCCATAGTTTGCTTACCAAGTGCCCATTCTTTAACGTTGGTTGCTAGCATGAGCTGGATATGAATAGTAGAAATTCCACTCTCAGTTGACGTGTGTGTGGGTGATTGCAACTTTGGCTTCTTAGTTGACTTTGTTTACTATCATGGCTGGCTAATGCAGTATGAAAAATGTTTTCACAACTAGCTACATATAAGTTGAAATTGAATTTTGCATCTTTAGGCTTAGAGACAGTGTTGGCTCCCAATATTTTCCCTAGACAACAACTCTCTTGTTGGCAAACCGAGTTGCAATTGAAACTCTTCAAAATTGTTGTCCATCAAATCCGTTAGTGAATAATCAGTTACTGAGTCCTCCATGCTAATTTGTTGCTGTTGTAACTTTCCACGTGATATTTTCTCTCGCAAAAAGTGATAATGCACTTCCATGTGCATCTCACATGAAATACTGGATTCTTTGCCAAATAGATTGCTGCCCAATTCTGCAGTGTCTTGGAATTGTATAATCAACCAGCTGGTGAAGACCTTTCAACAATTGATTTAACCAGACTTCTTACAATTGATTTAACCAGACTTCTTGTGCTGCCATTATTGCTTCTCTATATTCTGCTTTCATTTTTTGTTTGACAATGAAGCTATTGTTTTTTCTCTTACTAGACCAATTAACTACTTCTGAACCAAATTCGGAGACATCCTGTAGTTGATTGGTGATGCCGTGATCAGTGACATAGTTTGCACCAGTAGAGAACTGTAGTTCAGGGGGGTGTTGAGAGTCAACACCCAAGCAAAAACTAATTTGAATTATAACAACACCCAAGCAAAAACTAATTTGAATTATAATAAAGCTAGTTGTTAAGACATTTTCTACTGCCAAGCCACCAATGATTGCATAATCAACCAGTTGGTAAAGACCTTGTGCTGCCATTACTGCTGCGCTATATTCTGCTTTCATTGTTTGTTTGATAATGAAGCTATTGTTTGTCTCTTACTACACCAAGTAACTACTTCTGAACCAAAGTCGGAGACATCCTGTAGTTGATTGGAGATGTCATGATCAGTGACATGGTTAGCATCAGTAGAGAATCATCATTGAGGGGGAGTGTTGAGAGTCAACACACAAGCAAAAAACTGATTTGAATTATAATAAAGCTAGTTGTTAAGCCATTTTCTACTGCTAAGCCAGCAATTATAGCATTAAAAGCCATGCCAGGAGTCAGTTTCGACCAAAAGCATTAGCAGCCATCCATCTTTTAAACTTGTAATTTTCCACATCCAGCTGTTACTCAGAAATGGACCTAAGAAAAGTGACTTCTGTGACCGACTATGCACAAGTATAAAAGGGACGTTGACTCATTTTTCTATACTACTTCAATGAGTGGTTAGAGGAGAGAGCCTTGTGAGCTGGTGAGAATTCTTTGCAACTGACAGTGGGCATTTTTCTTTATTTTATTGAGGATTCTCTCCTCGTTTGTTTGTGTGACGTACCTGTACATTGTTATAGTATACTAGTTGTGTGCTGTATTTTGTTTGTTCTTTACACCCTTCTGATACTTCAATCAGCATTGTCCTATTAATGGCTTTTGAAATTTTAATGTCTTGATTGTTTTAGTGTTCAAACTGATACAGCTCTTAATGATGACAGAGTGGGATTATGACAGCACTTCAGGCTATTATTACAATCAAAGCAATGGTTTACACTATGATCCAAACTCAGGCTTTTACTATTCTGATGCTATAGGTACAGGGTCGTACAGTGGAATTTTTACAGTCTTCTCTGGTTCTCCCTAATGTTCACAACAAGATTTTAAATTATAGATTAGTTATGCATGTTAACTCAGAATTTATGTGACAGGCAAGTGGGTGACGCAAGAAGAAGCGTATGCTGCGGTTCAGATTTCATCAGGCTCCAGGAATAAAGGATCCAGTTTTAAAAAGCCTTTGCCAGCATCAGCTGTCAGTTCGGTAAAAGAAAATAAAGTCGCTGCTCAAAGTGGCCCTGCACCTGGTCCGGTAGTTTCAGCTTCTTTAAATCCTAGAAGATCTGTTAAAGGCGCTCCTTCAAAATTTGCTGTTAACAAGAGGAAGAGGCCAGATGAAAAGCCAAAGGCTGTATCTGTAGAAGAAAAGGCAGCACTTAAAGCTAGGGAAGCTGCAAGGAAGAGGGTCGAGGAGAGGGAGAAATCATTGCTTGGCCTTTACCAACACTGATTTAGAGCTTTCAACCAAGCACATTCTGTATCCTGAATATGAAGGGTATGTTTTCAGCATGTTATTTGCTATTGATTTTTTCCTGAGTTTAAATAAGGAAATATAAGTTGATTTAGTTTCAAATTTGAATATCACTAATGTAATTGATTTAGTTTCCTGAGGTATTTACTTTTTACACCTTTTTCCTGCACAATTATTCTTGTCAATGGATGTTGTCAAGATTAAGATCTGATAATGCATTGTTAGCCTAGATGCATTTCTGCTCTCATGGATGTGGGTGCTGGACAACTCAAACAATAGAATATAACCTGCACTCTTTCTGTTTGTCATGCATCTAAACCAAATACCAGCACACATGTCCATTTCACTGTCCTCAAGTAACCCTTTGCCAGGCCCTGGTCCAAAACTTTACCTCGCACTTCCCATTTTGCTACCTGGTTCATTACTATGTTTCTGCCAGGACGTTGTTGAAATTGTTTTGTTGGGTTTTTTTGTCAAAACAAATGTTCAGGTGATATGGTCTTGTTAATGCTTCACCTGTTAAAATTTTATCCTAAATATGCAATCACAGTTGCATACTTCAAAATGTCTGTTTTACAAGTCATTCTTGGCATGGTCATACTAATACAACAGCATGTGAAAGGATATGCTGTTGTAATTAGAACACGAAATGGTTGATGGACGTGGATTATTCTGTTTGAATTGGCTTTTTATGCAGATATGGAGTTTTACGCAACAGCAGATGGAAACTTCTTTTGCAACCTGCATAAAGTGGCTGTCCATAGTGTTTCAGGTTATAATCTGGTCTTTTATTGCCATCTGCTCCTATACGAGGAATGCTAGGTTTCTAAAAATGTGGTGAACGAGGAAACACGAATATTATAATGTCTGTAACCTTGCAATCAAAATTTCAGCTCTGTATTTTTGTGATAAGCAAATTGACCGCTCAGTTATGTCAGATCATTGTTTTCTTCTGTAGAACGGTGGGATTGGAGGCATGTGACTCCTGTGCCATTTGGATGGTAGCCCTATTGGAACTGGATGTTGCAATGAAGGAGTGAGTACTATTTTTTTCCAATTATGTTGATGAAATTTACTTCGTCTGTGGTCCATGATCAATATGAAGCTTTTTAGGGGAAGTGGAATGACTGCTATCTCTCTGAAACCTGTATCATAAAGTTTCTTAGCATGCTCATGTCTTGGGGATAATCCATGAAAATGTCGTATACCATGCATGCTCATGCCTTTGGATTTGGGAATAATACATGAAAATTTAAGCAACGTTCTGTAACCAAGGTAAAAAGAGAAAGCGGAATGGTAATTTTTCCATAACAAAAACCATGTCTTTTTTTTTGTTTTTCTTCCTTTTTCTAGAGTCGTGAACCAATGTGATATAAAACTCTGCAATTGTTTGTGTGTGATTTCCTCAAGCTTGATTGTGGGGAATGGATACTCGAATTGTGCCAAGCTTTTCATGCCCCCAGCTGTACATGTTTCACATTTTTCGCCAAATTGCTATGGAATTGTATGCCAAGGCCATGGCAGTTGTCACGACTCACGAATGAATATGAACGAGAAAGTACGATTCACCGTGTGTATTAAATGGTGCTCTTTAATGCAAAAAACACGAATTAATTTAATATTCCGACACTTGTGCATAAAAAAAAGAAAAGGCCTAGCACGTGCGTTTTTCTCACACACTCTCTCTGTCGACTGTTGACTTATCGACTCTTTGATTTCTACAAGTCATGGAAATCGGCTGTGCAGTATGAAACAGAGAAGAGGAATAATAAATGCTTGGCGAGTCCTTATCGTGGCCTTGTGTCGTGGTTGACGATATGGGGCACCACTACAGGGCCTAACATGTTGGGTGCTGGACTTTTGCTGGACATTTCTTGTGAATGGAAATATTGGATGGTAAAAACTTCAGACACCAACCAATGTCGATTTCAAGGTTTATTAAATCTAATCCCTCTCCCTCTCCTTCCTGGGAAATCAGTCGTTGATATAACCTTTGATTATTGATCACACAGCCTGCGTTTGGTATTTTTGTGGACCATGCTTTATAATGTATCTATTTTTTATATTTTTTTTGTTATCTGGACGTTATTTAGTGTGCAGTCGGAGTCACACAGTGAAGGTCAGTCCTCCCTCAACCATAATCACTCCTATCATGAGTGAGACTCGATTTCAAGCTGTTTGGTATAACGTCAAGTGATTTCAGGGCTCGAGTTAAGTAGCGTTTATGTAAATTTTCATTAGTTAAGCATCAAAGAAAGAATTTGTTGAACTACCACGATTCACGAATTACCAATTTACAGTTTGGAAAAGAAACAATATGACATTCTATAATTGTTTTGTTGCTAGTTGGCATCAAAAGGGAGACATCGGGTGCCAAATCCTCATCAATTTCATCTATTGAAGATATGATACGGACTGCGAAAAGGACTGGTGGTTTTTTATATGTAAGTTTAAGTTTTTACAGAACAACTTTGACTCGTCTTCTCAACTTTTAAAATCATTTGTTGGTTTGGAATGCTTTCACTTTAGCATAAGCTTTGGAATTCAAGTGAATTTCTACGAAGATGATATCCTCCAAGGAAAGCCAGTCAAAAGTTTGGGATGAATTAGTATAAAAAAATGATTAAGAGAAAAGGTGATCAAGTGAACTTACCTGAAACAACTTGAGAGTGTCCTTCTTTGACAAACAAAGTGGATGCGTGCATAGAATACTAACTATGGTAATTGTATAAAAATATAAGTGGCCAAAAGGTCTGATAACTTTTGGTCAAGACAGTAATATTTTCTTCATTGCTGATTTGATATTGCAAAATCCACTTGAAGTCCATCTCTCAAGAATAATTTCATAAATTTGGACACTATTTTCATAGCAAAATGGCTATTCCTTGTACTCTGTCATGGGAATTCTCTCAGGAAAGATTTTGAAAAAACTAGCAAAATATGGCAATGATTTCGTGAGAGTTAGACAGTCATCTGCACAAAGAGGAAAAAGTTTGTGTGCAATAAAATTTTCATAAAGCAAGGCAGTACATCAAGTGAAAATAGCAATTCTGTTGGTGATACTGATGACAATAACTGTGATAGAAAAATCAGAACAGTTGGGTAGAAATCGCTGCTTGAAACGATATAAATACATGCAAGCTGGTGACAGGTCTTCCTCGAAGGCACGAGTCGGGAAAAAAGGCTGTAGCTTTTTTTTCAACCTGTGTTCTGGCCCTTGGTAGAAAGTCAACAAGGAGGTTTACAAATGTGCAAGAGGACAGTGGCGGAGGAATCAAGCAGCACCTAGGATAACAGGATTACGTCGGGCGTCCAAAAAAAAAAAGCAGATAGAAATCATATTGAATTGGGCATATGAGTTATTATAGAAGCAGTTTGGACTTGACTGGGAGAACTTGGCACTCTGGATTAGTAGATAATACAATTTTTTAAGAGCCCCAGTTATGTTATGATTCTATATATAATCAAGAGAGGCCATCATTTTCACCAACAACCATGATGAAGCTATTGAGAATAAAAATATATGGCCAAAAACCATTGACATACTCTCATCATTATCATTGCCATCATTGTTGTTGTAAATGAGACAAGTTTTTTGCATTGGAAATTATTATTCTCTATGGTCGTAGGAGTATTTCATCCACTATTGCATAGATACAATGTGATGGCCAACTTATCCTCCCTCGTATGTTTTCCTCCCTTGCTAACAAATCCCAGAGAAGAGAGTGCAAAAAGGAAAGTAATCATAATTAAAGGGCATATTTCATGTGGGTCTCCTTTATGATAGACATTGAAGACCTTTTAGTAAAGCCAGGTTGCATGCATGCTCTCTTTTCCCTCAGGAGTGCCTTGCAAAAGCAGAACTCTGTATACTAAAACAATCTCAAGTTCTTCCTTTCCTTTTCTTTTTTAAAAATATACTTACCATCGATATAGTTAACAGTAAAATTTATGAGGGAAAAAGAGAGTAATGGACCCTATTGGTGTGACCGAACTGACCAGTTCTAATTTGAAGTTTTTAGTGTATGTTTGGCATAGCTGTAATAAAAAAACAAAGCATTGATTTTAAAAATCATTATGAACGTTTAATTTAGAAATCAAACATGTCAGCATCACTGGGTATAGCAGCCAATATACGCTTCATAGTTAAGGGATTTTTTTTAGCTGTATGCTTTAGTAATTAGCAACCTTGTTTCTTTTGTTTCAAACTCTTCAAACACAACAGTACACTAAGTTGCAGCCCTCTCATTTTGCTTTTTTTTAAGACTATTATATGCACATATCTGAGAGCCTAAAACATTTTAAACAAAAGCTGCTTCCTCGACTGTTCATCATTACAGGTTGTAGTGATGAGCAAATCATGGTCATAAAATGCAGGAAAGGACAAGTTTTGTTAGTTTTATTTTGTTTTTTGAGTGATTGATTCCTCCACCTTTCGTTTGACTATTGGTGCCAATATACCAATCACAGACCTTTACACTGTTTAACGTCATGAGCGTAATTATTCCACTAACATAATGATTATGTTAGGGAAAACCCTTTTCCACCCATGTGTAGTGCACTGCTTCCCTTTAGTTTTTCGGCTAATGCCATGTTGTGTTATCATTCTCCAACATTTCAACTTTCTAGCTGGTGATGCGTATTTTTAGATGGGAAACTTTTTAATCGATGAAATTGTTTAAATGGTTGGTGCAGTGAATCTCATTGTTACTGTTGAGTGCCATTATAAATCTCTATGACATGATTCAATTGGTCCACATGTACTCAGCTCCTGTAATGAAATTTATTATCAAATGGACCTCTTGATCCTTTCTAGAAATGGCTTGAAGATCTCATTCAGAAAACTATTCACTTTAATGCTACTTGTGTTTTCTTGTTTAGTTCATTGATCTGTGTTGCTTAAAACCCATTTCAGCTCATTTTAGTTCAGCGGGTTCTGTTTTCTTATGACTGGTACATATGAACTTTCCCTACAAGGCAAGTATCACACCATGGAATACAATGTGGTCCAAAATTGCAATGCCAGAATATTTCTTACTGCAGAGCAAAGCAATGAAATAATTATTATGTTCAGTCAAATTTGTCTGTATCGAACCTTTTACCAGAAGTCATTAGAAAACGTCGATGCCAAATTTAGAGATAAGCACAACAACCGCATTCTATTTTGAATCTTTTACTTGGTAAACCACATCTCAGACACAGCCAAACACGAGCAGCGTTCTGTTCACATTTGTAATCTTGTAGATGTCTTCATTAATTATGTCGTATTTCCATACAAAGCACCATTATAATCATGTATAACAAATATATCAAGCTAACCATTAAAATTCAAATCACAAAAGAAGAAGAAGAAGAAGAAGAAAACCCAGATTGAGTTGATCTGAATCATCCACGTGTCAAAGACCTAACACCTCTAGAGATCTCATGCACACTTGCAGCCCGATTGAATCCCAAGCACCCCAATAAACCTTGCTTGTAAGGTAAGAAGGTTTTCCTTTTCATTTCCTCTGAAACCGCCCTGTTCACTGTGTAATGCACCTCATGAGCTGATATAGGCCCTGATCTCCTCCTGGAACTTCCTATACTATCTGTAGACCGAAAGCTAGAATTCTTGACATCCTCTGCCACTTCTTTTTTGGACAAGACTGAATATTTTGTTAACGGGTCATTGCAGCTTGTCGTCCTGCTTCCTTCTGATGCACTTCTGAATAGCAATAAGTCCTTCAGCTTCCATTTCTTGTACCTTTTCGATGTGAATGATATTGCGGATAAGATAGAAGACGTGTAAGATGATTTAGGGGTGCTTGCTGTAGAAGAAATATTATTTGAATTCTGGGAATTCTCTTCTTGATGAAACGTGATGTCTGAGACTCTTAAAGGAGATAAAGATCTGCTTCCTTTACGTATAGAACCTGAAAATGAGGAACCACTACCACAGCTTCTGCCTCTTCCACGTTGATGGGGAGCTTGGCCTTGTTGATTAATTTGTAGTTTAACTTCTCCTCTACATGTCTCTTCAATGGCAGCTTGAAAGGGGTCAAATTCCTTCTTTTTTGTGGCTCTTGATCTAGGTGATCTTGGAGACCTTGGAGAAGAAACTGAAGAATCATAGCCAGGCGGTGGCTTCAAAGGTTTGATCTTTCCACCGTCGAATAGTTCTTCAGCTGATAAAGAAGTTCTTTCTAATTGACCACTAAAGTCGAACTCAAAATCCTCATTATAATCATCAAGATCACCGTCATTCTTGTTGTTGTCTTCACTTTGGTTCTTGGATTTGGGAGCTCCAGGCTTCTTTTCCCAGTCAAAAGGGATTGTAGATGATGAATTTGTAGAAAGAGTTATATCATTAAGCTCCCTATAGAAAGAGGACATACGAGTGGGGCTTGTTGGGGCACTAAAGAGTAAGTTGCCAAATCTTTGAGGACTTGAAGGGGCAGTCATGTAAGGAGAAGAACAGGTGCTATCAAAGTTGAAGTCCACAGGTGGCACTGGCATCACAATTTCCATTTCCATTGAAGAGGTTACTGGCTGTGAGTTTCAAGGTTGGGATTAGTTGAATTGCGTGGATTTATAGAGAGGGTGGGAAAGAGTAGAGAGAGAGGAAAGGAAAGGAAGGAGAAGGGAAGGAGAGGGAGATTGACTGGAGAGAAATTTGTCATGGTTCAGGGAGAGGCGGCTTTATAAACTCTATTAGCTCTCCTATGACGTGTAACAATTAGCCCAGGTTTTGATGGATTTGATTCGTTTAACGAGTTATCCAGATAGATATAACTTTTAAATAAATTATTGATTCGGGCTCGAGTTTTTTTATATATAAATTTCTAATACAAAAACCTGAATTTAGATTGAGGGATTCACCAAATTTCACTCTAAAAACTCTCAAAATTGCATTTGAATTTTAGCCAGTATTTTAAGTTTTTTCCTCATCAGTTTTGGATTTTAACTCTTTTTATTAGTTGTTTTTTAGTTATTATAAATGTTTAGGGTATTTAAATTTATCATTTCAGATTTTATGAGATTTTTGCTGAATAAAAAAAATATAAACTTTAAAATTTATGTTAAACTCAGATTCATAATTGTTTTTAGCGTCAGCTTACATGTGTATTTGAGAGCGTGACGGGTCGTGGAGTAATTATTTTTTATCATGGATGTTGTGTTGGTTTTACTCTTCAGTTATCTACCTTTTTACTTCATTTTTTAATTAATATAATTGATTTTTCTACAGTCTTGATAGCCATTCGTACAAGCCAAATCTTCCAAGTTGTAGCCCATGATTAGGCAAGAAATAAAGAAATTAAGGAAAGCAGGGAGTTTTATGAAATGGACAGAAATAATATAAAGTAGCCAGGAAGGCAAGGGTGGGCTTTGAATTCTGATATTCTTTGTTTATCGTAATTGTTTGAATACTGTTTTGAAATAAAAAGATAAAAATATTAAAAACAAAAAAAAATTGATTAAAGAGAATAATTTTAAAATAAATTTTTATACTAGAAATATAAAAAAAACATGTCTTCATTGTTTTCTCTATCTTTTCATTTCGAGATACTAACAGTGTGTTTGTCTAGATTTTTATTTTTATATTTGTTATATGTTGCAACCGTTCTTAGCATAAAACAGAAAAGTAAAAATAAAAGCATAAAAATCATGTTTTTACTAGTGTGTTTTTTATTTTTAATAGTGGACTCATCACTAAAAAATTAAATCAAAAATTTAGATAACACACTATCAAAAACATGTAATTAAAGTTAATTTTTTTGTGCAAAAAACCCTAAAATATGAGATTATTTGAACTCGATTTGTAGTAGAGATGACAATGAATATCTGTGAATTATATTTCTTAATATATATATATATATATATATATATATATATATTCATTATCTATCAAATAAAAAATTTAAATATCCATAAACTATTTATCAGGTTTTTAGTGTTTAATGGGTATTTATTATCTATTATTATTTATTAATCAACAAAAAATATAACAATATATGTATATATATGAAGTATATGTATATATATTAAATGATAAAATGATAAATATTATTTATTTATACGTGTTTTATATCAATATTAAGGTGTTTGTATCATATTGTAAAAAAAATCTAAATATTCTATTAAATACATTTATATAATTTAAATGTATGTTTTGGATTAGGTTTAAATAAATTTCAAATTAAATTTGATAATATTTATACTCTATCTATTATTTATCAAATCAAAAAAAAAAAACATTACCAGATAAATATATCTGGATTAAATTGTAACTGAAATATAAAAGTGCAATGATGGCTGGTCTTGAAATCATGCCCATTTGCAACTTGAGCCAATTTCATGCGGATTCGATAAATAATTTACTGTAATGTCTTTTTCTGGCAAGAACTGTAGTTTGAAGTTTAAAAATGTGAGCCAACGACATTATCCTTCAAAAAAGGTAAAATTTGAATTTGAATAAAATCTAAAATCTTGCGAAACCAAATGGATTTTAAAGAATATGTGAATTAGATTCTTGAAAAATTGAAGCAGATGCTCTACTTTAGTATTATGGTATCTTTTATTTTTTATTTAATTATTAAAAAAATCATTTGATTAGTCAGATAATTTTTACTTTTTTTGAAGTGGAACTTGTATAAAATTATGCTTCAAAATTTTATTTTATAAAAATTAAAATAAATTATTTTTTATTTATTTTGCATGAAAAAATTTATATCACAGCTATTTTAACTTTATAAGTATTTTTTAAAACATACTTTGGCACTGTAGCAGCATTTAATTTTTAAAATTATTTCTTATCTAAGAACACATTAATTATTTTTTAGGAGCTTGTCCCGCTTCAACATGCTGGTGACAATAATAAAATAAATAAATAATATAATTTTATTATATTTTTAATTAATTTTTTTAAAAAAAAATTAACATACACCACGACAACATTACTAAACACATTTAAGAATCAACTAGAAATATATTTTAAATTTTTTTTCTTTTAACTCAACCATAAAAGCTGTCAGAACATCAAACACGCGGCAGAACGAAGTTTAAGGTGGTGGCATAACTGTCTTTACACCAGACACTGATATCCCTTGCTGTCATCACCACACCTAGAATTCGCGTCCTAGTTGGCATTTCCAGGGCACTCCCTCACGACGCAGTGACTAGTCTGATCTGATATTAGCTGGGTAGGTCCACTCGTTATTATTCTGCGTCCGCTGCACTAAAATGTACCTCTCTCTTTTTATTTGATTTGATTTTATTTTATTTTCCTTTTTCAGATTTTTAACATGAGGAAATGATTGATAGTATGTTGACTGTGATGTTTTAAGTTAGAAAGTGGTCAAATATATATGGCCCTGGCATCAAAATGCTGGCTGGCAAACAAGGTTTTGATGTTTTTTTTTTTTTTTACTGTCTGGATCATAATGCAGTGTGTGTGTAGCACGAGAAACAACGAAACATCATGTACTTGTTCACCACTGTTATTGTCTCCTTGTTATTTTAGATTTTTAATGTTTGCGTAAGCTAGACGGCTGTCATTTTTCATGTCTCTTCTTCCTTGTTCTAACATGTTTGGCAACTTACCCCTTCTATCCTTTTTGTTTTTTTCTCAATCGCGACAATTTATTAATTTGACATGAGATTTAAGATAGTTGTTCGATGTATCTCTATCAACTCTAAATAATTTGTGGCTGCAGTTTATTTAGATTAAACTGACTGTGCATCTTGACAGTAAAAGAGAGTTGTTGATTATAATTTACTCTATTTCTCTAAAATATAACATTTTTTGAGCGATGAAATGAAATATGAGATTGCAATATATATTATTTTGATATATTTTTAAGAAAAAAAATACTTTAAAAAATAATTATTTTTATAATTTTAAACATTGAATATATAATATTTTAAAAAATAATTGTTATTACACTATCAAACATGTATTTATAGGTTGTAACAGTCATTCCAATGAATATATTCATGATGGTTTTAGGAGGTCTGAAACATAAGTTTCCCTTAATGATTTAGATCTAGAAATGTAGATTTAAAAAATAAAAATTGTTGATTACACTATGAAACTCATCCAATATGGGTTTTCTATTGCAATAGAGTTTTTTATTTTTACTCTGGATGGTTTAGTAAATTTGTTCTATTTTTCAAAAAAAAAAAAGTATTCAAGTTCAAACTGGTAATTAATATCTCTGTAAATGTATTAGACTGCAGGAGAGATGTGTTCTTGAATCATTTTTAAAAATAAAATAAAAAAGAATTTAGACTTTTATAATATTTACAAGGCACAATCATTCCTGTCCTTGATCAAGTGGCTAATATCTATCCTGGTAAGAGCTATGAGAATGGAAGCACCAATTGATCATCATGTCATGTCCTGGCATGGAACTTTGAAAGCCAACGAACAAGAGCAATGTTGGAATCAAAATGAAGGCAAAGAGCTTTTAGCTTAAAAGACAAGTACATTTGTAAGCATAATTAATTACCATTACAACAGTTGTCGTGCTATGATGTGATATCCACTTTATTTTTATTTTAATAAATAAATAGTTATTTAACTGGTGTCGCGTTCCGTGTCAACTTTTTTTCTATAAAAATAAATGAATATGTTTTTCATATAAAAAAATCAAAAATAAAAAATTATACTGATAAATAAATAAAAAATTACTAATTATAAATAAAGATAAAAATTAAAAAATTAAGAGTTAATTATATACTAAGATATGCGGCCTCAGTCCTCACAATAACTTGGATCTTTGACATCTTTGTGTTTAAAGAATCTTTTTATAAAAAAATAATTTTCTATTTAATTAAATAAAAATAAAAATAAATACACATGAAATCAATTAAAAAAATAAAAAAATATTATGCAATGTTATACAAATTAAAAATATTTTTATTTTTAAAAATTAAATTTCATTTATATAGAATATAAAAAAATATAGATGAATCATAACAATTTCTTAAAAAATTAAATACATATAAAATAACTAAAAAACAATTATTATTTAAAATAGTTTAAAAAAAATAAGAGAGAAGAGCCATTAATTCTCTCTCACACACACATAAAATATATTAATTAAAAAATATATTTATTAAAAAAGGTCAGGCTAAGCTAACGCAACTGACCTATCTAGTAAAGACTTGTGCAAAGGCTTGTAAGAGCAGGCCCTCGTGCATGTACCCTTAATTTTATTTATTTATGAGTAGTTTACCCTGATTTTTTTTTAAAAAAATAAGTCAGATAATATATTGTCTAGTATTTGTTCAATTCCTGCCCATTATAGTGTCAGGAAAAATAGAATATAAGTTTTTTTTATATAGAAACTGATTTTTCAATCCATTCTTGACAAAAATAATAATAAAAAGATACATGGAACCAAGAGCCCAAAAAAATAAAAAAATAAAGTTTAAAATCAAAATTGATTTTACCCTTAAATTTTAGAAACTAAAAAGACCCAATAGTTATAATTTAATAATTTAGAATGTATGGGAAAACAAGAAAATATTTGTCTAAATTTTGTTAAAACCACCCATTCCCTCTATATTTTTCACTTTAATTCACTGTCTTCCAATTTCACAATTTCTCAATAATTTAGCTTTATAATTTGGTTGAATAAGAGCCAAATTAATAATAAAAGAAGCATTGTTAACCGTCATTCAAATTACCAAGTGAGAGGATTCACGGTGTATTTTACATAATAAATTCCCCAAAAGTTTTAAATTTATAGCTAATAGTTAATAATTAATAAGGTAAAAATTTTGTGTATTAAAAAAGGACTCGTTCTCCTTATGACCACTAACCCATGTTGAAAACCCTTTGTCAGTTGCAACTTGAGCAACTAGCTCCTAGCTAGCACACCGTATGATACCATTAGTAATATATTGCATAATCATTTCATATTTTTCTCATGAATGATTATTGTAATATTTAATTAAATTTTCACGTATTTAAACAAATTAAAGTGGCTGTCTATTAATTTTTGTATGCATTAATAAGCAGCATGCATTCGAAGTATTAAATGCGGGAAGAAAAACATCATATTTGTTGGATAAATTAATCTCTTGTTGAATGAAACATAGATATTTGGGTAGAGACAAGAGTGCTGATGATTCGGTTCGTTAAAAAACATTGAGCGATAGTGACATAGTTTTGCCAAGGAAGAATATACATGCAATTAGCATAATCAATCAAGCTGCCATTGCCGGTTTATTTGATTTTATTGTGATTTATAAACACGTGGACTGCCCAATTTGGAGCTAAAAGTCTTAAATGGTGTCCTTTCAACTATTATTATTTTTTTTTGCCCACTAATTAACGTCAAAATCTTAGCTTTTAAAAATATTTTTGGTCTAATTATCATAATTATTCTGCACCAAGACTATTTCCCTTTTCTTTCCTCCTCTAGCATGTCTGATGTTAGGTAATCTGAACGCCAATCAATAAGAGGAGGAGGAAATCTCCTTAAAACCTATCGACAAGAATTTATTTTTCCGCCACTGTACGGGCAGCCAATCCAATTATATATTTTTTTTAAAAAATTAATATGAATATACGTGTATCTCGAATAATTTTACGGTTTTAAAATTAAGAATCATATAAACATATCTTAATTTTGTTTGTCAATCTGTCTTGTTCTT
Source organism: Populus nigra (assembly GCF_951802175.1). Taxonomy (NCBI): domain Eukaryota; kingdom Viridiplantae; phylum Streptophyta; class Magnoliopsida; order Malpighiales; family Salicaceae; genus Populus; species Populus nigra. The sequence continues at coordinate 9,900,741 of NC_084870.1, read as the reverse complement.
TCCACGATATGCATTTGGCATTCAAAATGGTTGGAGAGGAAATTTTCTGCGGGGCATTATATTTTTTCACCAAGAAGAAAGGGAATAGAAACTATACCTTCCCAAAATGGAAAAAAATCGAGGGGCCAATTAATGCATAATTATCCCAATATATAATTATGCATGACAGATTATTCTAAAGTAATGTTTTTCACGCAAACATTATTCTATGCTTTTCTTTTTAATACAGTGTGTGTGCGTGTCGTAATTGATTTTGTAATAAAAATGGTATAGAGGCGGGCTGCATGACGGGGGGAAAGGTGGGCTGCAAGTAAGGTGGGTGATGTCTTATTGTTGTTGACATGAGATGACGTGACTAAAATTTGACACACAAAAACTAAAAACAAATCAATACAACCTGCAACATGTGATGAAATTAGTTTTCTTTGGGGTTTTTTCCTTGAAACTTGTAATGTCAAAGCTGCTAGGCATGATGCTTGTTCATGTACCTTCGATTTATAGTGTAAAATAAGGTGGTCATATCTTACAGTAGTTGACAACTGATCGGTCCAATTTTTAAAATGCTAAACGTCAACCAAACCTTCTCTTAAAATATTGATGCCACTTGCTTCTCTCTTAATTTTGTGTAACTTGAGAATTGTCCCTGTTCGGATTCAAACCTAATATATACACATTGAGATACTATACGTTAAACAGCTCTTCACACTTCAATATATTAGAGATGTGTACGCTTTTTTATACTATTCTAGATGTTAGACTACATTTTTACCACTTGTCACTTTATCTCTCGAAAACGACAATGAAGAGATCTCCTAATAGAAGCTATATTATTCCCTACTTTCTATATGCAAGGAAAAAAAACCATATTTATTTACGTGCCGGTCTAGGGGGACTAATTAAAAATATAAAAAAATTAATTTTAAATAAAAAAAATTCAAAATTTAATTAATTTCGTGTGAGACGCAATACTAAACATGATGTTAATCTAATAGAGGAAAAATAACTCGTTACTCCTGTGTGAATGAACACAATAAGATTCACAGGCCTGATCATATTTTGTTCCTCAATCGGCATTCCTTTTAAGAGCGTGTTTTCCCCCCTTGATTTCGATCTTATGATAACACTTGAGTTACAAATTACTAGAACGCTAAATACATATTTTAGCAGGAAATATGATAAACATCATTTCGGAATCATTGTAATAGATTTTGTACATACAACTTCATAGTCAAAAGAGAAACTACTTGGATTATTACAAGGGCAAATAAAAACAAAGAACCACCTGATTACAGAGGCAAGAAAAATGACAAAGCTAGAGTGCTCCTCTAAATCTAAACGAATTTTCCAGGTAAGAAATTGGACACGTGATAATGACTCCATAGTTTTAAGCTTTTTAGCTTATTTATGGCAGGACTAACATCATTGTTTGTCTAGACTTGAAAGTCTAAACAAATAAATAACATCCCCGCCCATTAACTAGTCTTTTCAAGCAGGTTTCAAAATTCTAGTAAATATTGTTACAAACCCTAATACATGTCCATGAAATAAAGATTCATCACGCTACAAAACTCTCACGAAGTACAAATATATGGCCAGAGCCATCCTACTTTAATCATGGTTTTTGATGACTATATTTAAAGCCTGTCCTGCTAATTCAGATTGCAAGCCGCTCGCCATCCTCGTGCCCAAGTTAAGAAGCCCCAGAAGCTGCAGCTGCAACGTACATGCCTGGGTCCTGATTTGGTGGCATGGCATATCCATACCCGGCATAGCCTTGCCCTCCAAAATATGCCCCGTGCCATTGATTACCATGATCCCCTCTCCACTGTCAAACCCGCAAATGAGATCCAGAAAATCAAATTGTAGAGGAAAAAACAGGTGGTGAATAATTCGGTAAATAACAAAGACAACAGCTTTTACCAATATAACAAGTCAACAGCATATTTGATTCACAACTCAAAGAACTAGAAGTAACAAAATGAAAAAAGTGAGAAGCTGGAGGTAGGTCAAATAAGAAATTGGTACGAGTCAGCATGCAGGTGTTTGTACGTGTGCATATGCCATGCAGGTGAAGGGTGCTTATCTTATCAACAACCTCAACCATTTATTATGCAGCTCATTGCTTCATGCACAGCATATTGGTTAAGTTAGATAACCTGAACAAGAAGAGATGGAGGGGAAAGGGACTGGCTACGACTAATAGTAAGAGCAGACAACCAAGTGTGGAATTCTATTGTGTAGCAAATCAAGTCTATTTACCTGCTTGTTTGCTGGAGTGCGACCCCAGGAAAGGCGAACTGTTTGCTTGCCAATTGTTGTTCCATTCAAACTCTGCAGTGCATCCTCCGCATTCTTTCTGTGATCAGAGAAAAGAAAGTTGATCATCATAGCGAAAAAAATCAAGATAATCTGATATTGTTTTCTACCATCGCAAAGACTTGAAACATCATTCCTGTTGATGAAAACATGTAAAAAGACCCGGTCCAACATGGAAACTTGGAAAGCAAGGATACCTATTAGCAAATTGTACAAATGCACATCCTTTTCCAGTTGGCATTTTCACAGAAACAACTTCACCGAATTGGGAAAACGGCTGCCTGAGATCCTCATCAGTGACATCAGAGTCAATTCCTCCCACAAATATCTGCCACATTGCATGTATAAGGAAATTCACAGGATCGAAAACAATGAATGCAGCACAGGAGAACTAAACTCACAGTTGTATTGTTAGAGTCCCCATCAGATTGTGATCCTTGTGCCATTGTACCATTTGATGCATGTCCACCAGCTAATACTAAAGCTAATAAACAAAAATATAGGTAAGTTCAGATAAAAAAAAAAAAACCAATTTCAGATTATAAACCATAGGCAAGCCATTGCATTCATCAATATTGTCAGCAAGTTATACTCAATAGCATGGTCCGACACTAAATAGCAAGGTCCAACTGAGAAGCTCGTATCTATGGAAAGGAGATGCATAAAGCTTCAAGGGGGAACAAAATTAAAAGGAAGGCCACACACATCAAAACATCCAATCTTTGCAATGGCCATCTTTCTTAAAACTTAAAACACTTCCATGCATGGTTCCACCAATTTTTCAATAAAAGGAGAAAAGATTGACAACATTACAATTCAAAACATTCTGATATTTAGCAGATCACTAAAATGACAGCATCATGAAACCCAACAATTGTTCAAAAACCATAATGTCTAGTCATGTCCAAGAGATACAAATTTCAACGCTATTACAAAGGGCCTCAAAAAACAAACTATAAATAAAATAACAAACACAAATGGTATAAGATTGATTCTCAGGGTGCATTATGAACATGGGTCATATACAAGGAACAACTGTTGATTGATTGATTCAATAGTAAACACTGAACTCTAGACACAATAAATTAGTATAATGAGCAGGGCAAGGAAGAGATAAATCTTAAGATGCAATATATGTAGGGCCAAAAACCATACAAAACAAAAGGAAAGAAAGAAAGAAATGTCAGAATGAATATGGCATGTAAAAGTACTAGCAGAAGAAACATATCAGAAGTATCTAGCCATTTGACAAGAAGGTAAATAAGAAAAGAGCAAGGAATACAGCCATCAAACTACCAGTGAAAGGAAAGGTTATGATAATGCATAGTGAATCTATTCAAATCTCCTTTTAACTCCTAACATTAATTGAATCAACCAGCCACAAATCTCACTTAACAAACAAATAAACGGCCAAAAAGAAGGGTATGGGAGTCAAATTGTATAAAATAAGCGCACAGCGCATAAAAGGATTCTATTTCTAACCACAACAAGTAGATGGCCCTTGAAGACTAATTATTCTACTAATAAACATTAAACACAAGCATGCACGCATGCACTCGTCAAAATTGCACTTATGAAAACAATTGAAACACAAGTTACACCATAATAATTAATTAAATAAAATTAGATAAACACCAAAAATGAATTTAAAAAATCAAGTTAAAAACTAAATTAGAAAATTGCACATGCACATGCATGAGCACATACATTAATTTCTGACCAAGAATTTAGAAGAAATAAAAGCTGTCAGATTTGAGGTCCCCAAACTCTACTGCACTGCAAAGCCAGTAGCATCATTTCATACCTTGTGAAGAATACTGCTGTTGATATGCAGATGGCTTTTTAGGGGTGGCAACACCTATCCGCATAGGCCTACTTGAGCAGTAAGCACCATTCATCTCTGTTATGGCCCTTGTCTTCTCATTTTCATCCCCAAACCTAACAAAACCATAACCTTTTGAACGGCCAGTATTAGAATCAGCAACAACCTTTGCTCCCTTAACAGATGCATATTTGGTAGCAAAGGTTTCCTGTAACATTGCATCAGTCACGTCTGCAGCCAAATCTCCGACAAATATAGACAGATCAGAACCAGCATCAGCTCGCCTTTCACCTGCAAAACTTGCCCAGTTGAGACGAAAAGGTTGATCTGTATTTGGCATCATAGAGCCACTATAGCTCTGCAAGACTTTCTCAGCTGCTGCATGTGAATAAAACTCAACGAATCCATACCCTTCCAGCTGACCAGTTTGCTTATTGCGAATAATCTTTACCGAAGAAACCTGCCAATTTATTGACATCAGCATCAGAAAGTACGAGTATAATCATGGGTTATCAAAACAATTCACTCGGTAGGAAAACTTGAACAAAAAATATAAAAGGCTCAATAATAGTCTTCCTGCACAAAACAACAGCTTATTAGATGAAAGCATCTCCAGTGATTGACATTGAGTTTTCATCTTGCAGTTAAAAAGACACATCAAAACACAAAAGAATATGCTGAGTGCTAGAGATTTTTTATTCAATGGCAATGGAAGTACTCAAACTGAGTTCTACCCCAACCCTTGCTTTGCGTGAGAGAACATAGGGTAAGACATTAAAATTGAGATTTTGGTCACTCGAGTGTTAAAGCAATGCCATTCTGAAGAAATGCTTGAGGCATATTGATAATAGCAAGAGATCCAGTGGTTGAATGCAAACTGGCATTGACAATATATCTCTAAAACTCAATTTTCTTTCACAAAAGAATACTCTTTCCACTGTAACAGCTTGGGAAATTTTAATCCCCCCCTCGAAAGTTCCTCGTCAAATCAGCATTGCGATAATTGGTGCAGCACAAATTTACAACTAGCATCTCCGATTTGAGTTTAAGCAATTTGAAGTGGGTTCCCTCCATTTCTAATTGTAGAGATTAGACATACTTTATGGCAACAAAGATCACAAGGCATTATAATCATTTCAGCCACATCAACTAAAATAAAAGGCGTTTAATTTAATGTCAGATCACAAAACTAAATCAGATCAAGAATCTGCAAACATGCTTTAACAGCTTTTAATGAAGCTGGTCTTTAAGCTATGCTTATCAAGCCCACATCATTAATGACTTGATAGTCTTCAACCTAGTTCACAAAAAACAAACGAAGCCAGTCTTTTTATCCGCGTAATTCAGGAAAGTAACCAGCTTTAAACCCATAAAAGATCAAAAACCCAATATTTATTCAAAAACAAAAACAAAGCATAAATCCCACATAAACCCAATAGGCAAATATAAATAAAACCCAAAACAAAAGACTCAAACAATCAAAAGTTTACATCTTTATACCTCTCCAGTATGAGAGAAGCAATTATGCAAGTAGGTCTCGTCCATCCAATGAAGCAAGTCACCAACCCATACAGTTTTAGCCTCCTCATTAGATCCCTGTTGTTGTAGTTGTTTCTGCTGCTTTTGATGATACTGCTGCTGCTGTTTTTGATACTGTTGTTGTTGTTGATGATAGTAAGCCATGTAATGGTGATGTTGTTGTTGAGGATACATCATCATCTGCTGCTGCATCATCACCATAGCAGCAGCTGGATACTGCATAGCTGCCATCCACTGTTGCTGTTGTTGCTGTTGTTGCTGCATGTGCGGGACCCACTGTTGTTGATGGGGATGATGGGGTTGGTGTTGTGGAGATGGGTTTTGATCAGGACCGTTGCTTTGCTGCATCTTGATCTGAATAAATTAGACAATCTCCTCCTCTCCTTCCACTACTCTCCAAGTAAGTAACTTGTTTTTTTGGTTATTTTTAGAGCGAGCGAGAGAGAGAGAGAGAGGGGGGGGGGATTACAGGAGTGGGGGGCTAAAAGAGGAGGTAAGAGGGTCGGTGAGTTTATATTTAAAGGGAAGCGCTCTGTCTGCGGATCTATATGTTGTGTAACAGTGCGCATTTGCGTGCTGTTTTTTTTTTTTTGCGATTTTTGGGCAAACCTAATGGTATAGGTTGGCCCTTCAATTATATAGTGAATCTTGATTGAGTCATAAGAGATAATAATAATAATAAAAAAAAGCTAACTACAAATCAACTTCTAAATAACATGTTTAAGAAAGGTAATTGCCATGATGAATAATAATACTTATTTATTCAAACTTGTAAAAACATAATTTTGATAATTAACATTAATGGATGGTCGAGTTAGTAAAATTGATATGAGCTGAGAAATATAGTCTTCAATTAGACTTTTTTTACCCACTAATATTGTATTAATGGTCATGAATTGTAGGGTGTAAATCTTGTTTTGTAGGTTTTGTTTGGAGTATAGGGATTTAATTTGGTGCCTGCAAACTAACTTGAGATACTTTTTATATACATATATATATATATATATATATGAAAATATAATATTCTAACTTTTATGGCTTCTAAATTACTAATGTATGAGTAGGTGTGATGATATTTTGAAATTAAGTGCCGGAAAAAAAAACACGAATTACCATATTTATTTATAATAGATAGTAAAAATCAAATTAACACGATATTACCATCATTTGCACACTTTCGTAAAGGATACAATTCCCATCATGATCAAGCTAATCCTATATCATACACAGCATTGATAATAACAAACACAGAGGACAACAGGTTAATTAAGATTTTGATAAAAGGGCATGTGAAAGAGAGCAAGAAAAATGAAAAGGAAGATAAGCATATGGAGAAAATAAACTACTAATAATACAAAGAAAAAGATCTCTGGATAAACAAGAAGAAAAAAAAAAGGATCATGAAGAAATTTTTCTGAAAAGAAAAGGATAAATACAAAATAATTCTGTAAGGATCTAAAGAATTCAATTAAATCTCTTCGCTTTATACTACCATGAAACTTTATATGTATGTATGTATACATATATAAATCAACATTCTTCAAACGACGACATGGGTTCGTTGAAGATGCACTTGATTTGAGTCTGTGGGAGTCAATCGAGAACAAAAACTAATCGAGGGGCTCGATTGAGATTATGAGTTAGTTTAGGGATTAGTAAAGCGTGGTCTGCCCTTATTTTCGGTGGGTCAGCGGGGTTAACTTTTAAGCATCGGGTGCAACGATTGATTGCCGTCCATGATGGTGGGACCCATGTACTGGTGGGGTTTTTTTGCCGACGTGGATGGTTCAGACGCAAGTGGCTGGCTGGCTAATGGTTTGATGGATAGAAATTATTTTGTTATACTAGTTCAGTGAGCAGATTGGATTTTTAGTTTTCAAGAGAGGTAAAAGGGAAATTGTTTGTTGATTTTCTTTCACAGATCCGAAACTCCTGAAACAAATCAAGAACTGGGAACATCTCAAATCAATTATTATTATTATTATTATTTTCTTTTCTTTTTGCTTTTACAGAAATATGAAAGCCCATTTGATTTGACGCGGCAAAACCCCCAGGATCACGGTCCAGTCCATGCTCGGTGGTGTCAATATGGTCAGATGCCATGTGGTAGTGCTGCCACTAGTTCAAGATTCGATGAGACATTGATTTAGTGTGATTAGAAATTTATTTATCCATGGAAATGTATGCATTCCACGGTGGAAAACGAAAAGGATCTCGCTAACAAGTTTAATTAGCAAGGCATTAACAGGTGCTCTTTAATTACTCATCAGCAGCCTTTCTTAAATCTTGAGCGTTTAGGATGGGCCAATAATTTCATGCAATCCTGACCGTTGATCTAGTTGAAGACGGTTGCTGGAGTTGGAGCTGGGCACAGCAAGTTTTCTGAAACAAGCAGACGAGTGAATTAATGTGCGCGCTTTCCCTTAAACCTTTGACCTTCAGACAAGACAGTCCGGTCAAAATCGGGCCGTGTGGGCTCTATGGGTCTGTCTAGCTTAGTTTTTAATATTACGGGACTGATTTAAAAATTATATTTTTATTTTATTTTTTAAAATTTATTTTTAATATTAATAAATCAAAACAATAACAAAACATAAAAAAATTAATAAAAAATAAAAAATATAAATTTATTGAAAAACACAACCAACCGCTATAACAAATGGACTCTTAATGAATTGTGGTGAGTGAGTGACATTTTAAATTTCAAAATAAGGTTGTCAGTTCCATTCATTTTGAAATGATCGATATATTTTGTTTTAGTTTAAAAATCAAAACAAACTCAAAAAAATCTTGACCCATTTCAACCAATTAATGTTTTTTTGCTTTTAAAAAAAATCTATATTTTTTCTTTAATTTCATCATTCAACACTTGATTTATTGATTTATTGAAAGTTGATTTCATAATTTATCATGATTATCTTAATCTTATTATCCATGTCACAATGGATTTGGTGGGTAGTTGGCTCGATGATTTTTATCTATTTTTTTAATTAATTTTCTTTTCAGTTTTATCATTTAATATCTAGTTAATTAAACTTTGTTATTTATTTCAATTTGTTTTTTATAAAATTGTTTTAGTCTTATAACCCAATTCACAAGTTTCGTGAATTAACTTAAGTAAACTTAAGTTTTTTATGTTTTTTATGATCTCATAACCTGAATCGATCAAATATATTATCGTTTCAATGTTTTTAGTTAAACTACATTTTTATTAATAGTCTAAGTTAGTTTTGGACCCGTCAAATTAATCGGTCATATCAAGCTAACACTCATATTTTTACTTGTGTTTAAAATTTAAAATTTAAAATTAATTTATATTTCTCAAAACAACACGATTAAATACTCTGAATTCAAAACAAACCATTCTAATTGAAGAAGAAAAAAACCCAGCCACCTGAACAGATTTTAAAACCTTGCTTTGAAGACTTCTCTGTTCATTCGTTGAACAAGAGAAATAAACAGAAACATAGCACAGCCAATACACCATTCAAATTTCATTTTCTTTGTCACCAATGTCACATCAATTGCCATGATCCAAGCAGGACAATTCGTGATGGCTTGACATGAGTTATTTTTGCTATCATATCCTACCCAAGGAGAGGTCTGGCCATGTCATGTCCCTCCTAATCTCGTCACATCCGCCCTCTTAAACTCACCAAACTCATTAGCAAATATCAGTCATGAGGTTAACAAGATAACTCGAAACAAAGTCATACTAAACTCCTCTCATCTGCTTTGAAATTAAACACGAGGTCAAACATATAAATGAAACAAGTTAAATAATCACCTTCAAGGTCTCTACAGAAGTTCCCCGTGCTCCTCTGAATGAACTCAAAACAAACCACTCGACTGTACTAATCATACAAGCCATAAAAACAAAGGCAACAACAGATGAAGGTCTTGTGAGAATCTTCTACTCTTACCCATTTGGCGTTTGCCTTCAGAACTGGTATATATCATACCAACTTCTCAAACGAGAATAACGGTAGCCTTCCGTTTACTTCTGCTAAGAGATTCTACAAGACGACCTTGATGCAGGCCCATCTGCTATTCCAATGGTTATGTTGTCTTTTTAGTCTGCATAAATACGTAGTGTACACAGACAAGAAAGCAAGGTGAAACTGCAATTTCTTCTATTGCTAGACTTCAATGCAACGATTCTCTCAAAGAAGCCAAAAGAGAGAAGAATAAATGGAATATTAATTTCGTGGGAAAAATGATGAAACTAGTGATGCACATGTTGCAGCCAAAATTTTAACAGGGTGAAACTCCGACATGCCCTGGGGCCCCTGTGAGAAGTAAAGGGATAAGATGTTAGACGACAGAGCGTGCTATGTACACCATTACAGTGGCTTTACTTTCGGTAGTCTCCAGTTAGGAGGTTTTCATAGTGCGTTCCTTTCAGAGACTTTTGGACTTCATCCCAGTTCTCAACATAGTTAGATAGGGATCCTTTGTGTATCTTTACTTGACGACTCTTAAGTTCTCTTTGTGGAACCTTCAGAAAATCTTGAACATCTAATAATTTCTGAAAAATAAAAGAGAAACTGTTACTGTTTCTGTTTTGAACCTTTTTCTGGTCACAGTGTAGAGCTGAACCTGCATATATGGGCGTTGACCAATAGTAGGGAGTTCTAAACAAAAGGTTCAAAAACTTCAGTTTACCGTGTGGTTCTTGACTAAATCCTCATAGTAAAGAATTATGTGCCTCGTACTCTTGAAGTACTCTAAGGCTTTGGCAGTTGTGTCTTCTACTTGCTTCAGATTGGATATCAGCAATGTTGTATTAATCAAAGGCTTGTATTTAGCTAGTATCTCTGCCTGAAACCATCACTTGTTATAAGATATCACAGACAGAAATCTGAGAGAGGGAGAGGTGGGGGGAAGAGTTGAAGTAACCTCACGAGGAGAATGAACATGAGACTTATGGGTGCCATTTAATGGCTTCACCTCTCGATCATAAGAATTTGCAAGTATCGAAATCATCCTGCGTAGCAGATTTCTCCTGAAGAGAAATATAGCTGAAACGCCCCTGGTTTTGAAGTACTCCACTATTTCTTCATGATGTTGCATCACACCCTGCATTAATTGTTATGGAAAGGAATGTGAGAAGTGAAAATGAGATAAAATAAATCTAAAAGTAGATAACCATAGGGGGTATGGACAATACTAATATTTGTAAGATTGTATTGTCAAATGCTTATCTAGAAAAACTTGAATTTAGGTGCAAACGTTTGGTAATATTACACCAGCTAATAAATTTGCAAGACCCCAGTCTTCAAGAGGGAAAGAAACCTACGAACATTAATAAGAAATACCCATCGCCTTGAAAGAGCCTAGAGTAAGAGAAATGCAACCTGAATTTGAATTTAGAAAGTATCATAACAACGGATTAATGTTGTTGTATCAGAGCTGCTTCAAAATGTGCTCTAAATAGTATTGTTCATCCAGTGCTTTGATATTGAATCAGTAAACAGAACAACAAGAACTTGAATTTGGAATACAGCATGATAACAGATAACTGTTGTTCTGGCTGAACTGCCTCAAAATGTGTTATAAATCATATTTTGATCCTGTGTTTTGACATTGAATCAGTTGACAGATCAATAGAAACTTTCATTTCCCACATTGAGAAGTCTTTTAAGTTTTACAACGTAATACAAGCTTTCAACAAATCGTCCCATGCTGCTTTTGGAAAAAGGCATTTCACCTCATAAATATATAGTCAACAATGCTTAAAACAGCCTTCATACAGTAGAATCATATTTGCAAACATCCAGCAGCATTTTCCAGCATTCAACGAGGAAACATGGAGAGGAGAAGGGAAACTTGAAGGTGCCTCGTAAGTGGAAGTGGAAGGAAATTGTTGCATGTTCTCTATCAGCCCCACAAAAATTTTCCTTCCAAAATAGGTGATAATTTAAGGGAAAATCTTAAAACATGTTAAATGCAAAAATCCAAGCAAAGGGTGCAATGCCTAAACAACGATTTTATCAATAAGCTTTAGATTGAAACCAGGAAGACACTAGATTGCTATCAAAATGCCTTTTTTTAGGTTTAAATGTACATGGAAGATAATTGATGAGTAATAGGAGAAAGTCACTGTCAATTTGCAAACCCATATATGACCCCGAAGTCTGGGGTCGAGTGCCATCATAAGCTGATGTATGATATTACTAGTATAGATAAGCGTCTGCTCAACCTATACATGTAATTACTGTTCTCCTCATTCGGGTGATAAACCAAATGCATATCTATAATGAAAGAACAGAAAAACAACAAACAATTTAAGGATGGCACTTTCACCTGATTAAGCATCCACTTCAATCCAACTGCAGCAGCACACTCGTTCTTAGAAGCACTACTTAACCAATCCAGATTATAAATTTTATCCAAGGTCTCTGTAATCGTCGAAACATTACTCCGCCTAACTTTGACAGAGAAAATCTCCCCATTTGAGCTTATGTTAGTATGATTATTTAACAGTGTCTCAAACCATCCACTCCCAGATCTCTGCATTGATAGAATAGCAAAATAACGCACAGGATTGCACTTGCATTCAACCCTATAATGCACCAAAAAAATCCCATCACTGACACAGCCCACGCGAATAAATTCAGCATCAGCATATTTAATGTCTTACCTGCTATAAGTTATCGGTTTCGGGTAGTGCACATAAGGGATTTCCCAAGGTTCAATATTAGGTTCCGGACACGGCCTTTCAATCACTTCAACACTCAAAAATCCAGGATTCGTACGAATGCCAATTTGCTTAAGACAAATTGAGCATATATACACACCACACACCATTGCAAACACTAAGACAACCATCCTTAACGCCAACGGTGATTTCTTAGGAGCCTTTATAAGAAAAGAATCCTGTCATTCACAAATCACCCACGCATTAAAGATTCACTAAGAAACCACAATTACAATACATCAAAAAATTAATAACCAACTGCAATTTAGTTCCATAACTAAGGCCAGCATTGGTAAAACTGTAAATAGAGAAAAAACAAGAAACGAGTATTAATGGATACATCAAAGTAAAAGCTTGAGAGAGAGATTTTTAATTTATTTTTTGATCCAGTTGAGCTAAGAAAGCTATTATTACTGCTAAAAGACAATAACCCTTTTTTCCCATTCAACAAATTGATTAAAAAATTAATGAAAGGCTGGGCCTTGCTTTGCTTCCATGTGAATGCAAATAACAAAAGAAGCAAAACGCACAAAGATTGGAAGATTATAATGTTATATAAATAAAACCCAGATTAAAAAAAATCACAAAACACATGGTAAACTCATTACTTAAATAACATCAAGCGATGCAGAAGAAAATAACAAAGAACAAACCTTGGAGCAGAAGAAGAAGAAGGGATCGTCAGCCATGAGGGTTTTTCGGAGAGATCGAGAAGGAAGGAAGAGTAAAGGCATTTAGCAGCTGCTTAAAGCTTCACTCTTTCATCTTTATTTTTTCACAGTCCAGCTAAGGAAATAAATGGAAAAGAAAGGATTATGGGCTTTTTCTCGTGAAGAACACAAATGATTATTATATGTTACCGTTGCACATTTCTTCTTCTTTCTTTTTTCCAATTTTTGCTTTGGATTTAATTTAACAGAGATTTCCAGGTAATCTGATTTGTGTGTTTTCTTATTTTATTGTCAAAGAGGAAAAAAAATGGCAGTCTCGCAGAGGGAGAGTTTAAACGACTCGTTTTAAAGAATGACACGTCATTTTATGAACAGTCTTTTAATAACGAGATTTTTTGGATGGATAATTTACGAAGACAGATATGGCCGTCCGTTCGTTGGGGGTTTGAGGCTTTTTGACTGGTGTCGTGTAGGGCAGTGCGTGCACGACCTCGACCTCGACCTCGACCTCTGCTTTGAAAATTATTTATCGTTAGTAAGCAACTCTCCTCCTAACGGTTGTTTTAAGGATATTTCTTTAATCATTCTTGTTCCTCGGATTCCTGAGGAAGGAATAGAGGAAGCAAGGAGAAATTCACTCGGGGCAGGCAGACCCTAAGCTTATCCGAGTAATGCATTGTAATAGAACAGCTGGTCTAGGTTAGCAGTACCAACCATGGTGGCTTGAACCTAAGGTATATCACGGAGCCTCCAAAATCCCAAATAATAAATTAATGTGTTCCATGGCAGGAAAAACTTTTATGATTTTTTCATTAAATGATAAGATTATTTTCTATCAGCTAATATTAAATTAATGTGTTCCATTCATGGATTTCTTCGATTTGGTAGTTGTGAGTTATTTGGCGTGTAGAAGGAGTTCATCGTTTCAAACTCTACTTTTAAAAGTGTGAGTTTAATAAATTATCTAAAAAAGAGGTTAAAAAGGTATTTCAGTTCATAAATTTTGCAACCCGGCTATTACTGCGATAACTTTTCTATTCAATTAATTGTTAAATATTCTTGGTAATTATTTGACTATTAATGATAACCTGAAAATTATGAGACTATTTTAAAATCTGAATCTTGAATTATAATTAGAAGTATAGTTGTAAAATTTAATAAAAAAATTGAACATGAAAAAGGTCAAGATCACGGATCAACCTAGATTAACCTCTAAAAAAAATATTATTTTAACAAAAAAATAAAAATAAATCAATGAGTTAAGGGATGGGTTTTGATTGGTTCAAACCTAGATCGCCCCGTGACATAGCTAATATGGATGTAGATCAATTCTAAACCATTAATCCTAAATCTTAACTTGTAAAGCGAGTCCTTGTTTTACAACTACAATTTAGAAGTAAGTTTACTTGCTTATTAATAATGTTCTAAAAAATTCAAGTAATCTTTGTATAAACTCCTAGATTAGATATGTAGTTAATCAATTGATCATGACAATCTTATCTATTTTCCTTAATCATGATGGTAGGTAGCTTATACTTTGTATTTAGCAGACTAGGGTGGTTTGTAGCTAGCACCCGTAAAAGTTCTTCTTTTATGAAAGTGAGGATTCTCTTATACATAGATAAATATCTATTTAGATAGAGAAAATACAATAATATCACAAAGAAGATTATTTAAAAATACATAAGCAATAAAGAATAAGGATTGTAAACCTTTATTTTGAAAGTCTCGTGATATATTTATAGTTCATGAATCTTGTTTGATGGGAGGGGTTGAAGTATAAATTTATCATTGTGATATTTTGAATTGTATTATACTCAAAATAATACATATTGTATCGATATAAAATACTAAGAGAGGTGGGGTCTAGAAAAAATTTAATTGGGAGTGTTGGGCTCGAGCACCCATTAAAGGTGAAAGTGGGTTAAGGTACACTACCTGTATTCAAATATGCTAGGCTTAGGCGTGACAGCCCGAGCTCACAATGGGGCTGGAGTTCCTAATGTATAGGCTCAGGCTCCTTACCGGAGCCCATATTTTTTAAGTATTTTTAGATTCTTTTCTCTTTTATTTTTTTTAAATATATTTTTTTAAAAAAATTTATTCATTTTATTTATATCCATCACCGATTAAGTTTTCAAAGAATTTAGAGAAATTTCAATAATACATAAATATGATTAGTTGTAACTTGTAAATAAGCATCGACGACAACAACATAGAAAAGAAACACGTGGAAAACTTTACGATGATTTACAATAAATCATCAAATTAAAAAAATCCCATTTTCTAGTTTTTGTAAACCAATAACAGTAAATTTAATTTTTTTTTAATTTTTTTTATGCTTCGTATCATTTCAATATATTAATATTAAAAATAATTTTTTAAAAATAAATATAATATAATTTTAATATAATTTTTTTAAAAAAAATATTTTAAATCATAATTACTATTTTATTTTTAAACAAGTCTAGAATTCATATATGCCAAAAGCATATTTCCCGTCTTTCTTTGCCACCTATCTCATCGAACACAATGAATGTGGCCTTCGCCAAATTGTTTTTGACCCACTGACCTAATTTTATCAGGTCACCTTTTTAGTTTCTCATATGTCTGTGCACATTTCTTATTGTTTTGCCATCCTCCTCGATGCAGCCAAATACTCTCAAAACAAATTTTATCACAATTTTGTCATGGATTCAAACACCAAAGAAATAGCTCATGATTTCCCACCCTTTTCAAGCTTCAAGGTTGGTAGTGTGGAGGTCTACGAGCCTGTTAAGGATTGTAGTGGCAGCTGTGATTCAAATGATTTTCACTTATAAATGATTTAAAATGTTATTTTTTTTTTTTTTTTTAAATTTGCAACCACGTCCCAAACACGATTGTTATAACCATGTTCCTACTAGCACATACCCATAAACTTAGGTCACATCCAAGAGAACCGTGATCCCACCCGAGACTGGCATCAAAGCTCGTGTTTTTATCACAGATATTGATGGTCCAGATCAAAAGTTGCCCCTTCTGATCCACTACCATGGTGGAGGCTTCTGTACCGGATCTCCATTTTGACACTGCAAGCCAAAAAAAAATCTCACTTCTTCTGTCAATCGTGCCAATACCATTGCCATTTCTCTTGATCATAGATTATCCCCAGAACATCCTTACCAGTTGCTTATATGATTCACGGCCTGGACTACAATGGGTTGTCTGTCATTCTAATGGTCAAGGATCCGAACCCTGACTCAACGACTGTGTACAAATATGTTTGGCAGTGTGGTAACGATTGCTTTTCAAATAGTTTTTTGTGCCAAAATACATGCCAATAATGATTTTTTATTTTTTAAAAATCATTGTTGATATCAACACATCAAAACGATCTAAAACATATAAATTATATAAAATTTTAACAAATAAATAAATAAATTTTTTAAAAATATAATTTGCATCTTGTTTCGAGACACACAAGCTTTGGAGGTAAAGAGGAAGAGGCGTGATGATGCCCAAAATTCTCTAGGACCGATCGAGGGCACCCATTCAAAGTTATATAGAAGACAATATCATACTAAAAAGCTTCTTTTTTTTTTTGTTAGACAACGACACTTTCCTTAAAGTTAATTTAGGGATGATAATGTATGTGTGATAATCATGATAGATTTCAAGAGTGATCAATAAACAAGAGGAATTCAGTGGTGAATACCTTTACTCCATCCTAAAGAGACCACGGATTTAAATTTTAAACCCTTCATTCCCACTTTCCTAATGAAAAAAAAAATTCTTAATTTTATTCTGTTGATCTATCCTGTAATTTCACTCGATTATCTGAGCATCTAATGTTTTTCGATTAATTTAGATCAGGTATTTGCTGGCCAGTGTGATTAATTAAGACTAAATTAAATACAAATATAAACTGATTTGGTTTTACTAAATTGGATAAGAGATTCACCCATTTCATATCAATTCAATATTTTAAAAAATGTTAATAGAAACAAATAATTTTATAAGTGGAGTTGCATTTGTACTCTCTTTCATTGGTTTTTTTTATAGAGATTTTACGGTAAAATATCCCGTTTTATGAATAAAGATTTATTAGTTTTCATGTTTTAATTTTTTATAATTTTACTTAATGTGATTTTTAATTTCAATTCGTTTGTTTTAGTATTTTAAAAGTATTTTTTTAAAAAAATATATTAAATTAATATTTTTAAAAAAATTTAAATTATTTTCATCCGGCATCGACTCATGTTCGTACCTACATGTAATGGGAGGGCAGCAACCAAACGAGTCCCACTGTTTAAGACCATTCCCAGGCATTTACCCGTTATTTATTATTATTTTTAATTCGTACAAAAATAACGTGAAAGAAAAGAGGAGGAATTTAGGGGAGCAGGTTGCCCAGTGGACCTCATAAACGAGCGCTCTTTTATTACAGGGAAGTGATCGAAAGCCTACTTTTTTATGCAATGAATTATCACAATTATATACAATGGTATGTTATACATTATAATTTTGAAAATTATACAGCCAAACATAAAAGTGAATCATTACATTCCATATATATAATCCATTACATCCAACAAGAATTGCATCTAATGATCCCATGGACATGGCTTGGCTAAAGCTTTGCGTGAACCATGGATCTACAAACATGCGGATCTACAAACATGCGGATCTAACAGTCGGACGTGCTGTGAAAGTAAAAGGAATAGGCTTATAAACTGAGTGACCTATTTATTTCCAGAAGGCATGCGTCTCTTGAAAATAAAATGATGCAAACATAAAAGTGAATGGACCTAAGGGACTGGATTTATGAAGGAAACAACCTGCTTCATCATGAACACAGCCCTGTCACAATGGGGGTTAAACAAGTGAAAAACGTGATCTTCTCCTTCAGTCTCCACAATCTCCACCCCTCCACTCCACCCACTCTTCTTCAATGCGTCGCAGTAACTGTATCCCCTTTCTCTCAAGCCATCATTCCCAGCAACAAAAATTAGCACCCTGCTGCACCCCAAGCTTGCCAGCTCCACCCCACCTGCACCGGCAGGATTAATCCTAGGATCATCGTAGATTTTAACATCTGGAAAGATGTACTCTATCACCGGACTAAAAACATCAGGCTCTTCGCCACCAAAAAATGGGTGCGCCAAAACCATACCAACGGTTTTGACTCCGAACAGCCCATTAACCCCAGCTCTAACAGTCATGTTGTGTGCAATGTTAGCACCAGCACTATCACCAGCCAAAAACGTTCTCTCAAAATCTGCATGCTTATTTAGCCAGGACTCAACCCCATTACCATTTACATGTGAAGCAACCCACTGGATCGCAGCCCATGAATCATCATATGCTATAGGGAGAGGGTGCTCTGGGGCTCTTCTGTACTGAACGGACACAGCAATAACATTAGCTTGGTGGGCTAAATTAGTGAGGTAGTTATGGTACGTGGAAGAGAAAGGAGACTCAATGCAAAAGGCACCACCATGGATGTATATCAGGAGAGGGAGTTTTTGGCTTGGATCTTTGATTTTGGGGATAAAGAGACGGACAGACAGGCTGTTTTCCTGTGAGACCACAGTGTCTTTGGATTGGACTCCTGTATGAGGGTCATTGGATGGTGGTACAGTCTCTGCGTCAGCTGTGATCCTCTCTACCTTGCCATTTCTGTAAACGCGAAAGAAGGGGGGGAAATCATGAAGTATTCCTGTGGAGTTTTGATGAATCCATAATTTCAGAGGAGAAACAAAAAGCGAAAATCTTCGAAGATTAACGTGTTATTCCTCGTTTCACAGTTTAAGTGATGCGGGGTTGAGAGTGGAATGCTGATTTGATGGGGTATTAATTCTTTACCTGCTTCTCTATGCCGACATTAATTCCTCTTTTCTATCGGTTCTTTACAAGATTTTAATTTATTTATTTCCCAGGCCAGGATAATTCATTAAATACTTTAGCAGGCTATAAGAAAGAAAGAGTACAGAAGGCAAGGAAGCAAAGTCAAAAAACAATAACCAATCAATTCAATTCATGTATCGGTGCATTTTTAATATCTAAGTTCATCCACCGACGCAAACAAAAGGAGAGAAAAGGTAAATTGAGAGAATTGTTTATTTCTCCATATATATCCAAATTGAAAGGGCTTGTATTTGCGTAATTTTTGCCATTCAACCTCCTTGTTCCCTCCGTCTCATATAGAAAACAACTACATTGATTTGCCGCCTATGCCGCGGGCGCTAGTTGATTTTTTGACAATAATATAAAAAAAAAATGGTCATGTAATAGCAACATTTTAAAATGATTAAAAAAATCTTTAGAATTTGATAAATAAATAAAATTGTACTTGTTATAAAAGTAACGACATGTAAAGTAAACAAGTGAGGATTTTGTATTTATATTTATGTAATTAGTTTAATTTAATATTTACACTCATGTAATTAATTTAATTTAATTAAAAAATAATTTTTTTTTAAAAAAAAGCTTGATTCAAAAAAGATTAAAAAGAAAAATAAAAAGAATCTAAGGGGCTGAAATCAAAATAAGAAGAACCAAATGAAAAAAATATAGGGATGAAATTAAAAAAAATCTTTAATTTTATTAACTATTCTAAGTATAAGAAATGTGTTAAAGAGAATAGGGACCAAATCTTAGGAATAATAATCTAAGAAGCTGATTTGATTTTTTAAAAGGCCAGTACAAAAATCGAGTAGAAAAAAAGAAAAAAAAAACAACTAAATACAATTGACTAGTCACAATCATACAACGCTTTTAAATGGAGAAGACATCAGGAAGCTTCAGTCCTTGCCTTAATAGATAGGACGACACCGTGCTCACTGTTTAAATGCTACCATTATTATTCATTCATTACTATTATTATTTTTTATTTATACACTTGATAACTATCAAATAATCAAATATAAAGAGATAAAATAGCATCAAGTCCAAGGGTTTTTTTTTAATTTTTAAGGACAATAAAATAACTTAACTATATAAAAATTAGGTCAAGGACTAGAAGCTCATTAACAGAGTTTATTATTTTATTTGTTTTTCAATGGCAATTAAATAATTAAACTATGCAATAAAGATGTAAAAACACTATCTAAAAAGATTTTTCTACCCCTAAAACCTAGATTGATAAAATTGACTTCAAAGAAAAATCAGTAGTTTCATCGTGTAAAATGCAGCAATGAAACATTAATCTCTTTTAATTTTATATATAATAAATCACAATTTAGTTACTATATGCTTAATAAATAAACAATTTAGTTCATTATCTTTTATCTTAACCCGAGCATATTTATCATAGAATTTTTTTCTAAATTAATTCGGGAAAAAAACCCACCACACACAAGTTACAACACCTCTACAGACAAACTTAGAAAAACTGAAATCTAATCGATCCAAACGAGATGCACTATACTTTATACATTCTCATTGAGCAAACTCAGTTAAACTTTGATTATAGTCAAACCTAAATCTCCAATTTCAAATGTTCCAACTTTCTAGCCATCAAAAAACAAACAAGACAGAATTCTTCATAAAAAAAAAAAGCGTTTGGTTATCAATCAAGCATGGTGGGTAGAGTCTTTGAAAGCCAGAACCAGTTTATTGTTATGACCTATGATTCATCCAATGAGCCTGATGCGCTGAGAAATAGAGAAATGAAGATAATTTGAGAATTTTTAAGAAAAAATGAGTCAGGGATTAATTAATTAATAATTTACAAAACAAGGACTATATTATTTATTACTTGGAAATATAAAGACTAAGTTATAAATTGCTCTTAACTTAATTTTTACATTTTTTTTTATTTCTATTTTTGGCGTAAGAAAAAGTCAAACTCATCACCATAGTGATTGA
Source organism: Populus nigra (assembly GCF_951802175.1). Lineage (NCBI taxonomy): Eukaryota > Viridiplantae > Streptophyta > Magnoliopsida > Malpighiales > Salicaceae > Populus > Populus nigra. The sequence continues at coordinate 9,879,842 of NC_084870.1, read as the reverse complement.
TCATTACAAATTTTTTCTACTCCAAAGGGTTCTCTAGAACTAGATAGCCACCTCTGTATATGTAGGTCACTGTCAGAGATTTCCACAAATACAGACACTACGAGCTTTGATACCCGCACGGTGATGATGTAGACATTTTAAATAAAATATGGTTTTAATTATTATAATAAACAGTGATAAGATGATTAGAAATATTATATAGCAAAAACATGACATTCATAAAATTATTAGTAAATTATAAAAGTCAAGTGAAGAGAGTTAAATTCAAGTAAAACAAAAGTATTTATTGCTAAATATTTCTAATCAGCTTGCCATGTTGGATAAAAAAGTATTGATTAACTAAATGCTAGTTTTTTTTTTATAACAAAAAATAAGTGTAACTGTAAGCTATAAATATCTCCTAACGCAATAAATATCAAATATTTTATAAGATAAATAAGAAATGAGAAATAAAAATGTAATTGTTGCTGAATATATGAGTTCATAAAAAATAAGACAATTAGAAAGTGAGAATGATATAGTTGATTGTGATTGAATTAATTTTTGTAAAACAAAGAGATGGTGAAGCAATACAAAAGGCTAAATGATATTATAGATGCAAACATTTTCAAGTGATGAAATGGAGAGGTGTTGCTTCTTTGGAATTGCTGGTGTAGAACCGACATCATCTCACATCAAATATAAACAACAGAGCTGACATGTTAAGATGTTATAAGAAATGTTGAGAGTTTATAAGAAAAAGTGCAGGAATACAGGATTAAAACTGATAAACTACAGCATTGAAAAATAAGTTTACATGGAGAGGCATGAAACAGGAACATAACAAAAATATCTTGCAACATGTCCGTGCGATATATATAAAAAACACTTCGGATTAACCTAACCTTTGTCTCTCTCTTTTTTTCTCTGGAAAAAACTTAAAACAACTTTGTTTGTAGAAAAGGGTTTTTATTTGCTGGACGTGGCCACGAGTCAATAGTCACCATGTTAACATATAGGGGCAGGCCAGACTGAGTTTCATAATCATGGTTAATTATCTACATATTTTCTATGATTCTTGAGACTTTAAGTTCACAAGTCAATTCTGCAAAATCCAATAGCATACAGGGTAGCTAGATGCTTACATACTAATTCCTGAAACTTTGCATGTTATTTTGTTTGTAAAGTAAAAAAACTCTGACAAAAGTGAAAAACAAACCTGATAGTGTAGATTATTTGTAAACTAAACTAAAATGGCTCTAGCAAAATCCAATGTTGTCTAAGGTACAATGAAAAAAAGACAGCCTTGCAAAACATATGAAGAGTCCATTAAAATTAGGAAGAAGAAGAAAAAACCTAACTTTAAAAACACCGGATAAAAAGAAAAACAAAGAGCAATGAAATAAGCATGCAATTTTGATCACTAGTAACTAAATGAAAAACCCATGCGCACAAAAAAAAAACAACATTAAAAAGAGTAGCTAAAAAAAAAGACAAAAAACAATAAAATAACTTGAAAATTCTGATCACCAGGAGACAAACAAAAAGTTGTTGGAAATTAAGTGTTCTCTTGAGTGCAATGAAAAAAGCAAACCCTTCAAAGCAATTGAAAAAAAGCCAAATATCCTGTGAGTTAAAATAAAAATAAAAATAAAAAGCCATAAAAACTATAATAATTAAAAGAGAAAAAATGAACACATCGATTAAAGAAGTTGTTGGAAAAACAAAACTAGAGATGAAGGCAATAAAGAGTGCAAGTAAAAGAAAAGACAGTGGAAAATTGTCAAAGCATTTAATACACCATTATAATCTTGCATGTGCAAATAAATTTTTTTCCTACTGCAAATAAAAAGAGAAAACTCGATTGCAAAAAATTTTAAAAATAAAAGTGTAAACTTTCAAAGCATTTAATACAGAAATACAATGATATCGATTTTATAAGTCAAATATTTTCCAAGCTACATATAGCTACAGTTTTTTTAATAATATAATAATAACTATCAAAAAAATTGTTTCATGCAAAAGCAAAATGTTTTCCCCCACACGTTAACCAACAAAGAAAATTCTTGGGAGGGGAGGGGTGCACAGTGCTGTCCCCACGCGTGTTCGATTTCTTTTAATACATAAGCCTCGTGTTTTGTTGAGCTACCCATTGACTTTCATCTACGCACTCATTTTCTTTTAGATAGCCAAAACTCCTTTAGCACACGGACCACTCAAACTTGCAATGGCTACTGACAACACGGAAATATCCCATGATTTTCCAAGCTTTTTCAAGGTCTACAAAGATGGCCGCGTAGAGAGGTATTGGAATACTGACTTTGTTGAAGCAGGTGTTGATACAGAAACCGAGGTCCAATCCAAAGATGTTGTGATCTCACCGGAGGCCAACGTAAAGGCTCGTATTTTCCTCCCAAAAATCGACGGCCCAGCTAAAAAGCTCCCTCTTCTTGTCCACTATCATGGTGGTGGTTTTTGCTTAGGCTCACCATTTGCTTCTGCCTTCAAAACCTTTCTTTCAACTCTAGCCACGCAAGCCAGTGTCATTGCTGTGTCTATTGACTACAGGTTAGCGCCAGAGCATAAATTGCCAACTGCATATGATGATTCACTTGCTGGGCTTCGATGGATCGCTGAGCACTCTGATGGGAAAGGGCCTGAACCATGGATCAATGAACATGCAGATCTCGGGCGGGTTATCTTAGCCGGTGAGAGTGCTGGTGCCACCCTAGCCCATTACGTGGCAGTCCAAGCTGGCGCTGCCGGATTGGGTGGTGTGGCTATAAAAAGGCTACTAATAGTGCACCCGTATTTTGGGGCCAAGGAGCCAGATAAATTCTATCAATATATGTGTCCAACAAGTTCCGGGACAGATGATGATCCAAAGTTGAACCCGGCAGTAGATCCGGATCTGTTGAGATTGAAGTGTGATGCGGTGTTAGTTTGCGTGGCAGAGAAAGATAAGCTTAAAGGCAGAGGGCTGGCTTATTACGGAGCAATGAAGAAAAGTGGGTGGGGTGGCACTGTGGATCTTCATGAAACTAAAGGGGAGGACCACTGCTTTCATTTTTTCAATCCTAAGAGTGAGAATATCGGGCCCCTTATGAAGAAAATGGTTGATTTCATACAGCTGAATTGATTTTTTTCTTCTTCTGATTCTACTATGGAGGGACAAGTTGGTGAGTTTTCAATCTTCGCGCGAGAAGAGAAAATAATGGTTGAATAAAGGCCGTTTAGCTGTTTGGATTCTTTTACTTTTTCCTTTTTTTATTAAATGGTTGTACTTTTATAATAATAAATTGATGTGTCATTGTATTTAATGCATCTCTCTCTCTCTCTCTCCCCCCCGTGCTTGCCTGACTTCCTCGGTTTTTGGGGTATTTTTGTACTTTAGCATTTAAAAAAAAAGATAAATTAATACGGTGTAATTTTTTTTTAAAAAATAATGTAGTTTCACTGTGGTTAATGATATGAGTCAGAAAAAAAGAAAAACAAAAGAATTGATAATGGATTAATTTCAAAACTTGTTATTTGCTTGACCGTGAAATGTAGCCTCCGAGTACATTTTCTTTTAACTTTTCTTTCAAGTGTAATTAATAATGGATTAATTTTATTTTATTCCCTTGGAGTAATTATCCATTTTTTATCCTAAAAATTGTTTTTCTATCAATAAAAATTCTTCGTTTTCTCCACTTGGTTGGTTAGCAACGAAAGGAAAAAATTATTTGTTTTCCTTGATTGTTTTTTCAGATAAATTAGTTGAAAATTAAAACAATAAAATAAGACATTTACGTGTGTTTGAAATGATTTTTCCAAGTTGATTTAAACTATTTTTTATTTTTTAAATGAAATCAAAAGGTTGAAATTTTTAACTTTTAACTTGTGACTATAACTTATAATACATTCTTCTTTGAAAAGGTTATTCTAATTCATTTTTATCTAATATATTTCAAATTTAAATTATGTTTGGCCGTAACTTTTTGCAGATTGATTGAAGTCGTATTTTGAATTTCAACTCAAAGAGAAAAATCTACAAATATATTTGATTATGAATAATTTTTTACTTAAGTTCATTATAAGATTTTGATTTAATCAGAAGCTAAAAATTTTAATTTGTAAATTATGACTTATATCACATTTTTTATTTTTAAAAAATACTTTGAGTCATTTTTACCTTTTTTGCAAATTAAGTTATGAAAATAACATATTTTGTAAAAAAGAAGAAAGAACACGAAAATTGTTAATAATAATTTGTTGTCCTTTCACCTGTGGCTCGTATATTATTAGTCATCCCATCCCTTGAGATTTTTCAAGGATTTTTAATCCGATGTGACACATTCCGACTCTTTCTATATATATCTCACGCAGGTTTGAGGTGGCGGTGTTGATTGATATAGTGGGTTGAGTTTGATTTATAATTGAATTGAATTGAATTTTTTAATTTTAAAAAATATAGTTTTAATTATAGATATTTATAGGTTGAGCATGTTAATACTTTTATTCTTCGACAATTCTAGAAAAAAAATATTAAGTTATAATTACATGAAACTCTTAAAAATTAAAATACACATATTAGAAACAACATAAAAATTATCACAGTTTTTATATAAAAACAAAATAAAACAAAAATCATATTCAAGCATTTTACGAAACAGTTAAGATGCATATGTGATAAAAAAAATACAGACCAGCAAAAAAAACTATAAAGTGTTTTTTGTCTTTTTGAGTTTGTAATTTGTCTAAGAAAATAAAAATTTAACCTTAATTCTTGAAATTTTTATTTATTTTTTTATAATCTTTTGGTTACCAGAATAAAAATAAAATTGTAAAATACAATGCCACCTTATCACATCAAAATTTTAAATAAATAACGATAATTTATGTGAAAATAAATAATAAAGAAACGGGAAAGAGATTAAGAGAATGAAAGCGAAAGTGAGTACAAAGAAAAGAGAAAAAATAAAGAGAGAGTAGAAAATATTACTCATAGAAATAACCTAGTTATTTACATCCGGTTATATGGGTTAAGTTGAATTAATTTCAAACCCTTAAATTAAAAATAAAGCATTTGAGAAAGTGTAATTAAAGGACTCAATTGCGAAAAAAAAACTTTAATAAAAAAATAACAACACAATACGCTTTTGGGTGGTGTAAGAGAAAAAAAAAAGAAAAATAAATAAAGACAACTATCGCTGACAATACGATCACCTTCAGTTACAAGACGTCACTTCAAATGGAAGAGGAGTCAGTAGAGCATTTAAGGAGATGGCGGAAAGCCAGTTGTGACCACTGAGTAGTGTTGTCGCCTGCATGACTTGGACGTCACCCACATGCTAAGGCACAGAATACACTCGCCACCAGTTTTTATCATTTGAAAGTTAATACATCAAAATATATAAAAATATCCTCAATGACTTTCACTATTACAGAAAATACCCGTGTGCGTAGCTCAAAAATACCCCAACACACAAAGCTTTTTTTTTTTTTTTTTGTCTCGTCTAGGATTAATTTCGTATTTACACTGTACAATAACAATAAAAAACAAAAAAACCCCTTGTCCAGCCTGCCATGATATTTTGATCTGGGGACAGAGAAATAGTTTCACTGTTTGGAGGTTTGGGAAAGCCATGAAAGCTACTGACCAATTGCTTTAAATTTTGTTGATTTTAGGGGTAAAATAATATTTCTACACACGTGAAAACACTATCCTACCCTTAAGCTAAGCTTTACAAAAAAAAAAAGATAAAATGATTATTTTAACAGATTATATTGTGGATTGAAATACTGTAAATGACCCGCGGCTTCTAGAGTATTCGCTAATTATTTGAACAACAGCTCTGAAAGGTGGGTGGTATGGCGTTGAGGAGGAAAAGAGGGTGTCGGGTGGGTCCTATACTTGGAACGAGCAGGCCTTAACGTGGTTCTGTGGGCCTATTTACAGTAAGAAAATCATCTGATATTAATTATCAAATGTACATGGAGGACGTTGAGTTATTCGTGTGCTCCCAAGGGGTGGTGGATCTGGATGTTTCGGGCTTGGAGCACAGTGATTTTATTTTTTTGATAATGAAGCACAATAAAAAAAATATTTAGAAAAATAATATATTTAAAATAAATATTCTGAGGTGTTGACAAATGAGCGGAGAAGGTTTATAAACATGAAAATTAGGATCACACTAATCTCTGATAAATTCATTAAAAAATTCACCATGAGCATATTCTAATACTAAGAAAGTGTTTTTGTCAGGTCCCGGTAACAATTATTCTCGCTCATGTTTAGCACTTTGAGAGGTCATCACATAGTCCTCACAGCTGAATAATACGTGTCGTATTACTTGTATATGCTAACTGCGACTTTCTAACTTACAGATAGTATCTCGACTTGTTTAATTCTAAATTATTAAGAGTAGTTATTTTATAAAATATTTTTAATATTAATACATCAAAATAATTTAAAAATAAAAAAATAATAGTAAATTTTAAATTTTTTTAATACATTTTTTAAATATAAAAACAAAAAAGTTGTAAAAAAAAATCATTGTCGATTTGCTAATGAGAGGGTCACGCGGTCGGTCGAGGGCCTTGTCTTGTCATGTTCTGCAGACACTTCGGGTCAATCTAGGAGGTTTTGTAAGGGGTCATGCCAAATCCCCTCCCTTGTCTCTTTTTATTTGCTTCCATTTTTTAATTTCATTTAGATTTTTCAACATTTTTGTATAGAAATATTAATGCAACTCTTCATTCAAATTTATTTGAAAAATATTAAAAAAAACAACCGCAATCACACTATAATATTTTACGTTTCATGTTTTTTTATTTTTATTATTTTAGTGTGCAGTTTTATGAATAGCCAAAACTCGTCCACACATGCACCCCTCTCTTCTTTTTTCACTTAAACTCTTAAATCTGCGATGCTTGTAGGTTAAATCTTCAACATCTTTTATATATATTTTCTTGATGTATGTGATGTAATATATGGTAAAGAAAATGTAATACAATGGAATGAGACGATGCGTTAGATTTCTTTGTTTGGATACGAATATTCTTACTAATATAATGGATACTTTTTACAATGTCTTATTTCATTCCTTGAATTTTTTTGAAAAAAAATATTTATTTTATAAAAAATATTTGTATGTATGTTTATTTTATTATTATTATAAAAAAAATAGATTCTCATTTTAGTTGTTTATTACAGCTTTATGTATCTTTCAATTTATTTTTATTTTTTTTAGGTTTTTAGTTTAACGTGGGTGTCCGGACCAGATTGCGCGCATCTCGATTAATCCCACAGGCCCTGAAGTTTACGATCATGTAAGCCTCCAGTGACTATCGAGCAACCACAGGGCTCGAACCTGAGACCACAGAGAAAGCAAACCTCCTGGTCCCAAATTCTTACCACTGACCACCAACTAAATTATTTCTTTCAATTTATTTTATTAAATATAAATGTAGTTTTATATTTTTAAATAAAAAAAACCATATAACAAAAGAAATCAGAAACACCTGCAGCGTCTATCCTTATTTATAAAAGCGCAATAATTGAGGACTCCCACTCTCATGCAATTCCTCACCAATCATGTGCATCTCCTTATCACTCTGCCCTTCTTTAACAAGCGGTTCTCAGCCTTTTACTTATCACCATAGTACTCTCCTATCGTCTAGATCCACAACCAGCAAGAACTACCCTTTTTTGATTCGTTCCCGTCTTTCCATGGATTCAACCATACCTGAAGTTGCCTACGATTACTCTCCCTTCCTTCGCATTTACAAAGATGGCTACATAGAGAGACTCAGGGGCACCGACATCGTCCCTTCTGGATTAGACCCCAAAACAAACGTCCTGTCTAAAGATGCAGTCTACTCACCGGAGTTAAATCTCTCTTCTAGACTTTACCGACCACATAACACCAACCCTGATAAAAAACTCCCAGTCCTAGTTTACTATCATGGCGGTGGCTTTTGCATTGAAACCCCCTTCAATTTTCGTTACCATGATCACCTTAACAATCTAGTTGCGGTGTCTAACGTTATAGCAATCTCTGTTGATTATAGATTGGCACCGGAGCACCCTCTTCCTATTGCATATGACGATTCATGGACAGCTCTTAAATGGGTTGCCTCTCATGTTAATGGAGATGGCCCTGAGGAGTGGCTAAACTCTCATGCTGATTTCGGTCAGGTTTTTCTTGCTGGAGATAGTGCTGGTGCTAACCTAGCACACCAACTTGCTATGAGGTATGGTCAAGAAAATCTGTCAGGTATTGACCTCACAGGTGTTATCTTAGTACATCCATATTTCTGGGGCAAAGAACCTATCGGTCCAGAGGGCGAGAATTTGGAAACAAAATCAATGATCGATGCTATATGGCATTTTGTATGCCCTACATCAAGTGGGTTGGATGACCCTTTGATTAATCCACTTGTTGATCCAAGATTGGATAGCCTGGGGTGCGACAGGCTGCTTGTTATTATTGGCGGGAAGGATTTCTTGAGGGAAAGAGGATGGCACTATTATGAGAGGTTAAGCAAGGGTGGGTGGGAAGGTGTGGTGGAGATTATGGACGGCAAAGATGATGAACATGTGTTTCATTTGAACGATCCCACCTGCGAGAATGCTGTGGCTTTGCTTAAGAGAATCGCTTCTTTCATCAACAAAGACAAGGCCTGATTTTATCATGTTGCTTGGTTTCTGGCTCAGGTTTTTTCCTTTATTTGTCCATGGAATAATATGAGTTCATTGTACAGTAGCTCTATGTATTGCTACACGGGTATGTCGTCATAAATCAGCTCGTGGCCAACTCTTTCAGAAACATGTAGTAACACATCCGGAAAAATAGAAGAAGATGATTTTAGAACGATCATAAAAGAAATCTGAGCATTATTAGCCTTTATTAGAAAATGCCATCATTTGAGTTGTTGATGATATAAATTTGGAAATGATGGTCTAATAATAAAAAAATTTAATGATGCACGAGTTTTTTTTCTTGTTTGAAGGGGTTGGTTTTTTTTACTTTATTTTTTTATTCAATATTAACAGGTTTTCTACAGGTTTTTTTTATATATAAAGTACTGTCGTAAACTCGTAATAGTATTGAGGCATAGAATTAATAAAATTGTGTATTTTTAGAGTCTCATTGTAATGGTGTTCTTAGTTTTTGTGAATTTTTACCTGTAATAAACTTTGTTATTTTTTTTCATTATTTGTTTAAGATTTTTTAGTTAAATTATTTTTTTCTATTTTTTTTTATTTTCTAGTTTTTTTTGTTTTATTTAAGGAGTTAAACCTCTTTTAAAAGCAAAAAGAAATATACAATGATAAAATTATAAATTTGAGTTTTTTTATATATTTCTTTTAAAGATTTTGCATGTTAATTCTGAATGCATTAGCTCATCAATTGGCATCCCTTACCCATAGAAAAAAAAATACATGTATTCTTGTCGAGAATGTAAGTATTCTCATCAAGGATAGAAATATAGAATTGGGATATAAAGATTTTGAAAGGCCGAGCTGGCTCTTGCCACTTTTAATAATTATACTTTAAACTAAAAAAAAATAGATGTCACATCATCTTTTTTTAACATTGAAAGGTACTTTTTTGTCTGCCTCTTTTTCACTTTCATTTTAGATTTTTTTTTTAATTTTATTCTTTATTTTTTTTTAACTTTTCACCCAGTCTAGGCTGATCCACGTGGCAAAATTGTGCTAAGAAGTTCCTGTGGTGTTTGCAGTTGTTTAATGACATTTTATTTCGGTGTTTTACAAATTATTTTTAAAACTTTTAAATATTTTTATTTTTAAAAAGAATTAATTTTTTTTTAATTTTTTAAATATTTTGATGGAATAATATCAAAAATAATTTTTAAAATATAAAAAAATAAAATTTTAATATATTTTTAAATAAAAATATTTTAAAAATATTTCCAATCATATTTCTAAACAAAAAGAAATTTATGATGGGGTATAGGTTCTCGAGAAGGCGGGGCCATGTCGTCCTCTCCATGCTCATATCTTTGTCGAGAGGAAAAAGATCCTCACATCCTTCCCATAAAATTTGATTTTATTTGATATCAATGATGTATGGAGAATTTTGCAATAACAATATAAGGATATCTATATAGTTTATTCCGATTTTTAAAGTTGAGATAAAATTTATTATCTTTATGCCAATGATCTCGAGGGTAATAATGCTCAAACTCTCAAGACTCGCATGTTGATTCCAAATTTATACTTCGAGTTTAGCATCATCTTTCGAATAAAAAAACAAACTAGGTAATTAACTTGTGCATATAATATTTTTTAAAAATATAAAAAATATGTATGCATTGCTTATGTATTTTCTATATACAAGTAAAATCAAAACTTATATATGAGAATTATTTTGTTTTAAATATCAAGACGATAATATCTTTGATTGATTTGGGTTAATTTTAGTTATCCAGTTAAATTCACAACTCAAGTTATGGACCTAGCTAAACTTAATAATATTACTTTTATAAATTATTATTTTTAATTATATGATAATAAAAAAATATTTATTATCAAGCCAGACGCACATACCTGTGTAGCCCAGCACGTCTAGTCCTCTAAAAAGAGTTGATAAGTGTTGATTTTCTAGGTCAGATCCAAGTGTTTAACCTTAATTAAAAATCCAAAACATGATTATATTCGAAAGCTTAGTCTCACGCCTTGTGTTTTTTTTTCCAGACACTTCTTTTTTCTTTTCATTTGTTTTTCTTAATTTAGTAGACAACATCAAAAATCAAAAACACAAAATTTGTTGTTGCTTATTGTAATGTTTTTAGGTAACCCTCGGTGATCGAAAAATCAAGATGCGAGTTTTTTTATTAAGAAAAACATATTTTCAAGTCATTTTTACATGAAAAATCATAAAAATTACCATAAAACCTCAATAAATTACTTATCAATTCAAAAACACCTTAAAATCACTTAATAAAATGAAAATCTATCGAATAAAAAATATATAAATGGATCACACTCTATTTTTTCAAGCATGTTTATATATATATATATATATATATATATAAAACATCACCTGAACTCATCTAGTTAAATGAAATAAATTAATATTAAAATTGATCATTTTTGTTGCTTGATTGTATTCAATCGACACTTTTTATCTCATCTATCTGTGTCTTGGTGATATTTTCTTTTACTTGAAATCCAAAGACTAAATAAATAAATAAAATATGCTTTCTGACCAAAACAAAACCTCTAAAACTTTCTGATTTTCCATACATTTTCTTCTTAATTTATATTGTGATTCTTCATCTTTTAATTTCGTGTTTCAACTATTATTTAAGCCTTTCATCATTTTTTAATCCAGCAGTTTTTTTTTTTTTAAATTTCTCATGAGATCTCATTTATGATGTTTTGTAATGCCCATTTATGGTATTTTCAATAACTTGAAATGGAGAATTCGGTTGCTTGTGCGGTTGAAGGCGCTTAAATTTCAATTTTAACACACCATTGTTAAAAAAAACCAACAGCCGTTAAATCTTGTACTATATTATAACTATGGTAACAAACCAACAGCCGTTCTCTCCCGCGTCTTGCCTTCCTCCGCCCTCTCTACTACTCTAGAGATCTCTCCTCTTTCAGTCTAAAGAAGGACGCCGGCCAGACGTCACCCTCATTACTCATTGTCACTGGTCATCCATCAGCCCGCCACGATGTATTATTTTCTTTATCAGCTGGAAAATCAAAAGGGATGGAAAGAGCGAATGATCGGAGGGTGCGCGTGTTGTTGGAAAACAAAGAAGGAAAGAACACTTCTCTTTTTTTTTTTTTAATAAAAAAAGACCAATGAATCTGCTAGATAGACAAAGGGCACTTGTTCTTTGTTTGTTTGAAGCATGGTGAGTTTACATGTAAAATTTTATGGTGTTCGTCTAATAATCACTCACGTCCTTTTAATTATTTTCCTGATATATTTTTTTTAAATAAATTATTGCAAGCACTTAGAAAATAAAATTTATAACCTACTAAAATTGAAAATAATATATTCAGTTAATATTTCTCTTTTCCACTTGTAATCATCTTTAAAAAAATAATTCAAAAAAATAATTAATTTGATATTATTAATTACTTGTCGAGTATCATAACATTTTTCGGTAACAAATATTAATTAATCATTTTGTTTTAGTTTGAGTGTTTTGAGTTTTAAAATAGCTATTCATGGTAATATTTCTCTTTTTTCTTCCTTTATCCGTAATAATTGTATATACAAACAAGATTTTTATTGTATATTTTTCTAATACTCTCAACGTGACATGTAAACTCATTTTAATTTCTATATTCAGAAAACAATGATTGACATGTACAGTTATCCAGTTCAATAAAATTCCTATCCCTGATAAAAAAAAAATAAAAAAAATTGACTGTTGCTTGCACATACAAATGTCAACGGTGGGGATTATGTGGCGTTGCTTTTTAAATCTAAATTATATGTTCAAAACCCGAAACAGCTGGGTTTCTAGTACGAATTCAGTGAGTTCGTATATTCAAACCCGGACCAAGAATTTTCAAGCCCAAAGCCGAAAACCCACATGCTCACCGAAACACGCACGTATATATAACAGATGGCACCGGATCAGTTGTATATAAAAAAATAGAGAAGAAGAATTAATTTATCTATTAAATTCAATACAATGTTAAATAACAATAAAAAATTAAATCCAAATATTTGCATGTCGGAATAAAAATCTTGTACGCGATCATGGATGTATGAATTCTTTTCTCTCTCCTTTTTCCCTTAAGAAACAGCTATTGGAGTATACTGAGTTTATAGAAACATTAGTTTCAAACATAAATTTATGACTGAATAAATGGCATTGATTAAAATAAACTCGCCTCCACAAAACTCAAATAGATTTGAACAAAACAGAAATGACAACGTTTTGATCATTAACCGTTGAGCAATATCCCCTTCCACTGTATAAATTACCAAACCATTTCCATCCCAACATATATACCACTCTCCTAATCATAACTAGACAATCAAATTAGAAAATTGACCACACAAGGTTCTAGCCATGGCAAAGCTCAACATCTTTAATGTCGTTCTTGCATTGTTGATAGTTGTCGCACCAATGGTTCTAGCTGAAGTGGGGCTGAGTCCTTCGGCTGAACCAGGGCTTTACAGCTATGTCGAGCAATGTGTAGCCGTAACAGGAGCGAGATGTGGGGAGGAGATTCTATATGGCTCCTTTATGGGAAAGCCCGTTGCTCTTGAATGCTGTCAAAAACTCTTGCTGATGGGGAAGGCATGTGATGATGCATTGATGAGGGTTGTAATTCTCGAATTTCCAGAATACAATGGACACGAAGAAGAAGCTCTGGCAGGGAGCAATAAACTCTGGGAAGAGTGTACTCTAGCCGTGCAAGCTGCCTCATCTTCCCCTTCTAACTAATACAATACACACACACACGTATAGGCTTGAAGGGTTAGGTATTTCATTTATGTGCTTCAAATCCAATTCAACTTGAAGAATTACAACATGGTACAAAGGAAAATGAACACATCACTACTGCCCAGTTAGAACGCCTGTCTTTTTTTTTCTCCTCTCTTTTTGCAAAACAGATGATGTTACTGGCTTGTTTGTATTGGTTATTTCGTTTTGTTGGTGAGTCAAGTTTCCCTTCGATCAATATAATTTTAACAATAATATTTATTAGAATAATTTAAGATTTTATTGTCTCAACAAACATGTCCCTGCTTTTTTTAATTTATTTGGCATATAAAATCAACTACGTACAATAACATCTAATGATTTAAATTTAAAAAATATTTAAGAATATAATAGCTATTAATTTTTTCAAAAAAATATATTAAAAAAAAACCTTGATTTCATATCTACAAGATATTGCCTGTCTTTATCAAATCCAGTTAAATAATTTACTGTTGACTATCATTAATAATCGTGCGAGCCACTGGCTGTTGGTGACCGCCTTCTTGATATATTATTCGTTTCCCTGGAGATAGAGTTAAATATAATATAACTCCATTTTTGTATTTTAAAGAAACTAAGACGTTATTTTTTTCTGTTTTCTAGAATTATATAATTAATTCTTGTAGTCTTTAATTTTATTGTGATTTTAGATTTAACAGCTATTTTCAAATGTATTTTTTACTTAAAGATTATTAAAATTATTTTTTTAGATTTTTTTATTTTTAATAAAAATATCAATTTGATGTTTTTTTTTAAATACATAAAAAATTAAAGTGATTATACTCTTAAACAGTCAATTAAAAAAAAATTAAAGATAGTATATAAGATTGGAAGTTTTTAATAGAAAAGAAAAGTATTTTTGGAATAAAAACTCCTAAAATGAGAATGTTTAACCCTAATCAAATGGCTATTAATTTTCTATATTATATTTTAGACAGTTAAAGGATTATTAAATGGTTTCTGATCATGCAATTATTTCTTTGGAAGAATGGCTGGTGCTTGTAAGCAAAGCAATTTTATGTTTTTTTGGCAGATGGGTTGGTGTTCAATGCCTCTCTTGATTGGCTCAGTCCTTTTATTAAGGATGAGGCACCCTCTTTATGCACATCAATTCAGATTTATCCTTCTCGCTCCCAAGTAACCTTTCTTAAGTAAATCCTTTTTCTTTCCTTCTTTCTTTCGTTCTTATCAATGGCATCATCCCCAAATAATGAAATCGCCCTCAAATTCAGGTTCTTTCAGGTCTACAAAGACGGCCGTGTTGAATTATTCTATCCACACAACAAAAAGATCCCACCGTCTGATGATCCAGTCACTGGAGTCCAGTCCAAAGATGTAGTTATCTCATCTGAACCTCAAGTCTCTGCCCGTATTTTCTTGCCAAAACTCAAAGACCCCAACCAAAAACTCCCCCTCTTACTATACATCCACGGAGGTGGATTCTCAATGAAATCTGCCTCTTCTCCTGCCTACCACAAGTTGTGCAACCAAGTTGCTGGTGAGGCTGACTTTATAGTTGTCTCTGTGGAATATGGTCTCTTTCCTACCCGACCCATACCCGCATGCTACGAGGATTCGTGGGCTGTGCTCCAGTGGGTGGCATCACATGTTAACGGGAATGGACATGACCCATGGCTGAATGATCATGCTGATCTTGGGAAAGTTTTTATTGGGGGAGATAGTGCTGGAGGTAACATATCACATACTTTGGCTTTTCGGGTCGGGTCAATAGGGTTGCCCCGAGGGGTGAAGGTTGTGGGGGTGGTTATGGTGCATCCCTTCTTTGGGGGTACCAAGGATGATGAAATGTGGTTGTACATGTGCCCCACTAATAGTGGGCTGAATGATCCTAGGATGAATCCGGGTGTAGAGGATCTTGCTAGGCTCGGGTGCGAGAGGATGTTGGTCTTTGTAGCTGAGAAAGACTATTTGACTGTTGCAGCTAAGAATTATTATGAGAAGTTGAGGAGGAGTGGATGGAAGGGAACTGTTGAACTTGTCGAGAATGAAAAGGAAGACCACTGCTTCCATTTGCTTGATCTCGATGGTGACAAGGCTCGGGAAATGAGGCATAAGTTTGTCTCGTTTCTCAAACAAGACCAGTTCAATCTTTTGTAAAAATTTGTTGTCTATTGTCCTGTAATGGAAGTTTGTATCCTCTTTTCATTTAATAATTTAATGCAAGACGCTTAATTGCAGTTTATATGATTGATCTTGATGTGCAGAGAGCCTTCCAAGTGGTTGGTTATTTTATGGTTCACCGCGTGTAGTAGCCGAGGGGGGTTGGGATTCAATTATAAAGGTGCCCAGCTCAGAACAGCACGAAAACAGGGCATGAAAGTCCTGGTTTTCTAAGGGTCTGGATGACCCAATCCACCAGAAAAAAACGACCCGAAACAACGAGTCGGCCCATGCTTACAAACGAAACAGTAAAGCCCAGCCCCACAAATCTTATTTATATAAGCTGGGTATGCGGCCCGGCCCACATATATGGAAATGGATCCGGATTGGCTTAATAATATTTCAGAAAGATTCATCTTAGGAGATTGTGCCGGGGTTGTTTGTTTCCATCGCTCAACAATCATAGATTTGTCTCCTCCTCCAACGGATCACTATTCACTACTGGACAAATGTAGGTTCGGTGATATCTCTTATCGCTCAACAATCATAGATTTGTCACCTGTAGAGTTTTTCCAGTTACTTAACTACTACTCTTGTGTAGTGTGTATTTTGAAGTGTTTTTAGTTGTTTTTTAGAAATATATTAAATTGATGCTTTTTATGATTTTAATGTATTTATATTGAAAGTTAAAAAAATATTTTAATAGTTTTTTAAGAATCTATACCACAATATAGAGGCCTAATTAAATGAATGGATGGAAAAAAAGAAAAGAAGGGATAATCTTTTTATTCTTCATTTGATACTTCTGGTCGGTTATGTTCTCTATATATTGACGTTTCAACTCCCAAATCAATGTATCTTTATTGCTGCTTTAAGCTTTCTCTCCTCAAATGGGCAGCAATGAAATAGATCGTAAATTTCGATTCTTGACAGCATACAAGGATGGGCGGGTCGAAATACACTACCCGACCCAAAAAATCCCCCCATCTAACGACCCAAATACCGGGGTCCAATCCAAAGATGTTACAATTTCAACCGAACCACCTGTATCCGCCCGAATTTACTTACCTAAAATCCTTGACCCGACCAAAAAAGTCCCAGTCCTCTACTACATTCATGGTGGCGGCTTTTGCTTTGAGTCTGCCTTTTCACCACTTTTTCACAGCCATTTAATGGCATTGGTTGCTGAAGCGAATGTCATTGCCGTGTCGCTTGAGTACGGGCTATGGCCGGAGCGGCCCTTGCCCGGAAGTTATGTGGATGCTTGGGCGGGGCTCAAATGGATAGCATCACATGTCGATGGAAATGGGCCTGAGCCATGGTTGAATGACAATGCGGACTTTAGTAGGTTTTTTATGGGCGGGGATAGTGGTGGGGCTAATATGTCCAATTTCCTGGCAGTTCAGATCGGGTCCTACGGGTTGCCTGGGGTGAGGTTTATTGGAATGATCATGGTGCACCCGTTTTTTGGTGGTATGGAGGATGACGAAATGTGGATGTTCATGTATCCAACAAACTGTGGGAAGCAAGACCCTAAGCTAAAGCCGCCGCCAGAGGATTTGGCGAAGTTAGGGTGCGAGAAGGTGTTGGTGTTTCTTGCCGAGAAGGATCATCTAAGAGAAGTAGGTGGGATCTTTTACGAGGACTTGAAAAGAAGTGGGTATAAAGGGGCTTTGGAGGTTGTGGAACATGAAGGTGTGGCGCATGAGTTCCATCTCTTTGATCCTGCTCATGACAAGTCTCTAAGTTTGGTCAAAAAGTTTGCTTCCTTTCTCAATGAGGTGTAGGTCAAGCTTCTTCTTTTTTCTCTCTAGGGTGTGAGCAGAATATCCTCCTTTCGTTTCCCAGAGTGTTTTTTTTTTCCTGCCCTTCATTGTCATGGTCAAGACCTGAGGTCGGGGTGGGTCTTTGAAGTTTCGATTATAGCGAGCTCGACAAGTTTGTTCTAAAATTAATTTGCAACCTCGATAATGTCTTTTTTTTTTTTTTTTATTTACGTGGGGTGTCCGGGCCAGCTTACGCTCACCACGACTATTCCCCACGGCCCGCTGGACATCCTGCAAGCCCAGGAGCATGTAAGGCACCGCGGGGGTGACAGGCGTACACATAGAGGATCGAACCCAGGACGAGGGCGGAATAAGTCACACAAATTGACCACAGCAGCTAAACCCTCAAGTGCAGGTACACTCGAGGACTCGAACTCAGGACGCATAGGCAGGCCAAAGCCTGCCAAGGCCACTGAGCTGCAAGCCTCGTGTACCTCGATAATGTCTTTGCTTCTATTTGAAGGTCAAATTTAAATAAAATTCACCGTCAATTTATGTAGGCAAAATTAAGTTTATTACAAGAGCACCCACTAACCAATTAATTATAGTAGTGGAACCATGCAGGGGGTGATTCAATGGTAAAAACTTGAGATCAAGAAGTTTGTTTTTTTTGTAGTCTCAGATTCGAGCCCTGTGATTGCTCATATGATGGCCACTGTAGGTTTAGATGGTCGCTAACTTCAGGACCCGTGGGATTAGTTGAGATACACGTAAACTGATCCGGACATCCACGTTAAACAAAAAAAAAATTATAGTAGTGGACATTAATATTTTGTTCCGAGTGAACCTTCAAATGAAATAATTTCTCTGTGACGATGCTGAAGAGAAATAATGTTCGACTTTAATCACAACCAGGAGGAAACTCCGTTCGGGAAGTTCTGGCAAAGCATTGGAGGGAAGGAGTCTACGAGCATTTTTGGCGGTTGAAAGTTCTTACGAGGAAAGTTCAGTTATTTCTTAGAATGTTCATCATATTATTTTTTTAATCTTTTTCTTGGAAAACAAACAAATTTCATTGCTTAGTCGGCCATTAATGCTAACAGTGGTTCGAATTACATGGCGTTTGTTTATATGTAAAATGTTTTTTCTTATTTTTTCATAGTATTTAAATAATTAATGATATAAAAAATATAATAATTGTAGATTAATAATAATAATAATATGTTGTTGTTGAGAGTGAGACGGTGGTTAAGGCGATAACTAAAAAAATAATGAAAATAATGGTTATGATGATAAGATAATGGTAGATTAATCTTTAAAATATATAATTGGGTAATATTACTAGTATATTATTATTTATTAAATATTTTATCAAATTAAAAATATTTTTTAATAAACTAACTACAGAATGGTTATAAAATGTCTTATATTAACTAAATTTTTAATAAATATTTCATGAGAAGCAAGCAAAATTATTTTATGCGAATCAAACATTCCTTAACAAACACTTATGGACACTTGATAATTCCCAGGCAGCCATGTTCCACTTGGAAAATATATTATACTATACACTAACCATGCGATTTGTTTTTTTATTAGCATTTATGTTTGCGGTGAAATAAATATAATAAAATATTTGGTAACAAATCAAATTATATTTTATATTATAGAGTATATTAAAAAATTAAGTTTAAAATGCAGTTTTTATGAAGCAATTTTTACTTGTTTTTTTAACAAAGTTTCGTAAAACCCTGTTTATTTTTGCGTTTAAAAAGCGCTTTTAATATATATATATTTCTTTGCTTCAAATTGATATAATTTTGGTATTTTCAAATTATTTTGATGCGCTGATATCAAAAATAATTTTTAAAAAATAAAAAAAATATTATTTTGATGCATTTCCAATTAAAAACACTTTGAAAAACAACCACAATTATATTTTCACCAAATATTTTATACATGTTTTTTAAAACACGTAAACTTCAATTATTATTATTACTAAACACATATCTAAATCCAACTAAACATAACTAACTATACTTTTTTTAAAACCATAATTATAAAAGCTATTTTAAAAAATAAACACAGTATAGTCTAAATGAACGGTTTCGTAATAGCTCCAAAGACAAAGCATTGTTCACGTCTCCGTAGCGCTACAGTTGCATGAAAAATTTACCCCAAACCTTTGAGTTTTTTTTTGTTTTCTTTACATTTGTAACCTAAAAATTTATAGTTCTGTACTTCGATGTTCAAACTTTATTTTGTTATTTTTTACATTTTTATTAGATATAAGAGAAAAAAAGTCATAAAAAATAACAAGCAAAAAGAAAGTTGAGTGATCTCATTCTAGAAAAAAAAAATTAGTGTTAATAAATTTGTTTTTGAAAGGAGAGTTCAATGATAATATTTTTTTCCCTTATAATGATATCAAGAAAAGCATATTAGAGTTTATTAAGAGTTTTTAAATTCTGTTTGATTTTTTATTTTAGATTTTTTAAAGTAATTTAAAGGTGTATTTTTATTTTAGATTTTTTAGAGCTGGTTGGATTTATTATTGACTACAACATTGTTTTTGGTAAATACTATTAATAGCAACCAATAATTGTTTCTCAATCACAAAACAAAAGAAACGAACTGAGAACATATGTGAGTGAGTGGAATATTCATTTAATTTAACTTTGGTTCTTATTTTTATAATTATTATTTGTTTTTTTCTTATTATTTTTTTATTGAAATTTTTTATTTATCAAATTTGATCCTCATTCTTTTGATTGTTACTTATCTTATTTGAAATAATTTATGAAATGTTAATTATTATTATTTTAATTTTTTTATCTTTCAATTTTATTTTTTATTTGATCTCTATTATTTTGATTATTATTTATTTTATCTAAGATAATTTATAAAATTATATTTTTTTTCAATTTCATTTCTTTTCAACTTTTTAATTTATAAAATTTATTCATCATTATGTTAATAAACTTGAAAAAAAAAACATTAATAAGTTATTTTCCTGTTCATTTTACAAAACATAACCAAACACTAAAAAATATTTTTCAATTTATTTTTCATTACACTACCAAATATCAAAAAATATTTTTCTAAAACTTACTTTCTTAAAAAATTTACTTTTCAGCAAACAAACAATTTTCTTCTCTAAAAAGAAAGTCATTGCAGCCTCAGTTGATCACGGGAAAGCCCCAGAACAGCCAATCCCCAGTTGTCCTCCAGCGAGTGGGTGTGATGAGTCTTTAAATAATTCCAATACTGGTCCCGGAATAGCTATTCGAATCCGGGGTGCCCCAGCGATGTTATCGCTGTCGTGGAGAAAGATTTGTTGCAGAACAGGAGTGATGCAAGTTATTGACATTGACGTTAACCCTATCCCCAAGAAAATAAATAAGGACTGGTTTTTATTTTGCAAAACCATGTTCATCCTTTTAGAAAAACATTATCTTTACCGCTGTTCATTGTGTACATTCCTTTATCAGTTCCTCAATTTTTTTTTTGTTTTGATTTGGTCATCAAACTTCTGTTTCTTTTAATTTGATTCTCAAATGGTTTTTTTTGTTATCCTGGATTTTTTCATTCTCAATGATGTTGGGAAGGGCAGATTGAAACTTGAAAAAAAAAATATTTGATTATATTTTTAGTTTTTAGGCCAATTAAAATATGTTTGGTGGTTAAAAATAGGTTTAAAGGATGTGTTTTTCATTTTTTTGGATAAAACAACTTGGACCCTCATTTTCTAATCATCAAAGTCATCTTTAGTGATCTAAAAAAATATATAATAAACAATGCGTCGTTTATTAAAATTTAAGGTGAATAATATATTTTTCACCAAAAAAAAACAAGCACTCTCGAGTTTCCTTGTAGCCATGCACGCATATCCAACTCATGCATGTGTGTTTAATCCTTTAATTTTTTTTATCTTAACAATAATAATAAAAAAGAAATCTAATAGGAAATAAAATAATGAAGAATGAAAATTCTTCTTCCTCTTCCTTCACTAGCAACGAGTTTGACCGTTGAGTTTAATATTTAAATGAAGTGATAAATTATCATCTAGTTTTGTTTCTCTTGGTACACGAGTTTGTCCTCTTCTCTTGTTTTCTTTTTTCTTTATAATCGAAACTCGGAAGTGTCTATGTATTATTCACTGCTTACAAGCTAGTAAGAATTGTTGCAGAGATGAACAACAAGCGAACAGAATTAGAGAAAGATGCTGCAATGCAGAGGAAGAAGAAAATGTTTCTATGTATTATTCACTGCTTACATTCCCAATACTGTTACATTCATTTTATATCAACAGAAGGTGAGAAGCTTGGTTACGTATTCTACTCAACAGTAACAGAATTCAGTAATTGTCTAACCATATTAACAAACTTGCTAACCATTATATTCTCTATTCTCTTTGACAGGTGGCTGAAGCAGAGGTGGCTGAAGCAGAGTCTTTGATATCTTGACATTCCCCTGCAATCATATGCTTGGAGGAACCAAGCATAAGATTGGAACAGTGACGTCGAAATAAAAGAACGGACAAACCTTTAGTTAGTATATCAGCAAACTGATCTGCAGAAGAATATGCTATTGAAGCCATAGAATCTGGAAACATGGACCCTGCGAGTATACTTGAGCAGATTAAGCTTCAAATTGCTAATGTTAAGGAGGAATCTTTTAGCAAGAAAGAAATACTTGAAAAGGTTGAGAAATGGTTGACTGCATGTGAAGAGGAGAGCTGACTTGAGGAATATAACAGGGATGACAATCGATACAATGCTAGGAAAGATGCTCATCGGACTCTCAAGTGTGCTGAGAAAGCTCGCAATTTGGTTAGTAAAATACCAGGTATGGTGGAGGCTGTGGCTTCCAAAACCATGACATGGTAAAGCGAGAGAGACACTAAATTCCTCTATGATGGTATCCGCCTTCTTTCTATGCTTGAAGAGTACACCATATTACGCAAGGAGATAGAGGAAGAAAGATGGAGTCAGTGGGATTAGAAGGAACAGTTTTAGAGTGCAAGAGATAGAAAAGAAGAGAATCAAAAATTGAGAAGGAAGACTCTTGCAGGAAGTTGAAGATTTGAAGAAGAATTTTTTTCAGTTTGACAATATATCAAACAGATGATTATTATTATGAAAGAATTGGTTTTATAAGGTGATAATAATGCTAGAAACAAGATTAACAAGATATTAGAAGCTTTGAAATTGAGAAGTAGTCATCATTTTTAGAGTTCAAGAGACAGAGAGGAAGAGAATCACAGATTTGAGAGGAGAGTTGAAGAATAATTTTTTTTTTCAGTTTGACAATATATCAAACAGATAATAGGTAGATTGATTATTATGAAAGAATTGGTTTATTAAGGCGATAATAATACCAGAAACAAAGATTAGCAAGATATTAGAAGCAGAGAAATCATAGGATCACAAGATATTAACAATCTTAAGCTCTGATACCATGATAAGCTAGTAAGAGTTGTTACAGAGATGAACAAGAAACGAACATAATTAGAGAAAGATGCTGCAATGCAAAGGAAGAAGAAAATGTTTCTGTGTATTATTCACTGCTTACATCCCCAGCACTGTTACATTCATTTTATATCAACAGAAGGTGAGAAGCCTGGTTATGTATTCTACTCAACAGTAATAGAATTCAATAGCTGTCTAACCATGTTAACAAACTTGTTAACCATTATATTCTCTATTCTCTTTGACAGGTGGCTGAAACAGAACCTTTGATATCTTGACAAATGACAGATTAACTCCTAGAACGTTTTTATATATAAAATATATATCATATTATCCTACTACCAGCCAATTTTGGAGTAGGTGAGGTTTACAAGAACGCTGTGGCTATAGACGTGCTTCTCAAAAACAGATCAACTCTTTTCAGACATAGTACCATGTCGGCCAGTACTAGTACCGCTACATTGGTTATCACATTAATATCTTCTTGAACTGTTTAAAATTATATTTTTGAAAGTAATGATTTTTCTAATCAGATTTCCAAATGTTTTTTATTTTAAATAACACTTGGTAAGATTTTTAGGAAAATGAAAAACTATCTAGGAAATAAAATAATTTTAACATGTGTTTTTTAATATTAATTTTCCTCGCAGCCATTATTTTTATTAGTAATTATTTAATTATCTTTTTTTTTTTGCAATAAGATATTTATAACTTAACCTTTTAGTTTGATAAAACTAATCAATTATTTTTCATGGTTTACGACTAGAAAAAGAATGCGAACGACCACGTTCTACCAATAAAAAATGACATTTTGGTGTTTAAGGTTGGTTTTGGGGGGGTCCCATAAAAGTGGTTTTTGGTTTTTAATCATGCTATGAAAATGAGTTTAGGTCTGGATTTTTTGTAGGATTAATTTTAAGTCTTTAGGCATATTTGATGCCTCTCTAGGATCTGTTTTAAGTGAAATGATAATGAAATTTAAGTTTTTAGAATCTAAATAAACTATACCTTAAAAAAATATTTTATCTTTCTAGAATAAAATAATTTTTAATTAATATTACTACAATAAAATTTAGAAAATCACTGTATTATGTCTTTTTTTTTCAAATAAATTTTGAGCTTTTCATGGTAACATCGTAATTAATTTATAAGAAACTTATATAAATCTAGTATGCATATATTTTTTTTCAAAAATTGTTATTTTATGTTTTTTACAATACTAGTAATTATAATGTAATTGGTTATAACAGGGAAAAAAAAAGAAAAAAGACAGAATCACGTCCTCGAATAAAGTTTGTTACGGAACTGAAACAATCACATGCGAGCATAATGGAAAAGGACACCAAAACCCATGCCCAACTGGCAGCTATGAAACGTATCTGACGTTTTAAAGTCGAGGACCAACGTTCACGCGCGTTTAAAAAATATTTTAAAAAACATTCAAGTTTTTTTTTAAAATTTTTTATTTAAAAACAATTTTTAAAATTTTTTAGATTATTTTAATATTATAATATCAAAAATAATTTTTTTAAAATAAAATAAATATTATTTTGATGTATTTTCAAATAAAAAATACTTTAAAAAATAATTACAATCACACTTTCAAATAAAAAATATTTTTTTTATATTATAAAAAATCCTTATATAACAATTTTCTCTTTAAAATAATTACACGACAAACATAAAAAATAAAATTTGTATTTTGAAATTTTTACGACCAATATCTACCAGTTAATATCGTATCATATTTTTTTAACAGTAACATTATTTATCATACAACAATATTGATACAAGTATAAAATAAAAGAAATACTATAGCTTGGGTTTGTCCGAAGCAGGTGGATATGCTCATAATATAATAAAAGTATTAAGAAAAATATCATAAAAAGTTTCTTCGTGTCTGGGTTAGAAATTTATGTAACGATTTTTTTTTGTAGTTAAAACAATAATTTTAAAATTTAACCCGGCTGACTGACAGACGACTTAGGAGTTGGCTAACCCGAAACTGAATTGGATCGAGTTTAAAAAAAAATAAAAAAAGTCAAAAACTCAGGTGATCTGGCGGGTTGACCCGGCAAGATCCGGTCAAAAACCAAGTTAGAGCCTGCTGAGTATTTATTTTTTTAACTAAAACAATATTGTTTTGATTTATAAAAAAAAATTAAAATTGACCCACATGGCTCTATCAAAACCCATGACCCGACTCTTGAGTCGGGTTTAAAAACTCTAATTGAAACTTTGTAATCAAGTGTTATTAGTTTAAAAAAATATTAAATTAATATTTATTTTTAACGATATTGAAATACTTTTAAAATATAACATACAACCAAAAAAAATATATGAATTATATTATAATATTTTATCTAATAGTTTAAATTTTTAAATTAAAATGGTTATTTAATAAAATATTTTTTTTAGTGATTATTTATTCAAATCTTAACATTATTTTTTAATTAATAAAAATTAAATATAAAACAATATAGATGCATATAAGTTTTAAATTTTAAAAACATTATTTAAAAAAATATATTAAAAATTATATAAATTATAACATCTTACCCGGTAATTTCGTACGTGTCATTGATATTATGCTGTCATATGTTAGAGGTTGACAAAAAAAAATTTGCTGCCAAATTAAATATTAATTAATTAGTTATTACGCGTTATTTCGATCTATACAAGGGTAGCCAGCCGTCGGATTTTTTTGTCAACTATCTCCCTCAATTTCTTGAAGATAATCATGTTCGATATCCTCGATGTCATCTCTACTGGCTCAACAGAGCCTGACGTTGCCCATGACTTTTCCCCCGTTATAATGATCTACAAAGATGGCAGGGCAAAGAGACTCGTGGGCAATGAAATTGTTCCCCCTTCTCTAGATCCCAAATCAAATGTTCTGTCCAAAGATGTTGTCTATTCACAAGAAGAAAATTTATCTTCTAGACTTTTCCTGCCAAGCAACATCAATCCCAACAAAAAGCGTTTACTTTCATGGCGGAGGCTTTGGCCTTGAGACTCCCTTCTCACCCACGTACCATAGCTATCTCAACACATTAGTTGCAGAGTCTCAAATAATCGCCATCTCAATTGATTATAGAAGAATCCCAGAACATCCCATCCCCATTCTATATGGCGATTCATGGGCTGCTGTTAAATGGGCTGCATCTCATGCCGATGGGGATGGTCCTGAAGAGTGGCTAAATAGCCATGCTGGTTTCAACAAGGTCTTTTTTTGCCGGAGATAGTGCTGGTGCTAACATAACACATCACATGGCCATGAGCTATGGTGAAGAGAGATTATCCGGTGTTAATCTCATCGGGATTATTCTAGCACATCCTTTCTTATGGGGCAAAGACCCTATTGCCAACGAGGTTGATGGAGGCGAGACAATACGAAAATTGGTGGAGACAATTTGGCATTGTGCGTGTGCTACAACAAGTGGATGCGATGATCCTTTAATTAATCCGATGAATAATCCAAAATTGCCTAGCTTGGGGGGCAACAAGGTGCTTGTTGCTGCTGCTGGGAGAGATGTGTTGAGGGACAGGGGGAGGTTGTATTGTGAGACCTTGAAGAACAATGGATGGGGTGGAAGGGTTGAGTTTATGGAGGCCAAAGAAGAGGCTCATGTTTTCCATTTGCCCAACCCTACCTGCGAAAATGCTGTGGCTATGCTTAGAAAAATTGTTTCTTTCATACATGAAGAATAATGACTGGATGCGATTTGTTGCCTCTAATTATTGTTAGATAGCGCCACTCTTCACTTCTTTAATTTGAAGTAACCACAGCTAGAATGAAATACACTACCAGTATTTTATTTAATTCAAAATAATATTTACAAATTTAAAAGCGTTTGAATATTAGAAGGTTGGGAACAGTCATGAGCATTTAAAATCATTAACGTTGCCCTTTAAAAATGCCATCTTCAACGACATCCTCAAAGAACCAGATCTTTATGAAATATCAAAGACATTCTGGTCAGCGGAAAAACTCCGGAGATGACCCTAGATTGCTAGCAAGATAGCAACGGTGGGGGATATTCCGACCGCTGTCATCGGAATGGAGCGGAATCGACAGTCCCAGTTGAGAATCTGATTCCGACTATCAAAAGAAATGATTGCAGACGAGTACCTACACAATGCACGTCCACAAAAAAAGGACGACACTTGATATATTCTTCTGCTAATGAGGGTATGCTAGCTCCACTTTTTCTCATGTTTATTATATTCTGTAGATACAAAAAATTAACATGTTTTGAGCATTTAATTAGAAATTTAAATTAACAAATTTTAAAATGATTCTTTTATTCTTAAAAATATACATATATAAGAAAGATTTACAAGAAAAAGAGTAGATTATGCCTAAATATCCATGGCTTTATCTTTCAAAATACAAGTGACTTAAAATGTTTTTTTCTTACAAAATCTAAATTGAGTTGGTATATATTACCAACTTTATGAATAAGTCATTTAATTGATCATGATCCTAAATTCTTTAGATACGGGGAAAAATTAACTGGATTGTTGAGTGAATTTCATATAGTAAAAGCAGTAAATCAAATACAAAGGAAATGGATAGATCTACTATAGTAACGGTTACCTTATATCTAAGGTTTTGATATTGATATTGTAATTATTTTTTAAAATATTTTTATTTAAAAATATATTAAAATAATAGTTTATTATTATTTTTTAAAAATAATTTTTAATATCAGCATATAAAAATAATTTTAAAATATCAATAAAAATAAAAATAAAAAAAATTTCATTTTTTTAAAAATACAAAAATAAAAACAGTATTAACTAATCATGGTTTCCTCTTTATATTCGGAAGCCGTAAATTTGCAAGATAATCAATAAACTACATCTAATTCGGAAGCCGTAAATTTGCAAGATAATGGATGACCCTCCTGTAAACAATTATGTTTGATGTGACGTGTCAGTTCAACCATTATTTTGCTAATTTTTTGTTTTTTAACGTATTTTTAAATAATTTTAATATATTACTATTAAAAATATATTTTATTAAAAAAGTTATTTTAATATATTTTTAAGGCTCTATTTGGTAGTGCGTAAAAAAACACTTTTCAAAAATTTTAAAAGTTTTTTTGTTTGCTTTGAATTAGTATGTTTTTAATGTTTTCAAATCATTTTAATGTGCTAATTTTAAAAATAATTTTTAAAAAATAAAAAAATATTATTAGCATGCTTTTCTAAATAAAAAATACTTTAAAAAACAACAATAACCACCCTTTCAAACACCCTCCAAATAAAAACTCACTGCAAGAAACATATACATGTAAAGTACAAGAACGACAGCAACAGCGCGTAACAATGTTGGAATTAAACCCATGGTTACGAAGATCGGAGTACTATACTAACCCGGATCAAGAGACAAGTTACGAAACACGGCATCTATCATCATCCACCTCCCAGATATCCGTCCACGTCGCCATGAATGAGAGTTGAAAATATCTGCATTTAAATGGAAAAGTCAAAAAAATCACATGGATGACCCTCCTGGAAACCTATCATGATATGGACATTGACATGGACATAGCGACATACTGGTCAGCAAATATTAAATTAGCTGGGCCTCAAGATTCATTTTTCTCTAATGGGAAGACAAATAAAAACTTACGACGTCGTACTTATTGTCATTCACACTGAGAAAAAATACGTAGCCATTCATTAACGACTAATAAATATATATAAAAATAATCAAATAAAATCTCTGAAAGCTTAACCTGGTTGGAAATAGATGTATTCTCCAAATCATCATCAAGAATTTAAATAACGAAGAAGATGACACGAGAAATAATTTCATGCGAGCATTTCAGTCCAATATATGAATTGTCCCCTCAAGATGCAATTGTAGAGAGACTGAGTCTCAATATGCCAAAACTAACAAATAGATGATAAAACATGATAGCCTTCGATTAAAAAACAAAAACCTGAGAGAAACTCTCCCCATATCCTAGGCCTTGTCCTCATTCAGGAAAGAAGATATTTTTTTAAGCATAAGCCTAGCGTTCTCTCCAGGAGGAGAGAACAGATGGAACACATGACTCTCTCCTTTGGCCTCCATGATCTCCACTTCTCCACTCCATCCATTCTCCCTCAACTTTTCATAGTAGTGCCACCCCCTATCTCTCAGCAGATCCTTTTCAGCGACAGCAACAAGCACCTTGGAGCACTCCAGCCGAGCCAAGTTTGGATCGACAAGTGGATTAAGTAAAAGGTCATCGCACCCATTTGATGTAGGGCATGCCAGACGCCACAGACCTTCAACAAATGCTCTTTGTGATGATTCCCTGGGCTCATTACCAATAGGATCCTTACCCCAGAAGTATGGATGTGCCAAAACAATCCCAGCAACATTAACACCAACTAGTTTCTCTTGACCGTGTCTCATGGCCATCTGGTGTGATATATTAGCACCGGCACTATCCCCATTAAAAAACACCTTGCTAAAATCAGCATGAGAGTTTAGCCACTCCTCAGGCCCATCTCCATTAACATGAGATGCAACCCATTTGAGGGCTGTCCATGAATCATCGTATGCTGCAGGAAGAGGATGCTCAGGTGCTCTTCGGCAGTCTACGGAGACTCCTATAACATTAGCCTCGGCTACTAAGGTATTAAGGTAATTATGGTAAGTAGAAGAGAAGGCAGTTTCTATCAGAAAGCCTCCACCGTGAAAGTAAACTAGGAGGGGCAGTTTTTGGTTCGGATTTGTGTCTTTTGGAAGGTAAAGTCTACAAGATAGATCTAGCGCAGGTGAATAGACGACATCTCTGGACATGACATTGGAATTGGGATCAACAGGAGGGATGATATCTACTCCCAGAAGTCTCTCTATGTGACCATCTTTGTATAGTCGAAGTAAAGGAGAGAAATCTTGAGCAACTTCAGACATGGTTGAGCACTTGAAATTGCGGACAGAGGACTCGGTTATTTCAAAACATATTTGGAAAAGGCTTGAATAAAAGCAATCTTCCTACGGTTTATATTTCGTTTGTTACTGAGGTTGCTGTTATTGCGGTTTTGTTTTTAAAAAAATTATTTTATAAATAATATTTTTAGTTAAGATTTGTTTGAAAAGATATATATTTGGTTAAAATTATGATTGAAGTTGAGATTGAATAAAAAATAATTTAATGTGTTTTGTTAAAAATAATTTTCAAATTGAGGTTATAAAATAATTAATATATATATATATTAATTATTTTTAATTTAAATATTGTAAATTTAACTACTGTTATTACATCATGAAATAAATAATATTGATATTAAATATTTTTTATTATTTCATTAAACTATATGCAATGCCATCACATACGAAATCTATCCAACAATTAAATACTAGTTTTTTGAGTAAAACACAATTTTTTATAAATTTTTTTTATAAAAAATTATGTTTTACTCGAAAAACTAGTATTTAATTGTTGGATAGATTTCGTTACATACAAAAATCATTTTACAAGAACTATAATTTTCATGATTTTTTGAGCGTGCAATAAAATTAGGTAAAATATTATTAGAAATAAAATTGAGATTACAGTATGAGTAAATTTAATTCGCCTTAAAAAACAAAAAAAAAAATTGTTCACGATTAACTGCACTAGTTTTTCGAGGGGGAAAAACTAAACTTTTCTAACTAGTTTTTTTTAAAAAAACTGAACAATGCGACAATGGAGCCGTGCTCCACTGTTCTTTAAAAATATTCACGAGAAGCAGCAAAATGCTGCTTCTCCAATGACAGCAAAAATTATAGGGTCCTGCAAAGCAAAATCAGTTTTGCTTGCTTTACCAAACATTGATATGCATTGTTGTGGATGAACCTTAGTCACAACCACATTATCGAACAGTCACTCCATTACTTCCTCAAAACTCCTTTTTGTAAAATATCAAAAACTCCTTTTTATAAAATATTGTAATCTTAAGTTGTGACAAGTATAATATATTTTTAATTTAAATAAATATTATCTTTGTTACAATGATATTGATATTTATTATTTTTATCACAATTGTAATTAAGATAACAAATAATATTTATTTATTTTTTAAATTTAAAATAGTTTTTTTTTAATCAATAAAATTGCATCTGCACATTGTTTTTCAAATCACATATGCTATCTTTGATTTTGAGTTACATTTATCATCTATAATTTTATAAACTACACTATTTTTTCTATTAAATTCTCAACTATGTTATTTCCTCATCATTTTATTACTACCGTGATGCTTTGAAAAAGCTCCCTGTCCCAATGCTGTTAGATGCTGTCGACTCGCGATGGTAGGGACATTATAGTCATCTCCACTGGACGGCAATATATTATATAATGAAAATATTTTTATTCTTAGGTGAAAGTAGCTTGACGCCAGTTACAGGATGATGGTGGGTGAACGTTCTCGATGAGAAACAAAACTGAAGATCCTTCACTGGTAATTTTTTTTTTTAGTTTTATATGAGTGTCTGGACTAGTTTAAATATATCTCAATTAATTCTATAAGTCCTGAAATTAATGATTATATAAATTTCTAGTGGTTATCATATAAGTAACAATATAGTTCGAACTTGAAACCACAAAGAAAACAAACCTTTTAATTTCAAGCTTTTATCATGGAGCTATCACCTGAAGCTCTTATCATTAAATTACCACTTTAAATAATTATTTTTAATTGCATAAGAAAGGTGGACCGGAAGGGCCACATAAGCAGTAAAAATTCAAATGAATCACGATATATTTGAATTTCATTCATTGTTTCTGATTTTGTTTTTAGTGTTGTTGAATTTATATTATTAATTTTTTTTTAATAATATTAATAATATCATTATTGAAAATTTAATAAGTCTCCAAGATCAATATTTTTTTTTCACAATATATTCACTTTAAAAAAAAAGATAAACTTAAAGAGAAAATAAAAAACAAAAACCATGATCCACTAAAAATGACAAGAGCATCAATTCCTGATTACTGGTGATTCATTCACCGAGACATCGATAAAGTGAGAAGAAAGAGCAAAAATATTCGAGCTTGGAAAAATATAAAAGCATAACTTAAAAATATGCAAAATGGTCGAACTCAGTCCTTTTACCAGTTTTTCATGATGATTTAATTAATTTCTTCTAATACACCTCAATTTCCAATTAAACTTTACAAGCTCGCCTACACAAGAAAAAATAGAAAATACATTTAAAAAACATAATTTAAAAACTTTTAAGAATTTTACAATCAACTCTGGTCAGGGGATTGCTTATAATTTTAAAAGCAACAAGTACTAACTTATAACATCATAAAAAAAATACATGAACTAAACTACAATTTACTCTACTTATTATCTTAAGAAAATTTAGTTTATTTTTCCACATTGGGAGATTTGTGCATGCTTTGAAAAATGTTAAACATTTGTTTTTAATAGCTCATGATATAAGCCATTTTAAATATTTAAAAAATACCATCATCCATTTTAAATTTTCGTATCATTTTGCAAGAATACTATAGAATTAAATAAGGGGAATTTATTAAATAGATTCTTATATTTTCTTGGAAATATGATATCTGTAGCTGATTGAAAATAAAAGGTTCTTATTAATATTTCTTTTACTTATTCATTCATCCCTGAACATCAGTGATAAAATCAAATAAGTTTAATAATTTCCCCTTATAACTTAAAATAGATTTAATAATAATATATTTGTCATCTTTAATACAAACATGCATATCACCCGTGTTTAAAACTAATCACTGAAATGGATTCCACCCCTAAATTTGACTTTAAAAAATAATTAATTAAAAACTACTAAGTAAAATTAAGAAACTACCTACTATCAATTTACATAACTTACACATTATATTAATCGATCATATTATATTATTCATTTTAGAAAAAATATTAAATTTCACACAAAAAAAAAACATTTAAACTCTCGAAGTTCATATCTTAAGAAATGCATATATCCTAGCTGTCTAAATCAATGATATTATAATTATAATCATCGCTAAAAATAAATCTATTTCAGTCAAATAATAAAAGAGAAGTGGACATTCACGTGAAAAAAAAATATTTTCACATCCCCAAGTGCTTGGAAATGTGATCGTGCTCATTTTAACATGGAATTACATTCCTAATTTTGTGGAAAATATAATGCAAAGACAAGCATATTGTAAATCCCAGCCGGAATTTAAGATTTCCTAACCTACGTACGTACCAAACACGAGAATGTCATCTCAAATTCTTTCGTCCAAAAGTTATTTTGAGGGGTATTTAAGAGTAGGAAAATGATTGATTTTTAAATTGTTTTTTTATTTTAAAATTATTACATATTAAAATAATTCAAAAGTATATTAAAAAATAACTTTAAACAAAAAAAAAATCAAAACTTACTCCATCCTTATTTGAAAAGCAATACCAAACGGGCTTACTTCATGACTTTACCACCTACTTATGATCGGGAACTGCTCTCGTTAAATATGGTTGTTTTCGAATTGAACTGTCTCTGGAATAATCTCGTCGGTTGCGGAAAATTCCATAATCACAAAGAAAAAATGGATGTTTTTCCCAAGGCAATGCTTTTGGATTATTCAAAGGCATCGTAGAATTCTCCTTTCAAGAATCCTTAAGTGTGTCGACTGTCGATTATTGCTTTCCAAATCATCTTCCATTTAGAAAATGCAGATCTCGTTGCATTGTTTTACTCTCACATCCAAATTAAATACTAAAGAATTGATTATTACACATTAATTTCTAACAATATAAGGGCTAGCTACTGCTCAGCTCTCCACCTCATTATCTTCAACATCAGAAAAGGGCGACATATTTTCATTCATTTCTTTCCACATGGGCTCGAGTGCTCGACTAAGCGTGAAATTGCCCATAATTTTTCTCCCCATGGTATCATATATAAAGATGGCAGCATAGATAGATAAGTGGCAACGAAATTGTCCCCCCTTCTCTTGATCCCAAATCCAATGTCCTTTCCAAAGATGTTGTCTATTCACAGGAGGAAAATCTTTCTTCTAGACTTTTCCTCCCAACAAGCGTTGATGCTAGCAAAAAACTCCCTCTTCTACTTTACTATCATGGAGGAGGCTTTTGCATTGAAACTCCCTTCTCACTTACTTACCATAGCTACCTTAAAACACTAGTTGCCGAGGCTGAAATTATTGCCGTCTCAGTTGATTACAGGAGAGCCCCAGAACATCGAATCCCCTTCCCGTACGATGATTCATGGACTGCCCTTAAATGGGCTGCATCTCATGTCAACGGAGACGGTCCTGAAGAGTGGCTAAATATTCATGCTGATTTCGGCAGGGTGTACTTCGCTGGAGATTGTGCTGGCGGTAATATAGCCCATCACATGGCCATGAGATACGGTCAAGAGAGATTACCTGGTATCAATGTCGCAGGGACTGTTCTAATACATCCTTATTTCTGGGGCAAAGAACGTATTGGCAACGAGGTTAATGAAAGAGAGGCAGTACGAGAAGGGATTGATGCTATGTGGCATGTCGCGTGCCCTACGACTAGTGGATGCGACGATCCCTTGATTAATCCAATTAAGGATGCAAGATTGCCTAGCCTGGGGGGCTCCAAGATGCTTGTTTGTATATCTGGGAATGATGTGCTGAGGGACAGGGGGTGGCTGTATTATGAGACCTTGAATAAGAATGGATGGGGCGGAAAGGTTGAGATCATGGAGGCCAAAGAAGAGGTTCATGTTTTTCATTTGTCCAATCCTTCCTCCGTCAATGCCGTCGCTATGCGTAGAAAATTTATCTCTTTCATCCATGAAGATAGATAGCTGAGTATATATTATCTGCATGTAATCTATTACTTCAATTATTGGCTGCATCATACTATACGACTCTACATGTTATCTAATATTTCATCGATGAACCAAGATTTATTAAGAAATTATGTCCATGTAATTAGATAATCTCAAGTCCAATATAAAAGCTCACGAATATATAGACCTAAATCAATGGACATTAATTAACTTACCAAAAGTTACAAGTAGCTTAATATATATATATATATATATATATATAGTCATTGATCAAGTTAATTACACCGTATGTGTTAGTATTATAAATAATCATTAATGCTAATCTCCCACTAACCTATAAGTAATATGGATTAATTACATTCATTAACTCTAAACCAAAATATATATGACATAGATTAATCATGGTTTAATCAAATATGAATAATAATATATATCTTTTAATATAAGTTGAATAATACCCTTCCGTGGTGTAAAATAAATAAAGAAAATATAAAAAATATCACTAAGTACTATGGAGTAATATCAATTGTGTACCCAAATTATCTTTTATATCAATTTTATCACTGAATTATTTTTATTTTTCAATTAATTCTACTTTCCTACAAAATAACGTTACTTCTTAAAAAAAAAAAGATGTAGGAAAAAAACCCTTTAAAAATAGATGAAAGTTTTTAATTAAGAGTTTCTAAAAGTTTGAAAATAAAATTGATATAAAAAAGATATTTGATGAAAATATTAATTAAGACTACCTATATATATATATATATATAAAATGTAGTGGTATTCTTGAGATTTGCATAATTAATTATCATGTCATAAGTCAGCATTAATCGTGCTTTTAAATCAGTAGTTTGTCGTCATTTTTTACTCTTTATAAATTGTTTTCTACTTTTTTCATCATTTTTCCTTCAATCTACTAGATCTCTTAATACATGTCATATAATATCGTGACGCGTACGTACTCGAGGAATTTTCCTTCAATCCTACTAGAAGGAAATTATTATATACCAAATGGTTACGAAATCTTAGTCATGTTCTAGAATCCAAACGATCTTGATTAGGCTTTTTTTGAAACGTTAAACCCGGAAATTCTAAAGCCACCTCGGGGGGAAAAAGAGGGATTTTTCAAAGGCAATTCTTATGGGTTATTTCAACGTGCTTGTAGAATTCCTCCTCCACAAATCATATTTTACGTTTAGTCCACCAAGCACCATGGATGCTTTTAGGACCAGAATATACTAAATGTCGGAGCGTTGTCTGGCTTGCCTAATACGTCGGCATTAGTAAATCGTAGTAGGACCATCCTTTCTGAGATGGTAGTCGACCTTCATTAGTTACAAAAGAAAAGGATTACAAGACAGCTTCATGGTAATTCTCAAGATGGAGGGCCCTAAGCATGAAACTTCATTCCTTTTCACAGACTTTTCCCTTCTTGTTTTTTTTTCCTTTTTTTTTTTATATAAACAAGAATTAATCCGTTGATTAATATCCATGCCTTTTTTTACCGTGTTCAAAGTGATAAATCCATGCGATTCTACAATTTAGCCTGACCTTAAGTCTCTGTTGGCCAATAAAATTAATTAGTAAAGTAATTAGGCGCCAGTCAATTCCTGACGTTCTCCTGGAATTGCCGTATTTGACAAGCCTGAACGTAGAATTATAGCGTTTGATCAGGTTTGGAACTTCGACACTCTCACTTCAGAATTTCAACCCATCTAGAAGACTTTTATGATGTCATTGCTGTGTTAGCCAAGAATTAATTGCTTGAGGATTTAAAACCAGTATCAGGGAACACCGTATGAATTCAAATTCACCTTTGTCTCTGTCTTTCACCTGTCTATAAATTAAAGACCCTCCTCCATTCTTTTCTCATGCTACCACAACTTCATCATTTCTTGAAAAACAGAGGGAAGAGAAAAGACAAGCAACCATGTTTTCATACAATATGGACGCAGCCAAGGCTGATGTTGCCAAGGATCTGTCTCCCTTTATCATCTTATATAAAGATGGCAGGATAGAGAGGCTCATTGGCAACGAAATCGCCCCCCCTTCCCAGGACCCCAAATCCGATGTCCTGTCAAAAGATGTCATCTATTCAAAAGAAGCAAGACTATCTTGTAGACTTTACCTCCCAAAAGGAGTGGATCCCAACAAAAAGCTCCCTCTCCTAATTTACATTCATGGGGGAGGCTTCTGCGCGGAAAGTGCCTTCTCGCCTACTTACCATAATTACGTTAACCTCTTAGTCGCCGAGGCTAAAGTTATTGCTATCTCTGTTGATTATAGGAGAGTACCAGAACATCCCATCCCTATTCCATATGATGATTCATGGGCTGCCCTGAAATGGGCTGCATCTCATGTCAACGGAGACGGACCTGAAGAGTGGCTAAATAAACATGCTGATTTAAGCAAGGTGTTCTTGGCTGGTGACAGTGCTGGTGGTAACATAGCACACCACGTGGCTATGAGGTTTGGTCAAGAGAAAATAATTGGTGTAAATGTTGCAGGTATTGTTTTAATAAATCCTTATTTTTGGGGAGAGGAAAGGATTGGAAATGAAGTTAATGAATCAGAGAGAGTGTTGAAAGGGATGAGTGCAACATGGCACCTTGCATGTCCTAAAACAAGTGGATGTGATGACCCTTTAATCAATCCTACTTATGATCCAAATTTGTCTAGTCTGGGGTGCTCCAAGGTGTTTGTTTCTGTTGCTGAGAAAGATTTGCTAAGGGATAGGGGCCTGCTATACTGCGAGACTTTGAAGAAAAGTGGATGGGTTGGAGTGATTGAGACTATGGAGGTCAAAGGAGAGGGGCACGTCTTTCATTTGTTCAAGCCAGCCAGCGACAATGCTGTGGCCATGCTTAAAAAGATTGTCTCCTTCATACATGGCCAAAACTGAATATGTTTGTCTGTTCTCTTGTTTTCTTTCAGTGTTGTATTTGATGTGGCAATGGCCTTTATAGAAAGTAGAAACCCCACCCTTTACGTAAAAAACTAATAGAGCACTACCCCCAATTCTCAGACTAGATGTCTGTGCTCTTCTGGGAAGACAATTTTAGATTGTAACCTTTTCCCTTTTCCTTTTTGAACGGGAATTTTCTTTCAGTTTAAACAAGGCACGAGCCAATTATAATTGTTGGATGCAGTCCAGAGTTACAGAGCAAGCACTTAATTCCAAATCCCATATCAGAGGACTATAAATTATAAAACACGCATAGACTGGCTCACTCAATAAACATCCGCCATAAGTATAAAGAAAGTTCAAGATTTCAAAACCGAGTGGCGAAGTCAAGTCTTTGGAATTTCCTATCTCAAATACGGACAGCAAAGCTGGATTATCTATTAGAATTATCGTGGGGGCAGCAAGCGCCAAATTTAGTAGTATTTTTTTATGAAATTGAGAATGTGTCTAAAGGCAAATGGTTTTGTACCGTTATTTATGCCAACCCTTAGTATTCGTTGAAACACAACATTTTTTTACCATATAATTAGAATTATTGCTGGTTCTATGATACATCGATCTGGGTGTTTTTAATGAGATGCTTAGTCCTGCAGACAAAAAGGTGGAGCTCCTTTTGATTTCTCTCGTTGTTTGAGGTATAAACAATGGATTGATGAGTGTAAACTTATTGATTTGTGTTTCATGGGTTCTTGTTTTACTTGAGGGGGCCAGGAAGCTAGAGGTTATTGCTTGAAAGAATCGATATGTGCTTTTTGCAGTCAACTTTGGTTAATGAATTTCGATGCTGCCATGGTTCTTCATCTTCCTCGGATTAAATCTGATCACCACCCAGTTTGTGTGCTGGCTTGTAATTCTGAGCAGGCTGAAATGGGGGCTGCTTTGTTGGGTCTCAAATTAGCATGGCATCTTTGATTCAAACATATTATTCTGAAAATGGATTCGTCTCTTCTGGTGGCAGCTTCGAGTGGCGGTTCATCTTTGTACTACTTTGTTAAATCTTCAAGTTTCTCAGCTTTGATTAGGATGTTATTTGGATAGCCACTAGTACTAGGCTTTAGATCTTCACTTCACTGTGGGTTATATAAAAAACATATAATTGTATTAAAAAAATATAAATATTATTTTTGGGATGAAATATTTGAAACAATAATTAAAATTTTAACTATGTATGAGAATAAATTAATCGAACACCATAAATATTAATAAAAAAAATTAAAAAATTGGTGTGACTTATTCTACAAAGTGGAGAAACAACAAATTGAATGCCTCACTCAAATGATGATATGGTTAAAAAAAATACCTTTGACATTTTAATCTTGTGTGGTTTCAATTTAAATGTGAAAACAAAAATTTGTCAAATTTAAAGAAAACAAATGAAATTCATTAAAACTTATAAAATTTTAGATATGGACTTAACCAAGAAATCTAAATTGAAATTAATTAAATATTGAATGATGAAGGGTAAAAAAATTTATTAGTCTGAAAAAAATTATAAAGGAAAAAAAATGAAATCTAATAGGAAATAAAATAATTGAGGATGAAAATTCTTCTTCCTCTTCCTTCACTAGCAACGAGTTTGACCGTTGAGTTTAATATTTAAATGCAGTGATAAAGTATCATCTAGTTTTGTTTCTCTTCGCTCTGCAGTGCATTATTTTTTATTTTTTTTACTCTACTGAACTTTACTGTTGCTTAATTAGCTGTTGCAAATTGAGACTTTTGACATATGTTTACCTTTTTTCAGGAACCCTGTGGTCAGGGGCGTGCTTATGAAAAACAGATCACCTTTTTTCAGACAAGGACACAGTACCATGCCGGCCAGTACTGGTACTGTTATGTTGGTTGTCACATTAATATCTTCTTGAACCGTTTAAAATTATAGTTTTGAAAGTAATGATTTTTCTAATCAGATTTCCGAATTTAAAAAAAAAATAAAATAATTGACACTTGGTAAGATTTTTAGGAAAATGAAAAATTATTTAAGAAATATAATAGTTTTAACACTGTTTTTTAGTATCAATTTTGTGCACAATCTTTATCTAAAATAGCAGTACAATGCAAAAATTATAAAAAATGGATTACTCAAAACATTATCTAAAATAGCAGTACAATGCAAAAATTATAAAAAATGAATTACTCAAAACATACTGGGACTCTATTTTTTATATAACTTGTATTATTAGAAAAATCTTGATAATATAATTTTAACCCTATATTAAAAAATCACCAAATAAAATCATAATTAATCTTAAATTAACTCCAAATAAAACTCCTAGCCAATTACCACCTCCTTTAGTGGTATTGCAATGTGTAAATATAATTCTCTCATTAAATTCTTTTTAACAATATTAGATATATTAAAAATAAAGCCTTGTCAACCATTTTTTTCTTTTCTTGTTTTTTCTCATATCATATTAACTTATCTTTTTTTTAACTTATCTTTTTTTTTCTAGTTACTGGATCATGAATTTATCTCTGGATCATTTAATTATAAATTTTATCTTTTAATTATTGAATCTTTATAAAATTATAAGTTAAATTTTACATGTGTTAATTAATTTAAATAAAACATTAATTTTTAAATAACTTATTATTTTCAACAGTAGTTATATTCAAACTATTTTATTAACCATTAACTAATATCTAAATGGTGTGGGGGGAATCACTGTTCCCCCACACCTAAAAGCACTGTGGATTACAACAGTAATCCACGGTGCTTTACTTTTTTTTTCTAACTTTTTCTTTTTTTTCATTTATTTTTATTTTCAAAATTATTTATTTTTATTTTACTTTTTAAATATAAACCTGGTTAAAATTTTTACTTTGTAATTTTTTTTCTTAAAATACTGTGGATTGCTGCGATGTTTTTTCACATAGTTTTTCTTTTTTATTTTTTTATTTTTCAAAATTATATTTGTCGATTTTTTTTAATATTGAGCTGATTGAGAATTTAGTTTTGTAATTTTTTTATTTAAAACATTGTTGATTGCTACAGTGTTTCTCCGCATGGTTTTTTTAATGATTTTCTCTGAAATTATCTTTTTTTATTTTATTTTTTAATATTTAGCTGGTTAAAAATTACAGTTACAATATATGAGGAAAGCACTTTAACTTTCCTCGAAAATTACTATTGATTGCTATAGTGTTTTTCCCACATGGTTTTTTCCTGTTTTTGTTATGTTTTTCCTTAAAATTATCTTTGTCAATTTTATTTTTTAAATATTAAGCTGGTTAAGAATTGCAATTACAAGTAAATACAAGTTTTTCCTCACAAAACACTATGGATTGATACAGTTTTTCCTCACATGGTTTTTTTCCAGTTTCTTTTGTGTTTTCTTTTTTTGTGATATTTTTTTTCAAAATTATCTTCGTCGATTTTTTTTTACTGTTGAGTTGGTTAGAATTTAACTTTGTAATAAATCTTAATCAT
The DNA here is from genome assembly GCF_951802175.1 of Populus nigra. Taxonomy (NCBI): domain Eukaryota; kingdom Viridiplantae; phylum Streptophyta; class Magnoliopsida; order Malpighiales; family Salicaceae; genus Populus; species Populus nigra. The sequence continues at coordinate 9,838,843 of NC_084870.1, read as the reverse complement.
GTGGGGAAAGCATTGTAGCTTTGCTTATAAAACATTGTGGATTGCTACAGTGTCTATTCGTATGATTTTTTTTTGTTATAATTTTTTTAAATTATCTTTTTCAATTTTATTTTTTTAATATTGAGTTGTTTGTGAATTACAATTACAGGTCATTACAAATAAGATTAAATCATTTAGGGAAGCACTGTAGCTTTCATCACAAAACACTGTAAATTGCTATAGTGTTTCCAACATGATTTTTTTTCTTTTTTTGGTGTTTGTTTTGTTATTTTTTTTAAATTATCTCTATCGATTTTTTTTTAATATTGAGCTGATTAAGAATTTAGCTTTGTAATTTTTTTTCTTTAAAACACTGTGAATTGTTGCACTGTTTTTCCATGTGATTTTTTTATGATTTTTTCCAAAATTATCTTTGTCGATTCTTTTTTGAATATTGAGTTGGTTAAGAATTATAATTACAAAAAAGCTAAATCATATGAGGAAACCGTTGTAGTTTTTCTCACAAAACACTATAGATTGCTACAATATTTCTCTAAATGGTTTTTTATTTTATTTTATTGGGAAAAAAGCTATAGTTTTCCTCACAAAACATTGTCAATTGCTACAACGTTTTTTCTCATGAGTTTTTTTCCTTCCAAAATTATCTTTGTTGGTTTTTTTTTAATATTAAGTTGGTAGAGAATTTAGCTTTGTAATTTATTTTTTTTATTAACTAAAAAGCTAAATCATGTGGTGAAAGCACTGTATCTTTTCTTATAGAACACTGTAGATTGCTACAAATCATTTTTTTCAGTCTCTAAGTTTTTGATCACCAACACAATTTTTTTTTTCGTCATGAAATATTTGTTTCATCATACCTTTAATTTGCATTATTTATTTAGCGCTGATTTACAATTATAACACTATCAAGTGTATCTGTTTTATAAACCCGCGGCAGCACGTGGGTAAGTCATCTCATATACTTTGATAACTTGTGTTGTTTTTTAAATTTTTTTACCAAACTGTGTTATAATTTTAAGAAACACCAAATTTCCCAATACTTGTCCTTCGCGCATCGAGCACCTTACCCTTGAACCATCCCGTCATAATTACGTAATATATAATCATGCTTCCCCGTGTTAGTATGATTTAATCGCATAAATTTAATAATGCTGGGAGTCATTATGTTCATAATCTGATGTTGTTTAAAAGAAAAACAAAGAATTATACTATCTTGTTGATATTTGTAATTTACATGGTTGACTCTTTTTTTTTTTGCAGTAAGGTAATTAATAATTTATAACTTAACCTTTTAGTTTGATAAAACTAATCAATTATTTTTCGTGGTTTACAACTAGAGAAAGAACGCGAACGACCACGTTTTACCAATATAAAATGACGTTTTAGCGTTTAAGGCTGATTTTTTAGGGGGGGGTCCCATAAAAGTGGTTTTTGGTTTTTAATCATGCTATGAAAATTGGTTTAGGTTTGGATTTTTTTGTTAGGATTAATTTTAAGTTCTCAGGCATATTTGATACCTCATGAGATTTTTTTTAATGAAAATACAATGAAATACCTTGATTTTTCAGCAACCAAATCCACCACTCTAAGGGTGAGCAAAAAAACCGAATCAAACTAAAATCAAACCGGAAAAAACTGAGCAAAACCAGGAAAAATAGAGCCAAATCAGTTTGAACCAGTTTTTATTCTAAAAACCAAACCGAACCGAACCGAAAATAACCACCCCTACACCACTCTTGTTGTTTTTTTTTAAAAAAAATTATTTTATCTTTCTAGAATAAAATAATTTGTAATTAATATTACTTCAATAAAATTTAGAAAATTATCGTATTATGTTTTTTTTTTCAAATAAGATTTGAGTAACATTGTCATTAATTTATAAGAAACTTATATAAATCTAGTATGCATTTTTTTTTTCAAAAATTGTTGTTTTATGTTTTTCACAACACTAGTAATTATAATATAATACTAATAATTGTTTGATTATAACAGGGAAAAAAGAAAAATATGGAATCATGTCCTCGAATAAAGTTTGTTAGAACTAACACAATCACATGCGAGCATAATTGAAAAGGACATTAATAGCCCAGGCTCAGTAGACAGCTGTAAAACGTACTTGAAGTTTCAAAATCGAGGAACTGTGCACCCACGTTCACGGTTATATTATTTGTTTTTGTTTTTTTTTTAATATAATTTTTTTAAAAAAATTAATTTTTTTAATATTTTTAAATTATTTTGATGCTATAATATCAAAAATAAATTTTAAAAAATAAAAAATATTATTTTAATAAATTTATAAAAAAAATATTTTAAAAAACAATCACTATAGTACTTTTAAATAGACTTTAAAAATCAGTCAATTAAAAAAAATATATTTTTTATATTAGAAAAAATCTTTATATAACAATTTTTCTTTAAAATAATTGCATGGCAAGCATAAAAAAAATTAATATCGTATCATATTTTTTTAACAGTAACATTATTTATTATACAACTAGTTTATCTTGACCGTGTCTCATGGCCATGTGGTGTGATATGTTAGCCTCGGCTCTATCTCCAGAAAAAAACACCTTGCTAAAATCAGCACGAGAGTTTAGCCACTCCTCGGGCCCATCTCCATTATCATGAGATGCAACCCATTCAAGGGCTGTCCATGAATCAGCATATGCTAAGGAAGAGGATGCTCATGTGCTTGCTTTTTCGGTAGATTACTATTTGAGTTTATATTGTATATTTTATATCGTGTTAAAAAAATATTTTGACAAGCTTGCTACCGGGATTCAGGAGTTTTTTGGGATACTAGAATGGTAAAAATAATAATGATAAAATAATATAATACAAAAAATATTTAGAAAAATAGTATACTTTAAAAAAATACCAATAACATTAGTGATCAATGAAGAGCTGCGAGTATTATTTTAAATAGCAAAATTGTTCAACATGAGATTTAATAAAAAGAAATGTGAGAAGAGAGAAAAACGTAAAAAAAAAAAAAAAAGATTTATACAATTTATCAATATTATGATGACGACACTATAAATACTATTAAAAAAATCTCAATCAAATGAATTTAACAAAACTAAGGAAGGTTATCAACGATGAATGAAGTGGGTTATATAAGTGGTTCAAAGACAAGTGAGTCCCGATACATTTGGATGGCTTGTGTACCCACTTTGTTCATTGTTTGTGATCGTTTTTTATGTTATTGGATTCGTTTTATTGAAATCTTTTTAACGATATTAATGATGTTATCATTGAAATTTTAACATGTCTTTAAGATTAATATTTGTTTTTCACAATATGTTTACCTTTAAAAAATAAGACAAACATAAAGAGAAAATAAAAAATAAAAACCATATCCACTGCTCTTGAATATATATATACATATAATTTTTTAGGGGTCATAATCTTAATGCTTTTGAATTAGGAATTCTATATACCAAGCATTCTTACTGAAATAATTAGTTGATTCTTTTAGCTTTAAAAATCCAATACTAAATCTTTATATTTGCTTATAGCTCGGTCCTTTTACCAGTTTTTCATGATGATTTAATTAACCTTTTCTAACACACCTTAATTTCTAATTGAATTTCATAATATCTCCTGCACAAGACAAAATTAAAAAAAAAACATAATTCAAACTTTTAAAAAATTTACAATCAACCTTGGTCAGGGGATTGCTTATAATTTTAAAAGCAACAAGGACTAACTTATAACATTATAAAAAAAACATGAACTAAATTATAATTCACTCTACTTATCATCTCAACAAGATGAATCTAATGAAACCCGGAAATTCTAAAGCCACCTCGGGGAGGGGGGGGGTCCCACAAATCATATATTTTACGTTTAGTCATCAAGCACCATGGATGCTTTTAGGTCCAGAATATACTAAATGTCGGTGCATTAATTGGCTTACCTAATACGTCGGCATTAGTAAATCGTAGTAGAACCATCCTTTCTGAGATGGTAGTCGGCCTTTAATTAGTTGCAAAAGAAAAGGATTACAAGACAGCTTCATGATAATTCTCAAGATGGAGGGCCCAAAGCATGAAACTTCATTCCTTTTAACAGACTTTTCCCCTTTTTTTATATATATGTAAACAAGAATTAATCCCATGATAAATCCATGCGATTCTACAATTTAGCATGACCTTAAATCTCCGTTGGCCAATAAAATTAGTAAAGTAATTACGCGCCAGTCAACTACTGACGTTCTCCTGGAGTTTCCTAATTTGACAAGCCTGGACGTAGAATTATAGCGTTTGATCAGGTTTGGAACTTGGACACTCTCACTTTAGAATTTCAACCCATCTAGAAGACTTTTATTATGTCATTGCTGTGTTGGCCAAGAATTAATTGCTTGAGGATTTAAAACCAGTAGCTGGGAACACCGTCAGAATTCAATTTCTTCTTTGTCTCTGTCGTCTTTCACCTGTCTATAAATTAAAGACCCTCCTCCATTCTTTTCTCAGGCTACCACTGTACCACAACTTCACCATTTCTTGTAAAACAGAGGGAAGAGAAAAGAAAAGCAACCATGTTTTCATTCAATATGGACGCAGCCAAGGCTGATGTTGCCAAGGATCTGTCTCCCTTTATCATCTTATATAAAGATGGCAGGATAGAGAGGCTCATTGGCAACGAAATCGCCCCCCCTTCCCAGGATCCCAAATCCGATGTCCTGTCAAAAGATGTCATCTATTCAAAAGAAGCAAGACTATCTTGTAGACTTTACCTCCCAAAAGGAGTGGATCCCAACAAAAAGCTCCCTCTCCTAATCTACATTCATGGGGGAGGCTTCTGCGCTGAAAGTGCCTTCTCGCCTACTTACCATAATTACGTTAACCTCTTAGTCGCCGAGGCTAAAGTTATTGCTATCTCTGTTGATTATAGGAGAGTACCAGAACATCCCATCCCTATTCCATATGATGATTCATGGGCTGCCCTGAAATGGGCTGCATCTCATGTCAACGGAGACGGACCTGAAGAGTGGCTAAATAAACATGCTGATTCAAGCAAGGTGTTCTTGGCTGGTGACAGTGCTGGTGGTAACATAGCACACCACGTGGCTATGAGGTTTGGTCAAGAGAAAATAATTGGTGTAAATGTTGCAGGTATTGTTTTAATAAATCCTTATTTTTGGGGAGAAGAACGGATTGGAAATGAAGTTAATGAATTAGAGAGAGTGTTGAAAGGGATCAGTGCAACATGGCACCTTGCATGTCCTAAAACAAGTGGATGTGATGACCCTTTAATCAATCCTACTTGTGATCCAAATTTGTCTAGTCTGGGGTGCTCCAAGGTGTTTGTTTCTGTTGCTGAGAAAGATTTGCTAAGGGATAGGGGCCTGCTATACTGCGAGACTTTGAAGAAAAGTGGATGGGTTGGAGTGATTGAGACTATGGAGGTCAAAGGAGAGGGGCACGTCTTTCATTTGTTCAAGCCAGCCAGCGACAATGCTGTGGCCATGCTTAAAAAGATTGTCTCCTTCATACATGGCCAAAACTGAATATGTTTGTCTGTTCTCTTGTTTTCTTTCAGTGTTGTATTTGATGTGGTATTGGCCTTTATAGAAAGTAGAAACCCCACCCTTTACGTAAAAAACTAATAGAGCACTACCCCCAATTCTCAGACTAGATGTCTGTGCTCTTCTGGGAAGACAATTTTAGATTGTAACCTTTTCCCTTTTCCTTTTTGAACGGGAATTTTCTTTCAGTTTAAACAAGGCACGAGCCAATTATAATTGTTGGATGCGGTCCAGAGTTACAAAGCAAGCACTTAATTCCAAATCCCATATCAGAGGACTCTAAATTATAAAACACGCATAGACTGGCTCACTCAATAAACATCCGCCATAAGTATAAAGAAAGTTCAAGATTTCAAAACCGAGTGGCGAAATCAAGTCTTTGGAATTTCCAATCTCAAATACGGACAGCAAGGCTGGATTATCTATTCGAATTATCGGGGGGGGGGGGGGGGGGGGGGCAGCAAGCGCCAAATTTAATAGTATTTTTTATGATTTAATGAAGATTAATAAAGTTGATATGGTAGCTATTGTTGAACCTCGCATTGGTGAGGTTAATGCGGATAAAGTCCTCTCAGAGTGGATGCTCAAGGTTTTTCAGGTGGTTTATGGATTCTTTGGATCCTCAATTCATTGTACTACTTTGTTTTATGAAATCTTAAAGTTTCACTGTGGGTTATATACAAAATATATAATTGTATTAAAAAAATATAAATGTTATTTTTGCCATCAAATTAAAAATACTAAAATAATCTCATTTACCACATCGATCATTAACCTGTTAGTTTTTGTTTTTGTTTTTTTTTAAAAAAAGCAAGAAAGTGAAAGCACCGACCCCTATCCTCAGTGCACTGTAGAGAGGGAATATTTTTTACCATCTCTCTTAGTTTTTTTTTTTCCTTTCAATTCCTCGTTCTTTCTTTCTTTCTTTTTAGGCTCTTAACCCTTATATATATATATATAAAGCACCTATTCGCCTAACTGTAGCGTTAATTTACCAACCAAAGGCAATTAAAGTAAAATAATTTTCTTTGGTCCTAAATCAAACAAATAAATATAATATCCAACTCAAAAAACCCAACAACCACCTATCCTTCACATGTTTTTTTTTTATTAAAAAATAATATAAATTATATTTTGAGATTTTAATTAATAATTTAAATTATTAAATTAAAATAATTTTTTTAAAATAATATCATTATTAAAAGATAAATCCAGACCAAACACGGCCAGGAACAATCAGACCCATCAAGGGAAACCCTACCCCTTTGTCGTTATTCCCAACCTCATAAAATCAAACCTCTGTCGCCCCCAGCTGGCCACCCATCACAGCCACCATTCCCCTCACACCTGCTAGGCTGCTACCACGCAAAACTCACTGAGTCAACTCACTAAACTTAAAACAAAAGGAAATCCATCCTCAAAGTTAAACAAGATCTCAAACCACCCGCAACAAATCTATTAATCAAATTTAAGAATAATTATTTCTTCTCTTCTTATCATTCAACGTTCGTCGTAATGAGCAGACAATCCACTTGATGCGGCAGGGAGTAAGAATTTGATTTAAAGACAACAACCTTTGAAGTGTAATTGATAACAATGAATAATAAAATCTGTAAATAGAGAACTGCTGTGTTGATTACTTTCAAGAAAGTAAGAATTACATCAGAACAGGCAGAATCTCACTGCCAAAATATGGGAGTCTCTCCCATAAATTGGAATCTCTCCAATAATAATCTCAGAAAAAATCTCTCTACCATAATAGCAATTATTATAAGGCTCAAAGGGCCGGGCATGCTACGACCGTCATCAAATTCAATAGCAGTGTCACCATTATTCTTGGATTGATCATGCTGTTTTACAACAGAAACTCCATCAAACTCCTCTCCATTTGCATCACCCCTGCAACCACGGTCAATGGAGTGAAAGGAAGCCTAGCCATGGTTAATAAACGAGGCCAACTTCTTTAATAAGGCTTCAGCGGTGTCACAATTTGGGTTAAACAGATGAAACACATGGCCCTCTCCTTCTGTCTCCACAATCTCCACCTCTCCACCCCACCCGCTCCTCCTCAATGTCTCATGATAAAACAACCCTCTCTGTCTCAGCACATCCTTCTCAGCCAGACAAATTAGCACCCTGGTGCACCCCAGGCTAGCCATCCTCGAGTCAGCAGCTGGATTATATCTAAAATCATCTAATCCACTTGTAGTTGGGCTTACAAAAATCCACGACTCATCCACGCTATCTTTACTCCCAAAATATGGATGGACTAAACAAAGTCCCGTTAACTTCACTCCATTTAGATTTTCTATCCCAGCTTGAGCAGCCAAGTCATGTGCAATATTGGCACCTCCACTATCGCCAGCAAGAAAAACTCGGCCAAAATTAGCATAGTCCCTTATCCATTCTTCAGGACCTTCACCATTAGAATGTGATGCCACCCATTTTAGGGCAACCCATGAGTCCTCATGACATGCTGGGACTAGATACTCAGGGGCCAATCTGTAATCAATAGAAACAGCAACAACACTAGCTGCAGTGACAAGAGATGTCACATAATTATGATATGTTGCACAGAATGGTGATCCAACCCTGAACCCTCCACCATGAAAATAGATTAGGAGAGGGAGTTTGTGGCCTGAATTTATGGTGCTAGTAGGGATAAAAATACGTGCTGATACGTCGATTTCGGGAGCGATTAGCACGTCTTTGGTTGATACCCCATCTGTAGAATTGATGGATGACGGAACTTTATCGGTGCCGAAGAACCTTTCTACACGTCCTTCTTTGTATACACGAATATATGAGCCCCACTGGTGAATTATTTCATTTGAACTTGAATCCATGATTGAGGGAGTGTGTGGAATATATGGAGGAAGAACTGGTGGATGATCAATAAACGTGGTCGATCTATATATAAAGAGATTGACGAACTCAGGACAATGGAGCAATTAAATTAAAATTAAAAAACTGACCACAGCCAGGAATCTTTATAAACAATCATGACTACCTACCACCATTTTGGCTTCATGTGTTCTTAACAGATATCCACTATCCTTAATTTTGTTTCCCACGCTACATTAAATTATTTTTTGGGGGCAGCTAGTTATTTTACAAAACAAAAAACTAAAAGAACATCCTCTTCGTGGTTCATAAACCAGTATTCACGTTCACACACAAAAAATATTGTTCATTGTAATTTATTTTTATTATTTTGGTCCTTGTATTTTGTAGCAGCTAGAATTTTACAACTAATTTTTTTTTAAAAAAAATTATCATTTGAAATTATATTTCCAAGTTTTAATGTGCTGAATATGTTTTGATGCGTTTTACCTCCCTTGCCTTGTGTGTCGTTAAATGTTCCCATATTAAATTAACAATTAATTTTATAAAACAGACTTTCAATTTTTTTTTAAAAATAAATTAAGATATTAAAGATAAAAATTAATATAAAAAAAAAAACATTTCCACTAAAGGGACTCAAAGGTTTCACTAAATCCCTTAAAATTCAATCTTCTCATCTTTCATCCATGATCTTTTATTTTGACACGTTCTAGTTTTTAGAAGCTGAAAAGGAAAGAAAAAGTCATCATAAAAGTCAAAAAAAACTTTTGGGTGGTCAGATTTGAGGTTTAGAGGTCCATAAAATATCTTAAATTTTGGTTTTTTAGGGTTGAAGATCTTTTACCTCGATTTTGAACTCTGATTTGCAACGGCTAATTAAACAACAGTGCGGTTCTGTAGAGTCAAAAAAAAAAAAATTGCACTAATCTACAGTACTTGTGTCTAACTCGTGTTTCATATAAAGTGAAGAGTAGATGATACTTTATCACTACATTTAAATATTAAATTCAATAGTCAAACTCGTTCCTAGCGAAGGAAGAGAAGAATAATAATAATTTTGGTAGACAATAATTAATCACTTAATTTAAAAATTTAAACTAGTAATTAAAATCTCATAATATAATTTATATAATTTTTTAATATTATAGTATAGATTATTTTTTAAAAATATTTTTTAAAAAAATATATATATTAAAATAATTTTTTATATATTTATTTTACTTTTTACATCGCATCAAGATCATTAAAAATAAATATTAAATAGTTTTTCAAACAATTAAACATACTCAATTACAGTTTTAAATACAAAATAATCGTTAACTAAATTTCTAACCCAGACACGAAGAAACTTTTTATGATATTTTTCTTCATACTTTTATTATATTATGAGCATATCCAGCCTGCTTTGGACAGACCCCGACTATAGTATTTCTTTTATTTTATACTTATATCAATATTATTGGATAATAAATAATGTTACTGCTAAGAAAATATGATAAGATATTAACTGGATATTAGTCGTAAAAATTTCAAAATATCAAAATTTTAATTTTTTTTATGTTTGTCGTGTAATTATTTTAAGGAAAAAATTGTTATATAAGGATTTTTTATAATACAGGAAAATATGCTCTTTACATGGCCGACATTTCGTGATCGTCGGTGCACAGTTCCTCGACAGGTACGTTTTATAGCTGCCAGCTGGGCCTGGGTTATTAACTTCCTTTTCCATTGTGCTCGCATGTGATTTTTTCAGTTCTTACAAACTTTATTCGAGGACGTGATTCTGTCTTTTTCTCTTTTCCCTGTTATAACCATACAATTATTAGTATTTTATTATAATTACTAGTATTATAAAAAACATAAAACAACATTTTTCACTTTTCAACATAATCATATTTACTTTTCACTCCCTGTGATTTTTTTTCTATTTTTACATATTAGTCCCTGTAATTTGTAAAGTTTCCAATTTAGTCATGAAATTCGCTTTCTTTATGTTTCAGTCCTTAATAAGGAGAAAGTCACCGGATAGATTTAAAACTTACGTGTTTTCAAAATATCTTGTCTTTTCGTTTATTGAAAAGAAGAAGAAGAAAGAATTATGCATATTAGATATAAAGTAACGGTTAATGTTGTAATAGAAATTTACGATCTTTTTAAAACTAAAACATAATTAGATAATTGTTTAAATATCATTTCAATATATTTATTTAAAAGAATTTTACTATAAAATTTCAGTAAATATTATTTTCAATGAAATTCAACTGTGAGAAGCCATCTGAGACATTCAATTATCGAGGAAAAAAATACTAAATAGTAAACAAAATCATGACATACAAGGACAGCAAACATATTCAGCTATTTTGATTTGTGAAAGAAGCAATTTTTTTGAAGCATAGCCACGGCATTGTCGCCAGTAGGGTCGACCAAACGACAAGCGTTCCCCTCTCATTTAGTCTCTGATAGTTCCGTGATTTTCTGGCGAATGGAATAATTTTTTATATATATATAAAATAAAATAATAAATATATAAGCTTTTTAATTTTAATTTTTAATTCTAATTATAAATTAAAAATCCTATGACTATTAGTTGTGTCAATAAATAAAAAAATATAGTGTTAATGTGTCTATTTAACTCGTTTAGTTGTGGGTATACTAATTTTTTTCAACTAAAAAAAATAATATGTAGGTATTATTAAAGTGTTTTTTTACATCGGGTAAAAAATATAACTGTGAATCATAAAGTCTATACTTGTATATAATAAAGATCATAAGCATTTATAAAAATATATAAGATTTTAATCTAATTTTTAATGCAGTAAAAAATAAAAACAATGTTATAATTACTATAGTGAAACATCTTTTTTTTTAATATGTGTAAAATAAATTTTCAAAAACAAAACATGTGAAGAAAAAAGCATTAAAAAAATACAAAGGAATGAAAAAGAATAATAAAAAATGATATAAATAGGCAAAGTGTAAATAATAATAAAATAATATTTTTTTCCAAAAAGAGTGTAAAGAAAAACTAAAAAAACATTAAAATAATGAATTTGGCATGCAAGTTATAATTTATTAAAAAAAATCAGGCATGCAAGCTACTTAAATATGTTTTTTTACATAAAAAATTAAAAATATCATTTAAAAAGTCTATACAACCATTTAACTAAATAAATCAATAATAATTTATGTAAATAAAAAAAATCATTAGCAATATCCAATTACAAAACAATAAAGATCAGATATTTATTCGTTTGTGTTTACTAATATTTTAAAATAATTAAAAGATAAATCCATTCTAAAAATCTCATTACCTAAATAACAAATACAAACAAAAATAATTGAATAAACTGACAACATAAAAATATTACTAAAGGCCAAACACATGATAAATATATAAGGAATGGATACCCGCTGAAATAATGGAAACATATAAAAAGAAAAACCTAAGTGAACCCAATAGCCAACCTAGGTAGACAAATCATACACATAACCTAAGATATGAAATTGATACGATATCATAAATAACACAACAAAAACAATATCAACAAAAAAATTATTTAAAATAAATACTTCAAAAAAAAATATCGAAGCGAACTTCAAGCAAATCTTTTAGATTTATGAACTGAATCATGAAGGTACCATTTTTCCTTGCTTCGTCGTATTCAATACTCAATTATCTCATTGCCAATATCCTCCTATCTCCCAAAAAAAAAAAAAAAATTCAATCCACAAGATTAAATTACTGTATCAAGTTTCAAAAATAATCTCATGATTACTAAAATGACTATTTAAACATGTTATTTAATACTCTATAATTTTAAATTTTATACTTTACAAAGTGCGTGTGTGTGTTTATTGAATAATATATTTTGAAGGATCTGAAAATTTGTATCTGTAATTATAAGTAAAAGAGGGAGCTTTATGTTAGGATTGATCAGAAATGTTTTTCAAGAAGTATTTTTTTTTTGGGGTTAAAATTAGCATCACTGGATTGCTCCTCCATAAAAAGCAATGTAATTGTTTCTCTCTCCACTCCACTCCACCGCCAGAAAAAAACTTTTCATTGTCACTGTGCATTGAGCATTACTTTGAGCCGTTTATAGTTTTGTTGATTTTTGACATCACTATAAAAACGTTGACTTCATGGTCTTAATAACTCAGATCCACGACAAAGAAGTATCGTGAAAAAACCCATAACTTAGTCTCGTAGGCCTTTGCTCTTGTCAATCAAGCTCGGCCCACTAACCAAGTGAGGGTTTTTTTTTTGTTTTTTCCTGTCTCTCTCTCTCTTCTATGTAGTAAAAAAAACAGCGATAGATGATTTAAATCAAGATCCGTGTTTTAGATTAAGTTCCATTTTTATGTAAAAATAATTTTAAAATATAAAATAAAAATTAATTTAAATAAAATTATTATCTGTTAAAACATGAATACAAAAACAAACACGGTCAAACTCTAAAAAAAAACAAACAAACACGGTCAAACTCTAAAAAAAACTTAATTTCTAGCTCTAATATAGATGCATTGGATATACTTATGTGTCATGAAAAATATAAATTGTGAAGAAGAAGATTATACTGTAACCTGGCTATTTTCATTTCCGACTCTCCAAGCAAACTACACACTTTACCATAATAGAAGGGAACCACAGAAAGCATTTACTGCCATTCCAATGCGTTTCTGATCAAGTAAAACAGGAAAAGCCCAAAACGACACTCCAAGTAGCGTCCTTCCCTTTCTTTCTCCTTTGATGTTCTCCCTCTTCTCCACGTTGTTAAACCCCAAACAAAACCAGAAACCTTAACCCCCCCTCCCCCTCCATCCACGAAAATGGAGACAGCAATTCTCCTTCGCTCTTCCAACAAATTACTCCATTTCCCTCGCTACTACACTCCCCGCAACTTCTTTCGCCTTTTCTCTTCCTCATCTAAATCGCCACGCTCCTCGCCCTCCCCCCCACGCAATCTCCACCGTCCGATTAACCCCCTCACCTCTCGCTCCCTCCTTCTCCGCCGCCGCTGTAGATTACTCCCTCTCTCTGCCACGCCATACTCATCCTCTTTCCACTTCATCAAACATCACCTCTCTTCTTCCTCTCCTCACGCCATCGCCACCCAATGCACTCCAGGTCACGTGTTTTTCATTTTTTAAAAAAATTAATTTAATATCAGAAAAATGATAATTCGAGCTTTGATTGTGTGTGTGGTTGCAGATGTTAGCACCTTGCCTGACGAGGTTGCGGCGAAATATGGATTTGAGAAAGTATCAGAGGAGTTTATCGGAGAGTGTAAATCAAGAGCTGTGTTATTCAAGCATAAAAAAACTGGAGCTGAAGTCATGTCTGTTTCCAATGATGATGAGAATAAAGTTTTCGGCATTGTTTTTCGCACTCCGCCGTAAGCTCTTAGCATTATTATTAGTATTATCATCGTGTTTGAAGCTTAATTTGATTTTAAGTGGATGGAATTCTAGTGGTTTTGATTAAGAAAATGGATATTATTGAAATCTTTATTTTTTGTGATTGTTATCTTTATAGTATTTGACTTTCTTTTTTTTTGTTGCTTTAAGATTAACTTAGTGTCTAAATGGTGAGGTTTATTTGTACTTTAGTAGAAGAGCGTGGATATCATTGAAAAGTTTGAATCTATTATGATTGTAGAGGTGTTGAATTTGTGAAAGGAATTGGCTACGGAGTGTTTTGTATTTGAAAATTAAAATTGTTGTGTTTTATGCTCTTTGCAGTTTGGTTATTAGCGAAAAGTTTGGCTAAGTTTTTTTTTTTTTATAGATTCTTGAGAGAGGACCTGATAAAATTTTACGCCAGTCAAATTTTGTAGCAAAATTAGTTGACGTGCAAGCTACTGATCATGATTAATGGTGTAATGCAGGAAGGATTCAACTGGGATACCACACATATTGGAACACAGTGTGTTATGTGGGTCAAGGAAGTACCCATTGAAAGAACCATTTGTTGAATTATTGAAAGGAAGTCTGCATACGTTTCTGAATGCATTCACTTATCCTGACCGGACCTGCTACCCAGTTGCTTCCACGAACACAAAGGTAACAGTGAATTAGTAAATGTATGATATTGCAACTTTGGGTAATAGCCTTTTTTTATTTCTTTTGGATTTTGTTTAGATGTTAATACTTGGATCTTGTTTTTCAAAACAGGATTTCTATAACTTGGTTGATGTATACCTGGATGCTGTATTCTTTCCTAAATGTGTGGAGGATCACCATACTTTTCAACAGGAGGGTTGGCATTTTGAGCTCAACAATCCTTCAGAAGAAATATCTTATAAAGGTTGCATATTTTAAGAAATATACCCAGCTTCCTTGTTTTGCATGTAGTATATTCACCTTTATTGAGTTTATTTCTCCTTAATCCCAGGAGTTGTTTTTAATGAAATGAAGGGTGTCTATTCTCAACCTGATAATATTCTAGGACGGACTGCTCAGCTGGCAAGTTCCCTTTTCTCTAATTGTTTGATCTTTACTTATTTCAGTATGAAACACGTTGACTGCTTAGATGTTCAGTCATGCCTGCATGCAATCATTCACGAGTGCAATTTTGAGAAAGCAATTATTTGAATGCTATTAGTTTGATAATTAGCTCATTATAGATTATTTGTTTTATGGACATGCCTCCACTACAAATTATGTTATCTGTAGTAACTGTCACTCGTAACTTCTGTGCAGGCTCTTTTCCCAGACAATACCTATGGTGTTGATAGTGGAGGAGATCCAAAAGTTATTCCCAAATTGACCTTTGATCAATTTAAGGTCAGTCTCAACATCCCTGTTCTACTATGTGATTCATAAACTTCTGGATCTTTGATGGTACTCATCCATCTGTCTGTTTTAGAAAACATGAGTGTTTTCATAATGGTTTTTAGCTTTTAGAAGCTAGAAGCTTGTAAAACAATACTTATGTTTTTTGTTTCAAAATAAATTAGGACAGTGAATACTTCATTTTCCATTCACTGGTATGTATTACCAGGCACAAGAACTTTGACTCCCTGGTGTGATTTTCCCGTCAAGTACATCTGCTGTCAAATATTTTCAATAATGTGCAAATATTTATGCGTGAATTTATTTATTTATTTTTTGCATATGTGTGATCTCTGTTACTGTAGTGAGTGTGCTATATATGTTATTTCCTTATCTTGTACATGTGCTTATGCATGGTTTCATGAAGGATCAGTGTATTCTTGATCATGAATAGGTACATACAGGACTCTTTTCTTTACTGATTAAAATAATACAGGAGTTTCACGGTAAATATTACCACCCCAGCAATGCCAGGATATGGTTTTATGGAGATGACGATCCAACTGAGCGCTTACGCATCCTGAGTGGTACTGCATCCAAGTTCCATCTCTGTTGAGTTATGAAAGCATTGCATGCAAACGCTTCTTTTTCACTTAAATGCAAGGCGAACACATCTTAGAAAATACTCAGGTGATTTTTTCCTAAAGGGAAGCATTTGCAGAGCTAGAGGTGTGAAGGTGAAACGATGTGGACCATAATTGTCAAACTTTGTTCTCAGAAAACTAGATTGAAACCAAACTTTATATTCATTTAGTGGGTTTTGCCCGATGGAATTTGGCAACTGTTTCTTTGATTTTAATTTGTCTAAATATTCATATCATCATGCTTCATCATGCTATCATACAGTTTAAATAGAATGTGTTAAGTGTGTGTGTATTTACAAAGCCTGTAGGCTGGCCTATTGATTGTTCATGTCCCATTTCAATTTCTATGATCAATTTGCTTTTGAAATCTTAAATTGTTTATTTAAGTGAGGAATAGTGTTCTTTGTGTACCTTAAGACCATTATACCATCCACATTCATCTTGTATACTATCACCTGTAATATTCCAGCTCAGTAATTAGCAATTTCAGGATTCTGAGAAACTTGTACTTGAATTGTTCTCTCTTTCTCTCTCAGAGTATCTAGATATGTTCGATGCAAGTTCAGCTTCAAATGAGTCAAGGATTGAGCAACAGAAATTCTTTTCAGAGCCTGTCAGGATTGTTGAGAAATATCCGGCTGGTGATGGCAGTGATTTGAAAAAGAAGCATATGGTATGCCTTAATTGGTTGCTAGCAGATAAGCCCTTAGACTTGGAAACTGAGCTTACTCTTGGCTTTTTGGATCATCTTATGTTGGGAACCCCTGCTTCACCCTTGAGGAAAATCTTACTGGAAAGTGGTCTTGGAGATGCCATTGTTGGTGGTGGAGTTGAAGATGAGCTGCTTCAACCACAATTTAGTATTGGGTTGAAGGGTGTCTCTGAAGAAGACATTGAAAAGGTAGAAGAATTAGTCATGAGTACACTTAAGAAGTTAGCAGAGGAAGGATTTGAGACAGATGCCGTGGAGGCTTCCATGAATACAATCGAGTTTTCTCTCAGGGAAAACAACACTGGGTCATTTCCTCGTGGCTTATCACTGATGCTTCAATCCATTGTAAGTTTTGCATGTTTTTCCCCTCATTTCTGCAAACCAGTCATCATTTATTTATTTCAGATATCATTGACGTGGTTTTGGTTTGCAGAGCAAATGGATATATGATTTGGATCCCTTTGAGCCTTTGAAGTATGAGAAACCCTTGATGGCCCTAAAAGCAAGAATAGCTGAGGAAGGTTCCAAAGCTGTTTTTTCTCCTTTAATTGAGAAATTTATCTTGAACAATCTTCATCGTGTTACCATTGAAATGCAGGTATTCATTTTAGTCTGAAATTTCATTTTCTATATCTGATTGTACAGTAATTGTATCAGTGACACTGGGTGTTTTCTGTTTCAGCCTGATCCTGAGAAAGCTTCTCGTGATGAAGCTGCTGAAAGAGAAATTTTGGAGAAAGTAAAAGCAAGCATGACTGAAGAAGATCTTGCTGAGCTAGCACGTGCTACACAGGAGCTGAGATTAAAGCAGGAAACTCCTGACCCACCTGAAGCTTTAAGAAGTGTTCCAAGCCTCTCTTTGCTTGACATTCCCAAAGAACCCATACATGTTCCCACTGAGGTTATTGTTAAGCTTTTAGTGTTTTGTGCTTGAATGTCCTGCATATGACCATTTTGGGGACTTGTGCTTAGCATTTATACACTAACTGTAGGCTGGGGATATCAATGGAGTAAAAGTACTGAAGCATGACCTCTTCACAAATGATGTCCTTTATGCTGAAATTGTCTTTAATATGAGATCACTGAAGCAAGAACTTCTTCCTTTAGTGCCACTTTTCTGGTGAGATGTTGCCTTGAAGATTATTTCCATGGTCATTTCTTGTTGTGCATGTTTTTTTTTTCTCCTGTCTCCACTGTGAACATATGTTCAAATTTCACTTAGGTCAGGCTAACCGAACAGAAATCTTAAAACTTAACATGTGCCATTCTTTATCAATTTCAATGGCTGCGTCCTGCGCACTGTGTATTTCTTTGCAGACTATATAATCACATTTTCACTATTTCTCAATGCTCTCAGTCAGTCATTGCTTGAAATGGGCACAAAGGATTTGTCCTTTGTGCAACTTAACCAGTTGATTGGAAGAAAAACTGGAGGTATATCTGTTTATCCATTCACATCATCCGTTCAAGGCAGGGAGGATCCATGCAGTCATATAATTGCTCAGGGTAAAGCCATGGCAGGTCGTGTTGAGGACTTATTCAACCTGGTAAGTGCAGCTGAATTGTTTTGTCACTATATCCAGTTGAAGTGGCTTTCAAGCACTTCTGTCATTGTAGATATTGCAGTTGCCTTGTTTTTCCTAAAGGCGTCAGCACACTGGGAGAAACTTGATTATTTTTTCTCCAGTTCCTTTTGATGTTTTTCACTTGCTTGTTCCTGTTTGTTGAAATACTGGTATCTTGCATTTGAATGTACTGATTGGCGATGCTTTCTAGAATTTGGACATGCTTTCCTTTTTCCTTTTTTTTATTGTATGTCCTAGTAAATTCTCCTTTAATACCTGAACCAGCTGAAGAAACCCAGATGGCAAATTAACAACATTTTTTAATTATTGGTATTGCGTAAGCATGTACACTATATAGCTATAAGTTTACTTTCATGAAGATTGTTTTTTATTAAGGGTTTAAATGGTTTTATTTTATTTTATTTTTTTGAAGCCCACTTTTGTCTCTTGCTGCAAACATCTGTACTAAGTGACCTATTTTCTAAACTCGAGCTGACGCTTTATGTTTTGAAGTCTATAGCGACATTTACAGAATCATTTGCCTTGGGATGCAATGAATTGATGAAATGCTATTTGCTGTAGGTTAATTGCGTTCTTCAAGAAGTCCAATTTACAGACCAGCAACGCTTTAAGCAGTTCGTTTCCCAAAGCAAAGCAGGAATGGAGGTACTTATTCATACTTTTTTGTCTGTTGAATCAGAAATGCAATTGGGTCATTACCTTTAAGAACATAATCTCGATGTTCTAAAAAATATCTTCAGAACCGTTTAAGAGGCAGTGGCCACAGAATTGCAGCTACAAGAATGGATGCAAAGTTAAATGTTTCAGGATGGATTTCCGAACAAATGGGTGGTGTAAGGTTGGAATGTTCATCTTTTGGTTAATCTGTAATTCTTTGATTTCATCCAACAACCTCATATGATACAAGTGTTACAGTTCTAGGATTTTAATACATGTGCAGTAAATGATATACAATTTTGACATAATGCTAATTGCTTCACATGTATAAATAAATTATGAAAGATTCAAGTTTTGTGGAGAGCTTTCTTACTGCAAATGAAATGATACTGACACAACTCAATTGTTGGGGTCATAGTTACTTGGAATTCCTGCAAGCTCTCGAGGAGAGAGTTGATCAAGATTGGGCTGGAGTTTCATCATCTCTTGAGGAAATTCGTACATCCTTGTTATCAAAGAATGGCTGCTTGATAAACATGACTGCTGACGGGAAAAATCTCACCAACTCAGAAAAGTACGTTAGCAAGTTTCTTGATTTGCTTCCTAGCAAGTCTTCTGTTGAAGCTGCTGCTTGGAATGCTCGACTTTCTCCAGGAAATGAAGCTATTGTGATTCCTACACAGGTGAACAAATTATTTCCCTGTCTGCTGTTTCGTCTTCTTTTCTGGTTGCCAGGGGAAATTTCTAAACTTTCACCTTCTACAGGTTAATTATGTTGGCAAAGCTGCTAATATCTATGACACTGGTTATCAGCTTAATGGGAGTGCTTATGTTATCTCCAAACACATTAGCAATACATGGTTGTGGGATCGTGTGCGTGTTAGTGGTGGGGCATATGGAGGGTTTTGTGATCTTGATACTCACTCAGGTAAAACAATGAGACACAGTCCTTGGCATGGAGTTCTGATTACGCACTGTCTGGAACAGAAAAGGAGTTGTAATTGCTATAATATAAATCTAACCATTGGAATTCAATTTATGATTTTTGTTATTTTTGTAGGAGTGTTCTCCTTTTTATCCTATCGTGATCCCAACTTGCTGAAGACACTTGATGTATATAATGGAACTAGTGCTTTTCTACGTCAATTAGAAATGGACGACGATACTCTCTCCAAAGCAATAATTGGGACTATTGGAGACGTGGATTCATACCAGCTGCCAGATGCCAAAGGTTATAGTAGGTATGTGGAGAACATGTTTCAGAACCTTTTTTGACAGGTCAATTTTTTGGACACTCAAGACCTTTGTTTCATCATTAACCTTCCATCGTTCTACCTGGTTCTTATCAACCAAAACTCCAATCTTTTCTTTCACTGTTTTATTACCACTAGTATTAGCCCTTGAAATCGGTGGAGTCTTGGCATCTTTTAGCATTGGACCATCCTGTTCAAACAAATCCAAAAATTAAAACCAACATAACATAATCGAATAACACAAAGTGTGAAAGTCTATCTCAAACATAAACACGCATTTTTCTAGTAACTACAACCATTATCAAAACTAAAAAGCTTAAAACTTTAAGCTATCATCTATCAAAGATTTCATTGAAAATTTGAATCAGTGTGACATACTTTTAATACTTTACAGTTTGGAATATTTTAGTGAGATGGAGATGCAACCACGACATTGGCCCTGTCAGAGGCACTTAGAACTTCTACAATAGCTTCTTCCATTGTACGTGGGGGTGTTTGTGTGTTAGTAGGTTTGGCTGCTAGCTTCTCTGGTTGCCTTTTTAGGGTGTTTCTGTTATGATTTTAGCTTTTTAACAACTGGTGTACTCGAAACAAGGAAAATTGAACTCATTTCTATTTACCCCTCACCCCACCAAACCCGTACCTAAAAAATACAAAAACCAACATCTATGTGGAATCAAATTCTACGAGCCTGAAATTGGAAGTCGGTGGTTAAGTAAAAAAGACTTTAGGGAAATGCGGTTCTAATTGGCTTTTATTTTTTATATTATTAATCAAGCACACTAAAAAAAATTGTATTACATTGCTTTTCAGTTTATTGCGGTATTTATTGGGAATCACAGAAGAAGAAAGGCAAAAGAGACGTGAAGAAATATTGTCAACCAGGTAAAGATTGATGTTTATTTGCTTATTGTTTGCCTTGACCAAAAACTCCACTTGTATAATTACAAAAACATTGGTTGGTTATCACCCAGAATGGAGGACAGAGCTGGTTTCTTTTAAAGAAATGGAAAAAGGAAATAATGGGAAAACAGATCAGGCTCATATCATTTACATTACTGAATCCATTGATTTGAATGACTTTAATGATATATCATGAATGCCATTTTGAATATAGATTCACACCAACATTTGTGTCATTAAATCTGTTCGAGTCTTTCATGCCAGGTTAAAATCAAGACATTTTTCAAGATTTAAACATTTCCATCTTCTCTTTCCTTTTTTCCACAGTTTGAAAGACTTCAAGGAATTTGGGGAGGTAATCGAGGCTGTTAAAGATAAATGGGTTTCAGTTGCCGTGGCGTCTCCAGATGATGTTGATGCTGCAAACAAAGAGCGTTCCAACTATTTTGATGTGAAGAAAGCCCTTTAATGCCTCCCATATTGTATCTTTCAGGACAGATACTCTTCCCCACCCCCACCACAGCATATCAGATCAACTGATATCTCAATTTTTTCTTTCAGTGATTGACAACTTATTAACGAGTAGGGAATTAGAGGAGTTTTTTTTTTGCTATTT
This sequence comes from Populus nigra, assembly GCF_951802175.1. Classification (NCBI taxonomy): domain Eukaryota; kingdom Viridiplantae; phylum Streptophyta; class Magnoliopsida; order Malpighiales; family Salicaceae; genus Populus; species Populus nigra. The sequence continues at coordinate 9,817,324 of NC_084870.1, read as the reverse complement.
AAAACCCCAATACTGTACCTGTGGTTCCGTAGAGGTTACCTGTACAGTGTTGTCATTTATCTCCTTCAAGATGAACTTAAGAACTGTTACCATCCTTTTCTCCCTCATTTTAACAGATTGAAAAACCATTTCGAGAGGGTTGCTGCACTTGATCTCACCATGGATTCAATTTTTTCCTGCACTTGAATAACACACTTTAATGGAAAAGGAGATTTCATATTTTGCGTCACACTTCAATAATTGAAGTTTATCCAACTACTGTATGTTACAGCTTGTAAACGTTAGAACCTTGCCGAGTTATTGTAAAGATGGTGGCAGTAATTTGTGAATTACTATTTCGTATGTGGTCGGAGATGATGCTGTTCTCAGTTCTTTTATTGTTGTTTTCATTCGATGATTTTATAGAATGACCAGCCACCTTTTTTTATATTTTTGTTTAAATTAAATTTTTACGATATTAAATAAATATATTTAAACTTAACATAAAATAAAGTAGAATTTAATTGATAATTTAAAAATATTAATACTAAATTTAATTCTATCAATCATTTCCTTATATTTTAGAATATTTTATTTTGTGGCCAAACGAAAACATTTTTCTTCCATTGAAATAAAGAAAGAAAGAAAGAAAAGAAAACGAAAGAAAGACCCAGCCCATACAGATAGAAGGCTTCGGCCCATTTAAAATTTAAACGAAATGTGTACTGTGGGGTTTCGGAGAGAACAGAGAGAAACGGTTTTGGTTCTTCAACAGTGTAAACTTGGTAGAAACAAGGAGGAGAAAAAAGTTCAGAAATACCCACAAGAACCGTCGATATAAATTATTTCAAGATTACCAGTGAAATCCCTACTGAGATTCAGTTGCGTTTCAAAAACATGGTGTTCTTGAATTTCCTTTCCTACTTTCATCACCCGCCATCTTAGCAAAACCACCACAAGAAACAACGACCTCATTCTAATGAAATATTTCTCAAAAGAAGAGAAAGAGTTTTACCTTCTACACCCAGATGGGGGTTTTCCTGATTGCTATGCTGGAAAAAAAATTGTTCGTTTAAAAGTATAGGTTGTAATGACTATTGACGATGCTCAAGATTTTGGACATCTAGATTTATTATATATGATATTTAGTCTCTTTGAAAGATTAGAAAATGGCGGTCGAGGTCTTGTAGAATGATTTCTAATGATCTGAGGTGCTTTATTTGGTAGCTGTCGAGGTCTGCTTTTGTAAATGGTGCTTGTCATTGGCTTGCACATGATCCATTGAAGAGGGATGATGCATCCCATGTAATTTATACCATTTACTCTGAGGAATGGAGTGTTCGGGGATATGGCAATTCCAGATTGTTAAGGTGTTTAATAGAATGCTTTCGTTGGTCCCTTCCAGGACCTGGTCAAGGGGAAGAGCATTATTCAGTGTGGGTGAAGAAAGAGCACAGTGCTTCGGAATCTTGGACCAAACTTTTCAATATTGAACATTTGAAAGGGGTAAGAAGATTAAATGCATTTAGGAAAAATGACAAATGACAAGGTTATACTTTTGGGGAGAGGTGGACAAAGGACAATCGGGGTTGTGGAATATTTTTGTCGGACACATTTTATTTGGATACTTTTGTGGAGAGCCTCGTCTTTCTGAGTGAAGCAAGTGGAGTCTCGGTTGAGAATGACTCTGGTAATAATGCCAAGAGTTGGAAGTGTCAAAGAATCATTCTTCTTTCATAAGAAAGGGAAGAACTAAAAAGTGTAATGTCAGTAGAATCTGTTTCCCTTCGCTCTTGTTGAATATTATGCAGTGACTCAGGTTTCAGATGAGAATCACTTTTGTCCTTGCATTAAACTTGTCTTTTGGATTGTAATTTTATTTACCTTGACGACAGCTGATATCGTATTATCTGTTCAGTTTGATATAGAAAATTCAGTTCTGGGTTTTCTTTGATAAATAACCTTTTCTTTATATCAAGTGATTTCATTTCTAGGTTGAATTAAGAGAGACAGGTCATGATGTGATGACAAAGAGATATTCGTAAGCGAAAGGCATGATCTGAGAAAGAGATGATGTGGGTTAAAAAAGCATAGGTCCCTTGAATGTTTCATTTAATCTAGTGGATCTATCTAGTTCATTCAGCTTTAGATCTGTTAGATCAGATGCTGCAGTCGTCAAAACTCTTACTTAACGTCGGAACAGAATGGGGAGCTCGATTCTAATCCCCTTGCAGGATGTGATTTCAAATCTTCACTGGGTGGAATAAAAAACTTCACTGGGTGCCATCATTGCTAAATGCTATTTTTCTATCCTTTAGGTCTGTATAATATCTATAAAGTTCACATAGTTACTTGTGGACCATATCAGCTGGTTCCCTGGAGTTGGGTTGTCAATATCAAAAACTAATCTGAAACCCATCTAATTTATAAACCTGCCCTGTGCTGTTGGATGTCTGAGTTCCATGGTGGCAGGGGAAAGTTGGGGGATTTCGTTATATTTATTACTTCTGTAGGTTTTTATATGATTTTATTTGTTTTTATTAGACAACAAATGGCAGATCAACAGTACATGACATGTTGTTTCCATTGCCCAGTATCCTGTATAGCTCTGCATGTTCTTCAGTCTTCAAGCAGGTGTGGATATTAGAACTTTTGACATTATTTAATTTCCTGCATTGTTCTCAGAATCCTTGAGAAGGTTGTAATATCTGATTCCATAAGAAGTTAGGTTTAGTCGTGTCATTACTTTAACACCAGAAAATTAACGTCTCCGTGTCCCTCGTCTGTTTTCAGGTCTAACTATTACTAGTCTTGATAGGGTGAATGGGTTTTTGTTGCATCAAAACCTCTTGCCGTGAACAAGGGTTAGCTTTCTGCGGCGGGATCCGACTGGTTTTGGGTGTTAAAATATCTTCCACGTTCAAGCTCGTTGTTTTCCATAGACAATTCGCATGCCAATGGCTTGATTTATTATCAAGAGGCACATGGGTTGACCTCTTTTTAGTCAATGGCCCAGACGAAGAGAGAGAGAGAGAGAGAGAGGGGTCTGGCATGATCCTTGATTATGCATTTTTCAGGAATCACGAGTCAACTTGTGCAGTGTATCTTTCTCTTGCTTTCTTTTAACCAACATACGCATCCAATCATGTGCACATCACATGCAACAAAGAACTTGGAGGATTCGTGTAGATTTCCATTAATTTTGGCAGCCATGGTATCTCTCTCTGACATAGAGGGAGCCGGGTTTCGGACGGTGCCTTACAAGCAGGGGTTTTTCTACAACTCATTCCTGATGAGCCTTTACTTTAACTGCCGGAAAGAACAGTCTCCCTCTTGAATTTTCCTTGCTAAGGATCATCAATGGGTATATATATCCTATATATTTCGTACATGATGCATTAATTTCAGGGTAGGTCAATTGGCAGTGCCCCCATTAAATGACCATCTTGCTTTCTCTAATTGCCCGTGTGAGCTGAAACTTGACTTGTATGTAGTACAATGCTGCCAAAATTTCTGAATGCCCTAGACTGGTCTCTTTTGCTCTATGTGCTATCATGGAATTCTGATTTGAGGGGTCTATTAGTCAGCCAGCCTGCCTGCCTGCCTGCCAGCTTCGATATTATATGAAATAGAATTCACAGAGAATGCAGGCTTCCGAGCTACCATGGATGATGTTCCCTCCCCACAAAATGATTTGGAAGTACAAAAATATGGGGCATATGACCTGCATGTGATACATCTACATCGATATTTAAACGCACATTTCAAGCAGGAAATTAATAAATACAAATCTGCCGGCAACTCTGTACAATCAATCAATCACCATTATTCAACCACCAGTATGTTCCAGTAAATCTGGCAACGTTATTGCTACTTAAGTTATGTACATACCTTTTTCCCCTCTAATTTTTTTTTAGTTTAATGTAGGTGTACGAACTACCTTGCACGTACCTCAACTAATCCAACGGGCTCTAAAGTTAACGACCATGTAAGCCTCCAGTGACCATCATATGAGCAACCTAGAGCTCGAACCTGAGACCACAGAAGAAGCAAACCTCTTAATCCCAAGCTCTTACCACTAGACCACTACCTAGATAGTTACCCCTCTAATTTCTTTAGCTAAGTTATGTTCCAGTATGTTTTTTTTTTAAAAAATAAATTTAGAAGAGTAGCACAGTTCCAAGAAATTGAAAAATAACACTGTGTTATGGTTGGCATCTCATTGACTGTGATTTTCATAACAATGCAACTCAAAATAAAATAAAAAGTGTTTTTTAATTAAAAAAAAACAAATAATATTGATCTATATTAGATTTAAAATTAAACAGACCAAACAGAGATTTATAAAAATTGAAGGTAAGAAAAAAATATTGTACAAACTTTGCAATGCTTGTTCATAAAAATAACCGAACTAGAAAATGGGGAGAATTACATCAAGCGATGGCCTATTGTCTATGGTTTGAAACTTGAACTCTAACGGTATTGTTTGTACAAGAAGCAGAAGAAGAGAGTTATAAAGAACAGAGATTAGACATCGGAGCTTTCTTAAAGATTTTGACTAGATCGAGGAGGAAGATAAAGATAGCAAGTTGGGCACACACGCATGAAGAGAGATAATGCTTTAGTAGTAATAATAAAAAAAGTTTGTTGCACGTTTGTGGATTAGGAGGTAGAAGAATAAAGAGTGAAGGAAAGGTAAGACTGAACACTTTTGAATTGAATTAAAGCTAAGAAAAGTAATTAAAATTCAAAATTAATTCAAAATAATAACAAAAATAATATCTTTTAAATCTAAAATTATAAATGTTTTTTTTTCCAATTGTTTCCTTTTCTAAATTTAAAATTACATATATAGTCACTTGTATATATAATTTTTTTTATTGCATTGTTGAATCAACACAACGTAGCTATCAACAACACAAATGCAGATTATATATTACATGACATGTAGCTGCCCCAGTCTCAACCCTCATGAATGGCATCGATGGTCTCTTTTGGGGATTTGTAAGGGAACTTGCAAATATTCAGGTGAAAGAATCTCAAGTAACTTCACAATCCTAACAGATCTCCAGGCAAGGACGAGGTGAAAATGCTGGCCGACTGATTGGATGCAGAAACATGATCAGAGATTTGTAAGAAATGGTTATATATGTAGTTCATCCAGCTTGGTTAAATGGTGGAATTTAGCAAATCAGAAGGCAAATAAAAGAAGCCAAGCTCATATGGCACTATATTCTGCTTCAACATTTTGAAACAAAAGGTCTGTTCATCAATTATTGGTGAAATCCAGGATCAAATGCATGGAAGGATGTTGTTGGCCGCAAGCTTTGACTTGAAAACACTTCTGAGAAAGTAGAGATGCTTTAGAAATGATCAGAGGACCATTTCACTTTTGCCTGCAAAAAAAAAGGGGGCTCTATGCATTAATGGTATCACTTTCGAAGCTTTTCGACACTCTTTTTTCTTGCTTCACTTGGTGCCATGATCTTCTATGCCTCCAATTTTTATTTTTATTTTTTAAAAAAGTGGGCTATCTAATTAGAAAAGAAACTAAAGGTGGGCGACACACTTTTAGCCAATGAATGAATTGGAGGATAGTTTCAATGTGTCAGCAACTTTGAGAACTCATCAATATCAATTATTTACCAATCAGTATCAAGACGTGCAGTGGATCTGTTACCATACTTGGGAGCCAATTGTATAGCATTTGGCGTTTGCCCATGAAACAGCACATGAATACAAGGCCGCGAGAGTTTACTTTACCAGGAAATTCTATTTTTGATAATGACCTTGTTCAGAAGCTGAAGGCCTGTGACATTCAACAGACCTGCTAGTTTTATGTCTCGAGGCTGATACCTGCAGCTCTATATGGGTTTTTTTTCCCTCATCCACCATTGTCCACCTACCTTCTATCCAAAAACTTTTGGGGGCACACATCTAGTGTTCAAGTCCAAAATAATTTAATGAACAGAAGAGTCCAGGATGACACAGCGGTAGAATTTTTGGAAATGTGCACCGGATTATCGTTGCATCCCGGGCTAGAAGAATCAAGCAACCATTTGCTCTAGCATGACTTAATTATGATTATTTTTGCGCTTGTAATTGTGTTTTCGGTGTGTTTAGCTTGAAAACATATTTATGGTTTTTAATATTTTTTAATAATTGTAATATATTGATATTGATAATAAAAAAAATTATTTAAATTTATTTTCAAGAGAAAGAACACTTTTTTAAAAAGTATCCTCTACATGTTACAAAACCAAACCCATTCTAGATTATATTTGGTATGATTTTATTTAATATATTATCAACATGTTAGAAATAATAAACTCTTGACTTTATAGTTTATACTACATTAATTCATTCTTCAAAAACAAGTTGTTTTAAGTTATTTTTATTAAATATGTTTCTAACTTGGAGTTATTTTAATTCATTTCTATCATAATTTATTTATGAAAAATAAATTTCAAGTTCTAATTGAAAATCAAGAGTCATAATTCAAGAACCATATATGTCAAATAAATCTCAAATGCTAAAGAAGAAGGAAGTAAAGATAATAAATAATTTATTTTTTCAAAGGAAATGATTATTTATTTATCCTCGTACTCACCGGGGACAAGAACATGTGTGCGATTTTGTTATGTATGTTCGGAATTTGAGTTGATAGTATAGCTCTTCTATCCAATTGACAATCAATCAAAGGATGGATCGATGAAATTGGACGTAAAAGTAAATTTATAACGGATTTAACAGTGATATCGAATAAAGTATAGTATTATACTTCATTCTTCTCGCTCACATGTCCTTATTGACATCCTCTCATGAATAAATAGCTACCATATACTCTGGACATGAATTTTCTCGGACAAATATATAGTTAAGACATTAATTTAAGAATGTTAAGTAGTGTAAATAAAAACTAGATTTTTCGAGCTCTAAGATATATAATAACGTATAGCATGTGAAAGGCTATACGTACGGTTATAACATATACAAGGGAGACTTTTGAGGTGGAAAATGGAAGCAATATCAGTTCATCCATCCAAATCAAAGTTTCTTTTATTTAGGGATAAATTAAAAGACGAGAAAGTACATGCGCTTCCTTCTTCTATATCTCGGAGTTCAAATCAATCAATCTTCACAAATTATACGATAAATTCCATGAAGCTACGATTAGAAAATAATATTAAAGAAACACTAGGAAACACTAAAATCTTTGTTTTTTCTGTCCTGAGATATAAAAAATGATAAACCATTTCAATTTAGTTGTACTTATTTGTTTTTTTTTTCTTTTCCCTTGATAATTTCTTAAATGTTTATTTAATTTTTTTTTATTAACATAGATATTCAAATTAATTTGTGTATATCTTGAGTAAATATTTACTTAATTGATCACATGGTATATGTTATTCTTAACAATCTTGATAGACTTGTAGAGTAATTTTGCAAGATTTGAACTTGATTCAATTGTCTACAACTATGGGTTTTTGTTTTGAACTACCGGTTTAACGAGTTGGGGTTTTAATTTCCACACCTTTTCAATCTGATCCATAAACACATCTACGATACTTTACACGTTTTTGTCGAGTACCTCTGATTGGCTGCTGACTAGATCCACCAATGGAAAGCCAGAGGGCCAATCAAATATTGGAGTTGAAAAAATTACACATTAATTGGTTTTGTCTGCAATCACAAAGTAATCAAGCGGGGGACACTCTAAATGGGGCCAAAGCCATAAGCCCCCGTAAGTGTCTATATCTAGGATTTAAAATCGTAAAAAAATCAAATTAATTTGAAAGTTTAAAATGTAAATAAAGTTTTAAGATGTAATTTATATTATTTTTTAATAAATTTATTTAAGTTGAAAAATTTTAGATTTGAAACTTATAAAAACTCATATTATTTTATATTAAATTTTTATCAAATAAATAGAAAAGATGAGATTTAAACTCGTGATCACTTGGTCATGAAAACTCTGATATTATGTTAAAGAACCGTCCCAACCTAATATTTTAAACTGTTAAGTGAAATTTTAATATATAATTTATATTATTTTTTAATAAATTAAAATATATACCGACTGAAATTATTAGTCATGATTTTAGGGTCATTTTTGTTTCAAGTCATTTGTGAGCCCTCGGAGCTAGATAGTAATAAAACACGAAAAGGGCCACACAAAAAATGTTCAAGATTTTTTTTTTTGGATTCGAGGAAACCCCACCCCCCGGAAAGCGCACTTTGTGGGCCCAGGTGAGTGAGTAAAACCCCGGCTGTCTCAGGCTCTTACAAGAGATGCACGCCCTGACTCGAACTCGAGACCTGCTGTGCAGATCTCAAGCCCTTTGCCACCACGCTACACCTATTGGGGACAAAAAAAAAAAAATGTTCAAGATGTATATGCGACATTTCAAATTTTTTCTATGTAATTTAGGTACCATTTTGGAAGCTACCCACCGACTCGGTACTTTCTTCCACAGTTTTTCTGCTCGAAAACAAAGTGATTTGTGGATTATTCGGCTACTTTTCTTAAAAAGAAACATGTTAGACAGCAAAGTTTCACCTCAAAACAATTCTTCATAGCAGTTGTAATTTTACTTTAGACAAAGTAGAGATGCTTTTGAAAATGATGTGACCTTTTTGTCCAATAAACTTGCATTTTCATGGTCGAAATTATCTTCCTTTCCGGCTCTCTTTCTAGCTCTCCAGATTTTGAAACGTGCATGGCTTCGACAAGAAAAGCATTTCATCCAGTAAATCGTGGCTTGGACTGCTTGATAAATGTCTTTTCAAAAAGCAGGGGTTAGTTGAGTCGTGCATGCCCAAGCCAAGGAATGGAGTGCGCGCAGGTCCATATTTTATTTTATCTCTTCTCAAAAAGACCTAACAAACGAAGACAGCGATCGGTTCCCTCAAGATGCCTATCTATGCTGCAAGTGCCTCAAAACACACGATCGAGCTAGGACTTACAAGAAAGAAGCTTCAAAGCTGCAAGAGAATTTAGTCATGGTTTGATTTCACTGTGATCTAGGTACGTAGTTGATAATGAGACCACATACAGAAATACATGCATGCTAGCAGTTAAATCCTGAAGATAATATTGGTAATGTCATTCAAGGTAGATAACCATAATCGCGGGCTCACCCTCCTATTTTAACCCTTCCATTTAATGGAAACCAGAAAACTTCAGCTCTATATATATATAAATGGAATATATTAAAGTAATTTATCTGCTTGTTTCAGAATAGTAATGCACAGTCAGATTAATTAACCCCCCGTCTAATCTTTCATCGTGCAAAGATTAATGCCATATCAAGACTACTAATTATGTTTCTTTAACTCTTTCGGCCTGGAATATATAATACCTATATATGATCTGTACTTCCCTAATTATTTTACACCTTAATTTCTGATACAATATTTGATATTATTGCTCGTTTGCTGTTAGAGATCACATGCATGAGATGGACTCTAGCTAGCCACACGTATGAAATAACGTCGGTCACGTCTCTACTAATCGTGAATTCATCACTCATTAATTCTTAACAAATTATAATAATTTAATTAATACTTTTTTTTAATAATCTTACTAATTAAATATATATTAATTACAACACTGATCGATCCAGTAATTAAAACCCATAAAGCAATCAAGAATCTCAAAAAATTCAAGAAAACATAAACTTGAAATTTAAGAATTATATGGGACTAATAATTTAGCAAGTTATCGCGTTGTTATTGATACATTAATTAATTAATTATTTTAAACATAAAAAGCGTACGTTACTGTTGCGTACTAGGATTACAGCCGTTATTTTTTACGAGTCATCCGATTCTATTAAATAACGAAAATAACTATTAATTGTTGTTTAGAAATCATGATATGAATCTCACGGCTACCAAAACAAAGGACCACTCAACTATATATTGAGGGGGGTCGGGTTAATATATGCGGTGTTCAGATACTGACATGGTCCATCCCTGTTATCCTGTCGTCTCTCGACCGCATAGCATGGCTTTTAACTATGCCGATAAGCTTTTGCGAAGTCAACCACCAGCTGAACCGACACTCCGGTCATTTGTACGTAAGAGCTATGTATATAACCTCTCCGCGCATCATTCTTACGTATTTAGACGGGAATTATTCGTTGTTTATTAATTAATATTTATGTTACTGATAGTTCTGTAAATATATAACATGGCGTTAGCATGTACTCCTTCCATATATCTTCTGGTCCCGGTGCTTCGAAATATATAATAATCAGAATAAAAATAGCATACCTACCTGCAGGGTAGTGTTGATCAACCGATCGACTTGCTTAATTAAGGAGATTAATTTAAGTGTTCGTGGGGGAGCTGGTTAGCTAGCTATTCTATAACTGAACAGATGGCATTCACTCACCACCAAATTCATTTAAGAAAATGCAGTTGCAGTACGTACTAATTATAGTTACTCGATTCGCATGCAGTTGATCATATATTAACTGCGCGATCGAGATTAAGGCTCCTCATTAGCTCGGTATTTAATAATTAGTGGCTCTATCGATAATTAAAGAATTAGGTGACCCGATCGAGCCCGCACCTATGTATAGAGGGGACGAGTGGCACCACCACCACCCTCATTTAATTAAGGGACTTAATCTTTTTATTGATCCTCTAAAATTATCAAGATTAGTAAATGAAAAATAAAGAGCATGCCTGCCTATATATGAGACTTTGTAGTATAAGTTTTTTTCATCACTTGCGCAGTACTGACTATCCATGAACTGCCGGTGACACTATAATTACTGCGTGTTAATCTCAGTATCATTGGAAATAAAAAAGAGTATTGTAGATTTCCCAAAATATCATGGGAAATGTACACTCCTCTTTTTATTTATTTATTTATTCTACTATTCTAAAATTAAAAGACCACGGGTATAGGACTATGCCAGGGACATGATTAAAATATATAGCAGGATGATAAAAAAAAAAAAAAATGCAAAAACCAGCACTAAAGGCTTGCATTTTGACGTGTTGGTGATCCATTGATCAACAAAAGAATCTCTCAACCGCCGGATCTCCCTAACGGGAACCCGATCTTGTTTCCTGATCACCGTCTATATTATCAGGACCACGTAAAAAGGACAGCTTAATAAAGGCAGATCTTATCCGTCTATTAAATCAGCGGCTCTCCTTCCTTCAGAACCTTTCTTTTTTAACCCTCATCTCCACCTCCCCTTCTCTCTCTCCCTTCTTCATAAACCAGAACCAACCCTCACAAAAACACAAAATTATTGTAAAACAGAAAAAAAAAACGTTCGAGAAATTGAAAGAATGGGAGAGAGCGCGAGGAATAGTAAGCGAATAGCTGAAACTGGAATTCTAGAATCTTCAGTCACAAGTTTCTCTAAGAAAATGAAATTTGATTTTGACGAGTTTAGCTTACCTTCGTTTAATTTCAAGCTCCAAGCTCATCTTTGCACCACAATGTCACCGGACAATTTGATTTCGTCGGCGGCTTCATCGAATTCTGATCGCTTTATAACCGGCAATTCCAGCTGTGGCGACTCTCCGGTTTCCTGCTGCTCCAGCAATGAATCGATCAAGGTTGTGAAGGACAGCTTGAGGTTTATAGATCTGGAGGTGAATTTGCAATTCAAAAACTTAGAACATGAGCTAAATTTTGGTTATATTTTTGTTTCTGTTTGTTCGCAGAGAAAGTAGAGGAAACTAAACAAGGTTTTGAGATGCTTTTCAAGTCTCCATGCTAGTTTAGATTTTTCTCAGTTTGCATAAATCTTCCTTCGTTTTCTCAGCAAACAAACTGAACCATTCGTTCAAAACTTTATCGTGGAATTTAAGTGTCTTGCAGTTTGTTTAGTCAGAAAGCAAATGAAAATAAGCTAGAAAACTCAAGGTTTGGAGAAGCCTTATAAATCAGGCAATTGAAGTTTTTCTCAGTCCAAGCAGATTTTTCTAGCCAAACACAAACAAAGATTTCAAAACCGGTGATGTGATTTGATTTTGCAGTTTGTTACTGTTTGTTTACCGAGAAAACCAAGGAAAATGAAGAAAACAAGATTTAATTTCATACTCCCTCTCTTTCAAAATCAGTGAAGTGTTCTTTGTTCGTGGTCGTTACATCGTGTTTCTTAATTAATTTATTCTTTAAATTTATGTTTCTCGTGTTTAGAGATTAAAAATATATAAGCATTAATTAGTAGTAATAATTAAGGAATTTTATTTATATTTGCAGGCGAAGAGTTCCGAAACGGAAAGCTCGACGTGCAATGACAGGAAATTCAGGTTCAAATTTTTTATTCCTCACTCTCGCTTCGTTAATTAACATTCCTTTATGGTCTCAGAAAACGAAACCGTTTTTAAAGTCTTCATCTCTCCAATATTTAAACCACGCCAATTGCTTTTGCAGTAGAGAAACCACTCCTTCAAGCGAGTTTCACGGGATGTACTCGCCGGCAGCCGTGGAGAAGAAAGAGAATTCTCACAGGAGAAAGTCACCGGCTGTGAAAATGCCGAGTCAGGCTGAGATCGATGCGTTTTTCGCGGGGGCAGAGAGAGAGGAGCAGAAAAGATTTGCAGAGAAGTAAGTAGCAGTACTGTACAGTGTGGCAGTTATCTTTTTATTTGGCGTGCATAGGATAAGGAGTGCGGATGCCTGGCGTATTTTAGCACGGAGAGGATGGAAGTGTAACTAACTAACAAACTTGTATTCGAAATTTCCAGGTACAACTACGATGTTGTGAAGGATTTGCCAGTGGAGGGTCGCTACCAGTGGATTTGTCTGAAGCCAGAGAGGAAAATAGAGAATTGATAGAGTTCAAGGGGTAGCATTAGCATGCATCTAGCATGCCACTATTTAATTTGCCATTTCTAGGAAGGTTACTTAGTTTGTTAATGTACAGTTCCTTTTTTCTTTTCTTTATTTTTTTGGAGACCTCTCTTTATTTTTATAATATATAAATATATATAGAAGAAGGCAGCTCTATTAATTAATGCTATTTTCCAGCGGTACTGTTGCTATACAGTTATCTAAAGGAGTTGTTCTGGAACAAAATTTCAAAAGATTTGAGCTAGCTAGTTAAATGGTGTGTGGGTACGGTAGCAATTCTGTCAGTTATTTTTTGGACTGGTTGTTGTTAATTTAATGGGAAGGAGATGGCAGGGATTTGCAGGCATTAGAAATTTCTCCATTGATGGTCTTTATTTTGTTTCTGTATTAGAAAAAGTGTTTTTTGTTTGAGCTTTTGGCTTGGCTGTTTATGGGTGTGTGTTTTTTTTCTTCTTCTAGGTTGCTTTTTTGCAGAGAACGCTTTTTTATCGTTACTTTTCCTCTTTCCTTTCCTGCTTAAATTTGGAATATTCTCTTGAATATCAGGTCATGATGGTTTCTTCTGGCAATCATGTATCATTCGAATATTATGGATGGGCCGCCTGTCTGTGTTCTGTGTGTGTGTATTAATTGACTGTGTGGTGTAGGGACAATTTGATAAAAGGTATCGAAAACAAGTAGAAAAGAGCTGATCAAATGGGTTGATCTTTCCGAGTCTTGTGATTCTGTTTTGTATTCAAATAATCTCATCTGGAATTTCTCGGAAAGATATACCCTAAATACTATATTGTATTGTGTTGAGAGACGCATATATATCGTGATTATTTGAGAGACCTTTATTATTATTATTATTATTCTCAACAATAAAAAGTGTTCTTTTAAATTAATTTGTATATCAGTTATTTAATGAACGATTTTAAAACCACACCTAATTCACATCTTGGTGCCTATATATATATCTCACCAGCATGTCGCGTATAATCTAGACTCTACTGGTGAAGTTAGTTGCATGTAATTTGTCAGAGGGTGTAAATTGTATTATAAAATCGCGGTGAAGTCGGTGAATTTGGGGGGTTTACCGTTGTATTATAATCAATTATTTTTGTTTCGGGGAGAAAACATGCGCCTGGGGATCTGATACGCTGTGATATATTGTCCCTCGGAGAGCTGACATTGTTGGCTGTATTGTACTGGCGAGAGCATAACAGATATCTCTTGCTCATGAGCCACCACAACTGAGCAAAGAGCAGAGGACAACAAGGAGGAAGGCTGGCGGAGGGAGGAAACAAGAGAGAGAGAGAGAGAGAGAGAGGACTGGTACGTTGCACATTTGGTTGACTGGCTTTGACAATGACGTATACGTGGCAAAATTACAAGGGACCGTTCCCACTGCTAGGCCTTTTACCTGATTGGTGTTTTCAAGTACGAGAAGCTTGAGTGTACCACGTGTTTATAAAAGTGGAAAAGAAGGATGATTGGAAGAGAGAGGCTTGCACGTGCAGTGGTGTAATGGTTGCCTTGTGTAGCTAGATCGATGGGTGGCTTTGGATCTGACGATGAACCCATTAATTTTATTGCAAATTGTAATCAATCAGCAACGGTTATGGGCCTTAATTATGGAGGGTAGTGGTGGGGCGTAGAATGTTGCTTATTAATGAGAAAGAGGTCTCTTTCGATTTTGATGTCTCTTGCAGTTTCTCTGTTTACGAAACTGATTGTGATGCTTACAAGGGAGAATTGCTTGTGCTTTGCTTCGTTCTAGGTTGTTCATTTTATAAAGTAGTTCAAACAATATTATTATACTCTCCGGTGAAAGAAAGGCAAGGAAGTGAACACTTCTTTAGTAGAGTCGTCTTCTTCTGGATGGGCTCAAACTTTTTTTTTTTTTAAATTATGTGTTAATGCTAAAAATAAATTTTAAAAAATAAAAAAATATTATTTTCATATAAAAAATACTTTAAAAAATAATCAAACTCTAATAATTAATTATTCCTCGTCCTTTTATCTATATCACCTTGGCATTATTTTGGTCAACATTAAGAATGCATTCTTTTTTAAAATAATTCAGGTTGCTAAGTGAAGTGTTAGCATCAATCAGCCTGATCGGATTTATCTTCATTATTGTTCACTTACAGATTATATATAATCCCAAACTATATCCCCGTCCTCACCAATATATATATATATTTTGGGTTAGAGCCCCAAGACACAAATTGTCCCTGCTGAAGCAAGAAGCTGACAATAACTGGATTTATATATTTATTTGATTAGACATGTCAAAAATATCATAAAAAGTTTATTTGAGAATTCATACACTGACAGTATAGGGGAAACCAGTCAAGTTCCATCCTGCACTATTAGTGGCACGCGTCTACTTTAAAACCCTAATTCTTGGAATACCATTGCGTTCTGCTTCTTTTCCCTCTTCAATCTTCTTCAATATTGCAGGCTTTCAGAGCTATAGCCCCCCTGCAAATGGACTGATATGTACAGCCATGTTGAAGCGGTCTTGCTACTCCATCATGGGTGGCTTCCCAAGCCCGTGGGCTTGAGTCTCCCATGTAAACCGCAAAGGAAATCAATCACTAGCTAGTTGACCCTTGAAAAACTGCGAGTGAATAAGAATCTCCCGCGACGAGTTCCATTTACTGGTGAGGCTTGAACGCACCTGTTGACATTGACATGTATATGATGACCTAATAGGACCAAATATAAAATTTAGTTTTACCAAATCCATGTGAACAGCACCTTATTTTAATCAAAGTGGATGTTTTCCAACTTCGATGTTGCCAGGAAATATAAGAAACGAAATGCTTTGGAAATTAATAACTTGTAAACATGCATAAAACTGGGTTAGATGACCAGACCAGACCACTCTTTTACCATGCACTCCACCCAGTCCAACCAGTAATTTCATTACAGCTGTCAATTGTCGATTTTCAGTTGCTCCACCAAACTACTTCATCGAGGATTGAGAGGGTTCTCGTGATGGGCAGCGGACCGTGCTCGAAAATTCAATTATGAGGGTTCAAACATCAGCTTTTAAAAACATTTTAAAATGCTCAATTTATCATCAGAAGATAAAAATTAGTTCCAAGTATTAATTTATTTTGAAATTAATATATGAAAAAAAAAAAGAATAACTTCTCCCACCAATTTGGTCAATGCATGCGTCCCGGGATGGTAATAAATAGAGATGGCAATTTAATCAAGGAGATGAAAATCCATGTTATTTTTTTTAGGATTAAAATTGATAGAAGTACAAATAAAAGATGAAAATTATGAGATCTTTGACGCAACCAGTCATTTTTTTGAGAGGCTGACATGATTTTTTAAGTTAGCAAAGAGAAAAGAAAAAGAAAAAAAACTCATTGAAGCCTAACCACATCTCTATCATGAGTACACACAACACCGTCGGAAAGAGAATAACACAATGTTTTTAACGCCACCATGGATAGCAGAATTTGATAACTGGATAGGCCTGCTTGTGTCAATATTTTTTTTAATAATATTTATTTATTCAAAATTATCAACACAACCCCTAAATAAATATAAAAATAACAAAAAAAATCCAGAATAAAAATACTAAGACGCCCTTAAAACCACTCTTAATTTTTTTAAAAGGGCAATATGTCAAATTTATTTTGTTTTTTTAAGGGTATCAAAGTAATTTTATTGTGTAAATAATTTTGAAAAAATAAAAAAATTCCTGACCAAAAGACATATTTTTTTTGTGCTTTTAAAAATATTAAAATTATTATATTGTGCTAAAAAAATTATACTGACCAATTTATTCCCAATTAATTTTGTAATGTTCACTAAATCTCATTAAAAAAATGATTTTACTCCCATTGCAAGCTTGTTTAGTTTTTTCAAGAATGATAAAAATATCATTTTAATATTCTAATAAATAGTGAAATGCATCTTATATCATAGTGTATTACTGATGCTAATCAACAATGAAATGCATTTTATATAATCGTGTTTTCCTTATTCCTTTTAGGGTTTTTTATTTTTTATTATTATTGTTGTTGTTATTATTATAACAATGAACCCAGATGCAACCAGCGTATCATTGTCGTTGATGTTAGCAAACTTATCCGCGGAAGGCTTGTACCCGTTAAGTCTGACGTGGAAAAAACATAACAAAAAAAGAATTAAAAAAAATTGAAAATTGTCCAAGTGTCTGTTTAGGACAGCTGAATTTTTTAAATTTTTGATTTTTTTAAAAAATTATTTTAATGTATTAATATTTTTTAAAAATATTTTAATATATTTTTTAAAAATAATTGAAAAGCAAGTAATATAACTGTAACAAACAGCCCTGAAAAATTCTATCAACACTCACCACTTAAAAGCCAATAAATAATAGTAATAATTCCACCAAAAAAATCACAACCCACACACAATCCTTTTGTTTTTACTCTGTCTCCTAGAATTCAATTCTTCAATACAGAGAAGAAAACAAGTCTTGAAGAAGAAGAAGAATCAGCGGTAGTAATGTTTGGTGGTGGTAGTGTTTACTGGGGAAGGAAAGAAAGTGAATCGAAAGGAATTGTGGTTATATGCGCATGGATTTCGATTCATGAGAAACATTTGAACAGTTACTTGGATTTGTATTCCTCTCTTGGTTGGAATTCCCTTGTTTCTCATGCCGATTTCCTCTCCGCGTAAGTCTTTTTTTTTCCTTTCCTTGCCACTCGCTGTTTGGTTCCTGAGAATTTTCTTTTAAATTTTTTTCTTTTAATTAATTTTTTGTTAGTGCCTTGCCGATTATCTAGTGAAGCCAAAAAGAGCATTCAGGGTCTCCAAATCAAATTAATGATGTACAATTATGTGCGGATTCTAGCTTTTATTAGTGAAACTTGATTCAATCTTCGAAATAAGAAAAGAAATGTGTACGGATTTCTGGTTAGTTTGTGAAAGAAGGTTTGGTACTAGAGAGAAATGAGAATTGATTGGCTATATGCTGTTAAATGGGAATGAGTATAGGCAATTTTATTATATTGATATCTGTTCGTGTAAAATGATTAAAGGGATAAACCTAATCAACTTATTTTATATAGTCAGTTGCTCCAAACCCAGATGCAAATGGAGTGAGGATGGTTGGGTTAATTGTTTTCTTCATAATGTTAAACTTGATTAGTGTTTGTTGCTGGCTAATGATGAAAATTGATACAGATTTTATCCTGAAAGGGCTTTGTCACTGGCATATATTCTCCTCAATGAGCTTGTTGAGGTCAGTTACATAAACCTTAACTAATTGTCTGTTATTCAGTTAGATTTCAATCTTTATCTAAAAGTATTTTATCTTGGAGTTCCAATGAGTAGGAGGGGTTAAGGTTCTGTGGGTGCCCATGTTAGTCAAAATTATGCCAATAAAATCATGTTTCCACTTTGCTTTTATGCGGGTTCCCATAAAAACAACTTCTTGCATCTACTGTGACGGAAATGAGATAAAATGAGCATTTATTAGCTTGAAACTTTTTTATGTTTTCATGATGCATAGAGTAATTTCCTACTGGTTTTTTGGTATGCAGGATCTAAGGGTTAGGCCATGTCCAGTTATATTTGTTGCTTTCTCTGGTGGTTCGAAAGCTTGCATGTACAAGGTTTTTCAGGTAATTTTAGTTAAATCTTTGAATGGTAATTTGTGCTATTTTTTTCTCCCCTTTCTCCAACTCTGGCAGGACTAATTTTATCATACTTAATGCATCGACGCAGATTATTCAAGGAAAATGTGAAGGTCATCTTAATATGGTAAGTTATGTAGTTCTTCTATTTCAGAAAACTCAGTAACTCATACTAGGATTTACTTTTTCACTTTCTTAGTTCTATTTAATTGAAAGTTTTTAACTTTCTATCTGTTTGTTTTATTTTGTGAAGGATGAATGTCGATTGGTTAAGAACTGCATTTCTGGGCATATCTACGACTCTAGCCCGATAGATTTTACAAGTGATCTGGCTGCCCAATTTTCTCTACACCCTGCAATTCAAAGAATGCCTGGTCCATCAAAATTCATGTCTTGGGTTGCAAAAGGCCTTGCTTCTGGACTAGATGGTTTATACCTCACAAGGTTTGAATTCCAACGTGCTGAGTATTGGCAGACTCTGTACTCTTCAATCGTAAGTTCTAACTGGCCAGCAGCTTCCCTAAAGTTGTCTGTCTTTCTCAATTAGTAGATTTAACATTCCCCCCTTCTGTAGGACATGGGTGCTCCATATCTAATTTTATGCTCAGAGAATGATGACCTTGCACCTTATGTTGTTATCTCCAAATTTGTTCATCGTCTAAAAGATCTTGGTGGAGATGTTAAGCTTGTAAAGTGGAATCATTCACCTCACATAGGTTTGTTCTGACCCCTTCTTTTGTGTTTTGTTAATACAGTGCGCTCTGGTTTTGAATACTATTTATGGTTAAATTGCCTTTCTGATACTTAAGTCTCTTGTATGCATTTTATTTTGATTATGAGCCACTGGTAATTAAGTAGTTACACCAAAAGCTATATCAAAATGTGCTTGTAAGCGGATGAGTTGAATACCTTCCCTTTTGTTGCTATTGACAGGATGGATACTTAAACGTTGAGTGTTGACCCTTTTCTTCTTCCCCCCACTATTGAACCTTATTACTTTGATGAGTGGCAGTCATCTTACCTATTTGGTGGTTGCTGCTAACGTGGAGCCATGAAATTTTTGTTTTGTTCTGCTGTAAATTAGCATTGTATCAGGGGCACGAATCCAATTAATAAGGGCACTTACACTTATTGGTCCACGGGTCTCTGTTAGTGGCTTCCTGTATAAAGCAGGAGCTAACAGGTTTAACTCTCTCAATGAGAGTTGAGCTTGTAAAAAATAATCATTTTTGTTGCATCTTGTTTCTTTTTGTATGCGCTTGTACAAGGAGATTTAATCTCAGGAAAACTGTAAATGGCACCTTAAAATGCTTCCAAGAGAAAGTTGGATGAATAAGGAAATTCAGATCTTTTGTTTATGCAATTGCTTTGAACAGGGTAAACACAATAGTGATCTCTTCAAATCTGAAAGTCGGTGTTTATAGATTTACAGTTTACAGTTGGGTTAATGATCACAGTTATCATTTCCCCTCCACACGTTCAGCCAACAATGCGTGTATGTCTTTCTGTTAACTGGCCATGAAAATGAGAAATAACACAAACAACAAAAGTTATACAACACAAATCCCATTAGGTTGACAAGTTATTGGACTACTTTTGTTGCTTGGAATTGAGTTTCTGTCTCACTTCTAGCTGTTCCATTTGCTGCATGTCTTTTGCATGTCAAAGCCAAAATGATTCCATCCAGTGACGTTTCAGGTCATTACCAGCACAATCCAATCCAGTACAGGGCTGCAGTGACCAATTTGCTTGACAAGGCTCCTTCTGTTTATTATCGTAGGATCCAACAACTCAGAGAGGGAATTGGCTTGGACAGTATGCACGATGAGATGTCCGAATTAATATGTGACCTACAGAAAGCTGCTGTTAACTCAAACCAAAGCTTCAGAAGAGTTGCTGTGGGGCCAGGTGACCACTTCTTTGTGCCCAGTTCAGCGGAATATTGCAATAGTAGAAAGCCAGAATCCCTCCAAGATGAAAGGAAAGAAAGATCAATTTATCTGCCCAACCCTCCAAGTATTAGTGCTCACAGTGTACTTGGAAAAGTCCTCTTTGATGCATGTGTCCCGAAGAAAATTGAAGGTTGGGATATTAGATTTTCTGGTTCTCTGAATGGGCAGCCAATTGCTTCTGCCCAGAGGAGACACTCACCTTTTCATGGTATCAAATTCACTCGTCGCTCAAGATTATAATGCTGAATGTATTGGACTTTGTTTAACCTGTCATTGGCTTTACACGCATCCTTCAAAAGTTTGTTGGAGATTTTGAGCAAGCAATCCTCGTGCTTGAAAAGTAACTTGGCAACTAAGCAATGAAGTTGGGGTTTTTTTGACATTTTGTGTGACAACTGGGTTAGATATGTATGCTCGAGCTTCTGAGCCATCCATCTGGCATGATAGTGTACAGGTAGAACTAGTATAATATCGTGTAGAGCGGAATGCTTGTTTCTCAGAGCTGTTGATATATATTGCTATGAGATTTTAATGGATGATCAGATAGTCTACGATACAGGTGAGAAGAAAGCCAAGGAAGTGCATGGTTGTGTTTATAGCTTAGAGTTGGGGCTTCTGTTCATTCAACTATCTGGTATAGTGATTTGACGAGGAGATAGCAGCATAAGATGTAAATTGTAGTTTATGTATAAACTCTATGGGACTGGTTCTAGAGCTAATGTATTATAGAAAATTTATGTGCAATAAATTATCAAGATTCAGGCAGGAGTTTGTTATCTGAACAGCGTGTTTTGTACTCGGGCCTTTTGTTTTTAATCTGAGAAAACTATGTAAAAAAATATATAATAAGATTGTCGCGGTGCTTTTATTGTAAATTTTGTACATGGTTTTCTTAGATTAATTGTTCTTTTTTTCTTTCTTCAATTGAGGCATGATTTTTTATGTTTTTTTTATTGAAATATTGTTTTTCATGATAAGTTTTTATTTATTTTAAAAAATAATACTCTGATAAAAAATGTTTTCATTAAAAAATTGCATTGATAAGAAAATATAATTTACATTAAAGAGATGCATATTTAGCTACTTATTTTAAATTATTGAATTTTTTTTTAAAATATTTTAATTGTCTTTTATTTTATTTTTAAAATGCTACTAATAAAAAATCCCGGTAAGAAAATGCATGTATTAAAAAAGGAATAATTTATTGAATAAAATATATTTTTAAGAATTTAAACTACAAGTTAAGTCTTAAGTACTACGTATAGCTACTTGAATGAAGGGGAATTTAATTGATAACAACACAAGAACAATCTTGCCTTCAGGTCAAACTTCACAAAACCAGGTGGGAATAATTAGCAGAGTGGTCCACCAAGTTTCTAATTTTGTTCATTTTGATTTCTCTATTCAAATTTGGACACCCAAGTCCCCAACTTTTATACTTCAATAATTCGTGGTTGCTAGGTCCCCCTCCAAACAAATTATGCTCATTTTACGACCGACGATTCTTGCCACGTGTACACATATGAATGGATGAATGGGCCGGAACAACCACAAATTGAGAGCGCAAGGGCTGGTGTCCAAATGTTCAGCAAAATCACTAATGGTAAAGGTGACCGCGTTATTTGTTGAAATATTTTTTATTTAAAAATATATTAAAATAATATTTTTTATTTTTAAAATTTATTTTTAATATTAGAATACCAAAATAATCTAAAAATATTAAAAAATAATTTAAAATAAAAATAAAATATAAAAAAATTAATTTTTTTAAATTTTTTTTAAAATACAAAAACAAACAAACTCTACACTAAAAAAAAAAAAATTTAAAGGTAGCAGGGGCCAGAAATTTCATTTCCACCCATATTGTCGGAAGTTCTAAGGATTCCAAATTATTGGATTTATATAGTACTTGCAACTCACTTGTGCTTCAAATTGTCCGGCCCGGTTCAAGAAGTGAGCTGGACATGAAGCATAAGCTTAACTCTTGGGTGGTGTTTAATAATTACGGTAAGAAATAGAAATTAAGGTATTTGGATTTATAAAATATATAAAACTGTAGAAATTAAGGTATTAGAAGACTTTTATACTAGATTAATATCTTGATGTACGTATGAAGACAGTGAATTCAACCCTAAATCTTTAGGTCTTCCTGTTCTTCATTGACTTGTGTTCAAATAGCTTTTACACAGTTGTACCGAGAAAGAAAGGGATATAAGCATGTTAATAATGGTGCATGTAAGGATGTTGAGTGTGGAAATATTTCTCTAGAAAATGAGCCTGCAAATAACTCAATAACTACAGTACCTGTTTCCGATTTCAAGTAAATGTTTACGGGGATGGCTTTGATTAATTGTAATTTCCAAGAATCAATCATACTTGGCAGACCCAGAATAGTTTATTACTTTATTCCCTGGAGTATTATTGAAGCGTTTTGCTTCTTTTTTAATAAATTTATGATCAAATCAAGTTCATTCTAGCTTTGACTACACACTTTTTTTATAAAATGCCCGTAAAATGAAGAAATGGTTTTAAATTATGCGTTCTGCAACAACAATTATGCACGTACTTGGTTCAACTATGATGGTTATTAGTTAATTAATCCCGTTGCAAAAATATAAAGAAAGAAAATGTCAAAAAGCGTTGAAATATAAGAAAATGTACGGGAGGAGAAGCAATTCTACGGTAAAAGTTTGGAAGATCGCAAGTGGAATTAAGCATGCGTAGTATAAAAGGTTAGTCAAGCTTCCACAGCTTCTAGGCTTGAGCACAAGCTCGAGAGATTTTAATTTGTAAGTTTTTATTTATAAATAGCAATGTAAGAAGTTTCCTCGAACAGCATCTTATACTAACATGGAAACTAGTTTATTTTTATGTTTTAAAAGTATTAATTTTTTTTTTTTTTTTTTCATTTCTCTCCTATATATCTTTTTACAGTGATCAAACCTGCAAATCTTCACCCTCTCAATATCACCAACAGATTTCGACAGGGGGGGAGAGGTATCTGCTAACTACTAGTTTACCTGCAAACAAGAATTATCTTCGTTAAAGTTCAATCTTTTTATCTCGCTACAGTAATAAGCGAAAGGCAGCTATGCCTGCTTACTTAAATGATCATGCAGAAAAGAATTCTTTCAAGGAGAGAGAGCTGGAGAGGTTCGAGCATATCTGGGAAAGAAGTTCCCTACTTACTTGTGTCAAGTTCATGCTTCCATCTCATGTGGGTTTTGGCTGGTAGATTCTCATTTCCGCATTGATGTATTATGGATCTTAACAAAATTTCAGGACTCTTGATATAGCTTCTTTTTCGTTTATGTTTGATTATAGGGTCTACCAAGGAAGGAAGATTCGCCGACTTCATTTACCAAATCATGATGCCATAGCTAGTCATTTTGGTGGATGAAACTGGAAAGGAGTATCAAGTAGAACATCTCGCAGAAAGGACTGGAATAATCGGAGGATAGAGAAGGTTTTCAATCGAACGCAGATTACTTGAGCAAGATGCTTTGGTTTTCCAGCTGGTCGAACCTGACAAATTTAAGGTCACCTCTTTTAACCCTGTTGATTTTGCTCCTTGTTTGATAATTCTGCAAAATGTTAACTGCCTAAGCATTGGATCCAACACAAATATTCTGTTAAGCAACTTGTGGAGTCCGCAAAAGCTAAAGTAAAAATGTCAGGTTTCTCTGCTCCCATTACCACGATAAAGGATCATAGCCATTTTGGTTATGGATAACTAACTGTTGTCATTGAATTTATTTATTTTTTTTCTCGTTGTCAAACGATAGAGATTTGGTATCTCACTGCCTCTCATCTCTTACCTTTACAGGTCTACATTGTCAGAGCAAATTGGTCATCTGAAACAGATGGCGCCCTAGGCCTTGTGCATTTATCACATGCAAAACAAACAGATTTCGGTAAGCGGTACGCGGCTCGGTCAGCCATGCTGCTACTTTTCTCATTCAGACATGCTTACAAAAATAGATATCTGTTTGGAACTTTGTCTTTAGGCTGTCTTGAGTTTTGTTCTCTGAATAATTCAAACAGTTTAAAAGACAAAAATAGGTAGAACTTTCATAGTTGTTTTCTCTAATCTCATCTATCAGTGTTGTTTCTCTTGAACTTTTCAAATTGTCATGCAGGAAAAATAGTTTCTGAAGCCTCTCCACTGGCAATCCACCAGTAGATTAACGAGGAATTCCTGATGTTAACAGATACTAATCCCTGTCCCTCGTTAAATCAATATGCTTGTGACAGTAACAATGTCAGCTCAGATATTTTAGAAGATTAACATAGTTTTTTCAGTTGGCTCAGGAGTCAGGGCCATAAATGCTGTTGGTAATCAACTATCCATCTTGATGTACAAGACTATTGACAAATACCCCCCCCAAAAAAAATCCCCCCTTATTCTCTTGCTTTCTTCTCTCTGACCATGCTTCAATAAGTAATAACAGAGTAAAGAAGGGAAAAAACCCATTTGCACAGACAATTATTTACCCAGTAAACCTGGCAATATCAACTAGAAGATCAGAAAAAATGAAAAGAGAGGTGCATGAAAGACCCTCCTCTACATAAGCAATGAATCAGCTGGAAAATAACTTGCAAACAATTGATATTTTATCTCATGTGAAATACCAGATTATGACCTCTTCATCCATAAGCTGTATGTATGGACTGTGAAACGTGACCCCTTTGTGAGGGAACGTGGGCTCATGCTCTGGTCAGAATTTCTAGCTCATAATCCATGGTCAAACGAAGATCAGCCACATATACGTGTTCAAGATATTTAATCCTAATATTTCATTCTAACTCATTAATCAGCACATTTCTTTCCTTTTGAAACCATCTTATCATTCCTTCATTGTGTTTATTGTCAGATCATCTTAGGCATTTATCTATCAAACTACGTGCCCCATCAATTAAAATAGTTCGATATACCAAGCTTGTTACTCCATATTATATTACTTCTATCGAATTTTATTTTTTTAATTCTAAAATTATCGAAGAAACTAAAGCTTTATCCGTATTTCAAAATATAAGAATTTATGGTGATAGCTACATATAACCGATGTTGCTCGACTATAATTGCGTGTAAAAGCATTCTCTTGCTGTACAGTGCCTTTTTCGATGGTATCGAAGCATCCACGGCCATCAATTATCCTGTTCAAAGTTGTAAAGATACTGAAGAAATTTGCCATGCTATATAAATGTACATTTGAAACCTTCAAAAGCCATTGTCATAATAGTTGAGTTAACTTCATTTTCCCAGCAGGCTCGTCACGGAGATCAAGGCAGCATTTAGACTTGCCACGCCTCGGCCTCCTGGGTCTCTATGCACCAAATGTATGAGTATAGATAGGCATCCGATAATCTTGTCATCATGCAGCTCAGTAGAAGTTTAGATCAGCCATTATATATATATCCACCCACCACTTCAGCTCTGCGGCACCTGCCCAGATCCTGACGTCAAAAATGTCGTGCGTTGTTTTAAAATCCCAAGTTTCCAAAATTAGAGCAGCCTGGCCCTACAAACTCTAGCCTCCTTCATTTTAATGTAACTATGTAACAAGAGAGAAGCACATCTCATTCCCCTTGGGCCTGTCGATTAAAGAAAAAAAAAAAAAAACTTTTCACAGTATTCTTGTTCATTAATCGGTAAAGAAGTCCTTATTTTGAACCGTAGTTTATAAAGAAATAGTAAAAATCATGTTACCGCAACTTTAGTGAAAGAATTGAGATGTTTTAATTAGAATGATATTGTTATTTTAAATGATAGAAAATATTCATAAAAAAACACAATAAAGTCTTAAACTCGGATTCAAAACACAAATCAGGTCTTAAATATTCAATAATAAAATATAAAGAACTCAATAACTTAAACAAATTAAATTGATATCAGTCATCAACTTAATAACATTAATAAATTAGATTAGAAAATTAAAAATAGATCATGGTGGTTTGTTTACATATATATATATATATAAGCAATTATTTTTAAGAATCAAATCACAAGAGAGAGTCTCTTAGTTCAAAATTTTTATTCAATTACATATTAATACGTGGATTTAGAAATATAAAAAATAGGATTCAAACTAAGAATATTTTTTTTTAGTTGATTTCTGATCTTGTATATAGTATTTTCTTTGTAAAATATTAGTGTTTTTATTTTTGTTTTTGTAAAATAGCATAGAGATTATTATTTTATCATATATTATAAATAATGATAATATCTTTAAGAATTTGACCCCTTTTTTCTAGTTTAATATTATCAAATTGTAAAACCACAAGGAGATAAGTAATCACATTTTGCAGAGCTCCAAGATCCTAAGATCAAAATGACTTTTGTGGGATGGAAAATATCAAATGACTTCACCAGTAAAGTTAACTGAAATCCACTGCATTAAATTTAATCTATAAAGAAGCCATAACAGCACGAGTTCAAGTCATTAATTGTGGGGAAAAAACAGTCCAAAATTTCTAGATATTTTAAAGGGTTGAACCCAAAAATTTAAAAAAGAGGAAAGATAATTCTAACAGTCCAAAGCTTTTTGAAAAAATATAAAAATAATTTTTTCTACTCGGATAATCTTTCTAACCTGGAGAGCCCTGCCTTAAAAAAAGCAACCGAAGAAAAAAAAAAAAAAAAGGAGCACACACGCCTATTCTATGCTTTTTATTTAGTTCATGTGTCAGCAACATAATCAAAGGACAGGAATCTGAAAGAGAAACCTGCAATAACAACAGCAAAAACCTTCGAAGCTAGAAGCAATAAGCCCTCCTGTCTGCTGCCAAACATGGATGCCAAAGAGGACCAAAACACTTCCCCTAAACCTCAGCTTCCAATATCCAACCCAGTTCCTCTTAATACTTATCCCAGGGTTTGTCTTTTTTGTCTCTCTTCTCTTCTTTTTCTCGTGTTTCTTGCATGTCTGCTTATGTTTCTTGATCTTTGCAAATCCGTTTTGTTCACTTTCAGATTAGGAGAAGGAAGCCAAATATGTCCAAGATAAAGCTGACCCAGATCCATGAGAAGTCTCCAGAACCTGAGTACAAGACTGGTCATGAACTCGTGAGAATCTTTGCTTCTCTTGATACTCTTGAAAAATTGCAATCTTTTCTGTAATTTCAGAATAAACTTGGCTATAATCCCTGTCTTGTCGGTGTGTATTATTTATATGGGTTCTATTTTTCTCTGAGAGGGACTTTGCTTCGGTTCTTTTCTTTTCCTTCATTTGCTTTGTATCCTGTGCTTGTTTCAGCTGTTTGTTGTTTCTTCAAGGTTTTAGGGCTTTTATAAAGCAATTTGTGGTTTGAAATGTCAGATTAGGTGAACCCTGTTAGGAATTGTTTTGGGGAAACGATAATAGCCTGAGGGAGCGTCGAGGTCACCAGTATACTGTAGTGGATGTCCTCTGTGAACTGGAATTATTAACTCCATGTGAACTTATTCACTTTGATAGAAATTAAGAATTGGCTAAAGCGATGTTAAGCAAAATTGGGACCTAAATATGATGCTGCCGCCTTTTCCTGTCTAGGGCACTAGTGTATTCCTTCTTGGAACAACTTACAGTGTCCTTTAGGTAACCCTTTCTAGTGCGGGTCATTTCTTTCAATTCCAGGTTTCAATCAGGCAATACTTCTTCATTTTTTATTTTGTATGACAGCTATTCTCAAGGTAGTCCCTATCTAGCCTGAACACAAGATGTTGTACCTATCCTATCACCAAGTTTGTTTGATTAAAATCAATATAGTGAACGCACCAGAATGGTTACTGACTTACATTGAATTAAGCCCTATAACCCTATTGAATTAGTGGTTTGAACTTTTCATGTTAAGCATATGTACTAGTAATTTTATTCTATTCTTTTCCCTTTGTAAACCTTTCTTGGGTGGATCAATTCTTTCCATTACAAGTCTCACTCTGCCAACATCTTGTCATTTTTATTTCTGATGATTTGCTATTCTCTATAGAAGGCCCTTTTCTAATCCAAACTCAATACATTAAACCTATCCTGACGGAAGATTTCTGGAATTAAGGTAAATAAAGTAAATTTAGCACCATGCTTGATAAACGCTTTAGATTAAGCCCTCTGAATTAGAGGTTTTGAAGTTTAAGGGTAGGCATGAGTGCTGGGTTCAAATTTGTTCCATGCTTTGTACCTTTCATCCCTCCATTCCTTTTTCCATAGATATTTAAGATATTTCAGTGTATTGGGCAGCCAATTATAAAGCCCATTTGTTTTTCAATAATAGTAGCTATCTCTGCCTTCAATATGCATACAAATATTGGAGAAGGGATTCGTATTTGGTTGAGATGTGTTTTCTTTGAGTTGTTTGTACTTGATACAAACTGGCAGATTTCAATTAGAAGCCTGATTTTCTGCCTAATAGAAAATCAGGCATCATGTTCTCTTATACACCTAGGTTCTCTAGTATTTATTCATTTGTTGTTGTTTGATGAATTGATTAAAGAAAAAAACTTTTTGAAAATTCTTGAGCAGGTGTTGTATGATAAATCAGGGGAATCAAGGGAGCCTAGAAGGTTAGAGTATCTACCTGACAGTCTTATACTTCAGATTGAAGCATAAAAAATTTGATTTTATTGTATTCTCATCCTGATTCCTTATATATATCTGTATAGCCGCAAGCGAAAGAAAGACGCATTCAGTGTATTCTATGATAGTACTGAAACTAAGTCTCCTGCTATGGAACTGGCAGAGGAGATTCGGACAAATTTAGAAGCAGCATATCCTAGCTTTGCGAAAACTTTGGTCCGGTCAAATGTGACTGTCGGGTTTTGGATGGTAACATGAAATTCTGTCCTAAATTCAAGAATCAGATGGTTTATCTATAGTTTAGACTGCTTTATGTGCTCTTTCTCTCATGACAGCATCTTCCCATGCGGTTCTGCAAAATGCATTTGCCAAAGAATGATACAACAGTTTTTCTGGAGAATGAAAGTGGGGAAGAATACATACTGAATTACATTGCAGAAAGAACAGCACTGAGTGGTGGATGGAAAGCATTCTGTGCTGCAAACAATTTACATGAGGGTGATGTTCTTGTTTTCCATTTAGTGAAACCTTCAAGATTTAAGGTACCATTTGATTTTATAATCATATGTTCCTCATTTTTTTGGTCAATAATTGTTTTAGATGTCCTTTCTGAAATGAATAATTAGGAAATAGCATTCAATGATAGGAAAATTTTGGACTTCTTCCCAAAGCAAACTTGTTAATCACAAAATGCAATTATTAGTGTGGAGAACTAGAAAAAAATCGTCCTATCAAAGCCCTTCTATAAGATGGCCCAGGGCCATAGTTTATGAGAATGATCACATGAAGGAGAAAAGAAATTGAAGACTAGAGTAGATTCTTTTTTCTTGTTTTAGAGTTCACTGGCTGTGATTATGTAGTCCTGAAATGACAAGGTCTGTTTTGACATTTTAATCTCTGAGAGCAGAAAGGAATCACCCTTCATTCTTCACGCATGCACACGCACACACAAGTAGGGATTCACGAAGACATTGCCCATTCATTGAAAAGTAAAAACACAGGCAATGCTATGCATCTATGAGAATAGAGACGCTGTTCTTTTCTTAGAGAGCTGAAGCTAGAGTTGGCCGCACTAAGCACACATACATGTAGAAAAAAGAAACACTGGAAGTATTCTGGTTTTCAGTTGGGATAGGGGTTTCATTTTCCTCACTCTAAATGCTGATCGGGCAGGCTTATTTCCTGAAGCTGCACTTCATCAAACTGTTACTCATGGCTATGGATTTTCTACTATGACAATTGCTTAACATAATTTTCTCGTAGGTGTACATTGTAAAAGGAAATAGTTCTTCCCAAGGAGATGGGGAGTTTGGCATTCCAAGTTCAGGTGCTTATGGAAAAGAAATCATCTCTGGTATATAATTCTCTATTTGCTGCTTTGATGACTACTTAAACTTGATCTGATATATTCATAATTTTCCTTCTTTTCCTAACATTGAAGAGCCAGCTGAAAAGGATGTAAAAAGCAGTAAAAAGGCCGAGCCATTGAAGCTTCTTCCAGTTGGCCATCAGGAAGAGAATAATCAAGAGAACGGCCTGATTGCAGTGGAAAACAATAAAGGCTATGTTGCAGATCAATCTGAGAATGAAAGTGAAGATCGTGCCTCTGAAACTCTGCGAGTCATCAAACTTTCAGAACCCACTGTTGATTTTAATAATGTAAAAGGCATTGAGAATTTCAGAATTCTTTTAAACGGTTTTGCTATAGACTCTGAGCTCTCTGAACATCATCGGACTAAGTACTATGAGCTATGTCGCTCACAGAGCTCATTTCTGCACAGCAATCTTCTCAACAGTATTAATCATAAATTGGCAGTTGAGATAATAATTGGGACCGTGGACATTTCAGAGGGGATTAGATCTTCAAAGCTTTCCAGCTCTCAAGCTGATTATGGAGTTTGGGACAAGACTTTGAAAGGATTTGAGCTGTTGGGCATGAAAGTTGGATTTTTGCGTGAGAGGTTGAGCCGGCTAATGAGTCTTGCTCTGGAATCAGAAGAGGCAATGGAATCAGAATGCAGAGAAGTTAGACTTGAGCAAGCTCGTGTAGATGAGGAGATGAAAAGCCTTGAATTGAGGCTTTTGAAATTGAAGGAGACAAGGGAAAGACTTGATGATGAGATGGAGATTCTGAAGGAGAATGCCGAGAAGCATGAGCTTACGTTTCAGGAAGCGGTCAACGCCCCGTGGTAAAGAGAACTGCAACAGTGGGAAACATTCCTCATGCTAACAGGATGGAGGTAACAACATTGATACCGAGTTGTCAATGGGAATAGTGTATGTGTAATTCTATGTTTTAAAGTAGCTGTAACCATGTTAGCGATCTGCAAATGGAGATGTTGTAGCCAGGACAGTAGTTTATGCTTGTAAGATTCTTGAGTTTAACTTTGTTATTTAACTGGTGCAACCATGCATCCATGTAGCTTTTAATGTATAAATTATCAGATACTCAGAGACAGAATTGGTTGTCGTTCTTTTACATGCACGCAGGATCTGCCATGTAATAATTATTATCCGTGAGACTAATGTTTGCGAGAGAGAGTACCGATCCCTACGTGACTCGTGTTCAATTTATAAGATTCATCCCTAGTGAATTCATATAAATTTATAAGATTATTTTTTAAAAAAATCTATACACACACACACACACGAGGTAATGCATGGAACATCAGCTAGTTCTTCGTTAAAATTGCTTAAAAGAGGAAGAGAGATGGTGATTTCAATTACCTTAAAACTCTGTTATTACGTTATTTTATTTTATTTCGCCATCTTTTTCCTTTTCATTTTCTTTTAACATTTTTCTTTTTTCTTCTCTTTTAACTGAATCTTACTCACAGTGGAGGAGAGAGGAGCCCCGGCCCCTCCAAGAAAATGCCTTTTTCTTGTAAATATTTAATAAAAATAATAAAAAAATTTCTTGGCCCCTGTAATTTATAATCCCCCCCCCCCCCCCCTTTTTTTCTTACTCCGCCCCTGCTTACTCAGATCATCAATTTGATCAATAGGTTTCTCCATTTGTCTTGGATTTATGATAATTAACATTCAACTCCCTTCCCAAATTATAACAAAGGATAAATTCAAGGAATTCCTGCAGGAAGAGAAACATGGCTCAGGTTAATAATTAAACACGACTTTAGGATTGTCTAGAGAGTCACACTACAGTTTTTATCTTAATTTTTTTTATATTTATGAATTGTTTTGATGTTAAAAATGAATTTTAAAAAATTAAAAATATATCATTTTAATAAATTCTAAAAAAAAAAACATTTTAAAAAAAATTATGGTTGCCATGCCAATGAGAATTTTAATATTCAAGTCAATTTTTTTGTGTTCTCCGGTTATAAAATACTCAGAAGTCATTTTTTATTTTAAAATATATCAAAATAATATTTTATATATATTAATATATTAAAAAAATAAAAATATATTAATTTAAAGTTTATTTTTTGCCAAAGGCGCACGCACTCCCACCCTTTTCGGAAAATCTCCCAGCTTAGCCCGTATGTTTTTATCAACTCAGCAAATAAGCCCCCAATATAAGAGTTTCATCACATTTACCCTTATGCTCCTCACTTTTTGTCAACTCAGCCCAATTCAATTGAGCTATAAACAATATGGTCTCTTCATGTAAGATAAATACCTCACATTTTGTTTACAATTTAGTCCGATTAAGCTGGATTTCCGAGATTTAACGAACATAAGGTAAATTTATCAGGGTTGATTTGCTGAATTGACACAAAACAATGGCAGGTTTCCTTCCTTTTCGTTTTGTTTTCCCTTTGGGGGGTATCGCAAAGGCCTCGCTCAATCCTTTGAAGAACGATAATAAATATATTTAAAATTTGGCTCCATTCTCAGAGAAGGGACAATTCAGGCTTAAAAGAGTGGTAGACAGTACAAATTTCAAATTATCGGTCTTTTCATCTTTCGTCTCAGGCCTGGTTTCACATTCCACATAAATTAAAAGTTTACCCCTCTTCTTTGACGCACCTTCTTCTTCTTGTTGGTTACCACCATTTTCACCGAGCATGGCTGTTCTTCAAGTAAACAAACAGAAGGTCATCTCTCCCCCTCTCTCTGTGTGTGTTTAGTCCCGTGCTTCGGCAACTCAGGTTGTTGGCTAATTGTGTGGGTTTTGGGTTTACATTGCAGGAAAAGCGAGGAAGGGCACCGAAAGTGAATGGAATAAAAAAGGTTTGCTATTTTTAGTCTCTCTTTTTTCTTTAAAAACTAGAACTTATGTGCCCAGTTGTGTTACTTGTTCTTTTCTTTTTTTTTTGGGGTGGGGGGGGCGCTCTTGTTGGTGAATCACTGTTGATGTTCTGGGCTAAGTGAGCTAGCTCAGTTCGTTTATGTTTTGAAGACGAATACCCTTAAGAGACTTATCAATGTTAGCTGGTGTCACTAGGTATTCTTAGCCTAATTTTGTATTCACAAAACTGGTCTCTATTTTTGGTCTCGGAAAATGGTTTTTAGCATGGGTGAATGTGTACTTCTCATTTCACAGAAATGATAATTTGGCAGTTTAGATGAACTAGAAGGGTTACTTTGAGGGGATGCACTGAAAGAAAAAATTTGGAAAACATTTTTGATGAAATTGAAAGCAGCTTTTACAGATGGAAAGCTAATTCATGTTCTACATGTTTTTATGCTCGTGTGCTTTTTGAAAACAATAACAAACAGAGCCAAAGCAATAACAGACGGCTGCTTAAAACATTCTTTTCCTCACCAAGAAAATTATTTGTATTATGATGCACTAATGAAAGTTCTCATCTTGTTTAAATGTTAAAAATGGTAAAGCTCGATTGATTAGAGAAATGCCTCTTGAACAGGTACCGAGTAACCTTTCTGTGAAGTCTGAAAGGTCAGTGGTTTAAATTCAGAGGCTATCTAATATTCCTTTAACTGTAAGAAGCAGCGTCGTATTGTAATCTGCACAATGTTAACTTAATTTTATTCTCTATAGCCACACATCGAAGAGAGCCAAAATTGATGACCTATATGATAATGAGGAAGTTAAATCTGATGTCATGATGCGAGCGAAAGAAATTCAATCTAATCTATCACCTGAACTCCCTAGCATCATAAAGCATATGCTACCCTCGAATGTTACCAGAGTATTTTGGCTGGTAAGCTTCAAGCTGGTTCTATTCTTTTGTTGACAGTTTTTTATAGTTTATGATATTTGATTCTCCAAGTGTTCTGAATGGCCAACTTTTTGGATGGAAGCATTTTCCTAAGAGCTTTTGTGAAGCATATTTACCGAAAGAGGACACTATAATTGTTTTGGAAGATGAAAGGGGAAAAAGTTATGAAACAAAATATCTTGCACGCAAGGTGGGCCTCAGTGCTGGATGGAGAGGGTTCTCCATCGATCACAAAATAATGGAGGGAGATGTTCTGATTTTTCATTTAGTCGAGCCTGCCAAATTCAAGGTAATTTGATGAATCTTAATCTTGACTGCACAATTGCTGGATTACTTTATTTCAATTGCTACTCTCTAGGGTCCTCAAATAAATTGAATGAATTTAGTTGCTTCGAAAGTTTCAGGATTGCTTCGAGAAACATAACTTTAAGCCAAAAGACATATAAATTGTTTTTTGCTATTTGAAGCCTTGGAGAAACTGGATACTAGTAGGCAATTTAGATGCTAAATCTTAAACTTTTAAGAATAAGAAACGAGGGAGTAGGGAAATTCTATCTGGTGATTATACATATAGCCTCATGATCTTAGTTTAGATTCGTTGGATTCCTGGCTATGTATCTTCTGTATCTTGTGAGAGCTGGAATTTGTCAGCTCTTGCCTTTTCAAATACCTGCAGCCTTAACTTTGCCAGGCACATTGATGTGAATCAACGCATCACAGAATAAGCGAGGACCAGAAACAGTTTCCTAAGCCTATTGCATGCGGATTGTGAGACATCATTCGTGAATGTTATTTTGCATGAGCATCTCTTTCTACAAATTCTATTATTAATTCTATTGCTGTTTGGCTTCATTTAGGTCTACATTGTGAGAGTAAATGATTCAGAAGAAGTGGATGGCGCTCTTGCCCTTTTGAAATTGGAAGGTGGTGTCAAACAAATGGGTCCTAGTAAGTTTCAAATTTCTGTATTCATTTATGCTCACTTATCAATTATGAACGGCAGAGAGCATTATGTTACCTTTCATCTTCCTTATCTGCAGTCAATAGTTCAGAAGAAGTGGATGGTGCCCTTGGCCTTTTAAAATTGGAAGCTGCTATTAAACAAATGACTCCTAGTAAGTTTCAAAATTCAGCACCCACTTTGGCTCACTTATCAATTAGGAATGACAGAGCATTGTGTGATCTAACATATCTTCGTTATCTACAGTCAATGAAGCAGTTCATGTAGAAAAACTGAGCAAGGTAAGCGAAGAGATGGAAGATCTGGATTTCGAACATCTATCGCATGACAATCCTGAAAAGAACGTCAAGTTGGCCTGTCTTGCCACCTTTGGGCCTATATCAGATCTTCATGACTATGAAAGTGAGGATCTTGGCTCGGAAACTACAGATGGAATCAGATTGTCAAAATCTGCTGTTGATTTTAAAGAAGTGAAATGTTTCGAGGATTTTGACATTCTTGTAAATGGCTTAGTAATTAGCAGTGAGCTCTCCAAACACCTTCAAACCAAGTATTATAAGCTTTGCTGCAGTCAAAATTCCTTTCTCCATGACCATCTTCTTGATGGCCTTAACTGTAAACTGGTTGTTGGAATGCTTTGCGAGACTATCAATATTGCAGATGCCATCAGAGCTTCAAAGCTTACTACTTCTCCGGAAAGCTTTGCAATTTGGGAGAAGACTCTGAAAGCCTTTGAAGGCTTAGGAATGAATGTCGGTTTTTTGCTTGCTAGGCTGGGACAGCTTATGCACCTATCTGCTAAATCAAAGAGGTATGAGGAAGCTACTCTGCAAAGAGTGAACGCCAAGGAGGAGATGACAACTCTTAAGGCAAAGCTTTTGGAAGTGAAAGACACTATAAATAGGCTAGGCGTTGAGATTGAGAAATTAGTGGTGGATTCTGAGAATCTAGAGCTTAAGTTCCAAGAAATGGCTAAAGCCCCATGGTGATGAAATGACTGGCTTGTTTCTAGTTTTTGTCGGGGAACAAACCCATTTATGTCACAGTGTTTTCAATGTTTTTGTGAAGCATTCATTCACCACTCAGAATGTATCCCTAAATACTAGAAGAAAGCAAGATTAAGTGATATATTACAAGAAAATTTTGTGGGGCCTTTCTTGTGTGCATTGTAAGAAAATAGAAGCAAAGTGAAAAGAACTAAACTATAAAAAAAAATAGTGAGAGTGATTTCTCTTGCATAATACAAAGTCGTCCATTGGGTATAGTTTTTTCTCCAAAGACTCACTTAGTAAAACGTAAAGATTATCTTGTATTTTCGTAATGTAGTTATGACAGTTACAAACAGTTAGAGTATGGTTTCAATGAAAAAAACAAAAAGGTTTTGTTGCTTATGAGAAGAAAAAAATACTATTCAAGTCATAAAAAATCATCTTTAAATGATTCTAAATTTATAAATATTTATATTTATTATTCCATTGTAAAATCTATTTCATTATTTTATAAACTTGAATAATAAATTATAATTATAATCCTTTACCCTTCGAATTGGTATATTTAACTTTCGTATGGTATTGTATTCAAATAAAAGATCAATAAATCTTATTTTTTTTATTTAAAATTAATTTTTTTATATTTTTAAATTATTTTGATACAATATTAATAATATTTTTTAAAAAAATATTATTTAAAAAAAAACAATACTACATCCGCAAATATATCTTACAAATTTAGAATTTGTTTGGAAACGTGATGAAAATGGTATGTTTTTAAATTTTAAAAAATAATTTGTAAAAAAATAATATTTTATATTTTTAGATTATTTTAATGTGTTGGTATTAAAAATAAATTTTAAAAAATATATATATATTATTTTAATATATTTTTAAAAAAACATTTTAAACTAAAATTGCTATTATAATCTTAATTATACCCTTATTAGACCTCCTCCAGTCAGGCGAAGTAAAGATGAGACTCGAACGTACCGTTGCTAGCGCGAGCCAGATTTTGAATTCAAACAAAACTAGTAAAATATTAAGATTGTATTCGGCAGTATGACAGTGGTTGTTTTTTAAATAACTTTTCGTATTGAAATATATGTTAATAATATTTTTTTATTTTTTAAAAATTATTTTTAATATTAGCACATCAAAACGATCCAAAAAATATAAACCATACTCAATTTTAATAAAAAAAATAAAAAATTTAAAATTTAATGAAACATTGATTAAAATGGACAGCCAAACAGACTCTGAATCTGTACAAAACCAAAAAAAAAAGGAAACCAACTGTCCTGTTTTTCATCATCTATCACATCCTCTTCAAGTCTTCTTTTCATCAATAACAAAGAGAAAAAGGGGTTGGGTTTTTTGAATCAGAAAGTGTGACACAAAAAAATGGCGAAGTCAAA
Source organism: Populus nigra (assembly GCF_951802175.1). Classification (NCBI taxonomy): domain Eukaryota; kingdom Viridiplantae; phylum Streptophyta; class Magnoliopsida; order Malpighiales; family Salicaceae; genus Populus; species Populus nigra. The sequence continues at coordinate 9,779,864 of NC_084870.1, read as the reverse complement.
GCAAACATACGAGGAAATCAGGCAAAAGAGGGTGGAAGAGAACAAGAAAAGGATGGAAGAGCTCAACCTCACAAAGCTTTCTCAAAGTCTCCTTTCTAAGCCATCTCCAGTACGTACATTTTTTTTTGTAAAAAAGGTGCTTTAATTTTCGTCTATGTGTGTGCATTAGCTAATGTGTTTTAATGGATCTTCTCTTCTTTTTTTTCTTTTTTTGTCTTGTTTGAATGTTATGTGATAATAATTGAACAGGTGAAGAAAGCCAAGCCCAGAACTTTTAGGCCTGCAGCGGCCTTAACTCCTGTGAGAAGATCGACTCGAGTTTCAGACAGGCCAACTGTTAGCTATAAAGAAGTAAGAGATGCTATGTTCGATTTTTGGGCTAACATGCAGTGGTGGTGTAATTGAAAATATCTTTTGTTTTCTCGCAGTTACCAGTGGAAACTTTGGAGAGAACCAGAAGGTTTGTTACCGGAATTCTTTTGTTTAAAAGATTGAGGCTTGAAATCTTGGTGGATGTTTTTATGCAACTATGATTATGTAATTCTTATGTTTTTGTGATGTTCATTTGTATTGTAGAAGCTACAGTTACCGAAGGAGAGGTTTTGGGGTTTATGCTTCTAGTGATGCGAGGGCGTATGCAATTGATAAAGCAGAACAAATTCAGTCACGTTTGGGAGCTGATTTCCCAAGTTTTCTAAAACCCATGGTCCAATCACATGTCAGCGGATGCTTTTGGCTGGTAAGAAATCAGTCGTTTTGCCTCATTATTGTAACTATAGAAAGCTAGAAGGAAAGAATCTTTCTTTTGAGAAAGTTGCTGGCTTGTAAACAGACCAATTATCACTACATTTTTTCCTTTTTCAGTAGATACCAATTGAGAAACTGAAGAGGTAAAAATTTGGAGAAATAATTTGTCAATTTTGGTCCTTTTCATGTTCAATGAACATCATGTCCTTGTTCTCCAAACAGTAAAGATGGTAGGTAATTTCATACTCAGATTTTACTAGGGGATTGGAGTTTTATGAAATCGCTGAACGTATCTATCAGGGCCTGCCAGTTTACTTCTGCAAGTCGCATCTTCCCCTTAGTGATGAAATGATGACTTTGGAAGATGAAAATGGAGATGAATTCCAAACGAAGTACCTTGCTCAAAAAACTGGTCTTAGTGGCGGATGGAGAGGGTTTTCCATTGATCATGAACTCGTTGATGGAGATGCATTAGTATTCCAGCTAGTCAGCCCTACAAGATTTAAGGCAAGCACCTTAATTCACTCATTAAAACCTATGCTTGATTTGTTTTACAATAGGCTTGGGCAATGTTCCTGGTGCAATGTGATTAATCTCTTGTTATATCTCAGTTGATACAGAATCTTTGACTGGTGTGCATTTGAATTGTGGTTTAAAAGTTGTTCTATGATTTAGATATTGTGCAGCAGGGTAAAATACTAAACCTTGGACTGCATGCAAACATTGCCCCATCGGACCAAAATGGAATTATTGCCTCAATATATTGCTTCTGGTTCATGTCCTGTTATATGTCTGGCAGGCCTGCCTAAACAGAATGATGTCTTAACAAAGTATTTTTGCCCATTTTTTCTGCTACGCTTATGTAGATGGAATTACAGCCACATGAGTAATCTATGCGTCCCAATTCTCTTAGTTGCAACTCTTTTTATTAGGTGTACATTGCAAGGGCATATGATTCAGAAGACAACGAAAACAAGGAAGACATGGAAGAAGATAATGAAGGGAAGAAAAACATTGACAATGACAAGAATTCAGATTCCAAGCACTTGGATGGGATAGCCAAACGAACCAGAGCAAGTAATTGCTTTTCAACCCTTCAAAATCTTCAGAAGTTTTCCATGATAGGAAATCAATCCACATAAATAGTCATATTAGTAGTTATATAAATAGATTCTGATCCCTAAATTGAAATATGAGTACCTGTTGGGATGCGTTAAAGTTTGAGCTTGATTTAGTGAAAATCTATGTTCTAACTGGGAATCCCCATCAACGCTAACATTTAAAAAATGATAGGAATACTTTGTGGAAATTTGATGGGTAAAAACACTTGCTTCAAGGATTCTTGAACTGCTATCAAGAATCTTTTTCTTGTTTACTGCCATTCATATGCTGGCATAGGTAAATTTTCGTACTGGTCAGAAATATTAGAAGACAAAAATGAAGTACTGATCAATTCGCACCCGCATTTATATCACCTTCAAACCATTCTACAAGTTTCTGAGTCGGATATATTATTGCTTTTTCCAGGCAGAAAGTAGTGTTTCATGATGTGGAGCAGCAGCAAGTTTCCTTCTTCGCAATATAATAGCTACCTTATTGTGGAGAAATGAATCTTTTGTTTTGGCTTGGCTTGTCTCTGCAACATGCCATTGTGGAGTTGAAAGGCACTCGCTAATTACTGATTAGACTTTGTCAAGTAGCATAGAAACAGTGGCTGAGAACTGAGATTCATAACATTTTGTCTACTTCATCGATTGTTGTTAGGTTATTGAATCGTCCCAGAGGAGAGCTGCCAATTTGCTAGTATTGCTTGTGAAAATAACATGAACCAGAGCTAACAACTGAAATGAGATTGTGGATGTTTTGAACAAATGAAGTTTTGGACCAGATACGGCTACTGATCAGATTTATTCGCTGGAGTCCCCTCCTTTGACTTAACGGGGATGTTGTTTTGAAAAATTCGAATTTTTTTTTGAAGTGTTTTTTATTTATTATTTTAATATAAAAAAAATAATTATAAAAAAATGAAAAGCATTTTTTATGCAAAGAGATTTTATATGCATGGATCCTATGCTACGAGGTAGTCAAGTTTTGGTTTGCAATGAAATTCGACACAGGTAGATGAAAGTTGGAGACGAGTATATTCAGCAGTGACTGTGTAGATGTTTTTTTTATAAAATTTTTTTATTTAAAAATATATTAAAATAATATTTTTTTATTTTTTAAAATTTATTTTTAATATTAGTGTATTTTAAAATAAAAAACAAACAAAAGAAATTTAGAAACATGATTTCCGAAAAATTCAAACTTTTTCCGACAAGAATAATATCCTTAAAAAAAAAAGTAGTGGTTCATCTATAAATCAAAATTACTAATAAGAGAGAGCGGCATAATATTTTCATGTGGTCAAATCAATTAAATTAAAAAAAATGATTTGCCCGTTAAAAATTGAACTAGAACACATTTTTGTATTTTAATTTTATTAGTATATTAGTCATATTATTAAGGTATTCATTTAGATAGTAAATGAATTTGTTTTTTCAGTTATTATTTTATATTCAAATAACTATGAGAAATAATTTTTTTATGGATATATTATTTGTAATATGAATGATATATTTAAAATCTAATTAAAAAAAATTAATTTTTTATAAAAGTTAGCTCAATAATAAAAAAGATAATTTAAACCTGATTTGGATGAGTAAATATTTTTTAAATCTAATAAGTAATAAGTAGAGTATAGAAATTATTAAACCTGATCTAAATCTCGTTCAAATCGAACTCAAAATATATATATTTATATTATATAAATATATTTATAAAATATTTAAATTTTTTTAATACAATATGATATATGCATATCTTAATACTAATATAAAATACATGTACATAAATAATATTTATTATTTATTATACTATGCTTACTTCAATATATATATATATATATATATTATTTTTTATTGATTAATAAATAAATAATAGATAATAGATATTTATCATATATCTGAAATTTAATGAATAATTTATAAATATTTTAATTTATTAACTGATAAATAATAATTAAGATATAAATATTAAGAAATTCAACTCAGATATCGATAGAAAAAAAAACTGTACAATCCACATGGCAAATGTAAATGCCCTAAGGGGCACACTTCTCAAAAAAATAAGAATGAAAACCCAAAATATAGAGTTGATGACACGAACCAGGTTTTGAATTCAAACGCTACTAAACAAGGCGCTCACTCTTACAACTCACCACTCCACCACTGTCCTTCCATACAGAGAGAGAGGCCGACAGATAATACTATTAGGAAAAAAAATCGATACTCAATAGTTTACTTTCTCCTCAACTTTTCATTTCAAGTCCTTTTTTTTTTTTCACTCTAATAAAAGGGGGGAAAGAGTTCATCTTTCTGACAAAAAATGATGAAATCAAAACAAACGTACGAAGAAACCAGGCAAAAGAGGATGGAGGAGAACAAGAAGAGAATGGAAGAGCTCAACCTCACAAAGCTCTCTCAAAGTCTCCTTTCCAAGCCATCTCCAGTGAGTACACACAGTAAATGCTTTTACTCGAGTATTTTTTTTGTTTAATGGTTTTTTTTTTTTGTAGTATGTTTATGGAGAGATTGTGTGGTAATTAAATAAACAGGTGAAGAAAGCGAAGCCCAGAATTTCTAGGTCACCAGTGGCCTTGACTCCTGTTAGAAGGTCGAACCGGGTTGCAGACAAGTCTCCCGTTAGCTATAAAGAAGTAAGCTCTGGTTTTTGCAACGATGACAGCTTTATTTTTTATATTAAAGTTTAGACCTCTGAAATGCCAAGATTGATTTTTGGGCTGATATATAGCGATTAATTTATTGAAAGCAAGTAACTTTTTATTTCTGGCAGGTTCCAATTGAACCTTTGGCGAGACCCAGAAGGTTTTATACTTGGACCTTTTTTTCTTAAAAAAAAGAGAAAGATTTTGAGTACTTTAACATTTTGTTGGGTGTTTTGTAACTTGTCTTATGTGTTTTGTGAGTGGCACTTGTATTATAGGAGCTATCAAAGGAGGGATCTCTTGAATAGAGTTTATGCTTCTGATGAAGTAAGGATATATGCAATTCATAGGGCCGATCAAATTCAGTCAAGTTTGGGAGCTGATTTCCCAAGTTTTGTAAAACCTATGCTCCAATCACATGTCACTGGAGGGTTTTGGCTGGTAAGAGTCCATGGTCTATCTAATTAATTTATAGCTCTAGCGAGAGAGAGGGAGAGAGAGGTTGACTTGGTTTTTATTAAAAAACGGTCAGTTTACAAAGGTAATCCCAGAACTAAAAAGTTTCCGGTTTTTAGTAATTATCTCCCTTTTTATGTACCATGTACCTCCAATTAGTAATTTGTATAATCAAGCTGATCATTAATATTTGTATGATTAATTTTTTTCTACAAAAGATGGGAAGTTCATGAAATTTCTGTCATTGGGTCAATAACTGTGATTTCAATGTTATCAATAGGGTCTGCCGGTCCCCTTCTGTAAGGCTCACCTTCCCCATTATGATGAAATGATCACTTTGGAAGATGAAAATGGAGATGAATCTGAAACGAAATACCTGGCTGGAAAAACTGGTCTTAGTGGGGGATGGAGAGGTTTTGCTATTGGCCATGATCTAGTTGACGGAGATGCATTGGTATTCCAGCTTGTCAGCCCTACTAAATTTAAGGTGCGCCTTCTCACCCATAAAACTTGTACTTGATTTATTTAACAATATTAGGCACAGACATTCTTCATTGCCGTGTGATCGACCTCCATTACATTTCTGTCAATAAGGATATTTTGTTTTCTGGCCCATGCAAAATTGGCTGGAGGATGCAATTTTAATGATGCAAGCTACATGGTGAGCTGCAAATTGTATGCAAGTATTGTCCCATTTGAGCGAAGAAGGATCAGCCTGCCTACATGAGTGATGTTTTAACAGAGTGTTATTTGTAAATTCAGAACTGTCTATGTTTTCTGCTGCAGTTTTGTTGGTGAGCCGTTGTTGTTTTCTATGAATATCAACCCCCTCAATTACTTCTTTTTTTTACCAGGTGTACATTGTAAGGGCATATGATTCAGAAGACAATGAAGATCAGGAAAACACGAAAGACAATGAAGTCAAGGATAACACGGAGGACAAGGAAGACGAGGGAAAAATTGAAGAAAATGGCAAGGTTTCAGATGCCACAGATTTGAATAGGAGATACCCCAAACGAATCAGAGCAAGTAAGTACTGCTATTCAGCCCTTCAAAACCTTTAGTAAAAGCAAGTCTTTAGATAACCCATTTGGGGAGGGGGCAACCTAATTTCAACATGGAGCAGTTTTGAGATGGATGCCACCACCAATAGTCCAATACACCCCTTCACTGTGGCATCTAAATCGGATGTTCCTCCGGACTCATTTCTTCGAACACATGCCAGAAATAGAAAATAGAATGCCCCGCCACAAAATTAATAGATCACACATATTTGGATGAAAATCAATTTACAAGGTTCGTGTCTTGTATTATTGCTTTTTGACAGGCAAAAAGTAGTGTTCGCAATAGCTGGGCAGCGGCAAGTTCCTTTGGTTTCAGCGTAGGAGCTAATCTATAATGGAGAACTGACATTTTGGTTTTTGATCCTGTAACGAGCCATCATGGAGTCGAAAGGCAAGCAGATCATTATCATTTTGTAGCATAGAAACAGTGGTGAAGAACTGCACTTGTAATATCATTGCTTGCTTCGTGATTATTTTAGGTTATGTTTAATGAAAGTCGACCATCTCACTTCTTGTCTGTCTCGATAAAATCTTGTCGTTGCAATGGCAGTGCCCAATGAATTTTTTCAGAGATGTCTTAATCAGTGTGGGTTGTGAGACTAGCATGAACTAAATGAGGCAAGCAAAATGATAGTTCTTTAAGCTTAGAATTCAAAACCATTTAAAACATCCACCACGATGAAGGCATTAAGTAGTTTTTCCTTTGAATTTTTTTCTTAGAAGAATGAAAGAAAATGGAGAATGAACAATAGCCAAGAACAGCTCGGATAAAACCCCAAAGAATGTTGCGAATAGAAGGGCTACTGAACTTATATTGTGCCTCCAGCAAAAACTAGAATCATTTGAATCAATCAGCTCAATTTTTCATTTCATACATAATCTTGGTGAGTAATTAAAATCCATTGCATTAACGTAACAAAAGAAAAATCCATTTGCATTAAAAAAACGGTGAAACTGTTGAAACTCAAACCTTGGTAAAAGGTTTCGTTATTGTGGTTTATTTGACAGAACTCAACAGATAAGATGATCTGGATAGACCCTTCAATTTCTTTTGTCATGTCCACTGATCCGCATGACAGATACCAATGCTCTAATTATACTCAGAAACTGAGGTCTATGTGCTTGATCTCAGCGAAAATCCATATCACCACTCATATTCCACTCTTACCCCCCGGCCATATTTAATTTCTATTCGATTTGCACTTAACATGTTGGCTCTCCATTTTGATGGATTTTCTTAGGATTGTTTAACTAGCATCTTTGGACCAGCTGCAAACCCAGAGTGAGATAGGGTCGAATCTTCTTCCAACCATAAACTAATTTATTAAACCAGAGGCGGCCGTTGAGAGGTAATTTCACAGCAAATGCTCATAATTTTGACTTTTGTTCACTGAAGCTTGGATCGATGCAGACGACAACCTGTAAAATATATGTTGTAAAGAATTGAGCCATCTTGTGATCATGACCTTTAAAAAGGAAAAACATAAATAAAATGAACTGGAGCATAACAAAGTCAGCATCCTGCACACCTTGCCAACGCTTTTACCCGAATGAAGGTACTCAACAGCATCCGCAACAGAATGGACACCGTCAAATCTTTTTTGGTCTAACACAACCTGTTACAATTGAATAAAATCAGTTCAATATCATGAGTTCAAGTGTACGAGACAGTGCTTGCCAATTATATTAACATCGTAAACAGGTTCCATTTTAATTGGAGGAGAACTCCCTTCACTTCCTCTTGCATGGCTTTAATCTAATACTTCCTACTTCACTCAGAATTATTAGTCAATACTTAAGCTTCTAGGCTGCATCCAAACTAAAAGGATGTGATGAATTTGCAAAACTTGCAAAACAATACACAAAGTCTATTTAGTTTTGGTCATGCATAAAAGGCAGTAGAAGAACGCAATTTGTTCAATTTAAAGAAATCAGCATGTGCATTGGAAGAGAAAACCAGTGAGTGCGAAGGAAAAAAATTATCACCTTTACTCATCTCAATGATAGAAAGAGGAAAGGTAGGAGGTGAGCTTGAAATAGGGGGCCAACAAAGCAATTTAAAATATAGCCTCATACAGCTATCGTAGTTTGAAAAAAAGAACAGAAAAGTCTTTGAAATAATAGAACCAAAAGAAAGAATTACCTTGAGCTTTCCAGAAGCGAACATGTTATATAGTCTGTCTAGATGTTGTGCCCACAAGTGAGTATGTTGTAGAAGGAAAAAACCAGCCTGTAATCCACAAAAAGGAATCAAAGGCGGCCAGTATTTTTATCTCGTCCAAGATAGTTAATATAATGCTACACTTGATTGCTGATGATCATTCAGTTCTAGCGAAAAGTACAAGGTTCATATATCTTTTCCGTATCCTAAGAAGGCAGAATACGCTATGTGGTACATCCATGCTTCCATTGGCAAAAGCCAGGGCAAATCAAGATGCACAAAAACTCTACGCATCATAAGGGAAGAAAATAATTGGGTGCATTAAGATATGTAGAAGCAAGCAATGTGCTTACTTGTAGGAGCTTACTACAAGCTAGTATATTCCACAAAGATGGGTTGTGAACTTAGTTCGAAAACAACAACTCTAACCCTTTAACCTTGACATACAGAACATTTTAGTTGTAGCAGTTGAGCTTGGGTAATTTTTAGAGTTTTCAGGTTTGAACATTATCATCAAGATTAGTATTCACTTGAAAAGCACATCAAGTAAGTGAACATGGGCAGGTGGTAATGCTAACTGGCCAAGTAATGGAATTACAACATTTAAAAAGCAAGATGTTCTTGCAATGCATACAAGAAACAAAATTATGTTGAATAATCACTACTCAACTGAGTAAGGACATCAAAATATTCCACGAAATATGAAAGTTAGAATGTAAAATAAGTAAAATAATGAACTTTAGATTCATAAAATGATATGGAAGTGTGTGATGACACCACATTCATAGTCTAGCAGCTACATACCACAGTTTGACTTCTTGCTAAAATCTTCTCACAGAGTCCTGTATAATTAGCTGGTGTCCATCCATGCTCTCCTTGATACTAGAAAAAAAAAAGAATGAATCAGCTTATGGACAATGTATAATTTACAACGTCAATTAAGGCAAAAGATATTGCAAATTGTCAATTGCACATCAATACCAGACACATGTAATATAGTATGCTCAAGGACAACCTCATAAATTTAACCATATGATTATTCAATGTGGAATATAAGAAATCTAACATGAAGTGAGGAATGGGAATTGACATGATTGTGTTGACCGCATAAATTCAAAATAGCATTGAGTCTGTCCATCAATTTCCATTGAGATGATGATGAATTTCATTTTACACAAGTTATTTTTCATGTTGATAAGGTAAGAACAAACACAAGTTTTTCTCCCAGCTCTGTAAACATGAGCATCACAGGCTAAAGTAAATAGTAGTTTGGCTTCACAAAAGGTACACCAAGGTGGTGTGCAAACAACATTCAAGTAATTTTAGAGTTTGTGATAAAACTAGATGCAGTAATTTTTTTGTAATTTAAAAGTGAGAAAAAGGAAAAATAAAATTTAAAATACAATCAATTGAGACGCTTGTCAAGAAAAGCAACCTGAGAAATCATTCCGATCACAATGAGTCGTCCGTGCATCGCCAAAGCATTCAAGCATAAATCAAACATGTCACCACCAACAGATTCATAGATGATGTCAATCCCTTTTGGAAACTCCTTTTTTAGAACCTGGCAGAATTGAGTCATAAAATTCCTCAAAGCACAGCAATCAAAAGAATTTAATTGCACGATTCATGAAATTTCTATACTCAGATCCCATAATCTCCTATACAAGTGTGAGATTTACCTGGCAATAGTGAAGGCCTTTTGCACATTTAATAATATAGCTCACTTATTACAAGCCCAAAACAGCTTTGTTCCATATTTGTGCAAGAGAAACACAACTAAATAAAAATTCTTCAGTACTGGCTCTAAATTTTTTATGCAAATTAGGATCATATTTCTTAGAGATGTTTTAAATTTCCGACTTAAACAGTGTGCCAGCAACTGCATCCAATCTCCTGTAAAATCCCAATTGTTTGGAACTCTCTTTTTTTTGGAATGGAATATTTACGGAATCCCCATAAATATGATCAGACCTTATTCCATGTGATTTAACTCTTCTTATTCTTAAGCAAGTCCACATGCATGGGCTAAATTCTGCACAATTTTGATAAGACTACCTGTGTTTGTTGGGAGGAGGTAGGAAGGAGCAGGGATATCAGGCAGCCCTATTTGATGAAGCAGTAATTCATTGTGTGGCATAAAATCACACATACATACCGTTTTAATATCTTCAGCTTTATAATCTATGACTCGATCAACTCCCAGTTGTTTTAAAAGAATTGCCTTTTCGTTACCTCCACAAGTTGCAACAACTGTATTTCCTGCCAATTTTGCTAGCTGCAAGTTTAAGTATTCACAACATTTAACCATTGCCCATGTGAAGATGGAGATCAATGATTCGGCAAAGAAGGAAAGTCCTTTGAACATGGAAAAACTTAAATAAGAACTGAATGTTAAACTACCCACCAAGAAGAAGAAATATATGGGTAAGATAAAACATACAAAATACATAGCTTATTTTCCAATATTTATGAATGCCATCATAGTTTGCATATCTGTCCACCTCTATCTTATTGAGACACACTAAAAGTTAAAGTATTGTTCCAAAATGCATAGTATAAGGAGAATACCATTGCAGTTCTCTCTTGTAGTTGTAATATCCATTTTTCATGTGGTCATACAAATCAATCCCAAACTCCTCTCCTTTTTGTTGGATGATTATCAACAGTATATTTGGTTTTTGCGACATGTTAGATAATATAAAACATCATTTGTGGTACTTTTGTAATTGAACGTTGTGGGTCTTTCAGGTGGAAGAATTATATTCCTATGATAAAAACCTAAAGATGTTCAAACCTCAGTGACCTCTGTTCTGAAAGGAACAGCACAAACTTTCCTTTATACTCTATACTGCTAATTCTCCAACATATGATCTTTAAAAACAAGTGGAAATTTTTCCAAATGATATTCTAGAAAAGGGTATTTTAGCTACAATCATAGAATTAGAATTGTTCTTCCTGTTCACAACAAGGATTGAATCTATACGATTTTTCACAACTCAAACATATAATCTGTTTTTCTATTCCAAGTAATTGATATGCTGTTGGAATATAAAATAAATTGAAATAAAAAATATGAAAGCATTAGACACAGCCTAAATCACATTCAGCACTGTCTACTTTATGGATGAAGAATTGAAGACCATTCATATATGAAAAAAATTAAACCTGGACAGCAAATTGACCAGTCCCTCCTGCAGCAGCAGTCACAACAACTGCTTCTCCAGATTTCATTTGTCCACACTAGAAGTTCAACCAGAGAAAAATATTGTCAAAGGAAACAACCCAAATCATTGCGCAGATTATTATTAGATATATTCTAGAAAATAGTGAGACATTTCCGATGAGTAATAACACCAAACAAAATATAAATTAATACAAAAGGAAGCCAGGTAAATGGCCAGAATTAACATGTGAAAGAAGCACGACCTTTTCAAGAGCAATTGATGCAGTCATCCCTGAAGTCAGCAAGGCAACAACTTCAGGATCTGGTCTAGGTACGGGAAGGATATGTTTTGCTGGAACCTAAATTGAGCACAAAAGCAGTTAAAAGCTTAACACTTGCATATTCACAAAATCAACATTTATACATCCAACAATCCTTTTTTTTTTATCTAAAAACCCATTTATGATGTAGATAGTGAAGCAAGTCTTGCTAATTGCCAAACATTGAAACAATTCTGTTTGGGACTTAATACCACTGTGAATTCAGTATAACTCCCAAAAGTCATGAGTGCAGCAGGAGTGCCAACTTTCAAGTCAGTGACAGATTCCCCCACTGCTGCAATTATTCCCACTGCCTGGAAACAAACGACATTAAAAGTCAGGTAGAAACCATAAATACTAACAGTCTGAAAAATATTATAATTAGTAGCCTCATGATCAAGATTGTCTTAATGGGATTTTAATACGCACCTCAAAACCAACATCAAATGGAAGACTGGAGGTAAGGTCTTGGTTCTTGCCAGAGAAATAACGACCTGAGCTGAAGTTCACCTGCTCAAAAGTTCATAGCAAGTCTTTGTTTAGGTATTCAATGCACAAGTGTTTTTGCACACAGATAGAATTGCATAATCATATGTCGAGATGGATGGATCATCAATGCTGGTATCAATTGTACCGGGCAAAACAAATGACTTGACAACATGAGTATTCTTTCTCCAGCATTTTTCACAGCCTTCACATTCTTTTTTTATATAGTGGTCTCTGTTCTGTGAATTAGCTGTTTTCTCTTATCAAATCCTCTCTGAAGTGAAGAAAATAGCAAATAATTTAACACACCTAGCCAGTATGGGCAGAATTGTAATCTGCTTCAACAAAAGTTATATTTATGATCGGTCATCTCATGAATTCAATAACCATCCTAGAAGATCTAAATAAAAGTCAAACAATAGTGTTGTTGCTGCAGCTGGTAACTGGTTACACAGTGAACCAAACAGTTCATCTTTTTTTAACAACAGGTTAAAGTCTGGAAACAACAATCAATGACCAAAAAAGAAAATGTAAATTAAAGTAAATTCTTTTGGGAATCGTGAACTTACATCACTAGCATTTACACCAGCATAAATGACTTTCACAAGAACTTGATGTGATCCAATGGGTAATCTCAATGGTACGCGCACTATGCGGGTAGCATTGCGAAAATTATGGCTCAAGGTCTGAACAACTCTGAACAGGAAAAAAAATGTACAAGTCACTGTCACTAACTGATTGGCAGATACTTGCCCTGTGAAATGTTCATGATAAAGTAATTGACAAACAGATTGATAAAAAAAATTACATGCATGCTCTCTTCTGTGAGATAGAACAAGGTAATTAAAGAAAACCAAAAAGGCATGAGGCTTATATTTCTCAAATTCACAAGGTAAGCACCTTACAGAGATGGTAGTATCTTTAAGAACTTGCCATGAAACCAATTCCAAACTTTTCCATGAACCAAGTGGCTAAGCATGTATAATTGGTAAAGAAAAAGTGTCTATACATCATTTACTTACCCACTATACATACCAATAATTTATACAGCTATTTTTAGCAGTCTTCCACCTTGACTTTGTTTCCATTTGTTAGTGATTTTACTACTCGCATGCTATTTTTGAAATAAATCAGTAAGCTGAGAAAGGAATAGAAGGGAGTGTCCATGCAATAATTTTGGACCTTTAAACATGTGGGAAAAAGAATTATAAAGAAAAAGGCAATTTTTGGATGGAAGGTTGGCATCCTATCTTGATGAAGATAAATGTAGCAGAGTATTTAGCGAATGTGAATTAACATTGAATTGAAGTCTAATAAACAGAAACCATTTAAAAAAGTGGAAGTTATAAGTTTGACATAACTTCACTCACAGTTTCTCATAACTCAGAGGAAGTTGAAGGTTCACTGGGGCTTGGTATGACACTCTTCTTTTGGAATTTGAAGAACGCACCAAGTATTTTGCTTCTTCCATGGGAGTGGGCCAATACTCCATGCCCCTACGATTTGTAATCCATAGGCAAGAACCAGCTTTACTCTCATCACTGATAAGCTCAAAAGCACCTTAAAAAGGCAGAAACATTCGAGTTTCAGAATTTTTCTTTAGAGAGAGAGTTTCAGTGACAACTGATATCAGAAGCTAGTGTCAGGAAAAAGAACTAGGTTCAGTGACAACTGATATTGTGTATTGTTAAAAGTTCTTTCTGACATGTAGTATATAGCAAGCAGCCAATAGGTAAGTAGTGATACAGGGGGGAATTAAAAACAATTAAATAATCTTCAGGAACTTGTACAAGAGATTGGACAAATGTTTCACAAGTACAGGAGTAACAATCCAATACATGCATTATTAAATATTTCTGAACTAATAACCTAATAGTTACTTATTTGGAAGAAATATTATACTATACCTTTGACAACCATTTTCATAGGAACAAAGCCTCCCACCATGTCAATAAATTTAGAATCGACTTTCTCTCCCATCTCTGTTTTGACAAACTGCATCGGATTTTCCAACAAATAAAATAACTATCCACGGTAAGAAGTACACCCAGTGTGTGCTTGTATATTCATACAAAAAAAATAAAATGCCACAATTTGAATCGATGTTCAGTTAAAAGTTCTTAAAGATGGATTGGGAAGAAAAGAAGGGATACAATTGGTTTCATAGAAATAGATTTATCGACACAAATCAGGAACAGAAATATATAATCCTGATCGTGACACTATTCCAAGAAGAATAACAGGGATGAGCTGATGCTATAATTGCCAATTTAACTTCCATTCAAAAAGGTCTGCAGATAGCATGAAGTGATGACCATAGTACACAGAAGCCTAAGCTATTAAATGATAAATTTAACTTCTATATTAACTTATGAGACTATGGGATTTTTTTGTTTATCATGATAAGTCTTATTGAAGGAAAAGGGAAACAAATAGGAAAACGTTATTCCCTTATACCCTTTTAGAAAAAAGAAAGAAAGAATTCCAACCAAACCAGTGAAAAGAAAAAAATGAGTAAATAACTAGTAGAACTACACAAGCTTCGATGTTATAGCCTCACCTCAGGGCAAAGCACATTGATGCGTATACCCCGGCGTTTATACGGAACAAGTGATCTAGTGAACATAACAACACCACCTGAGAAACAAATCTTATGAGCATCGGAGTATTTGAGATGGAAATTCATACACTTGTCTGGATTATTCATTGATTAGGATAAAAAAAGTACGCAGTGATCAACACAAAGTTGATGGAATGGAAATCACCAGACCTTTAGAGCCAGCGTAGATAGGATCTTGATACATTGGATAAAGACCAGAAGAAGATCCCAAATTTATAATAACTCCAGGCTTCTGCGCAGCTAGCATACTGTTTATCTGTCCAGAAATTGCAGGTAATAATTATTCAGTAACCAGATACTTTCATGGAGAAACAAATGAAAAATGATAAGCTCAAGCAAGATTACCGCAAGGTGAGTACAATCAATTACTGCAAGCAAGTTCACATTAACAGTATGCTTCCACGAATGAGTACCGTCTGTTTTATCTTCATAAAATGGTATGGGATTACTGATTCCAGCACCATTAATACAAATATCCATCCCTCCATATGTTGCCACATGCTTCTCAAAAGCAGCAGCTAAATCTCCTATTCACATCACCAAAAAAATAAAAAATAAAAAATCAACATAAACATCACAATGGCACGACCTTATATGCAATCAAAGTATAAATTTAAATCCAAAATGATAATTATGAATAAACTTACTTGATTTTGATACATCGCATCTAATAAAAAGAGCAGACGGAAATCCCAAATTGGGATGGAATTTGGCATTCTCTTTCTCGACAAGTGACGCAACTTCCTTTCCTTTTTCTTCAGAGAAATCAATAACAGTCACGAATATCCCCTTCTCTCCAAGAGCTAAACTAAGCGCTCTCCCTATATATAGACAAATCATAAATACATAAAAAACTAACAGATTAAATATCATAAAATGAAAACTGAGCTTCGCTGAATCGAGGATATTCAGAAAAGTGAAGTTGATTTTACTAGCAGAAGTTGATTGATTAAGAAGAAAAAAGGGCAGTTTCAGTGATTGATCTTAAGCTGGATAATCACAAACGCGAAAAAGAAAATACCGATTCCAGAGGCACCGCCAGTGACTATAGCTGATAAACCTGGTTTGATTTCCATTTTCTTGTTAGTTGTGGTGAAGATATTATTTTATTGGTTTGATAACAGAAAAAGAGGGGGGGGGGGGGGGGGGGATGCAAGAAAGAAGGATTGGAGGAGTGGAGTCTTCTAGTGGCGGGCTGGATTGGTTTTGCCGGATGGTAAGGCTGATTTTGTCGTTGTCTCGGTTTAAAATTCGAGGCGGTGATTTTCTTTTTTTTTTATTTACGTAAATGTTTTATCAACTCGTACGTATGTCACAAATTTTAAAGTTAACTAGTAAACCTTTAATAATTATTATATTATTAATTATTATATTAGCAACCAGTAATCATCATATAAGCGGTTACCATCGTATTATCAACCAGGATCTGTACAAGTTGTACAACTAAAATAGGACAACTAAAGTATTCTTAGATTTGTCCGTATCGAGTTTCCAAGATTGAGACACGTGGACTATTCCAGCATTGTGAAAATATGGGGAAATTTTTTTCTCTCCTTTTATATGGGTTTATACTTTATATTTGTATTTTCCCTTTTTTTTTCATATGCAAGGAGAAGCGTGTTTCTTTTCGGAATTCATATAAGAATCTCATATTTTTTACGTGTATATTTTTAAGAACAAGGGTTCATTTTACCCTTTTATTAGCACGAAAATTAAATTCGGAAAAACTATAATATTTTACAAGCTAAACGAGCAATGAGTAGAATCATGATTTTTTCAAAAATAACTTTTAGCACTTGTTTTGAATGTGTATTATTCAACTGTTTTATAGTATTTTTTTATAATTATAATCTCTAATATATTAACTTGGATTATTTAATCTAAATAGTTTTATATGAAACTTAATAGTATGTAAATAATTTATATTGTTTGATTTTTAAAACAAATAGATAAATTTTAATTGTACTAAAAGCATATGATGTGAATGGATCTTAATAGTAAAAGCATGAATAAACAGTTTACAAACGTTTATTTAAATAAATCATTTTAAAATTATAAATATGTATCAAGAGAAATAAAAAAAAATTAAATCGCTGTTTTAATAATATACTAAACTTTGATGTTCACTTTTAGATTTTTATATTGTTGATGCTTTTTTGGGTTACGTGGTTAGAAAATATAAAAATAACAGAATACCAAGATTGACCTATTTCTTTTTTTTTTTAATTTCTACAATGATATATAGTTTTTTCCCTTAATTAGAGTTGAGGTAGGATTTACATATCAGTACTGGAGATATTTTATAATATTCATATCATATTAAAAGTATAATAGTCAATCGAGATTCTCCCTTTTATGTATAGTTTATGAATCAATAAATTAAATTTTCAAACAGGTTCATGATTAAGTATAATATTCCCTAGCTACAATACCCTAACAATTATTTGCCATTTTTTTGTAAGAAAAAAATTTGTTAGCAAAATTCAGAAGATAGCACTTCATGTAATGATCATTGTTGATCAACTATTATTTCAAAACAATATTTTATAAATATCAAGATTATTATTTTTTTAATTCTATAATCCATATTTTACATTTTGAAACAATAGTACCGCAATGCCTTTCTATCCACGTGCACGCGCGTGTGCATGATCCAAATTTATGGTGCTGATTGCGGAATGCAGGTATCTACCTTTTAAAAGAGTATTCCTCGCCAAATTCTCATCTCATGGATTCTATTAGAGCTTCGTTATCATTTATGTCAAGCTGTTTCGCTGTTAAGAATATGTCTGGAAATGCAGTGTAAATTATGTTTTTAAAAGAAAAATTAATTTTTTTTTATTAAAATTTAATATGATTTATATTATATGTTTTGGATTGTTTTAATGTGTTAATATCAAAAATAATTTTTAAAAAATAAAAATATATCATTAACATGTATTTCCAGCATAAAAAATTATTTAAAAAATAATTGATAGGCAAGCATACTTTAAACTACAGGGATGGAATATGCATGCATGGTCCAGGAATGCTACGGTGGACTGAACTTGGCCCGGCCATTAGGCATGCCGTGATCGTTCTTCTGTATTAATTCTCGTATCATAGCAGTGCTGCATGGCGGGAAATTTTCGGGCACGAAGCAGTAGATTACGCAGGACTGCTGCTACGAATACAAAACACGAATTAATCAACACTGTTTGGTCGGATTGGTGTTGATTAACCCTTCTCCTGCTTCGTGGAGCAAGATTAGCATGAAAAAGAAAAGAGAGAGAACATTCAACTTACAACGGCCGAGTTTTTACACGAAGCCGCCCGAGAGTTTCTTGCACGACATTTCCTTTGTCTGCTCACTCTCCCAGTACTTTTATTAAGCAGACCCACAAACCAATTATAGAAGACAAGCAATAGCATCAAGATGTTTGTTTCTCGTTGTCCTGACACGGCATCTATTCATTGTTAATTTATTCATGGAGGATATTCCTTTCGAATTCTAGGCATCAAAGCAAAGCCAAAAGATACCCATTGTTGACTTTTGTTCGATACGTGTGTTTTTTCCTAGATATATGGTTGGTTTTTTTTTTTAAGTACAATCTTTTTAAAATAAATTACATTTTATAAAAATAAAAAATAAATACTTTTTATATAGATCGCATAAAAAAAAGTCAACAACATCTCTATCCCAAACATCATTTTCATGAATTTCCAGGCGGCAGCTTCTCTATCGCATGGCAGTATTTGTCCGTTGGGGGAAAAATCAGCAAAACCCCTCTTTTTTTTTCCTGATTTTGTCCATTGTCCTCCAACTGGTAGCTTTCTTCAAAATTTTCCTTCAAGTTCGTCGATCTGGCTTCAAATCTGTCTCGACATTTTAACAGAAAAATAATATAACAACTGTTGTCAATTGGAGCAAATTGACCACATGTATAGCATAATGTTATAGAAACAGAATAAAGGGTTTTGCCGAATAATATCTTCTCTCGGTTGACGTAATGGGAGCCATTCAAACAATTCAAGACTTCTAAACTTTTTTGGAAGAAAATTCTCAGGGCCAAAATCGGTGCTTTTTCCCACGGCAATTTAGAGGTCCATATGTACGTACCAAAACCATATCTATCGAAAGAGTATTTTTTTGATATAATTTAACTAGTTAGGTTTTAAATTTGTTTTTTAAAGATTATTAATTCAAATTTTATAAAATCTTAGAGTCACTAGAGGCTTACATGGTCATTAATTTTAGAATCCATGAAATTAATCAAGGTACATCCAAGCTGACCCAAATATTCATATTAATCAAAAAAAAAAAAAGTGTTTTTCACTCCAACGTGAACTAAAAGTGCTTTATAAGGCCAGTACTACAATAGCTAGCTCGATCATGTTGGATAGAAGTGTTATAATGCTCTCCGTTTCTTCGTTCGTTCGTGCTAACAAAATTGCCAGGCCAGATTCAAAAGAAGGGAAAAGATCACCATGCCAAAAAATAAGTGTAAATCATGTCTAAATCGTTATGATGTATATTTTTTTGGCCACACGCAAAGTACTTCGAAACTAAAGTAGCTTCAGCCTCGAGAGTCTTATACCCGTAACTTTAATTATATTTCAATCAGATCCTTATGTTTTAATTTATCATCCTCGATCTTGTAATTTTGATCATGTTCTCCTCTGTCAGGTCTCGTTCCGTATTCACGCTACTGCAAGAGACAAATTTCAAAATAACCAATATCTAAAGACAGATTTCTATCAGATTCGATTACTTGAAAGAGAAACATTAAATAGTTTTAATCAAAGCGGAATTAACAAGCATGCTAGTACTGATGGCACTTCCCACCACTACAACAAAAGTTCAACTACTTCTATAGGATGTTTCTGTACCTCGTATTGAAAGTCTTGAAGATGTAAATGGTGAGTGAACTGTGCTAATTGAAGTTGAAACTTTATTTGAAGTCCAGGAACCAGTGCAAGCTCGAGTTCTCTTGATAGTTGATAATTCATCGTGCTGTCCGTTTTTGCGAGGACTTGAAAGTGAAAGTTGTAGTTGAGATTCCTCTCATAAACTGAAAAAAGATGTGAGATATTTTTTCAATACATCAATTTTTTTTAAAAAAAGATATATATATAGAAAATAACATTCCAAAGTTAATTTAAGTTAATTTGTCAAATTTATAATTTGAATCGTGAAATTATAATGAATTTATAAAAAATAAATTGAAACAAATTATAAAATTTAATTCCTAATCAATCAATGTTTAAATGGTAAAATTAAAAAAATTAATTAAAAAAACAAAAAAAATATTTGAGTTAACCTGTCAAATATGTGACCTCATTCACGAGGTTATGATAAACTCATAGAAAAAAAATTAAAATAAATTATAAAGTTCAATTCTCAATTAATCAGTCTTAAAAAATAAGATTGAAAAAAAAATCAATTAAAAAAAATTAAAAAACATCTCGGATCAACTTGCAATTCAAGTCATAAGATTAGTATAATATCATAGAAAGGAAATTAAAATAAATTATAAAGTTCAATTCTCAATTAACCCAATGTTTAATGATGAAAAAAAATTAATTTAAAAAAAAAAAACTCGAGACAACTCGAATTAATCTGTCAAACTCGCAACTCATATTAAAAAACTATAATAATATCATAAAATTAAAATTAAACAAGATATAAAACTCAACCTCTAACAAATAAGGTTGAAATTAAAATTATTTTTTAAAAATAAAAATAAAACATTCTTCCTATGCTTGTTAGGAAGAAAAAACTATTTTTTTTTAAAAAAAAGCACTGTTATAACGTAGAATGCTCCATGAGAAGGATAGTATTTTTTTCTTCTTATTTTTCTTTATTAATTATTATTGAGGTGAAGAGTGTTAGATTTTAACCACTTGAGCATTCCACATTAGGTGTCAAAATGCAATTAGAAGCTATGTGGTGAAGATTGTTAGATTGAAACCACTAGATCGTAATTAATGATGATTCCCCGTAGCTATTTTGACAGCTGTTAATATTTGACAGAACCTCTGAGAGGAAGGGGGGGGGGGGGGGGGGGGGAGTCAGGGAACCATGTATTACGGTAGTGATACCAGTTTATCTTTTCTTCCGTGGTCTACGATGATGTGTGATTGCCTAAGTTTCTTTTGTCTTTTTTTTTTAATCTAAATCAAATCAATATTTAGGTGACACTTATGTCGTATCGGCTGACCATTGTGGCATATTGGCTGGTACTTGACATATTGTCATGTTATTTCCTCATCTAAATCTTATGGCATAGTTTGGTTAACTTGTCCTGTCTTTGCACATCTTTTTCAGTCGATCCAGTTACGATTAAAAAAAAAAAACTAAAACAGATAAGTATTTTATTACGGATTATGTACAGTGAAATTCATAGTATAGCTGCTATTTTGTCCTTGATAGGCAAGCTTGTGTTTAGAGGTATAAGGGTATTTTTTTATTAGGTTTATTGGTAATTATATTAAAAAAGGGGTTAATTAGTAATTTTATATTTTTTATTGGAAAAAAAATCATTTTGGTTAGGGGCTTTTCAGTTTTTTTTGCATGTCGACCACTTAAATATCAGTTAAAAATAATCTCTTTTTACTATGGATATGGATGCAAAGTCATTTTAGATTTTTTGCTATGATTTTTTTTCTTTGTAATTTTCATATAGAGTTAGAGGTGATTTGATATTTTAACATATATAAATTATTATTAAAATTTGAAAGTGGATGGCGTCACCCGCACCATTCGGGTGGTGAGTGCGGCGCCTACACAACACTGAATGCCGCCTTCTAATGCGGCTTTCGATGCACGTCACCACTCCCTCACGATGGTGAGGCGCGTGTTCTCTGAAGGCACACGAAGGAGCTCCAGCAAGGAGTTTTCCTTTTCCTCCCTTTTTTCCCTCTCTTCTCCTAGAAAAACGGTGCTGGCTATTGCAAAAAAATAATAATAATAATATAAGAAAGTTTAGCTATTTGTTTGTTGAGTTAAATTAGATCTTTATTCTTTTAATTGCAATGTATTTGGTCTTAAATTATTTATTGAGTTAATTTATTTTTTCAATTTCATCCCTTGATACTTTATTTTTATATCAGGTTTGGTTTTTATTCTTTTAATTACAATGTATTTGGTCTTTGATCATTTATTAAGTTAATTGTTTTTTCAATTTCATTCCTTTATACTTTGTTTTTATATAGATTTGATTCTCATTCTTTTAATTGTGATGTTTTTGGTCTTGAATTCTTTATTGAATTAATTTATCTTTGGATTTTATTTCTTGATATTTTATTTTTGTATCAAATATGACCCTTGTTCTTTTGATTATTATTTTTTGTTGTTCTTATCCTTTTTCTTAATTGTGATTGTTTTTTAATCTCATCTTTTATGATTTGATTTTATTTTATTTTTGTGTCAAATTTGATTCTCTTTCTTTTCAAATCTATATTTTTTAGATCATTTTTAAAAAAAATTGTTTTTACAAGTTTATCCCTGATTATTTTAGCTAGTTTACAATTTTACATTGTTATTTTTTCATGATTGCCTTTTACGTTGTGATTCGACCTCGTGATCTATGTTACAAATTCTAAAGGTTGGATCAGGTTGGCTTCAGTTATTTTTAATTATTTTTTAAATTTTCATTCACCATCATTAAGTTCATTGGAAATTGGTTTTTTTATCCCAGGTTCTTTTGTGAATTTGATTTTTCTTTTTAATTTTACCCTTCAATTCAATATTTTTTAATATTTAAGGTTTGACCTTCCATGTTTTGATTTTTAATTTTGATTTTTAGTATTTTTATCAAATTTTAATTTATTTTTAATTTTATCATTAAACCCGTAATCATGATTTTTTATTTTTTAAAATTTTGGTCCTTATTTTTTAATTGCTATTTTCTTATCATTCATTTTTTTATTTCATCACTCGGTATTTTTTTTATTGGGATTTGGTCCCCTTGGTTTTCTCCTTTGTTTCTATGCTCAACCCAGGAGTCAATCCGGGACAATTATTGGGTCACAGGTTGAGTGAGTTGACTCGAGTTAACCCAAGTCAACCAAATCTTGTTTTAAAAAAAAAATCAAAATGATATCATTTAAAAAAAAATAGTAGACGGGTTTTCACCATATTTTTTCTAGATTTTTCCCGAGTTAACTGAAACATTAGTCAACCCAGTTTTTTTTATCGTATTACACTAGATCAATTCTCATTCAATTTCTTTTGAAACTTAAGTCAGTCTAAACCAAAGGTCACCTGGGACATAGGTTAACTCGCCGGGTCGAGCAAAGTTTTCAAATGATTGCTTTCTAGATGCGGTCTTTCTAATTTAGTCACTGTCTAAAGTCATGAGTTTAAAAAGTTAACACCGGTTGACGTCATTTTCTCTCCCAATTACATCATTCAAAGTTGTTCATTTTAAAAAATAAACTTTGTTATTTTCTTAAGTTTTTTTTTTCACTAGATTCTCTTTATCTCATGATCCAAGTGAGAGGTTTATCTAGGTAGCCCAAGTTTTTTTAGAAGTCGTTTTTTTACCTTGTCCTTCAAAATTTGATTATTTTTAAAATTAAACTATATATATATATATATATATATATTTCCTTCTATTGGATTATCATGTCAGGTTTTGATAATTTCACTTAGTTTTACTAGTGCTTTATTTTTAAAAACTTTTTTGTCATTGATTTTTTTTTATTGTACAGTTTAATTCTTGGGATTTTACGATCATTATTTTTTTAAGTTTTTTTATTATATTGAATCATTGATTTTTTTTCTTTCTTTAAAATACAATGACAATGTTTTATCATTGTTTTTTTTTATTCACGTGAGGTGTCCGGGCCAGCTTGCGCGCACCACGACTATTCCCCACGGCCCACTGGACATCCTGCAAGCCCAGGGGCAGGTTAGGCACCGCGGTGGTGACAAGCGTGTACATAGAGGGTCGAACCCGGGACGGGGACAGAACAAGTCACACAGTTGACCACAACAACTAGGCCTCAAGTGCATCATTATTTTTTTATACTGTGAAGAAAGTGGCTCGGCCTGCGACGCTATCAATATAATGTAAGAGCTATTTCCAAGTCCTTTCTCGCATAAATTTATATTTCTCAAATCTATTTGAATATATATATATATATATATATATTAAAGATCAATATATAATAAAAAAATTTTATACGAGAATATATATGAATTTATTATTATGGTTTTATATTAATAAACTTAATACGAGTATTGATACACATTAAATAAAAAGAAAATAGTGATTAGAAGTTTCTCTTACTTTTTTTTTTCCTTCAAGTCAAGCGAGACTTGAATTTTCAATAAAGTATGAGAAATGAAATAATAAAAAGTTAAGTTTTTTGATTATTTTTATCATTTATCAAATCACGTTTATTAGATTCAAAATAAACGATTTGTATTTATCGAATACTATAAATCATGATAAAAGAAAACATGAGATGATGCTAATACATTTATATGAGCTGATTATACAAACCTTGAGATCTATTATCAATCACCTTGGGTGATATATAATATTTGGTATTGTAATAGTAATTATTTTTAAAATATTTTTAATTTAAAAAATATTAAAATATTTTTTATTTGAGAACTTTATCTAGTTAAAAATGTTAGAAATAAATGGCACACGAGCCTATATTTTGTAATTTTTCTCATGATCGATAAACGACTCAATCTATCCTTGTACAAAGGGAAAAATCTCCAACAAGTCTATATTTTAAACTGTGTTTATTATGTCCTTATATGATTTACAATTCTTCAATATCATCCTGTCAAATTTTTCCATCCAAATGAACATAAATATATGTTTTTTTTTTAATCTTAGAAATTCCCTTGAGCTATGAAAGAATACAATTTAAACCTTTGAAAAAATTAAAATTTTTATTTTTTAAAATTTTAATAGTCGATTAATTCTAATTGTTCTCGTTTCTTAAAATATTTTGAGCAATTTTGAACAACTTTTTTATTGTATCATTATATAACTCAAAGGTATTTCTAGAATAAAAATAATTCTTTTAAAACACGTGAAAAAAAAAACATTACAAAATAACATATTAAAAAAAAATAGATACCACATAAAATATCAAATATCATAGACATAATTAAAAATACAGGGGTATTACTGGAGACTTGTAGAATTATATAAAGATAGACAAATCATCCACCTCTTGTCTATATTATTTCGATAATAACAAAAAACTTTTTTAAAAAACTAACTAATTAATTTGATGAATTTATATTTATATATGCTATTCATTAGTCAGAGTAGTAACTTCTATCATCATCTAATATCAAACCATAACTAGCGAGTAATAGAGATATAAATTCACTTAATTAATTGATTAATTTTTTTTACTATTTTTTTGGTTTTTTTTTCTATTTTTGGATGAAAAATATATATTAAAATATAACAAAATCAAGGTTATTTGGGATACATAGACCCATCAAAGATAACTAACATGTCATGTTGGAAAGAACTGCATATTTGTTTTTGCTAAAAACAATTATTTGACATGTAACGAAATGCAGATCAAATAACTATTTTAATTAATTTTAATAATTATAAATAAAAAAATTTATATATACATTTAATTAAATAAATAAAAAATTATATATATCAATAAATAAAGTATTAATGATTTTATTCGACTCATCATGGTTGAATATCTTTTTTTTAAAGTAAATAAATAAATATGTAGGTGTTATTAATGTATTTTTTGATATCGAGTAAAAATATAATTATAAATAAAAAAGTTCATGTTTATATATAATAAAATAAAATAGAGATCATATGTGTTAATAAAAACATATAAGATCTCAAATTAATTTTTAACATAATATAAAAATAAAAAATATATTACAATTGTTACATTGAAACACTATTTACTTTTAGTTTTGTATAATATATTTTTGTCAAAAAAAAGTGTAAGGAAAAAAAATCACAAAAAAATTTCTAAAAAAGAATTACAAAAGAATGAAGATAAGAATAAAAAAATAGTATAAATAAGTTAAGTATAGAATGATAAATATTTAAAATGTAAACAATAAAAAAATAATATTTTTTTAAAAAAGAAAAAGTGTAAAGAAAAAAAAAACATTATAAAAGGATAAAGATGAGAAAAAAATATTGATAAATAGGCTAAATATAAAATGAAAAATATAAAAACGAAATCTACTTTTTTTTTCTTCTGAAAAAACAAAAAAACAACAAATTTACCATCACTACAGAACCGTTGCAATAAAAAAATTATTTTTTTAATTATATTATTCTTACAGTGAAAAACGGTTTAGTATATGTATAATAATACTCCTAGGTAAAAAACCTCAAAGAAATCAGATATAGGGATTAGAAGATTTTTCAGTTGTTCGACTGAAGGAAGCCTCGGGAGTGTGAAGCTAATCTAATTTAAATTACCGTTACGTAAACGACTTACGAAAATTACCGTTAGTACCCGTAGCCGTGCGAATTAGAAACGTGAAACATTAAAAAATGAACTCTATAAACCAAAATAATAATAATAATAATAACAAAAACTCGACACGCAACCTCAAAATCCAAGACAAATAAAAAAGAAAAAAAAGACCAAAACACAAACAAGTAGTCAATCAATCAATTTCTTTTTGTAATTTCCAATCATACCCGTCTCTCTCTCTCTCTAACAAAACCCAATCCTTCTCTATCTCTCTCCTTCTGTCTCTTGATGGAAGATAATTCTAACAATTCATCTTCCATCACGAACCAATCCCCATCCCTAACTTAACAAACCTTAATTTACCGCCCAAATTCACAATTCACGATGTTTTCGTGGAATTTTGCGAAATCGGCGGAGGCGGTACTGTCGCGGTGGGCGATGAAAAGGCTGTGCAAGTTTGTATTGAAGAAGAAATTAGGGAAGTTTATATTAGGAGATATTGATCTTGACCAGCTCGATGTTCAACTCGCTGAAGGCACTATTCAACTCAGTGATCTTGCTCTCAATGTCGATTGTCTTAATGAAAAGGTAAAACATTTAATTCAAGTTTTGTTAAGCTGCAAAATTTGCTTTTTAAAGTTTGTTAAGGTAAAGCTTTCAGTTACATGTTTCTTATTATGCTTTTTTTTATTAATTTTAGCGGCATAAACAGTTGGTCATGTTTATTAGTTGCTTCAAATTAGATAACATTTTAGGGTCCTTTGTTTAGTAATTTGTTATATTTGTTTATGTGCTATATATATATATATGTATATATATAATTTTTGGTTTTTGAATTGTTTTTAATTGAGGTTTGAAGGTTGTTTTCTCACTGGAGCAATTTTATTTGTTTGGATTGAGTTTTCTAGTTTGGGGCAGCGGCATCAGTGATGATAAAAGAAGGGTCAATTGGCTCATTGTCGGTCAAAATGCCATGGAAGGGTAAAGGTTTTCAGGTTGAGGTGGATGAGCTTGAGCTTGTACTTGCACCCTGTTTGAAGAAAAGGAATTCACCAGCTGACGACGAGACTAGTAGTTCTAGTCAAGAGAGTAGACATGGGCACAAGGAGGTGGGGAGGTTTGGGAATGATTTGATGGAAACTGCTCAAAAATCTAGTTTTGTTGACGTTCATGAAGGCGTCAAGACAATCGCAAAAGTGGTGAAGTGGTTTTTGACTAGTTTCCATGTAAAGGTTAAGAAGTTGATTGTTGCATATGAGCCATATTTCGAGAAGGATGAAAAGAAGGTTGGGTGTCAAGAAACTTTGGTCCTCAGAGTACCTGAAATAGAATGTGGAACCTGTGTTTCTGAAGAAGCTAACTTAAGTTCTGATGAAAGAGTTGAGAACTTTCTAGGCATTAGTCAGTTAATGAATTTTATTAAGTTTCAAGGAGCAGTGCTTGAACTTCTCAAAACAGATGGTGTTGACAATCAAAGTTGCAGTCCATGTGTGTCAGATTCAAGTTTCAGTGAGCAATATTCAGGGCACTGCCGATCAAAACCTACAACTACTATTGTGACTGGGAAAAAAGGTGGATTTTCAGGGAATTTAAAGCTAAGTATTCCTTGGAAGAATGGTTCATTAGACATTCACAAATTAGATGCAGAGGTTTGTGTGGATCCTGTAGAATTAAGACTTCAACCAAGCACAATCAAGTGGTTCCTACTTTCATGGGAAACTTATAAGAATATTGATCAAGATGGCAGGGGGGATGCACATTATAAATCAACCGAACCAGTCTACTTTAATTCTTCTTCTCATTTCCATTCTTCGTTATCTATCCCTGGTGTGGTTGCTAATGATAAAGTGAGCCCTGTTCGTGGTAGCCTTACATCTGCCTTTTCTTCTTTCACCGGGAAAGAATCAGTTAGTGAAGCAATGCTACCTGGCTCACATCTTATATCTGACTGGGTGCCAAATTCTATTCAAAACGAGAAAGATGGTATCCAAGAAGAATTAGACCTTGGAGCAAGGTTAGTGTATATTTCTTGCTATTGAGTTCCATACACTTTTTTTATCACTCTACCACATGGAATTATGGTACACAGGCACCTGATCTTCTAAACACTATGGGTGTTTATCAAATTGCACAATTCCCCTAGTACTCTGGAATTTTAGAATTCAGCTTTGAGATATGCTTGGTGAAGAGGATTGTAATTCTGCAAATAAATATCAATCTTTAAGTCCATAAAATCTTTTGCATCTTTAATTCCATATTGTATTTTCTTTATGCAGTTTTGATAATCTGAGTTTCTTGGCCTATTTGCAGTGTGGACCAATTTTTCGAATGTTTAGATGGAATGAGAAGTTCACAATCAGCTCTGGGAAGCAGCGGGATGTGGAACTGGACATGTTCTGTTTTCAGTGCATTAACTGCAGCATCCAGCCTTGCTTCTGGATCTTTTCAAATCCCTTCTGGTATGTGCACTTGTTGCCATGTTTAGTCTAAATTTTGTGCACCATCTTTTCAATCTTATCATGTATATTGCTCCTCATGTAATATCTTGGATATAGCATGTTTCCCGCATTGCCGTATTATGATATAACTTTCATTCTCATTTAGAATCTAGTTTATTATTCCATTTGGCATCATATTGTTTCATGGGATATATCTGGCTTATTAGAACATATACATTCTTAATACATATAAAGTGCATCCATTCAGCTCTTTTGGTTGGTGGACTAATGATTTTGTTGTGTTTATATCTTTTCTTACTAGCGATGACTGTTGTGCTGTTAATGCCTTGCTATAGACACAGGAGATATTCATTGCTATGTTTCCAGTACAACATTTGTATTTGATGATACTTATTTATCATGATAAGGTTTTCAGACTTCAATGGTATTTTTTTTCAGATATCTGACCAGTACTATAATTTTCCTTTCCTTCTTGACCATGTGCAGAAGACCAGCATGTTCAAACCACCCTTAAAGCGACTTTGGCTGGAGTTTCTGTCTTGCTATCCTTTCAGGATGAAGATCAGGAATATCTGTATGGTCAAAAGAGTGAACAGAATACTGTTGGACTGGAGATTCGTTGTCTTAGTGCAGAATGCAAAGATATTTTTGTTGTTTTGCAGGTAATATTTTCCTTGAAGAATTAGAATCCTACTATGATGTGCATAATTATTTAATCTTTATTGGTTTTCTATGATATTCCTCTATGCTAACTGGATAATTCGGCAAGGTCAACAGGTTTGTCCTCAAGAAATGAGGTTTGAAGGAACAGTGAAGTGTATTGAGGTTATTGATTACTTGTACGATAAAAATGATGCCATGAATAGTCACTCGACGGAGTTTAGTAGTGATAGCAACAGTCAAACTGTTTTGATCCAGAATCTGCAATCTGAAGTCCAAGGTGTTCTCCCTCCATTTCCTCATTCAGATGAATTAAGTACATTAATTGCACCAGGAGTTCCATTTGGAAATGCGACCAAGATGAAACTGCTTGGTACCTCAGGTGTCACTCGGTGCCAATTTACTGTATATTCTGATTCGTCAGATGGAAATTTTACTGGAACAAAGTCATTTTCATTGCAACTGCCGTTGTTAATATTCTGGGTGAACTTTGCTTCAGTAAACGTGATACTGAATCTTCTGAAGGATGCTGAAAAATCTGTTGAAAGGAGTATCCAGAGGAATGGATTTCCACCTGTCAATAAGAAGCATGAATCATCTCATGGAAATATGAAAAAAGGTTCAAGTTCTAGGGTTTCAACATTGACCTCTACAGAAAATTTGCAAGGTAGTATATCAGTCCTTAAGGCGAGGGTAATACTATGTTTCCCATTTGTAAGTGGTGGAGATATTGGAGGCCACTCTCCCTGGAATCAATTTATTGCTGTTGATATTTCTTCACCGTTGATCTTGGAAAGCCCAACATCGAATTCCAGTTCGTGGAAAAGGCATGCACCAAGGACCATATGTTCTTTGCATTTGAATGTTAGTAATCTCAAGGTTTACTTGGTCAATCCAGCATGTAATGATGATGGAACTACCTTGTCTACTTTGATGCCAAGGTATAGATTTTGTGCACAGAAGATTGTGTCTGTGAGTAATAGAGCTGATTGCCTATGTACAATTAGTATGCTTTGGCAGGAAGACCCCGTGACTGGTCCTTGGATAGCTGAGAAAGCCAAGTCTCTGGCAACTTCAGAGGAATCCAGGAGCAGGAAAAAAATCAAGGTGAAAGGATATGAATTTGCTAGTGCAACTGCTGCAAAGGATCTAGGAGACATAAATTTGCAAACCAGAGAAGAGTTAATTTTGAGCTCTGCATTCTTCTTGCATGTTCATCTGCTTCCTGTTGTGGTGGATCTTAGCAGTTCTCAGTATAGAAATTTGCATTGCCTTCTAGATCAGATGATTAATGGATTATCAGGCATGGCCTGCGATGTAGATGGTGTTAGGGAATTGTCTCCAGCCAGTCAAACATCAATTCTTGTGAAGTGTGAATCAGTAGATTTTTCAATTAGACCAGATATAAAGGATGACATAAAAAGTTCATTGCAGAGTGAACTTCCTGGATCATGGCATTGTTTAAAACTGAAAATTCAAAAATTTGATATTCTGTCCGTCTCAAATATTGGAGGTATCAGGGGTGCCAATTTCTTTTGGCTAGCCCATGGAGAAGGTAAATTATGGGGTTCCATCACCGGAGTTCCAGATCAAGAGTTTCTTCTGATTTCTTGTAGCAACTCCACTATGAAACGTGGAGATGGAGGAGGTTCCAATGCATTATCTTCTAGCTTGGCTGGTTCTGAAATTATACACATATGGGATCCAAAGAGCTCACATGATTTTACATCTGTTAGTGTCAGATGTGCCACAGTTATTGCTGTTGGTGGTCGCTTGGATTGGCTGGATGCAATATCCTCCTTCTTCATTTTGCCCTCTCCTAAAGTGGAGAAGGCAAACAATGAAAATCTGGCAAAGGGGGATTTGAATGCCCCTTCTGAAACTTCTTTCATTCTAAAGTTGGTTGATATTGGAATAAGTTATGAGCCTTACTTGAAGAAGTCAGTGGTTAGGGATCTTCATTCCGAGTCTGGCTCCTCATATTCCATAGAAGAAACAGGTGAGCCGCACATTGCTTGTCTATTAGCTGCATCTTTGTTTTCTCTTTCCAATACAACAACGGAAGATTCTATTGATAGTGATTACAAAATTAGAGTGCAAGATGTAGGGCTTCTTCTTGGTGCAGCACATGAGAATATTGGTGGCACTCATAGTGTGGAATATCTTCATAAGATGGGTTATGTGAGAGTTGCCCATGAGGCCCTGGTTGAAGCAATTTTGAGAACTGACTGTAAGAATGGCCTTCTCTGGGAGGTAGAATGCACAAAATCCCATATTTATGTGGAAACTTGCCATGACACTACTCGCGGTCTCATGTGCCTGGCTGCTCAATTCCAACAGCTCTATGCCCCTGACTTGGAGGAATCAGTTGTGCACTTGCAGAATAGGTGGAATGGTGTTTGTCAGGCCCAAGAGAGAAACGAGTTCAATGATGAAGGTCGGATTTTCAATCATGATTGTGCGCCTTCGACTTCCCAAGTTCATGCCCCTACTGCAGATACAAAGAGTAACCTTGGGGTGGTTGGCTTAATGGATGAGATATGTGAAGATGCATTTCACTTGCATGAGATTCGGGCATGCCGGTTTGATTCCAGTGGATCAGAAATTCGTGTTTCACTTGATGAAAGTCTCCTCGGAGAAGCTTGCAGCCTAAGTGTTGAAACTCCTGACTTCTTCTCGAATGATCTCTCTTATGATTGGCCAGTGCCTTTAATAGGCCTGGAAAGTAATCAAACCACATTTCTACAGAGTGGTTCTTTCCCAGAATTTATAGAAGGCTATTGTGTGTCTGATTTACGCCCTTTGTCAGAATTATCCATGGGCAGGCAGTCACCACCTGAAAAACTTAAATGCGTATCCAAGAATTTTGGCAATACAGATCATGGAAGAGGAAATGGTGGATGGTATGGGGATGCCCCTTTGAGCATTGTTGAAAATCACATTTCTGGAGCAAGTAGTGAAGCTAGTGTGAATCAGGTTTTGGAAGACCAGCTTCCAACTTTGCATTCTGCAAGATCTGATGATTTTGGGAAGGCTACAGGACGTGTACTTTTTAAGAACATTGATGTGAGCTGGAGAATGTATGCTGGTTCTGACTGGCAGGCATATAAAAAGAATAGTGATCCATGTAGTCATACTTGTGGAAGGGATACAACTGTTTGTCTGGAGCTTGCATTGTCTGGAATGCAATTTCAATACAATGTCTTCCCAGTTGGTGGAGTATGTGCATCTAAGCTTTGTCTCACAGTTCAAGATTTTCATCTTTCTGATAAGAGTAAAACTGCACCGTGGAAACAGGTAATATAAAATTCTCATTCATGATATTTAATTATTTTGTCATTATTATTATTTTTTTCTTATAAATGATGTTTGAATTAATATACATGTATGTTTTTTTTGCAATGAAAGATACTTGGATATTATCATTCAAAAGATCATCCTAGGGAATCCACTTCAAAAGCATTCAAGCTGGACTTGGAAGCTGTCAGACCAGATCCTCTAATCCCTCTTGAGGAATACCGGTATGTTTTTCACAAGTCATGATTATTGAGTATTGTTTTAGTAGATGCTTTGATGTGTTGCATCTCTGTTTTGGAAAGCACTGTCATACTTTTATCTGAAAAAAAATTCAACATGCAATGATTGATGTCAACCTTATAACCGTGGTTTTTATTTTATTTTATTTGTTATAGTGTCTTAATGGGGTTGGCAATCCACCCTATCCTATACATGTGTTCTTTTATGATCTTACTCAAAATATCAATTGATGTACATATTGGCCCTCTGCATCATTATATCACAATTACACTTCATGAACTAGAGCCAACCTTATAACCGTGGTTTTTTTTTATTGTATTTGTTACAGTGAAACACACTGTTTATAAAAGTGCTGACTCAGTGTTAATGGTCACATTTATTCCTTCCAGGTTACGCATAACTCTCCTTCCTTTGCTATTGCATCTTCATCAAAGCCAACTCGATTTTCTCATTAGCTTTTTTGGGCCCAAAAGCTTTTCAGCAGGCCAGTCTTCGGATCAAGATCAAAACTCAGATGGTGTAAAGACTTCTGCAACAAATAGCTGTAATCTTGCAGGACATACAATTGCAAATGAAGCATTGCTTCCCTTTTTTCAGGCCAGTACAATAGGGACCATGCATGCCATTCATCAAATGACATGATATCATTACATTACATGTCCTTTGTGTTAAGATACCATTTGAGTGCCGTCATGTGAATTGGCCGGGGAGATGGCTAGCCACCACTCAAGGGATTGTCTTACTTCCATGCTTATTCTCTGATGGCCTGAATTTTCATTGAATTATTGCATGAAAAAGAAGATGGGTTTGACTATAAATAATTGAGCTAGGCCATGATTTTCTTGATTTTATCTGTTTTCAGTTCTTTATCATATTCCAAGTTTGATTTTTTAAAGTCAATTCTATGTGCTGATCACATTAACTTATTTCAGAAGTTTGAAATATGGCCCATTATTCTTCGAGTTGACTACAGTCCCCATCATGTTGATCTAGCAGCATTGAGCAGTGGGAAGTATGTGGAACTTGTGAACCTTGTCCCCTGGAAGGTGAATATTTTGTTATTCCTGTTGAATTTTATGAAGTTCTGTTTGGTAGTTATTAGTGTTGAAGTTTGTTGATGGAAAAAATCAGTTTTGTGGACAAGTCCTGCTTACCAGCTCTGATTATTTATGTGTTCTTCTTTCCACTCTTGTACATTTGATAATAAGTTTTGTAATTGATTCATCATAAAAAGACACAAGTAACATTCAAATGCTTTCCAGTGGGATTGGGTAGGGCACAAGCTAATTTTTACACTGCGTGTATCTTGCTATTGGTCTAAATGCCTGGCCTTCTGTTTAGTGCATTTTATGGCCATTCAGTAATAGATAGAGGTCTGTTACAATTTCAGATGGCAGGGATTTTTTTGTTCGTAAAAAGATGACAGCAGATCAATAATTCTCACTCAAATATTGTTGTTTTGCATCTCCAATCATTTCCTTTTAAACAATTATTAGAAAAACTATTATTCAGTCAATTCCCAAGACAAAAAAATTCTGCACAAAATATAACTTTTGAGAGTTGCCAGTTGGATGTTCTCATCACTATCAGTAAATTTTGATGCAGGGGGTTGAACTACAGCTAAAACATGTTCATGCCGTTGGTGTCTATGGCTGGGGCAGTGTATGTGAAACAATTATAGGGGAGTGGTTGGTGGAGATCTCTCGAAATCAGGTCTCAGTAACATCAGACATACTACTTATTGGGAACTCTTATGATTCATTTCTTCTATCAAAATGTTTTATGGTGTTTATTTATCTCTCTCATGCTTGTAGATGCATAAAATCTTGCAAGGCCTTCCTACCATCCGGTCCCTGGTTGCTGTTGGTTCTGGTGCTGCAAAGCTTGTTTCCTTGCCTGTTGAGAGCTACAGGAAGGATCATAAAATAATCAAGGGAATGCAAAGAGGCAAGTCATTTTGTGTTGAACAATTGCTTAGTCTCTGGCAGTAAAATTTGGGTTGTTGCATTATGTTGTCAATGTTACCAGATCATTGTGTGTATCACATGATGACATGAGGTGCTTATATTGCATCTTTGTGGTGAACATCTCTATTTGTCACACACACACACACATCCTGTCTAATTGGTTCGCTGTTTGTTTGCAAGATAAAATTTTGATCATGAAATTTCTGCTAGGTTGCTCAATAATAATAGAACATGCTAGATCTGACCAGCATGTCATTAATATTATAACTGTTTTGGCGCTTTATTGAATTGTCTCTGTTTCAATTGTTCTATGATACTGTTTTCCTCCTTGACTAATTGTAATTTGTGTTTTTGCATATATTTCTGGTTAGAATGTCTTGACCTCCGAGTTTAATACATGAAAGTAATCATTATTGCTAATTCTCTTTCCCAGGTACAAGTGCATTTCTAAAAAGTATATCGCTTGAAGCTGTTGGATTTGGGGTGCATTTGGCAGCTGGGGCTCATGATATTTTGCTCCAAGCAGAGTATATTCTTACAAATATACCTTCTCCTCCTGTGTCATGGTCTGTACAAGCCAAAACTAAAGAAAATGTAAGATGCAATCAGCCAAAAGATGCCCAGCAAGGAATTCAACATGTAAATTCCTCAACTTGCCTTGCTTTTTACATGGTTGCTCCTTATGCTTTCTGTAACACTTGAAAAATTATATGCTGGTATCATGTAGTTTTGGGTGCATTTCTTTTTTTAAAAAATAAGCAGATAGGAATTTTACGGCCCTAAAGACCATCGTGCATTGGAGTTGGTTTTTGATTGCATGGAATGGTGTCAGAGGATGTATAGCTGACCAGACCCAACTAGTTTGGGATTAAGGCTTAGTTTGCTATAAAGAGCATTATACATCCATATGTTTGAGGAAATAAAACAATGTATCAATGCATGTAGTGTTTGTTCCCCTAATAAAGTTGTTCTCTCAAATTGGCAGGCATATGAGAGTCTCAGTGATGGCCTGGGAAAGTCCGCTTCTGCTTTAGTGCAGACTCCATTGAAAAAATATCAGCATGGAGCCAGCACAGTAACTGCCCTGGCAACTGCTGTACGGGCTGTTCCTGCTGCTGCTATAGCTCCTGTTTCTGCTTGTGCAGGTGCAATGCATTATGCTCTTCTTGGCCTTAGAAATAGGTCAGTTCCTCTTACTTTACCTTTTGGTTCTGATTCTGATTAGATCTAGTCATTTTCCAATTTAATGAGATGCAATCTTTTCAATCATATATTTACTCTGGTGAGGATGCTTGCAGCCTTGACCCTGAACACAAAAAAGAGTCCATGGAGAAGTATCTGGGTTCTTCAAAGCCAAATGACTGGGATTGTTGAAATGCCTGAAGAGACCATTGCATGACTACAGGATAGAAGGATTCTTGCTGCCCTCTTTACAAGAGAAGGTCACTGGAGATCTTGTTTGTCATCATCATAGCCAACATGTATAAAGTGAGTTGAGGACTCTACCACTTGGGTCTTTTTTGAAGACTTTATAACACTAAATAAAATGGATCTTGCTTCAATGGAATGAGAAGCAACCCGTTTATGTCGGTGGTCCAAGTAAACATGGCATAGAATTTCTGGTTTTGGCATTCTGCTGATATGATTATTTAGCTGTGAAGGTGTTGATACCTGTTAATTGTGCTGAGTGACTTTTTCTATTTTTCATTGCTCAAGTATCTATCAAGGTTTAGAATTTAAAGTTTTCAGTATCAAACTTTTATATGGTAGTTAGAAATACAAGAAACTATGCTTTGATATATCCATTGTTTGCTGCAGGGTCTCTAGCAGTGCATAAAATCAAAAGACAAGCATTTAGGTTTTTAAACGTTCTCCTTGTTGCAATGAAAAAAGAAAGACAGTCATCCTGTAGGTTATAACTTGTTTATTCCCAAGCCCTCTTGTCCTTACTATCAGAGTCATTTACTCTGGATTTATTTTGCTGTTGCAGGTGCGCAGTTGACAAGACCATCAAACAGATTCTTTTCCGTCCGGATGGCTTGGTAACATCGTACATTTTGTAAGTAGTCACTGATGCTTTTAAGATTTTAGCCATACAGATTGAGAATTGTAACTATAGCCATCCATCCAAATTGGTTAGCGGGTGATAGAGAAAATTATCCATATTCTTTGATCTCCATGACCACAAGGTATGTTGTTTCTATTTCTTGTACATAATTCTAGTGTTTTTCTGGGGAAAATACTGTACATAATCCATTTAATGCTTAAAGAATTGCAAGGTTTGATCATTTAATGCAGTCATCCGGTTAAACCTCTTTATAGGGTCTCCACCCTTCAGCGGCATATTTAGAACTTTTTAAAACTGGAGAGAACTTTTTAATTTCTATTATTTCTTTTTAGAAAGCTTAATTATAAAAAGCTGATAATTTTTAATTATAAGATGTATTTTTTATTCTTAAGCAAGCACTGCCCGCACGCAATTAGACAGAAAAGGAGCTAAATTGTTGATATAACTTTTTAAGTAGTGTAAATATGATTTTTTTTTTCTTATGTACACTTCAATGAGAAAATATTTTAATAAATTATTTGTACCTTAATATATTTAATATTAATACTTTTTGGCTCTTTTAAGAAAAATATTGAGAAAAGTAGTGGAGATGAAAGAAGAAATCTTTAAATAGAAAAAAATGTGAGAGCTAAATTGTTGATATAGCTTTTTAAATAGTGTAAATATGATTATTTTCTTATGTGCAGTTCAATGAAAAAATATTTTAATAAATCATTTGTATTTTAATATATTTAATATTAATATTTTTTTGGTTTTTTTTAATAGATATGTAAGAATAACTTTTCTTCATTTTCATCTCCAAGCCAAAAATAAAAATAAAAAACAATTTTATTTAGCTTTTCCCCCTTGATTTTCTCTAAATGAAAGAGCTAAAATGACTAAAGACCCAAACATCCACTCCTTCACAAAAACAAAAGGGACTGAAAATCCTGCTTAGAGATGGAAACTACAGTCAGAGTAGGCCATTCATCATCTCCGTCCAGGCCTCGTTTTACCCCCCAATTACGATCCGTCGGATTTAAACCACCATTAGATTAGGAGACTAAGGACGAGATTACCATTGTATCGGCTTGGCTTGGATGTCCCGCATGTTCTCGGGTTGCCTCATATTTTCCTTTATCTAATTAATCAACACTGGATGGTGATGGAGATTTACCGCGGCCTCCTACATATCTATCTATTAAAATAGTCAGAAACTTTAAAACAAATTATTTAAATTTTTTTCTTTCATCACCATAATTTTTCTCAAATACTTTTCTAAAAAAACACACAGCATTAATATTAAATATATTAAAGTACACAAGAGTTGTTAAAATGACTTTGTGTGCATAAACAAAGGTTATATTTATATTATTTAAGAAGTTATATCAATAATTTAGTATTTTTAAATAGTTTTTTATGCTAGTATTGAATGAAATCCAATAAAAACAATTGCAATAGTGTTTGGTATTATGATAATAATTATTTTTTAAAATGTTTTTTATTTAAAAATTTGTTAAAATAATATATATTTTTTATTTTTTTAAAATTTATTTTTAATATTAACCTATCAAAACAATTTGAAAATAAATTTTAATTATAACAAAAGCACGGCCAGCTGCGCTAAACGAGCTCGTGTTGCTGAAGTTATGGCCAAATCTTGCGTTGTCTGACGGCCACGTTTTCTTAATTGTCTCATCGAGTCAGCAGTGACTTGAGCAAAATAAATTTGGCGAAATAAATGAAGGAGCTTTGTGTGTGTATTGATGAGGGCCATCTCATAAGCAAATGCTATTTTAGAAGAAACAATAACTAAAATAAAATGCAAATCAGGAGATCAGTGGAAACACAGAGCACCAAGTTATAATCCGGAACCCACGGATTGAAGTGTTCCATCGCCATCGCCATCGCCACCAGTGGGTGGTTGTCAGTTGTCACCATGGCTTCAAGTTACGGCAACTTCTTCTTTTTTTTTTCACAAAAAAGTAAGTAAAAAAACTTATTTTATGTAACTCCGTTGTAAAAAACAAATTAAATTTGATGAAGTCAATTAACTTCAAGTCATGTAAAAAAGAAAACCCTTCAATGTGAACTGCGCTCACCATTGTGTGGCGGCAATTGTGGAGGCTGCATCTCTTACCAAGACGCCTGGACACTTCCATTACTTCCTCTGCGCTTATGATCTTTCCTTCAAAAGCCGGAAAAGCACCTTGCACCTTTCTTACCATCTACGCCACCTTTCCCTTTTTCCGTGATATATTCTTGTAAACTAATCTGTGTAAACTACTAAATTAGAACCACTCCATAACTAAATCACGAAAAAGTGTGTTTCACTGCAAAGTTCCCATGAAATCTCAGCACCCAGTTCGTGGATAGATAAGAATAGCGCAAATGAAACACACTCATGTTAAGAAATAAAGATCATAACACGACAGATTGCATTACCAATACTACTTGATTTAGTGGAAGTTATTCAACAGAAAACATTTGTACATACCAAAACAGCAAAATACCACTCGTTCCATGGGGAGCACAGGGGAGGGTTTTACTAAAAGGGGAAGTATAAAGGAGAGAGATTGCTGTTTAGAGTGGAACAAAAAAGTAAAGCCACAAAAAATAACCAGAAAAAGAAGAAGAAGAAGAATAAGTTAGACAAAATCTCAGCTCTGTTGCAGTCTCACAGTGCACAGCAGAGATAAATGAAATTTCCCTCCTTTGAAAAAATGGCCATGTCTCTCTCCCTCACATCCCAGGATTTGCTTCTCTTTCACTTTGGATAACATTTCATTGCACCATCTTTACAACTTAACCCTCCTTCAACCAACACTTCCTGTAACATATAAAGAAGCCAAATTAGATTTCGTTAATTCTTGTTGCTAACTTTAACTTCAGATATCAAAAAAATTAAATAAAAAAAATCGAAAGGAAAAGGAAAGAAAACTGGTTTTGTCGCACCTGTGTTCTCTTGTTAGCCAGTCCCTCTTCATGAACAAAAATAGGCATCTCTTCAACAACTCTATCCAAAACCCCAGCGACCCTATCGCTCTTCTTAGGTGCAATGTGACCCCTCTTTAAGCCCAGTTTTTCCTTCCACCAGCCTGAAATCTTTGGTGCTGGGAACGCATTATCATACTCATCATCGACAAGTAACTCATCTCTTAAGGTCATTTTTCGCTGTTGGTTGGTGCAGTTATCCTTCAAAGGCAGCATTGTACCCTCGAAGAAGATTTCATCTGCAGGAATCATGGAGTCGTTTTTCACTGAGAACTCGAAATCTGTGGAAACTGGTGCTTCTCTATAACTGCTTTCATACTTGTTAGCTTTTTTTGCATCAGCAAAATCATTGGAGAAGGAAATTCTTGGGTCCATAGAGGAAAAGTAAAAGCTTTGTTGCTCACCGTTGAACATTTTCAACCATGCCATAAACTTTCAAACCAACAAAATTTGAGTATTTTTATGTTGT
This sequence comes from Populus nigra, assembly GCF_951802175.1. Lineage (NCBI taxonomy): Eukaryota > Viridiplantae > Streptophyta > Magnoliopsida > Malpighiales > Salicaceae > Populus > Populus nigra. The sequence continues at coordinate 9,739,518 of NC_084870.1, read as the reverse complement.
TCCTTCTCTTTCACTGTTTAGAATCCACATGTAGATGTTTGCATTTATATAGAGGTAATATTGTTTTATGTGTACACTTAGCAGACATCTCATGTTACTCAAATTTGTCGGTTTTTGATTAAAGATGAGGATAATACATTTTGTATTATAATTCTACAATATTTAATCACTATGAATCAATTGTTCAAAGCTAGCATTATTGACTCTAGTGTGTGCTCAGTAGGCTTCATGCAAGTGATGCTTGGCAAGCAGATAAGACCATTATGATCCTAATACTCTGCTTGATGCGGCCAGATCAAGCCAGCATTCATTTTAGAAGGACTCGTGATCATTTGACCATTAACCACAAGAGTCCTTTTAAAACACAAATTGCATATCCAAACAAGGCCGAGCCCCTCGGGACGAATCCAGGATCAGAAACATGGGGGGCCAAGAGTTTTTCTCTTTAAGAAAATAGAGAAAATAATTTTAAAAAGAAATTTTTTTAAAATTTTAAACGATCATTTTTTGTGCTGCAATCTCAAACGCATCTCTTTGAACATGTGACTTTTAGAGTTTGTGGGTTTCTCATATTCCTTTTCCTATATTTTAAGCTTAGATCTCCACTTGCATTCACCTACTAACTATGGTTTTCAAAGGCCCATGTGGGTTTGAGCTGTGATCTGATTGTTAATCCAATAACTGTAGAAAGCAGGGTCTCTCAACTCCAGTACAAAACAATAAATTTTCTGCCTTTCTTTGACTATTCATTGCAGTTGAATAGATAAAAGGATTTTTGGTTCCATCCCCTTGAATTAGGCTATTGACATTCACATGGTTAATCTTCATCTATATGGAAATTCCTATGATTCATCAAATGGGGTTTTGACAAGTGGTTGATTCTCACACTACAACTGCAAGAAGCTTTGAAAACGCGCTAGACCTTGGACTTACTTCATGGGCTTAGTGGACCCTGTCTCCTGCCTGGTCTCCCATCTTGTTAACAAAGTTTGTCTTTTATGTTTCTCTGAATCTAGCAAGAATCTAATAGAAAATTGTGTTCAACTCAAAGAACCCGCGAGATCGTTAAAAAAAAACTATGTACTTTTATCGGGTGCTTTGTATGTGGTCCAAAAATCGGCTTCCTGAAGTCTCCCTACTATGCTTTAATATGAAGCGATGACTGCAGAAAAAACAATGGGATTATTAGGCTATTCTATTTCACGACGTGCTTAATGTAGTTGTCCTCAGACGAGATTATTACAGGCAATATTTTGATGGCCTTCAGCTGTTTGCTGCTTAAATCAAGGCATAGAGGAGAAAAACTCACCACAAAAGTAATTGCTTTTATGCTTAGCCTTGCACGACCAGTAGAATCATGACAGCTGGAAACCAAGCAATTGCTTCCAAATGAAAAGTAACATTGCCTTCCTCTCAAAGCAATCCTTTCCTCAAGCAGGAAATTGAGATTGTATGAACTTGATATCTTCCCAAGTGGACTCTTCCTCACAAAGATTCGACCTTTGCACCAGATCCTACACCACTGGTTTGCTATGCCTTTTCACAACCTCCTTGCTAGGATAGTTCTGTGAATGAATCCACCACCACTAAAATCACATCTTTCCCTCCAGACTTGGGCAGGCCTTCTATAAACTCCTTGGATATATCACTCCAGTACTGTGATGGAACGGGTAGCGGCTGAAACAACCCTTGACTAGCCACATTTTCTGACTTGTTTCTAGCACGCACATCACAAGTATCAACCAATTCTTTTATTTGTTGTTTAAGATCACGGCAATAAAAGAGTGGCTTCACTATCTTGTACGTGTTATGCACAGCAGCATGCCCACCAATAGCACTTTCATGCACCTTCTGCAAGAAAACATTTCTGATAGAATTTGAACCGCCAAAGAAAATTATTCCCTTATAACTCCTCATAACCCCATCCTTGTACACTCATAATTTGGATATGTTTTCTTATCCAAAAGCACAGCAACAATTAATTCCTTCACTGCAGTATCTTCCTCATAACTAGATAACACCTCTTTAAGCCACTCAGGAATCACCATGCTTATAGCCAAGCATTCCCCTTCATCCCTTCTTGACAATGCATCCATAACTTTTTTTAGCGACGCAAGCATTCAATGTCTAAACCAGATCTATGTAGATCTCGTACCACATTTTCCTTGCCACTTCAATGCAAAAATTCATAATTCAAACCAAGAAACTTTTCAGCCCCTTTTTTCTGAATAGAAGAGTTAATCCTTTGCTCCAGCCTGTATTTCAAACTCTCATGGTCAGTTTTAATAATAAACTTCCCATGTTCCGGATAGTGCCTCCATTTTTGCACAGCCATCAAAATTGCTAAGAATACTCCTCATAAATGGATAGCCCAAAATGCTTATTGTTGAGAACTTACTGATATAGGCTAACGGTTTCCCTTCTTGCACCAGAATTGCTCCTAAGCCAAAGTCACTAGCATCAGTTTCCAGTGCGAATGGCTTTGAAAAATCAGGTAATAAAAGCACTGGTGTGGTGTTCATTGCAAGTTTTAGTCTTTCAAATGCTGCCTCAGCTTCTTCAATCCAATGAAAGCCATCCTTCTTTAATAACTCAGCTAGTGGCATGCTGATGATTCCATAATTTTTGACAAATATTCGATAATAAACCTTAGCACCATTCAACTCATCTAATAAGTCATCTATTAGAGGAATTGGAGATTTATCATTGGTAATGATATCATTGAGTTGACGATAATCCACTCAAAATCTCCATGTTCCATCTTTCTTTTTAACTAGCAAAACTGGTGAGGCAAAACGATTATGGTTGGGCTGAATTATTGCTGACTATATCATCTCTTTAAACAACATTTCTACTTCATTCTTCTGGTCATAGCAGTGCCTACAAGGCCTGGTATTCATTGGTTTATAACCAGGAATTAATGGAATGCTATGATCATAAAACCTAGTTGATGGTAAACCAGTGGGTTCTGCAAAGATATCTTGATATTCCAGCAATATATCTTTAACTGATGAGTGTACATCAGCAGTAGGTCTGGATTCCCCAGAGATAGAGAACAACTGAGTTATAACCCCATTGACGCTCTACTTCAAAAATTTATACACCTTCTCTGCTGAAATAAACTTCAGTTCAGCTTCTTCTGTCATTCCTCTCAAAAGTACCTCCTTCCCATCTTTCTTGAATAATAAGGACAATTCAACAAAGTAAAAAAAAGAAATGGGACTGAAACCTTTCATCCAATCCATTTCAAGGACAATATCACTGCCACCCAGCTTCAGAAATATCAAATTGGCAGTGCATTTGCCAAGAAAATCTTTTAGCCTTGCACGGCATCACTTTCCCATTGGCAACGGTAACGTTCAGGGGTATAGTTGGTGTTGGTAGGTTGAGGGTGGTGAGGGGTTCAAATAGCGACAGTGGTTAACGGTGCAGTTGGCTGGACGATGATGCATTCAATGAGTGCATACGTTAATCGAGTTTGTTGACTGTTGTTTAACGTGGTGGACTGAGAACTTGAATGAAGAACCAAAATAGGTCAATTACATCATACAAATGAAAAGAATTTGGCACAAATGGTGAATTCTGTCCCCCCCCCCCCCCACCCTGCTTTTCTTGTACCTTCTCAAGAAATTGTCAACTAAGAAAGGGATGAATAGAAGAAGAGGTCTTGGTTGTGCATGGACTTGATCAGATGTATCAAAGACGAAACATGCATGTTAAATTTTTAATGTTTATGTTTATGCAGTTACGGAGTAGATTAATTACTAATTCAATGTTTTGCAGGATCCTTTTTTCACATTCTTCCCGGCATGAAAGGGCTAAGAATTGAGTTCGTTAGATGAAAGAAGCTTCCTTAACTTTTCTCCGGGAAACTTTCGTTTTCCTTTAAAGGCTAAATTGCAATTCATTGATGTAGTTTTAATAAAAGCTTTAGCCACTTATTAAATTAAAAGAAGAATAAAAACATGACATTGTCGTTATAGCGTTACAGGCCACCACACAGACTTCAAATTTTGTGAAGATAGAGAATTGTGCTGCATGCAATCGCATTCATTACTATATGTAGGTATTTCAGGTGGATGGCTAAATTCAATTAGAAAGTCATTTTCTGGAAGTCATCTTCAGGACTTAAACAGAGAAAAATGGTATTTGATAGGAAATATATGTGCTGTAAATTTATATATTTTCAAGTCATAGCTTTATATTTAGTTAAGGATCTTGAAAAGTATTCCTGAGCAGGATCTCCACTTGCTTTGAAAATCATTGTGCATCGACCAACGTCAAATGATACAAACCTGAAATGCTTTTATTAATTTATTGCACAACAACACATCTCAATTACAATCACAAAGAATCCGGGACAAATAGTTAATTCTGGTCCTCCGTTTACATTTTAGCTCTTGCACCTTTAAAGAAATTGTCACTTAGGAAATTTCAAACGTTCCAAATTATGTCATCTGGTTTTGAGCAGCTGCTAGCAAGGAGGAAGATCCTTAGGTGGAGGCAAAATAGATTGATCCGGGAGTTTTCCATTTTCGACAACAAAAGCTGTTTTCAATCCCCAGCCTGTGTGCAGTTCTAGATGACAGTGCATGAACCACACCCCTGAAAAGTAACAAACCTCTTTAGATGACTAAACAACAAGAAAAACAATGAGCACAATTCTCTGCTAGTTTACGTTTAGTAAGTTGTGACATAAGAAGTTACATATTTGTGTTAATAAACTTACCTGGATTATCAGCCCTGAACCTTATGGCTGTCCATCCACCAGTAGGTACTCCAACTGTATTTCTCTCAGGAGGATCAACCAAGTTAAATTTTGCTGGGTCCCTTTTAGGATCAAAGTTTCCAATTCCGGTTCCAACAACGAAGAAATTGTATCCATGAAGATGGAAAGGGTGTGATTCAACAGTGAGAAGATTGGTGTCTTGTAGTACCAGTTGCACAGTTGAATTGTAGGCAATTTTACTAACCCTGGTGCCTAATGTAGTACCAAGATTGGCAGTAAGTGGTGCACCAGTATAATTGAATGGCGTTGGAGGGTTATCTGGGAAATCTAACCTAAATACTCCCTTGATGTTAAAGTAGTGAGCTTGAAGTAGACCAATTTGGGGCATTACAAAAGTGATGTTGTTCAAGGAGGCGGTGAGTTTTGTTCCGTTTAAGCAAGTTGGACAAGGGTTTATTCCTAGACCGATTGTGTAAAAAAGATGCCGGTCGACTATGAGAGGCACATTTGCTTGGAATTGTGGAGAGTTTAGACTTCTAAGCTCGGCATTGTAGCTACGCGCGAAAGCAGTGTCATTTGGTTCTGGTAGCTGAGGAAGGAGAGGAAGTACGGTGTTTGGGATGCCTTTATATTGCAATATAGCAGTGGCAGTTTTGTTATCTATGGAAAGCGGTGCATCCATGAAAGGTCTAGCAGCCATGAAATATCTGTTTGGTGTTTGTGTTGCTTGAACAAGAACATTTGTGGTTTGGCCGGGTGCAATTAGTATGGCTTGAGTTGTAAAGGGTTTGGTGTAAACTGCATCAATTTCTACCACAGTCATGTTGTGACCAGCAATAGCAAAGAAAAGCTCATCGTTGAGTGCAGCATTGATGATTCTCAAGAGGTATGTCTTTGCCTGTTCAACCTCCAAGGTAAATGTATCTGCCCAAAAGAAAAGGTATAGGGCATGATAAGATATCTCGGTGATCTTAATGTAGAGCATTTAGAAAATTGTTCTAAAATGTGTCATGTTATATTCAAAGTTTTACAGGTTTGATGCTAGAGGTTGTTTGGAATTACTTAGATCATTGAAATAAACCTGGGAAATTTTTAGTTGATCTATTAATCTTAAACACAGGAATCATATCCAAAAATTTGCTCACGTTTCTCAGAACATGGGAAGAGTGGTCCTGGCTTCCCATTAATGGTATGTGCGTCAGAGGCATTTGGCGGCAATCCCAGCTTGTTCCCTTGTTTTTCAATATCTTCAACGTCATTGTTCCACCATTCTCCTACACATTTTCAAGAATCGTAGAAAAGAATTAGAAATTAATTTATTCTAGATGACATGAGTTCATTTATCAGGTTGTTGATTTCTCTGTCCCACCGAAGATTATGATTTCTTCTCTATGAGGCTGAGGGAAAGGAAATGGGGTCCCTGGTTTAGGCATGATAACAATAGCTCCATAGACTGTGGCCCTTAGCCATAAGATATGTGCATGCCACCACAGTGTTCCTCTTTGACCTGTTACATTAAAATCATATGTGTAGCTATGCCCTGTCTTGATAGGACATTGTGTTATATAAGCAGGTCCATCTGCCCAGCCATTACGAAATTGCTTTAGTCCATGCCTGCAAAAACCAACATGCTTTCCCATTAGAAAAATATGCATGATCTTTCACACAATTCATGAGGTTACAAACTGGCATCCATCCATTGATCATACCAATGAATAGACATGTTATATTTGGCGTGGTTGGTGACATTCACTAGAACTCTGTCACCTTCTCTTACATATACTGTTGGCCCTGGAAACCTCCCATTTACTGTGACAATGGGCTTGGCATGACACAGCCTGCTAACATTTTTCACTTGGATCTGAAATAAACAGAAAAAGCAGAAGAGAACGTCAGCAAGAAAGCAGAAATGCAACAGAAAGTGCATGGAACGCTAGTATTGGTGTTTAAGCGCTCACATCAAACTGGTATCTCTTGACAGCGGCTTCGGCCGGATGATAAATGAAGTAGAGGTAGAGAATATAAGAAGCCCAACAAAGTTTTTTTGACAACGCTGCTGTCATTTTGTTGGTCTAAATATTTTGAACGTAGCTAAAGTGTTATTTGATGAGACAAATGGAGTCAAAATCCGTTGGTATATATAGAAAGTGAAAGGGGTTAATCGGTTTTGTTAAAGGAGGGAGGTGGTGTTGTTGAATTAGGTGGAGGATGAGTGCTGATAGCATATCAAAGCTTGCAAGGAAGATGCTGATAGGGACTTCAAGAGTCTTAATTCAGCTTGAAGAAGAGAATAGAACAGCTGAGAATCCACAGGATACATTAAAAATAGTAGTGGTATACGAGCAACAAGCATGAGAGCTACCCATAGCCAAACATGTCTAACCTGAGCTTTACCGTTAAGCTTGCCCAAATCTCTAATAAATTTCTAATCCTTGTGAATATAATTTTAACCATTTTCCGGCATTCCTAGCTCTTAATTCATGCACCTAATTTTCTTACTTTTGTTAGGTTTGATCGATAGAAGGAAAAGAAATTAAATTATGTGAAGGAAATAGAGGAAAGGGAAAAAAGTGATCACGAAACTTTCTCATGAAATAAGTTGGAAAAGAAAATTGAGAAATGATATTATTCACTATCACGGTACCTTGTGTGCCTGTTTTTTCTCGAGAATAATTCTTTCAATTTCATCCCACAAATGAGGAAATTTTTTTTATGATATAAAAGTAAACTTGAGAATCTCATCAAATGACTTCCTCCCTTTTCTCAGCATTTCCCTTCTTTTTCCAATCTCATTTTAACGTAAAAAAAAAAAATAAAGATTAAAATTCTTTTCCTTTTCACCTCGATTGACATGGCTCTTCAATTATCTGACCAATTGTGTATTTTTGAAAATCTGTAGGAATCCTAAAATCCTTCCGGGTTCATTGTAAAACATGATAGATCATGTTAGCAAAATCTACCCCTTGAATTCAAACAAAAGATATTCATTTTTCGTTAGTAAATGGTTAAAATGTTGTGGCTCATGTTTTTTATTAAATAGCTCTTTGATTCTGTATGAAAAATCTAACTTCTTGTCAGAATTAAATGGTTTAGTTGCAGCATTAAAATAACTAAGTTGTGATTGCAACCTTGCAGGGGTATCTGGAAATTTTGTTTTCTTTGTTAGAAGACAAAATTGCTCCGATGGGTACTGCTGGGACTCTAGACAGATTCAGAAATCTTCCTCACAAAATTGCTCATCGGATTCTTCTCTTTATTTCCATGGGAGAGCTTGCTCGATTCAGATTGGTTTCTAAGAGATGTAGAAGGTTGTGTTTCACCATCCCTCACCTGACTTTTGATAATAGGTGTAATGTTTTGAATATAAAGACATAGGAAAAGGCTAGAAAGCCCTTGAATGCTTAGATGTAGGAATAAATTAAATAAGGGGTATAGTAGTAATTGTATAAAGAGATGATATATATAAATAGAAAGAAGAAAAAAAAAAAAAAGAAGAAGAGATCTGAATATTTGAGAGAGCAAACCGTGAGAGAAGGGAGAAAGAAGAAGAAGAGAAAAGAGGGAAATTAGAAGGGAAATAGAAAGGAATTGAAGGGAATAAGTTTAAAGGTAAGATTTAGGTTGTTAAATGTATAAATTTGTATTATTGAGCTTTTAATTTTGGTTTTGATAAATGTTAGGGTTTTGAAAAATTGTGTTTTGGGTTCAATTGATGAATTAAATTGAATGTTATAAGGTTGATTGTTATGGGTAATTGATTAATGAGTTGATTATGGAAGATTGTGATGATTTTGAGTTATGAATTGTGTAAATGGTGAATGTTGAGTTAGAAATTTGGCAAGAACAGTAGGTAATCTGTGAGAATTCTGGGTTGGAGGTTGAAGATGATGAAAATTCAATTTGGTCCCTCAATTTTGGAAAATTACAGTTTAGTCCCCAAACTTTGGAAAATTACAAATTGGTCCCTGGAGCATATTCTGAGATTCTGAACAGAATAACATATGAATTATGGGCAGAATTACTGTTTAGATATGAAAATTTAACACATTCAATTTGGTCCTCCAATTTAACAAAAATTACAATTTGACCCTAAAAATTTGGTAAAATTCCAGAATGGTCCTTGGAGTATAATGAGATGATCTGGACAGAAATGAGGACTAATTATGGTCAGAATTTCAGTATATTCATGGATTTATGATAAATTTCAGTTTGGTCCTCCAATTAGACAAAAATTGCAATTTGACCCTTAAGAATATGATAAATTACAGATTAGTCCCTAGCTGTAATATTACCTTTTTCAGATTGGTTTGATGAATAATTAAGGGTTATTTAGTGAATTATTACCAATTTTATTATTTGTTTTATTATGGATTAAATTTCGGGAAAACCGTTAAATGTTGGGTTTTTAGAAAAGATAACTAGTTAGTTCAAAAACATTTAGGGTTATGGAATACACCCTTAGATAAGTGTATTAAATAGGTTATATATATTCTTTTGAGTCGTTTTTAAATATGTCTCCTTTATATTCAGATAATCCTGATATTCTACCGGCGGGACGTCAGTAGGATTTTCTTCGATATCAGCTTTGAGTTTTGTTGCTTTTGAGTCAGGTGAGTGGATAATTTTCCATATGCATGAGAAATAGTATAAATATTTGATTTGTTAATATGAATTGAATCATGCTTCTTGATAATATATATGTTGATTATTATCCTTATTATGATAAAGCATGATCAATTATTGAATCTGAATTCTTGATATGAACCAACATATATTTTGAATTGACTTCTGAATTGATAGCTTCTCATTTGATTGATGTCATGAGTTGAGCTTTGAGATATGAATATGTTTGTTAGATTATGATTATGAACCTATGGTATGTCAGTCAGAATACCCATGCTAACAGGGTAGTGTTAGTCTTTGTGCACATCGTATCTGAACCCTAGTTGGTCGGGGGAGTCACCAACCTGTGTGGACTGATCATCCCACAGTATGGAGCCTCATGCTCATTGCATTTTGATTTTTTGACGAACTTTACCATTTGATCTTCTTGTTATGGCCTATTTGAGAAACCCTCATATAAGAACCTAGAGCCATAATTGTATATAATTCTCATTGTTATATTACCTCGTGTGTGTGTATTGAATATTATCTATTCACTGAGTTGTTGAACTCACCCCCTCTCATTATTATTCTTTTCAGGCTTATAGCTTAATAGCAGGTCATTTTGTTGGACCTTTAGAACCTGCTTTTTTATTGTACTTTGTACCCTTTTTTTATGTCTAGTTAGTGCTCCAAAACTCTGAACTTATATAAACTCTTGTATTAATACAATTTAATTATATTATGAAGTTGATTTTGTTATTAATGCTGCGTTGAACTCTGATTGAGTTAGGATAAGCTTGTGTGTAAGTTTGGGTTCGCATAGGTATGGAACCTTAGAGGGGAACCTTGCCCATGTGCCGGTCATGGATCCGGGATTCGGGTCGTGATAATAGGACTCACCGACCTATTGATCCAGATCGTCAAATCCAACATAACTTGCTTCTTAACAGATGTATGGATCTGCGTCAGGATGATGGCATCAAGATTTCAACATTGTATCTCAATTGGTCCTTCGAGGGAAGCTATTCTTACGAAGAATTCTACGTTGGCAAATTGTTGTCTCAAGCTGCGGGTTCTGAAGTTGAACTTCTTAAGATAGAAGTTATTACCAGGTCTGATACTGCTTTTGAACTACCAGTTTCGGTCAAGAAATGCGAACACTTGACGATTCTTATGCTTATCTTGACGAACCAAGGCATTGTGAGATTTCCCTCGTTATCGTCTTCTTATTTCTACATTCTCAAACAATTAAAGTTAGAAAATGTACATCCAGAGTATGAGTTTATTAGAGATTTGGGCTCAAGCTTCTGCAAGTGATTGAAGGTTTTGCAACTTTTTAAATTGAACTGAGCTAAAACAAGTTACCATCTGCCAACCTCGCCAACACAATATCGGTGTTGGACCCATTAAGTCCCAACGCATCATGGGTGCAGGACCAGGAAGTTTACAGTTTCAAGTTTTTTTCTAAACATGGACGTTGGATACATTTCTAAGTATGAGTTTTGTACCCTTAAAAAACTGAAACTTCTTTTTAACTTTTTCTTAAGAATTTTTTTAAAGTACTGGTTCAGTTTTTTCAGCCTTCTAAGTTTATATATCTCAGTCTTTGGAGCATTAACAAGAAGAAATATCATTATTTTTGGAATTAAAGTTTTTTTTTTTACCTATTATCATTATCACTTGAAGTTATTAATTTAATCATCAAAAAGTCTTTAAATCCCACCGATAAAAATTGTTTTATAAGTTTTAAAATTTTTACTATCAACTTCATACTTCATAGGCTAAAAAATAAGAAATGTTAACATAAATATTTGATTAACTATTATCCAAGCACCGAATAACATCACTTTTAAACATTAGATTTTGGACATCATCATCATCATCAGTAATGCATGTCTTCAGGTTTTTTTTCCCTCAATGATAGACGCACACAAGACTTGTTATGTCTTACAATTTTTGCAGAGAATCCTACTCATCTTGTTTTGGCATGGTATCCTTACAACCTTGGTTCTTCTATAACACTCTCCGCACCTAAACTTAAGAATATTTTATGGTATGGATATCCCGTCAATATTTATCAATCTTATACGATATCAGCGTTTTTGGAACGTTTCAATTGAATTTCACTAGCCTTTCACTAGCCTTCCTTACACATGTCTTCCCGATTTATCGCAAGTTCTCCATTGTGGCTTACATCAGATTGTTCAGAAGAAGAAAAAAAGGCCATCGAGCTGTGTGTGTGAGAGAAAAAGATATAGTGAGTGGTGTGAGTATAACTAAAAGAAAGGAGTGTCCAGAGTGGAAATATTTAAGAACTTACCTTTTGGTGCATCATAGAAGGTGTGCAAGTGTTATTATAATAAAAAGTTAGCAGCACTACTGCTGTCCTAAATCGCACAAGTGGTATCAGAGCCTTGCGCCAAGTTCAACATTTAATCACAGCTTTTGTCCAAATCAATCCCAACAATAGGAACACCTAATATGAAATCCCTGCGCCTATTGGAACGCTGGCCTCTGCCTTTTTCTTCTTCTCTCAAGCACAAACTATTTTAGTTTTCTTTTCCAAGACCATTATTTCACTGGCATGCTAGGCCCATTTAATGGTGTAAGACATTTTCTGTGTTATGAAAAACAATTTTCACTTTAAGTTGTGTGTGAGTTTTCAAGTAATTGGGGAGAATTTTTATTCAATCTTTGATCCAAGTCTACAGGTCGATTTTCTGATGATAATCCATAAAAGGCTGAACCTCCTGTCTATGTTGATGTTATAAGATAATTGTAAAATATTTTATTCTGTAATACTCTGAGAAGTTCAGATTTGGTTGGAAAGTTCTGCTTTAGTGTGTTTTAACAACCTGCCAATTCTTTTCTCACAGGCTTCAAGTAACGCCATTAGTTCATGCATGGAGAGTTTGGCGATATCTACGGATTCTTGTATTTCTGCAACAACATGCTCAAATTTCCGGGGCAAATTCTTAGTTCCTTCCCGGTATTTGTTTGTTGGATTTCCATGAATTCAAAACTAGATTATTAAAATTTCTCCAGGGTTTGGAGCTGCATAGAAACAATCTTGTTGTGCTTCCTTGAAATATCTGTATATAACTTCCTGGGTAGTGGGCAGCCATTGCCTTCTATGCCCCAAAAGTCGAGGATAAATGTTTCTCTTGTATTGTTTTAATTGCAGAGTCTCCTGTCAAAAGGACGCCTCTGAATTCTGCAAGTCTTTAGAAAACATTTGGAACAGCCTACGAAGAGGGAGACTGGGATGATTGGTCAACAAGTTTTTACTAAGAAAAAGGCATTGATAATCTCTGTAGACGTGCTTGTAAAATATCAAAGAACTGCGCGCCAAATTCCTGGTTATACTGTTTTTCTTTTTTGCCAAATTCCATTTCCATTTGGCATTTACGCGTATTGATTATTAAAAATGGATTTTTTTTCTCTTTAAAGTCAAGTACTCGTATATATAAAAAGAAAGTTCCTATGATTTTATAACATAAGCAAGTATATAGAATAAGGGTTTTTTTTTTATATTTTTATTTTTATTTTGCGAATCCCAAATGATAAGAAAAAAAGCATATAAAAAGAAGTTATTATCATGATTAATGAGATAACCAAGCAAAGGATTCTAGAGAGAAAAAAAGCTTCTACGCGAAGTTTTGACCGGAGCACATACATAGAAAATCAGAGAGGATACAAATAAGAGAATTGGATTTCCGCAAGCATGACCCTCCATCTTAACCACTAGTCATAGATCGAGTCATCATTGTCATAAACTCGTCCATGTTAACCATACCATCACCATCAATGTCCACTGCGTTCACCATTCTCCGGCAATCCTCTAGGCTGCACCTCTCACCAAGACGCCTCAGGACTTCCATAACTTCCTCTGCACTTATCTTACCATCTCCGTTCGAATCAAATGTCTGGAAAGCAGTCTGTATGTCTGTTGTCCTAATTCCTCCTCCCTTCTTCTGCGCTTCCACAAACTCTTTGAAATCAATGAATCCATCTCCATCCAAATCAACAACCTGGAAAATTTTTGGCACTTCTCCAAGCGTGTTACCCTGTCCCAACGCTCTCAGGGTATCCTTGTACTCTTGCTGAGAAATCTTGCCATCTTTGTTGGAATCAAATTTATCAAAAACTTGCCTCATTTCCTTCATATTTGGCTGGAAAGTGGACAGTATGCCAGAGCTTTGTCTATCCCGGGAAGAAAACAATCGAGATGGCTTTCGCAAAAACTTGTTCCTTGAAAGCTTGTACTGGAACTCTAGAAAGCTAAGGTTTGCCATTTCCCTGTTGATGTTGGGAGAACAGTTGATAGCTGCAAAGTTTTACTCGGCCGTGAACACTATAACAGCTGATGTATTTGATGCCTATGGCCAAGGACACATGGAAGATGACCATATATTTAAAGCTTGCATAGAGGAAAAAGTCATTTTTTCCTTGCAAGCAAATACATCATAAGATTCTGAACTGAAACATAAGATAAACAAAGAACAAAGCTGTGGTTATAGAAATGGAATACAATTGGGAAAAGAATAATTCTTTGCAAAAGTTACAATGAATTCCTTGTTCTTATCCAAATTCTCCTTTTGAGGATTCTCCTTTTTCTCTCTCTTTAAATGTAATGACTAGTCTACATGAAGAATGTTAACAGTTGCACAGGGAACACTACAACTTATTGGTTGCAATTAGATAAACTCCCGGGGCACAAAAAACTTGTCATAGGTCAGGATGGCTTTCCATTGTCTAATTCCTCCATTACAGCAATGTCCTTCCGAGCTGTTATCTTTTGTACGTATCCTGCATCATAACAGTATTGAAAGTCAACTTCAAAAGGTAACTCCACAACAGGCAAAAGGAAAAATGAAAACCACGATGTCATTGTTCAGAATATTGAGCCGATGTTCATGAGAGATTATTTCAAGTTCTCCTAAAATGCTCTTAAGTAATTTAATAATTAAGAAGATATAGAGAGTATACATGGTGATAAAGAGAGAAAGGGGACCAAGACCATGTGAGAATATCTTTACTCCCCCAACTCACGAAGAGAAAAAAGCAATAGGAAAAAGTTATCTGAACTTTAACCCTTCCTAAATTCCCCTGACAAGGCTTTCTAAGAGAATAAGCTGTCAATGGAACCCTTCTCTGCTTCTAGAAGCAGAAAAAGGGAATTTGCAAAACTTGTTGCCAAACATTTCCCTAGGGATTACATATTCTGTTTAATCAACCAAACCACGGGCCTCACAGATTTGCACACCTAGCAAACTGCAATCATCTAGGACAAACCAAAAGCCCACAATTTAGACATCACTACCTCAATCATACAGGTAAAAAGAGATAAATACTGTTAGAAAAGAAGATACTTATACATACCGTTGCTCATATTAATCAATCCAATCCTGAGATCATGTAAGCTTTGCAGGTAATCAAATTATGAGTTCTTTTTTTATGGGATCAAATAATGAGTTCTGATTTCTACTTCAAGATATATAACGCATCACATACATTTTAAAACTTGGTTTTACATGCAGTCAAGAAACATCAATCATGTTAATCCACGCTGGTGTAGAAATCAGGATTCATTTTTATATATTTGTTTATCCAGGTATCCAAGGGGCTAACTTGTATGGATGGTGATGCATCCATGTTTACAGCTTTGAAATGATATAGCAGCTTGGTATTGTGAGAGATGAATATCATGTCATCCCTAGCATTTCTCATTGTCATACAGTGAATTTTGAATAAAGGTTGTGGGCTAGCAAAGAAGAAAATTACCAATTCCAAGGCATGGAAAACATTTGCAGGTAACCTCCTTCCCCCTTTTATTATAATAGCTGACAAACCCTGAACCCTGGCAGCTTCGACACTTTCCAGTCCACTCATAAACCACCTCTCTGCAATCCTACAATTCCAGAAATTAGATTCAGAACTACATTCATGAGGCACCTGATAGCCATAAATAATAACATGGTGTCACAAAGCAGTACAAAACCTGAAATATTAAACATCCACTTGTTGAGCTCGGTTCAGAACAACAAATAATTTTAAATTGCTCCAACCACCATGCAGCCTCTATTCACCAGTTACAGTACTTTCGAGAACATAAGTCTTTCTTCTAGACTATTGTCCCTTAGCTTCATTAGATTTCCTTGGAATTAAGAATGGAATGTGAATAAGAGTCTGATTCCATCCCAAATTTAATATTATGTTCCTCTACTAGTCATACCATTTAACTTTTACCAAAAAAAAGTAATTTGCCTAAATCAACTTGAAATATCTCATTTCACCAGAAATTCTAATTCTTGAGTAGCTCAACATAAGATTCTGATTCCATTCCAGATATATTATTCTGTTTCTGTCTTGTGAAATTCTAATTCTTACCTACTAATGACAAACCAAACAGCATTTCACGGGACCAAAAAAAAAAGGGTTCCAATTCCATTCCTAATTCTACGCAAACGAAATGTGGCCTTCACTGGTTGTTTCACCAAAAATATATTCTCCTTTCAATCTTACATTTGTAAGTGCAAGAATTGAAGTGCTGAAGAGGCTTAAAATGAAAGCTATATTGGCCAAATACCTTAACCTAACTCTACATTTCTTGCTATATCTACAATGGTTGCACAAATTAATTCCGAGAGCAAGCAAAATACTGGGCAAAAAACTCTGAAGTTGAACATGACAATGAAACGAAATTGCCAAATAATCCTAATTAGATAATAAAAAAAAACCATTACTGTACTTATCATGAATTTTGCAAATGTAGCAGCATTAAATAAATAATTGTTATACCTCAACTTCAGGATCACAACTTAACCGTTTATCAATCTCTTCAGGAGGCACAGGTTTAGAATCAGGATAAGTCATTGGGAGAGGTAAAGCATCTTCATTATCTGCCAAATAACTCTCTCTGTTTCTTGACCATTTCTTTTCTCTTGCGTTCACTCTTATGCTGCTGCCACCACTATTTCCCCCAAACCCCTTCCTCTCGCCATCTGCGGAAGCGGCTCCATCTAGTTCTTGTCCAGTCCGGATGCTGCCTCCGCCAATGGAAGCATCAGCAGCCGAGGTGAATTGAAGCCACCGCGGGAATGAGAGGTCTCCGGCTGCAGAGCAGCGGAAAGAGCGGGTTCTAATGAAGGTGGGTTTTGAAGGGATGAAGAGAGAGGTAGGGCTTATAGATAGCATTTATAAGAAAGGAATTAGGACAGTGAAATGGAAGATTTATGGTTCTTGGTTTTGCTCTGGTTTCTTGTTTTTATATATGTATGGGGATAATATATTTAGATTAATGTTAATTTCCACATGACATCAGCTTTTCTGGTTAGTTCATTGGCTCTTGAAAACGACAAAAAAGTTTTTCTAGTTGGTAGATACTAGGAGAAGAATACCAGGAGAAGTCCATATTCTTTATCCAAGCCCAAACTCATATTAACCCAAACCCAACAAAATTAATCTAGTATTTTAAAAAAAATTGCAAGAAAAATTTATTTTCCGCTCTCTTTTCTTTCCTCCATGCCGTGACATCCTTAAAAACACAAAGATATTTTGGTTTTTAAGACAAGTAAGTGTTTTTGTTTTTTTTGTTTTTTATTATGACTTGTTTATAAAAAAAATTAGAGAAGAAATTAGGATTTTGTTATGATTCTGATGATTGAATTATTTAAAAGTTTAAATTAATGTATTAGAGTGTTAGTTGCACTGAAATTAATTGATTTAATGTTTGGATTATGGGTTTATTGAAAAAAAAAAGGTTTATTTTGGGGATTTGTGGTTTTGAAAACTAGCAAATCGGGATTCTGAAAATCCTCATCAACCACCCAACTAGTTTCACTTGATACTACTAATCGACTGGTTGGTCTAAATTAGTCGATTAGTTGACCTATGATGGCGGTCGACCGATTGATCATTCTGGTTGATCAAAAATTTTATAGGTTCTATTATGTTTGATCAATTTGGATTACGTCTGGGATTAATCGGGTGAGATAATCCAACCTTATATTTACGTTTTAGTCTCTAAACTTAGATTTTTAATCTTTTATGTTACTTTGCTTCGAGTTGTTTTTTTAGTATTTTTTGTATCTGTTATAAATTTTATTGATGTTTCTCTTAACAATCTTCATTAGTCTTCGGCTCTGCATTTATTGTTTTTTGTTTTTATTTTTCGAATGAGTGAGATAATCTTTAATATGCATATAATATAAATAATATATGTATGTTGATTATATAATGAGTACAATTTATTAATTCTTTAATATTTTTTGTATATGTTGTTTTATTATATGAATACTCATCTATTCTTGAGTTTCACACTCGTATTTTGTCGAATTAAATTCTATTTGATATGATATACATCGCTTTGATAAATATTAAGAGTATCTATTATGTCTTGATAACGGTATACTTGTTAATAGCTCCATGTTAACATAGAGTACTTAGTATATATGCACATAGTATTATGTATACCTAACTAGTGAGAGAGACATCAGCCTATGACGATTGATCCTCACGCAGTGGTCACCTTTGAGTGTTATCTAGTTATCTTTGGATGTCATCTGATCTCTAATATGTATTCCATTATTTTACAATAATATGTTTAATATGTATATTTATACCAAGATATATCGACTTGCAAACTATTAATATATAAGATATATGTTAAATGTTATTCCTTCACTGAGTTAGTTGAACTCATCCCTCCTGTTAATACTATTTCAAGTTCTTAGTTTCTATTAGTAGTTAGATTTTGTTGAGTGTTCTTACTTCTCTAGTTTTAGTCGGTATGTCTTACTTGTTTCGTGAGGTTTTCTTTTTAGTTTTGATTCGATATTTTAGATACTCTACTATTATCTTATTTTAATTGACAATGTAATAAGTGTTATAAATTACTTATTTTACTTTATCTAATGATAAATATTATTTGATTTTATTGGTTTTAAAAAATATAATATTTTAAAAGATATTGAAATAATGTGAAATTTTTATATAATTTATTTTTGATAAGTATACTCCAAAGCTTCTACACTGTCAGTTAGGGACTCAAGATTTGGATAGTGACATCGCAGGTTTTTTTCCTGTAAGAAATTTTGGAGTAATAAGCAGTGCAATAAGTGTGCGAATTGGCTTGCAAATTATGATTTTCACCGACCATTAAGTTTTCATGTCTTATTATTTATATCTTATTAAATCTGCTCCGTAGGTATTTTATTTTTATTGAAGTTATAGGAGTGGCTTTACAACGAAATTATTAAATGTAATTTTCTATTATTTGGGCTTTTAGCCCCTTTCTTAAAAAAGGGAGTGGAAAAAATTTTGATTTGTTTTTTATTTTGGATTCAAATATAAGAGGAGATTAAATAAATTTTTATGTATATATATAACTGATTGGAAGAAAAAAATAATATGGAAGTTAGTTTGAGACATCCAATATTAGAAGGAAGACAGCAAGTCGGCAATTTGTGTCTGGGACGGTCAAAAAATCTGCAAAATTGTAATGGTAGCTGGGAAAGAAAGGTTCATATCGTGTTTAGGAGAAGATATGGAAGGAATATTTGTTTTTATGTTTTAAAATTATTTTTTTAAAAAAATAAAAAAATTTATTTTTTATTTTAAATTAATATTTTTGATATTTTTAAATTATTTTGATGTGTTAATATTAAAAAAAATAAAAAAAATTATTTTAATATGTTTTTGAATAAAAAAACTTTGAAAATTAATTATTACCGAATTTTCAAACACCCACAACGATTTAGAAATGAGGTTCGTTTTCAAATTTTGCTATAAATTGCAGTTGAAACACTCATTAAGCACCTGTTATAACCAAAACACAGCTGCATTGTTGAGGATCTAAAATCAATTAAGAAATGGGGAAACAGAAGAAAGCATTTGGTCCTCTTCTGCCAGCATCAGATGCCCAGCATGGCAACATCAATTCGCACATAAAGCGGTATGTTCTTTTCTCAAGAGAAATTGCTTTTCTCCTCCACCAACGACCTCCTAGTCCTCCTAGGGGGGCATCATAAGCAATCATGTAGTTTTATGTAGCATTTAAAATATGTTAAGTCTTGTGTACAACTTTCACTGTAATTGCAATGCAACGTTGCAAAATCACATTGTAAGAACGCACTCACACAACTTAGACATTGTTACTATGATACATCTGATCTCTTTCCTGTCCCTCCAGAATTCTGGGTTCCAATCACATTAGGCCCTAAAATCTTCCCAGTCACATCCTAAAGTGGTGAAGGAAAAACTTGCTGCGCCCCTCTCCTTGGTTCTCCATTTGCGTTATGCTTACTCAGGAAGAGTGATGATTCCCAGGAGACACCCTATAACAAGAACAGAATCACCATTAGAGGTAAATACAGCTTGACTTTATTAGCAGCTATGAAATCTATGGAACATTGTCTATAAACTTTGATTTTAACAGCTGAGTGCCATATCCAGAAAATTGTAGACACAAGATATGATATTTTTCATATAAATATCATGCTAAAACAATCGCTAAAAGAAAGCAGCTTTGTCCATAGTTCATACTGAATATTTAAGCCCTTCTTATTTCGCAGCGAATCTGGGACCCTGCCATCAAGATTGTTATTTTGGAGGAATCTGTCAACCAGAGATAGAATATGTTTAGCTGATAGTGTTAATAATACGATGTGTAAAACTTTTTTGGCGATAAGGATGAACTTACAACTCGTGAAGCTGCCCAAGTTGGCCTAAAGATTGAGGAATCGTCCCTTCGAGCTTATTGTTTTCCAAATGCCTTCATGAGATCATAAATGGACAAATATCACAGATCTGCAACAAGTACAAGGAACCTAAAGAAGCTAATCATAAATGAAGCAATTAAGGAATCATTCCTAGAACATACAGAGTTCGTAGCTCTTTCAGTGTGCTCAAGTTTGGGATAGAACCTGAGAGTTTGTTCCCTCCTAGCCAACTATAAGCAGAATATTCAAATTCAAAGTTATCACTGTTGATCAAACAACAAAAACGAGTATTTGGATTCATTTAGCATAATTAAGCAGGCTAAGTTTCTTACATATGGGTGACTGCAGTTAGATTGGCTAGGCTTGAGGGTAGTGACCCAGAGATGCCCATGCTTGTAAGGTTCCTTCAGGTAATACAGAAAACAAAAAAAGTAGCCGAACAGAGTTAGTTATGCTTTGGTTGATTTTCCAATTGAGTTCTGTAGAACTGTAATTTTATTGCAGAACTGATATGCCTTAACCAAGTTCAAAGATCTATAACACCTGCTATCGTACCTTGTTCAAGTAGTTTAATTTAAGCTCATTAAAATAAGTGGTAAATTAAAGTGAACTTACAAAGCAACAACTCGAGCCAATTTATCTTGGGAACATTTAACTCCTGTCCACGAATTCTCTGGAGGCAGGCAAGGGTCGCCACTCCAATCGGACGGTGGATTAACAAACCTTCTTGCTAAATGTTCCATTGCCATCACTACGAAATATGGAAACCAGAGAACTGTCAAGACAAGGCAAGAAAAGACCTTCCACAAATAGGTGGTCATAACTAGGCAATAATGGGCTACCATCTCTTGTTCGAGTTCTTCCACCAAGAGGCAAAATGTGATATATTTCACCAGCATTGATCACAGGTCCAACAGGTATATTGTTCCCTGGAGTCAAGGTGATTTCTGTCTGCCCAGAAAGAGGCCACTCTGATCCATAAACAGTCACACCGTTTGCTGTCACATTGAGATCCTTGTAAAAATTCTGTCCATTAATAGAAACACTGAAGACCCTCCAGCTGTATGGGCTCGGTGTCCGGTTGTCCTGGAAATAGAGTGCGATGTAGTATTTGGTGCTGGGAAGCGACACTGGTGGCCACTGGATTTTTATTGTCTTTCCTCTGCTTGTTGTGATTGCTGATGCGAATGCTCTCTGAGGAGGAAAGTTCCAAAACTCTGAAGAACTAATATTGTTTTGGCATTCAACAACAGGGTTCTGATCTATAAATGGCTGCCACAACCGGTTGAATTGATCATCTGGAAAACTAGGTTCAATTGTTTTTACACATTCACCATCAGAAGTCTCCAGTATGTTTTCACTAGTTTTTCTTTAAAGAAAAAAGACATAAACTAATAAAGGAAAAGAAATGAATAGCAGGCTAATTTGCATACCCAATTATTTCTTCATCTGCTCCAAAATTGTCTCGAGCAACAGTAACAAGTGCATACTTTGAAAAATCTGTCGAATTGTACACCGAATTTCCAAGGTACTCTATTTCAAGAGCTGATATAAAAGGACTAGAAGTAGTGTGCACATTTCTTGCAAGACAAACACTCAATGTCTTAGCCAATGAAGCCACAATAATCTCATAATATGAACTCATCCCATTCGCATAATCTTCTGTGGTATTGACAGTGCTCCATTTAGTCCCTTGAATAATCTGGTCAAATACTGGAGGCTCTTTCCCCCCATCATAACCTCCATAATAATAGGTAGTCCTAACTAAATATTTCCCTCCTTTGATCACAGGAAGTACATAGCAATATTTTTTTGCTGAGGTATCAGGAAAGAAGCGCAATGTGGACAATAAAGGCAATACATCTGCTGTTTTGATGGCTGATTTGTTTCCAACAGATATGAAACCTTTGTCCGGAATGTATTTGAGGTTGCCATGAGTTATGTCCTCGGACGCACCACAATTTAATTGAAAACCTGCATTACAAGGTTGTCATGAACCAAAGCAATAATCATACATAAAATGTTCAGCTCTATCATGTATAGAAAGCAAAGAAAAAAAAATATTTGAAGACAGAATAGAAGGACATGAGAAAAAAGGTTTACATAATGTTGTTAGTTGTTACCTCTAGGAGCAGGGAGTGGATGGACAGAGAGGGGGATGCATACAAGCCATAGGAGGAAGATGGAAAGGGACATTGTGGGGTTGGGAAAGGGAACCAGAAAGAATGGAAAATTGGCAAGTTTTGTTTAGTTTTCCCTGGGGCATCGCGCGTTCCCAATTCCAAATGGGACACGTCCATGGCTGTGCTTGAAGATAGAAATGGCAAAATGGTATTATTGGCATGTTTTGTTTGATTTTCCCTGGGGCTCCAATTCCAAATAGGACACGTCCAAGGCTGTGCTTGAAGATATAAATGGCAAAATGATCTTGAATCGACGTGCTTGACCAGGTCACTCACCCCCTTGATGTTTCTTTTTTATTTTTCGGTTCTCTCGGACCAGGTTTTTTGCTTTTCTAAATAATATTTATGACACTTACCCGGCATCTACGCGCCTGTAGCTCAGTGGATAGAGCGTCTGTTTCCTAAGCAGAAAGTCGTAGGTTCGACCCCTACCTGGCGCGATCCTACCATTTTTGGGCCCCATAAATTAGAGTCTGGGCCGGCGGCTCCCTCTTGGCCCAGTTCTATATATATCTCCGAAAATCAGAGACCATCAATTTCGTTCTTTCTGATTCAGCCGCCATCTTCGCCAGATGAAGGCTTTCCTAGCAAACAACGATGAAGGCTTCTGACATCGATGGAAGCAACACCCTTTCTCTCGCCCCTTTCACTGGAGTTGGGAATTTGGGTTTGGTGTAAATTGGGATTTGGTGTTTAAAGGTTGGTGCTTGGTAGTTTGTTAGCGAAGATAAAGCCAAATCTTTGGTGGAAATACGGAGTAAAGAATCAATTTTATGCAAATTAAGGCAGATGTTCCTAATAATATAGAGAAAGATGAGCTTATAGTCAGTGGGTTTCTTCGTTTTTGGTATTAGCAAGAAAATACAGGGAAAATGGCATCTTTGGTTGTATAAGCTCTTAGTTCTTGTTGCCTTTCAATTTTCATAGAACCAGATATTGACATTGCTTTATTAGCAGGTAGACAGGCTTCAGAATATGTAAAATATTAACATGGTGATTGTATGAAAACTCTTATTTCTGTGGGCCCTTTTGATGTGTTGGTTAGGGCGTCTAGACAACGAAATTTTTCATCGAGTGCTCTTTACATCTTATTGGTCGGAGAAGTACAAAGGAGTTCAGATATCACAGTTTGAACTCAGTTTAGCTTAATTAACTGTTAGTTTAACATTGTAAATAATGCAGGGGAGATGAGGGAAGGCATAGCTAGAAGATTATTTAATCTGATTCTTCAAATTCGCCTACCAGTAAAATCACAATTCATTCATTATTCGAGACTTGATGCGGAAGTTTACTCCTTTATCGGGTCTTGACTCTTGAGAACTGAGCACTGCAACTCTGAGTCTGCGATTTTGTGTTCTCTCAACAAGATTTCTCTTCTTTAGTGATTTTCACCAATTGATACAAGTACTGCACTCTTGTCAGATGCATAATTTGCCCATCACTTGGTTAGATGTGGTTACAAGACTCAGCTTAGCTCAAGGGGTTGACCTAGGATTTGAATTTTTTTAAAAGACACTAAAACTATGATATTAAGGGTTTTTTTACACACCAAAACAATGTTATTTTGGTATAAAAAAAAAATAGTTTTGCATGACACTTGACCAGGCCGGGTTTTACACATTTATGGTTTCAAGCGCCTGTTGGTGATTACCATCCAATACCTCTTATAATGACAATGAACAAGACTTTATAAGCCTTTTTATTTGGTTTCTTTCTTGTGATTAGATGTTTGCGTTACAATCGTTTTTGGGCAACATGCAAGAAGTTTCATGAAGTCCTCTTGGATCTTGCCAACCATTGGTGATAATTTGAGATGAACTGCCTAAGCAGCTCTTTAACCTGTCCATTTTGTGGGAAAATGTTATTGAGGATTGCTGAAAAACATATCGTTTGAGCAAGTGCATGAAGGAGAGCTGAATTCTTAGCATAACAGTAAGAATAAAGTTTGTGCATTAAATAAAAGAAATGGCCATCCTATCAGGTTCGTAATAGAAATTTGTTAATTTTAAATTTGGAACATTTTTATTGAATCAGCTGTGACCTACTTGCTTCTGAGAAATATCAACCTTGCTTGTGCCTTTAGGCTCCTAAAATACTTTTTTATCTTGCAGTGAACTTCTAGATTCTATGCAAGCTGGAAAGCTAGAACCAGAAGTTGCATTTCTCAATGCATCACTTGTATGTTTCCTTACAGAAAAAACTTTAATCAATCCAGCCTGTTGTTTTCTTTCTATATATCTTTTTTGGTGGATCAGCCTTCCGGGCTGCACTTTGGTCAATTTTATTTTAATGTTGCATATATTGATTGCTGTGACAGATACCAGATGTTTTCCCTCTTCTGGCAGCAGCACATAAGACTCTTATAGCGTACCCAGGGATTCACTGGCCACACGCACTCTTCATTCTGAGCTAGTTTATAATTACTCAGGATCTAAGCATGTAATTCCCCCCTTTTCCCTGCTTGGTGACTGCTTTCTCTTGGTTATATCTTTTTCTTTAGCTTCTTTTTTATCCCTAGATTACAGAATCCCTGGAAAGATGTGTAATCTCCAATAGCACCACATACATCCTGGCAGCTCGCTTCGTCGCTTCTCCAGATGAGGTGAGGATTTCTTATAAATGTCGCTTCATCAGCCTAAATATTTCATTGCTAACTAAAAAGACACCAATCATTCTGGTTGCACTCTATTATAGATGAAAGCTGTAGAGAAACTTATCAAAGGGAAAGAAATCGAATTACAGGAACTGGAAGGGAGAGCAAACCAAGCTCAAATGCAGAAGGTTAGTTGGGTGTGACCATCTTTGGTAAAATAACACTAGTTATGTGGTTTGCTATGTCTTGATATTGCTTCTAACTTTGTTTCATATGTTTGTCAGCACTACAAAATTTCTGGCTTGGAAGTAGGAATATCCTCTCCTGCAGATGTCATTACCTGCCGGATAGCTGGCCGCGATGCTTTATAAGAAAGATAAATTACTATGTATATACATGTAGTTGTAGATTTTGCTGTAAACTTTTACCTGTGTGGATGCCTGGAATTTATGATAGGAATTTTTTTGTGGGAATTTGTGCATCAGCATCAGCATCGTTAAGTTCCTGTTTTGGAACCTAAAGCTTTCAAAATTCATATGATAACTGGTGCATTTTATGATCATCCAAGTTCTCTTATTAAAGTTCAAATAAGTAGGATCAGGTTGGACTATCTTTTACTTTTCCTTTTTTGATGGTGATCTGGCCTATCTTGAAGTTAAATGGTGTCTCTCACTCGAAAAAAAAATTCTAAGCTAACTATTTTTTTTCAATTTGATTTTTAAATTGTTTTAGAATTTTTTTTAATTTTTAATTTAGTTTTTTTTAAAAAAATTATTAATTAATATTAAATTTATTAAATACTCAGTTTTATAATTTATTTTAATTTAATTTTGATGAAGTTATTCAATTTTCATGATTGAAAAGGTAGATTCGTTGGTGGTTCTGTCCAAGAGGAGCGGCAACTTGACTTCATACATATGGTCAGTTTGTGGGCTTTTGGCTTAGAGTCTGTTTGGCTAAGAGTTTGTGGTTGCGTTTAGCATGTAACAGTGATAACATAGTGTTTGGTTAAGAAATGAACCGTGTATAAATTTTTATACGTTGGACCTACCATTATCTGCATTGAAAACACGGTTTTGTTGAAGCAGAATTTACATGCTTTCTGTCGTGTGTTTTCCTCTCTGCTGCATGGTTTCGCACATCAAGCAAATTAATTGGCATAAATAGTGCAGCATGCTTCATTGTTCATGCCAATTAATTTGCGTGAATAGTGCAGCATGCTGCACTATTCGCGTGAACTGTTGATGCTAATTAAACAGTGCAGCATGCTGCACTGTTGATGATAATTAAACAGTGCAGTGCTGCACTGTTCGCGTTAACAGTGTAGCATGATGTATTATTTTGGTCGAATTGGTTCCAGTTCAAAACTTAAAATATATTAAAACGGGTTCGATCCAGTAAAATAAAAATTGTTTTTTATTATTTTAATTGTATTTTATTTGAAAAACTAGTATTTAATATTATTTAATATTTAACTACATAAATTAGATAAAGATCACTTGATAACGTAGCATTTACAGTTATCGCAATACCAAACATAATCCTAGCTTGGCTTGGCTTACTGAGTTATGACCGGTTAATGGGTGTTTAAAATGTTCTGATTTGTTAAGTGTGAAAAGACTCTCTATTAAATGCACGCTTTACCTGCAATGTACCCAATTACTTGGTGGTCGTCGGTTTCATGGTGTGTTGCCTTATAAATTAACAAACTTTATCTTTAAAAAAAAATCGTCATCAATGCTTTAAGACTTTTGCTTTTTTGGCCCCAACATCCATGCAGGTTTCAATTGGAATGTGTTGTGACTGATGAAGAAGATGTAACAAGCTTTCTCTTGGTCGAGAAGGCTGCTGAGAACTTTTTTGGTTCGTCAGCACATCATTATGTTTACAACAAGAAATTTAGCAATCCTTTTGTCATCACATCTCCAATGATTGCCGCGAGCTTAGAAAAGCTTCATCTTTCAGCTTAGATTTGGTGCTTCCAAGGATGGTGGAAATCGATGCGACATAGTCGTGTATAAAGATTTGATGATTTCCCTCGAAGTGCCCTTAGCAAGCTGTCCCAACAGCCAAATTCATTAGCAACACCTATCGTGGTTGCTGCTCTTTCGGACTCAACGCCACCACCTCCACACAGCCCTGTCACTCCTGCAAGTGTGGTGCTGCTCTTTCGGACTCAACGCCACCACCTCCACACCGCCCTGTCACTCCTGCAAGTGTGGTGCTGCTCTTTCGGACTCAACGCCACCACCTCCACACAGCCCTGTCACTCCTGCAAGTGTGGTGCTGCTCTTTCGGACTCAACGCCACCACCTCCACACAGCCCTGTCACTCCTGCAAGAGTGGTGTCTCCTTAATCAACAAACATAATAGCTGCTTCCACACAACCAGCGACATGGCCACCAGACTTCCCAGTTAAGTAAAGAGAAGATTGCATTTCGACGGTGACGCAGCACCATAAAGGCAAGCCTTTTTTTTCTCTGCCTTCAAATTCTCATTTTGTGTAAGTTTCATTGTTTGCTAATCATCTTTCAAATGCTTGATCTATGATTTTTTATTTTTATGCAGTAAACCTTAACAAGATCCAGGTTATGCCGACAATAGTCAACTGCTGGCAACACGGCGCACTTCACCTTCACCTGTGAAGAAACCACGCATGTCAAGCTCAGATTTGTAGGTGTTATCACTCCCCTTTACCATTGTTTTATTGCTTGATCAAGGCATATTGCCATCTTAACTTCTTATTGCCTTCAGCATGCGTTTCAATTACTTCCCAACACGTGGAACAAAGACAACATGTTCTTATATTCAATCCCTTCTTTATTCATTTATTTGGCTTTTATATCACCAAAAGAAAAAAATTGTCTTCTTCAATCTTGCTTATGCTCATTATTTGCAAATTCTAACCAAAAAAAAACACAGAATCACTAGCTTTCTAAGCTTCAATGCAAAATGTATACAGATGCGCTGGTACTCATTGCTCATACCGACACACATCATTTTGTTAGATTACTTCATCACAATCTTTGCAAGTATTGGAAGTTTTATTTTAGTTTATTGGCAAATACTTTATTTTTGGGACTAGCTTTGTATTTGTAATGTAGATCCACTGCAGGATTGCATGTGGATCAATGCTATTATTGTTATTCTGCATTGCAATTACACTGTTTCTCTAAAAAATGACAAGTCTTTTTTTATTCTCGAAATTGATTGTTTGATTTTAGCAATTTTTATATTCAATTGTTCACTAAGCTAACAGCTAATTTTTCATTAGCGTGATGATTCATACTAGTTGAGAATTGGCCATGCGGGGTATCTCTTTAATTAGCTTTTCACAGTAACAATAAATAGTGAAAAGTCAAGCATTTTTTCATTTTAATCTTCAAAATCTTTGAGGATTTTTTTTTATAATTTAAATCTTAGTTTTATTTTTCAATTTCATCCTCCAATATTAGATTTACTAAGTATAAGGCTTTATAATTTATTTCAATTTGCTTTCTATGGAGTCATCATTGTCTCATGATCTAGATTGCAAGTTTTACGGGTTAACCGTGTTGACTCATGTCAGTTTTTATTCATTTTATAATTATGTATTTTCAATTTCATCCTTTAATTATGAAAATCAAACTTTATAATCTTTTCAATTCGCTTGATATGGAGTTATCTCAGTCTTTTAACCTGAGTTGAGAGCTAGGCCAGTTAAATCAGGTTTTTTTTATCGTTTTTTTATTAATTTTTTTTATTTTATCATTTAATATTAGGTTGATTAAAAATTAAACTTTATAAGTTTGCATTCAATATGAAGTTATCCTAATCTTAAGGTCCGAGTCATAGAACTGATCGGTTGACTCGAGTGAGTTTTTATGTTGTCTTTTTAATTTTATCATTAAACATTGGATTAATTTGGAATGGAGTTTTATAGTTTGTTTCGATTTACTTTCTATGGTGTTATCTCGATCTTATGATTCATTTTTTGTAGGTTAACCCAAGTTAACTCTACTCGTTTTTTTAATTGAATTTCATTTTTAATTTTATCATTCAACACCGGATTGATTGAGAATAAAGTTTGATATTATTTTTTTATATATATAGGATTATCAAGATCTTATAACCCAGGTAACGGATTTAACATGTTAACGTAAGTTGATCTAATATGTTGTCATTTTAATATTTCAAAAAAACATGTTTTGACTTTTTCAAAATCAAATTATAGTTATATTAATCATTTAAATTATCTTTAAATATATCAAGTTAAGTTAATCAGGTGACATTAAATTATTTTCCATGTAATTTGTTTTTGAAAACAATTAACAATATCTTGATATGTTTTATATTAAAAAGAATAATCTCATCTATAGGCTACAGCGCAGGGCGGTGATAATATAGTTAATCGGTATTAAGGGAATCGCGCCATCACGAGATTCAAAGAAATGTGCGGAAAAAAGATGAGGTACTCTTTCTAATTTTGTTTTGGGTTAATTTTATCATCTTAAGGAAGATGTGGGGTACTGTTAGTGATTAAAACAATACTAATGACAGATAGGATATTTCTTAACCACGTTTAAAGTTTCTCTTATGACACGATCCAAACACGGGGACAACACGTGGCAACCTTTACAAGCGAACCTCGGTGTCTTCGATGCCAAGTAAATTGCGGACGTCTGTTCGACGCTAAAGTGTAACAATCGATAGCCGGTAGTCTTGCAGATGACAAAAGGTGGGGCGTTTTTGCTTTGGGGCCCCTTAACTTTAATGTTTTCGCAGGTCTACTTTCTTTTACTCGAAGCATCCTTTCTACACCCTCCCTATGCGATAATGCATCCATGATCTCACCTCGTTGGTTCGATGGAAATGATAAGAAAATTCAACATTATGAAGTCACCATTTATTGTTTTTTCTATTTTTCATATTTCTTTGGATGAGTTCCATATTTTAGTTTTTTTCAAATTGATCAATTTTCTTATTTTAATTGAAAATAATTTAAAATACCTTGTTCAATTATATTATAACACATAAAAGTTATCTCTTTTAGAGATAGCTAACTCTCTTTTTTTATATTTTCTTGACAATGTCTATGAAAATAAATAACTTCAATACAAATCAGATTAAAAAATATAATTTATTCAAAGTTCAAGCATGATTTGAATAATATCGTTTATTTAATTTTGTCTTCTCTGGATTATAAGATTATTCTTGTTGTTTAGATTTTTTCTCATATAAAAACAATTATTACAAGCCATTATTACAAATTACTGTTTGGGTCAGCATAGAGTAGTATGAGTTACCAAACATAAGAGTGGGGGGGGGGGGTTCGAACCATGAAATTCAAAATTTGTTTGCAAATTGCTAGATTTTTTTAAAAAAAAGCCACCAATACAAATATAATAGACCTGAGGGCATCAATGCAAAAAGGTAAATCTATAATTAAAACCGATATAACCGGTCAATAAAGATCGTCTATAAATAAAACCCATAACTGCCTCCAAGAGATCAGTCTAATCCATCAATCAACACAAATCTGAAAATTCCACTCTCTTATCTTATCTCCTCTCCGTCAGATAGATCATATTCCAAACCCACCAGTCTCTCTTTCATTCAATTCACTAATCCCAAGAACATCATTTCTCTTTTTCCAAGAGCTCAAAGCTAAAATGGGAACCTCTCAAAGCCGTGAAGGCCAAGAATTCTCAGATACGGAATCAGAATACCAATCAGAAGAAGAAGAAGTAGAAGAAGAAGAAGAAGAATTCCATTACGACGCCGTTGAACGCCAGGAAACCCCACAAGCCACTTCCTCGTCCAAAAAAACCCTGGATGAAATCGATTCCAAACTCAAATCCCTCAAACTCAAATACCCTTCAAATTCCCAAACTACCCTCAACACCGTCAAGCTCTACCTCCACATAGGCGGTGACTCGCCAAATGCTAAATGGATCCTCTCTGATAAACTCACTTCTTACAAATTCATCAAAACTAACGGCCCTGATGATTCCGATTCTGATCATGATGACAAGGAAGGCGATGGGAATTCTTTTTGGGTTTTGAAAGTGGGGTCTAAAGTGAAAGCTAGGATTTCGACGGAAATGCAATTGAAAATGTTTGGTGATCAAAGGCGAGTCGATTTTGTGAATAATGGTGTTTGGGCTCTGAGATTTTTTAGTGATGAGGAGTACAGGAAGTTTTTAAGTTTGTTTCAAGATTGTTTGTTTGAAAATGTTCACGGGCTTAATGCTACTGAAGAAAATAAGTTGAAAATTTATTCAAAGGAGTTTATTGGTTGGCTTAAGCCTGAAATAGCTGATGATTCGATGTGGGAAGATGCAGTGGAGGAGAAGGAGGAAGAGCCAGTGCGTGTTAATCAGGATTTATTGGAGGAGTTTGAGGAGGCAGCGAATGGGGGTGTGCAAAGTTTGAGTTTAGGTGCTTTAGATAATAGCTTTTTGGTTAATGATTTGGGTGTTCAAGTTCTTAGGAATTATAATAAAGGGATTTATGGGAAGGGTATTTGTGTGAAGTTTGACAGTAATAGGAGTGAAGGGTCTAGTTTGGAGCAATCTACGCCAAAGAAGGCAATGTTAATGAGGGCGGAGACGAATATGATGTTAATGAGTCCATTGAAGGAAGGGAAGCCACATTCAACTGGGATTAAGCACCTTGATATTGAGACAGGGAAGATTGTGACTGAGTGGAAGTTTGAGAAAGATGGGACAGAAATTACCATGAGGGATATAACAAATGACACTAAAGGGTCGCAATTGGATCCATCGGAGAGTACATTTTTGGGGTTGGATGATAATAGGTTGTGTCAATGGGATATGAGGGATAGGAGAGGGATAGTGCAGGATATTGTTAAGGGTGGTGATTCACCGGTTTTGAATTGGAGTCAGGGGCATCAGTTTTCCAGAGGGACTAATTTTCAGTGCTTTGCTAGTACAGGTGATGGATCAATAGTTGTCGGATCACGTGATGGGAAGATTAGGTTGTATTCCAAGACATCAATGAGGCAGGCTAAGACGGCTTTTCCAGGGCTTGGTTCACCGATCACTCATGTGGATGTTACATATGATGGTAAATGGGTGTTGGGGACAACTGATACGTATTTGATCCTCATTTGCACCCTGTTTACAGATAAGGATGGAAAGACTAAGACTGGTTTTGGTGGGAGAATGGGAAATAAGATACCAGCTCCAAGATTGTTGAAGCTGACTCCTTTGGATTCACATTTGGCTGGTGCGAATAATAAGTTTCACGGTGGCCATTTCTCATGGGTAAGCACACATACCTGTCAATGCTTTTGCAGTATGTTTTTGTTATTGCGTTTATATGCCTTTGTTGTTGGTTGCTTTGTGCTATTTACTGTTACTTTAAACTGGCTACCGCTTTTAATTAATATGTGGCAATTGTGTTCAGTTTGATAATTCTCTGATCATTATTTAAATACACACGAAGTGCATTTAATGGGGCCATAAATAAGATCCTCGCAGAAGTTGTGCTTCATGCTATCTGTTTTTCAAGCTGAATTTTCTAGCTGAAAAATCCTTAAACAGCAAGAACCACCATAAGACTGTCTTGAGTTTACATTTCACTTCCAATTTATGTGCTCTTGTTAGTGTATGCATACGGAAATCCTTTTGTTAAACATGATAAGTCAATCTTGCAGGCTTTGCAATCGCCTATTATGATGCATAGAGTAAAATCTATTTAGCATAACCACCATTTCAACCTCTATGGGAATAGCATCCGCACAAACTGGCTAATGCTTTCAAGTGTCCTAGGCAATTTCATGAATTAGCAAACATGGTTGATAAGTTTCATAAGTAACCATGTTAGTTATCTTGCTAGAAAACAATATATTCATGATACTTGGTAAATCTTTATTGTGTTCCAATTTTGTAATGAATTTTGTAGCTTGGATGCATTTGTTCTTTCTTTCTCGTATATCAGTGTCCCCGGTGAACCTTCAGTGTAGAAGTAACGGTTAATTGATAGAGATATAAGACAGAGAAAGAAATAGAAGGTTTAAACTGTCAACTGATAGCATAAACATTACTTTAATAAATGGTCCGTGGAGTTGAAAAAATTGGATTTATCAAGCAAGATGAAGTTGATGGCATAATCAATTCATGGAAATATAGAATTTGTTTCACCATGTGAACTCTTTGGACATTCATGTGAATGTGATTTCCCCAATGTTATCCACTTAATGTAGTGGAGAAAAGCGTCTAAATCCTCACATTAATCTACAAGTGTTAACCCGTTTATGGTCCTGAGTCGGGTGTTTGCAATTGCTTGTCATCCTGTTATGCCCTGATATTAATGGACTCTATTGGTTTATGCGTTTGTCTCATGTTCAATGTTATCTTTCAGGTCACCGAGAATGGTAAACAAGAACGTCACCTAGTCGTGACAGTGGGCAAGTTCAGTGTGATATGGGATTTCCAGCGGGTGAAGAACAGCGCTCACGACTGCTACCGAAATCAGCATGGTCTCAAGAGCTGTTATTGTTACAAGATTGTGTTGAAGGACGAGTCTATTGTAGAAAGCCGTTTCATGCATGAGAATTATGCTGTCAGTGACTCCCCAGAAGCTCCACTGGTGGTGGCAACCCCAATGAAAGTCAGTTCTATCAGCCTTTCTGGCAAACGCTCACGTGGCTGAAACTGAACCGTCCTTGTTTATTTCTTTTCGATTTGTACAGTTCATTTCTGCTATCTTCAGTTTAATTTGCTTCATTTTCCGCATCTTCTAGTTGATTGTGGCTTCTACTTGAATCTAGTGTGAATCTTTCATCTTTGTTTTCTTACCATTACCTTGTGAATAGTTGTTTTTTGAGGTGAATAAATGAATGGAACTTGGTTTCTTGCAAATTGCGTCATTAAGATTTCTGGCCTATCATGAGTTTCACTGATTTTTTATTCTAAAGTACGATCCGAGGTCAGAATGATTGTAGAAAGGAAAGGAATCCTGATATATTTTTCTTCTTGGCTATGTATGAACAGATTGGCTCTGAAATTGAGCGCGTTCAGAAACACCAAGATAAAGGATGTTTTGTGTTGATGTTGAATAATCAATAAATTGGTAATTAAGACATGGGCTTCCAGCTCAGATGGTTTGAGCTTTAGATGTTAGAATGTGGAGGCTGATGAGAATAAAAAAATGCGCCTTACCATTGCTAATTTAAAATAGCAGTGCACGTGACAGCGTAAATGTTTTTTTATTTTTTTCTTAAGGGATCAGTTACTTTTTTTATTATTACTATTAATATGAATATTCGGTTCAGTTTATATGTATATTAATTTATTTTATAAATTTTAAAATTAATAATTATATAAATAATTATAAAATTTAAACAAGATGAAACTTTTTAATTTCAATTTCTTATCAATAAACTATTTATTAGATGGAAAAGGGATCACCGACTGGGTGCCACTAGATTATCTCTTGTCGCCTAGACGTGGCATGCATTTTAACGTTTGTGATTAATTCCTTTTTCTCATTGAAGCTGGGGGTGAAAACAGGCGACATTACACGGGTTTTGTCTTTTGTCTTTATTGGAATCATGAGTTTGAGGAATAAAGCCAGTGTAAGTAACATAACACGCGTTTCATGTCCTAATTTTCACAGGTTGTGCTTTAGCTGTGAATTTCTACCGAGGGAATAATTATCTTTTCTTGTTCTGTAATCCGTACTCGGAAAAAATCCGTTTTTTTTTATCGTTTTGAAATTAAAAAGAGAAAGAACAAATAAAAAACTAAGATGACCCCATCAACCCTAACCAACTCCTTATAGCCCACAAGTGATCTAACTCCATGTAGTTGGATTCGTACAAACATGCTGTTCATCCATCCGTAAGAGGAAAACCTGCACTTTGCGTCTTTTTATCTATGACACTTGATATTCTTCCAAGCTTTCGACTTTCTTTCTTTACTAAGTGGATATCTAATTATAATTAGCATTAATGGCATCGATGATTTCGTTTTCCAGATTAAAATCATTGGATCTCGAATTGAGATTTACAGAAAAAAAATCTGCTATAAGTATAACGATACTGTTATGCCTTCAAGTCCAAGCGAAGTTAAGATTCAAATCTATCATTCACTGGCAATAGAGAAACCAGGGACATCAAGAAATTGATGAGACACAATAAAGCAAATGCAACATAGTTGATTGAAGGAGAAAAATGATCATCGTGTTAATTCCAGATTGCTGGTGTAATAGAGGAATCTGTCGTTTCACAAGGAAAAAGATTAGGAGTCTTTTTTAATTGCTTAATTAATCTACTCGAGAGAGTGATTTGCACCACTATCCGATTTGATTTGATTTCTTTTTTAAAAAAGAAAGAAGGAAGACTATATTCACTATGCAACGCGCACAGATGACAAGAAAGAGGCACTCTATCAGCTTAAAAAAGTTTGCCACGATCACATCGTTTTGCATAAACAATGTGGTGAAATTAACATGTGTTTAATTGAACTCAATTATTTATTGGCAGGGCCCTTTCTTCTTCCAGACAAAGTCACAATCACTAGAGTAAAGCAGACCTCTGATCCCCACCAAATCAACCAATCAAGTGATAATTTAGTATCTGGCTCCAATTAAAAACTCTAATCACTCTCTTACTCTCTGGATATTCTTATCATCGCCATTATCTTTCGTTTCTTTTCAGCTTGCTCAACTTCTTTTTTACACGTGATGGTTTATTTACACACATGTTCAACAAGATTGGAAATTGATTCCTCGTCTTGTTGTCCACAGAGAAAACCCACATGCTAAATTACATAGCATGGTCAAGTCATCGTAGCTTGGTTGCTGCGTGTACAGGTGGCACTGTCACTTCTGAAAGAGGAATGGACATTACCATGCAACATGAGTGGAACCCACAGGACCACAGTGGCCCTTTCATCAGGTGAGATTTTCCTGTCAATTTATACCTGACGTGGGTCCCTGGTCAACAGTCCAGGTTTTCGCAGCAGCTCAAAACAGAGCGGGAACAGACTACAGAGCAGAAAAACAGAGGAACTCGTGTGTGCGGAACCTTTTGTCTCGTTAATTCTCTACGCCAATCGAAACAACAATTTAGTAAAAATTTCCTTAAATTGTATAGTAAGAATTGTACAAGTTAACATTCTACGACCAGCGACTTGATGATTCTTTCTTGAAAAATAACAAAAGAATCGAAAATTTCTTACAGCTGCCATTCTTAGGCACCTAAATTAACATTAACAAAACCTGGAACTTTAATTAAAAACCAATGGTAGCAGCAGCACTTGCGGTACCGGAAGAACCATTACCAAAATCCATCATCATCGTCATCCATTCTTGTAACTCTTCGTCTACAATATTATCCAAGAACTCATTGTCTTTCCTCATTTCCGTTTCAAATTCACTTCTCTTCTCACTGATTTCCTGCTGCTGTTCTTGCTTTTCTTTACTCTCTTCAAAACTAGCAATACCACTATCAGGAAATGGAAAATTAAGCTTAGCTCTTGGCCCTCTAAAATCAATGGCTGCCTTATCATAAGCCCTTGCCGCCTCCTCTGCAGTGTTAAACGTCCCTAACCAAACCCTTGCCGCTTTCCGTGGATCTCTTATCTCTGCAGCCCATTTTCCCCATGGCCGTTGCCTTACACCTCTATAATTCTTCTTTACTCTCTTTCGTTTCCCTTTCTTGTCGTCCTTTTTATCTTCTTGATTTGGCGGGAAAAAGTTGCATCCTAAGCACCCTTTGATCTTGCAAACACCACACGTGTCAAGATCCGAAGATGGAGGCAATATAGAGTTGCAAAAACCATTCCCGTTATTGCTTGCACTTCCAAATTGTGGATGTGAAGTGATGATTGGCATATTAATACTATTCAACTCCCTTGAGAAATCCATTGAAGCGGTGCCAGAAACTACGTTTTTGAGAGCAGCAACAATCACGGCCAACTCCTGCTCTTGGGTCAATCTTAGCGGTGGAGCTGCCGGCGGTGAAAAGAGAGTCGCTGACGGAGCTTCATTGATTTTGGGCCTCTTTGGAGATCTTTGCATTTTTTAAACTGTTTTGCACTTCTGCTTCCTGCGTCAAATGTTTTCTTTTGATTTGTTCTGCTCTGCTGCGAATTTGTGTTTTTTTTATGAGAGAGAAAGGAGGGGGGGGGAGTATATATGGATGGCAATAGTGACGTGGCTTACCAGCTGTCACACTTAATGCACACGGGGTTTGAAGGCTATAAAGGCACGTGGGGATGTTTTGGAGTGTTGTTCTGGACATTTGGTGTCAAAGGAGGGTTTTTTTTTTTTTTTTCATGTGACGTGGGAAACATTTAAAAGAGTAAAGAGAGCTTATGGTGCACGCGGTTGAAGTGCACGCGGCTTATTGTGCTTGGCTTTAGCACTCAAGCATTAAATGGTTAAAGAGAGCTTGCTGGCATATACTCCCACTCTGGAAAGTTTGTATTCGATACCTTAGAAGTTTCCTTGAATACATGACATCGGCAGTACAATTTCCAGAGAAATTATTAGTTTCTTTTTGTTACTAGCACAGTTGTTTAAAAAATAATAAATTATCACACTCTACAAAATAATTTAAAGAATATAATAGATAAAGAGTAGTCCGAAATTTTTAATTTTTAATTTTTAATTTCTAAACCGTCCTATTATTTAAAGGTGTGTTTAACAGTGTGGTTGTGGTTGTTTTTTAAAGTAATTTTCAATCATAAATACATTAAAATAATTTTTTTTATTTTAACAAAATTATTTTTAATATCAACTCGTCAAAACAATTCAAAAACACTAAAAAATTATTAATTTTAAACAAGAAATAAATTTTAAAATTTTTAACAACACGAATTGACCGTATTCCTAAACAATCTAGCACCAACTTAAAAAGTTGTTCTAGAAGACCATACCAAAATATATTAGGAATTGGTTAAAACATGTTTTTCATTAAAATTTGCTATTATTTTATTTTAAATTAAATTTTTTTAGTATTTTTATATTATTTTAATATATTAATATGAAAAATATTAATATATTAAAATAAAAAACATTTTAATATATTTTTAAAAAATAATTATATTCCAGTAGAAGAACAGTAGAGGCAAGTCAGACAAAATTTAGCTCGGCTGTCAAGTATCTAACGTGCTAGAGAGGGGAGGGTTTCTGTCGATTTCTACACGGTCGTTGAAATTGTCTTTGGTAGTTTTTATTAGCAGGAGAATGCTGGCTCGTACGTTGACGACTCCGGCAGTTAGTGAAAGGACGACAATCAAACCATTTGACGGATTGGATAAGGTCAATTCATATTATTATAAATCATTCCATCTCAGCGTCCACCATGACAGGAAAGCAACATCAACGGTCACAAGCCCAAAGATCGAAGAAAAGAAACCACGAACCAGGAAAGTCAAGCAGGGACCCCATGCGACCAATGTGCTTCTGGATCTTAAAACTATTTTTCTTCTCGATTGATTCATAATTTCTTTTTTGAGTTTTAAATAAATTATCTATACTAACTTGATTATTCTTTATTTTTCTAAAAAATATTTATTGCAAGCTTTTATTGGATTCTAGGGTAGAATAAAAAACAGCATGAGATTAATTTAGCTAAAGCAAAGATTCTAGGGTGATCTTATAAAATAAAATGATTAATTTAGGTTTTATAATTGAAGTGAAGAATTAGCATGAGATTTTTTGTATTTCTACTCTACCCATCCCTGCTTTAGAAACAACGCACATGCCTTAATTCCTTTATGTTTCTTTACCTGCTCATAAATTTAGTGTTTTTTTTCCCTTCATATCTTTAAACTAATCTGTGTATTCATAAAAAAAAAAAGTCAAATTATTTTCTAGTGATTTTAAAATATATTAACTTGATGTATTAAAAAAACAATTTTTTTTATTTGTCACAACGCTTTGCTGTTCAAATTAAAGCTCTGTTTGTTTTTGTATTTTAAAAATGTTTTTTAAAACATTAAAAAAAATTTATTTTTCTTTCTCTTGAAATTAATAATATTTTGTGTTTTCATATCATTTTGATATACTGATATCAAAAATAATTTTAAAAAATAAAAAATTTATTATTTTAATATATTTTTTAAAAAATACTTTAAAAACACATGTATTAGAATTATTATCGAGAATATCAGAATGAGTTTTTTTTATTATTATTAAATACTTCTCGAATTAAACATAGACCCTCACTTCGTACTCCACGATTACTCCAATAATTATTTGTGTCAGTACTGAGTGCTTGCAAGAAATAAACAGGAAATGGCTCGGTGGAGTATGATGAAGTTAGTTGCCTTCCTCGGCTCACCACTACAGTACTGCCATTCCATGTGTGAGAAATGCTGGGACGAGTTGTGTCTGAGCTGACATTTTATGTAAACATGTCTGTCTCTTTTCTTTTTTTTTTAACCCCGGATCCACTGAACACTCTGCAAGCCCAGTAGACATGTAAAATACCGCGGGGGTGACAGGCGTGCATGCTAGGGCTCGAACCCAGGTAACATAGGCAAGAAAACCTTGCCTCTGCCGCTGGGCTACAAGCCCTGGTGCATGTCTGTCCCTTTTTAATCACACCACATCATGTCCTGTACGTAGAAGTTTCATGGCTACTTCTACACAGCTCAGTGCGCACTTTGTTCCCTCCTTCCGTTCCACAAGGTATCAATCCATTAAGCCAAGATTGTAGAAATATTCTTTTTAAACAAAGTTTCGATTGAAAGAAAAAAGAAAAAAGAAAAAAAACTTGGTTTGTCAATCATTACTAAATTCATTCATGATTAATTTTAAAGGACTATATAACAAATATAAACAACTAAAATAGAAAAAGGATTTATTATAATTCCTCTCACTTTTTTCTATTTACCATTGCAGTGTAATAATCAATTTGTCATTCTCGTACAAAAATTACATGTCTTTGAACTAGGATTATATTGGTATATTCACAAGGTACATCGGCGATTACTTATTTATTTAAGGATATTTTTGTTTATACAATATTTTGTGAACAGTAAGATAATCAATATAGCCTCAAGAGTTTAAAAAAAAATAGTGGTTTTGGGTTGGGGTATTTAGATATTTTTATTTTTTCATGCATGGTAAAATTACATATATATCATTGGATGCAATATATTTAATTCATTGTAGTCAGAGGTATTTAGATTTTTTTTAATCTAAGTTTTGTTGTTAATTGTAAGTTTAATTAAAGATATGAATATAATTTAAAAAAATAATAATAATTTTTTAATTGAAAAGTTATTACACACGTCAAAGAGTTGAAATTATCATATACTTTGAACTGTGCATGTAGTGATTTTTCATGAATAGAAAATTTTCTTATATCATCTTAATTTGTTTGAGATTTTTTTGGGAGAGAGCGAG
The DNA here is from genome assembly GCF_951802175.1 of Populus nigra. Lineage (NCBI taxonomy): Eukaryota > Viridiplantae > Streptophyta > Magnoliopsida > Malpighiales > Salicaceae > Populus > Populus nigra. The sequence goes on along the minus strand of NC_084870.1, from coordinate 9,699,318 downwards.
AAAGATAGAGAGAGAGAAGCAAGAAGAAGAATGAGTTTGTCTTTCCCAGTCATGTTCCATATGCTCACGGTAGCAAGAGAAACAATAATATATATTATTTATTTTTATTTAAAAATATATTTTTAACTCAATCTAAAAACATTAAAAAATTTAATTTGAATATAAAAAAATAAATTTAAAAATCTTTAAAAATATAATTGAACACCGGACGTAGTACGGGATCTTAAACGGCGTGCTGGGCGTGGTTTTGGCACCAAAGCACTAAAGCGTAAAGAGAGCTCGCTGACACACACTCCACTCTCAAAAGTTTGGGATTTGAGGGCTGAGAAGTTTCCTTTGTATGGTATCGAATGCATGACGTCCGCAGTACAAAATTCCCTTCGTGTAAAAAAAAACGTTTCGTGGATGTACAAGTGAAAGTGGAACTTGCCTGCTTCAAATTCAAATGGGACGACCTAATTTAATAATATGGAAGTCGGAGACTAGGGTAAAATACTCTAAATATGAATGAAAATTCGATGTGATAATTGCTCATAAATCATAGTATAGATGCAAGGATGGAAAAGAATCTTGAAGGTTTTGTTCATGTATAAATTGACTAGATGATTTCTAACCGTTATTTGTTTGCTCAGATAAATTTTATTATAACTGGCTGCTATACGATAAGCTGCGAGTAAACTTCATTTAAATAATTAAAATGTATATTTCACTCAAGTGGGATTTTAATTTTACGTTCTAATGAAAGTATAAGCTTGAAATTCAATTTTTTTTTGTACCGTCTAAAATAATCTTTTATATATATATAAATTAAATTAAGTTTTATTTAATTAATTAATATTTTTTTCTTCGGTTGAAGGACCATGTTCTTTCAGTTTCGAGAGAGCCAATCATTTGTCCGTAGAAATTTGATTCTCTTTAGTGGCGGTCGGTTTTCACGCGGTCGGTCGTTGGAATTCTTGTTATTGTTAGAAAGAGACAGCTAGCTAGACGGGGACTATTCGTACACCTCCCGGCTCCTGAGGTAAGGAAGAGCCACAGGGGAGGGATTGGACAAGGTCATTCTTCCTTCTGGTCTTAAAAATCGTACTGTCCACGTAGTCCATCAAGTACGCAAAGCAACATCGACCATTTCAACAAAAGGAAAGTATTAATTATTGTCTACAAAACTAACTAAAATAGGAGTGCTTTTAATGCGTGCAAAACATTGTCGGTAATATTTTGTTTTTAAAAAATAGTTATTTTAGTTTTATGATATGATGTTTTGGGTGGACAAGTTAACCTAGTTGGTTTGAATTTTTTTTAATTAATATTTTTAAAATTTTTATCATTTAATCTAAACTAATAAGAAATTATATTTCATTATTTATTTTGATTTTTTTAAAAGGTTATTCCAGTCTCATCACATGATTATGAGTTTTACGAGTTAATCCGGGTAGATTTTGATGGTTTTATTGTGTCTTTTTTAGATTGATTTTTTTTCTAATTTCGTCGTTCAATAATGGATTGATTGTGAATTGGTCTTCATAATTTTTTAAAAGTACTTTTGAAAAAAATATTTTTTAAAATTAATATATATTTTTTATATCATTTTGATATGCGGGTGTAAAAAATTATTTATATAAAAAAATATTATTTTAATGCATTTCTAAGTGAAAAATACTTTAAAAAACAATCACTATCATGTTTTCAAACATTCTCTTAAAAAGACGTGTTCGACCAATTACTAATATCTTTTTTAATTATTTTGATGTATTAATTTTAAAAATAAATTTTTATTATTTTATAATCAATAAAAAAGCACGAACAACTCAAAGTTATTAGAAATTATTTTAATTATCTAGTTAAAAGAGATGATCAAATATTTGTAAATTTATGTTATTTTATTTTATTATTTGCATTTATCTACACTGTTACATCAATGTAATTTATAAAACTATCAATGTCATTCTCTTTTATTTAGAATTTTCATAATTATATTTTTGAATTTTCTATCTTTCTTCTTTGTTGATAAGCACCACCCATTAGACATCCTCCGTTTATTTTCACATTAGATCAACATTTTAAACTTGATCATTAACCAGATCCTATTTTAAAGTTTATTTTTTGTTATTATATAATTGAAATTTTTTTATAGTTACCAATAAAAATACAATCTATATACTTCAAAAAATTAATTCTAACATTTAATTTTAAAGTTCAAGATTTTATTTATTTATTTTATGAATGTGAAATATTCACAAAATTGCAAAGCATTGAACATAACTTGGAATACTCCTAAAATTTTATGGAGGTCCAAAAAAATGATATAATTTATCTATGTATTTTAAGTAGAGATTTAAAAATATTTGCGCAGCAGACATGAAACACCTAACCAAGATTAAAATAAGTGAGTTATGGAAATCACACGTGCAAATATCTTGAGAATCACATTAAAATTACAAGATTAAAATAAGTGAGTTATGGAAATCACACGTGCAAATATCTTGAGAATCACGTTAAAATTATCTAAATAAATTCACATGATTTCCTCGAGACTCCCCCGTAAAATTTGAAATCTGAAAGTATCTCTACTTATTCTATATTTTCAGAATTTATTAGATTTTAAATGTTCATAAAATAAAATAAAAAACACTTTTCTACCTAAAGAATCTTCATGTTATTTTTATAAATAGATTGAATCTTCATTAGCATTTGTAAATATTTTTAAATTTAAAGTCAAAGGTCAAAGTTTGACCACCGATAAAACAATAATGATGATTTTGAGTATGTTTGTAAGTGTGGTTACGGTTGTTTTTCAAAGTGCTTTTCATTCAGAAATATATCAAAATAATTTTTTTTATTTTTTTAAATTATTTTTGACATTAGCGCATCAAAATGATCTGGAAATACTAAAAAAATATTAATTAAAAAAAATTAAAAAAAATTTAATTTTTTTTTAAAACATTTTTAAAACATAAAAACAAATAGTAACTTATTGATTAAATTGATAATACAAATCTCAATACAAGGCAACCTCGGCAGGCAGGCAGACAATGGATACAAATTGTCATTGAACTAGAACAATAAAATAAAATTCATAACTCATGAAAAATAATGATAAAAACATCTCTATCTTCTTTAAAGTAGGGCCTACGAGGGCATCATAAAATCTATCACTTTCTTGTACGAAAAATAATCTTTTTTTCTCAATGGGTTTTACATGGATTATCTGTACCGGACCGGTGTATACATTGATGATTTTCTTTCCAGCCTTCCACTAGATTCCAGTCCAACACCATGCATAATATCTAAATCAAATTACCACCAGTATCTTGCTTTCAAGATAACTTTGAGGAGAATTGTTTTTTTGTTTTTTTAAAATAAATAAATAAATAAATTTGTAGTATGCTATAACTGGAGTCAAAATTAGCACGAGATTGGGGTCTAACAAGTTTATATTGCTTCAAATTCTATCCATGTCCCCAGAAAAAAAGATAGTTGCTTGTATTTACAATACCAATAGCTCCATGGAAGCTCTAGGATTAATCATTTCAATGATTTGACTGCACAATTACGCCAACTATCCGTCTCCAGACGACGTGCTTCCATGAAATAAACAGGAAATGGCATTCGAAACTCTTACAAACAAATTAGAACAGAGTTGAGTCCATAGCCCACTCCCAACACTAACATTTTGTTGGCTCAGTGGAGTATGATGCAGTTAGTTGCCTTCTGCCACCCACCACTACAAATACAATGCTGGTTAGTACTTGGTACTGTCATTCCATGTTCGAGGAATGTCGGGAGGAGTTGTGTCTCGGTTGACATTTTTATACTATCATGTCCCCTTTTAGTCCCACAGCATTATTTTTGTAGAAATCCCATAGTTGATGACACACTGCTCAGCTAACACGCTGTTTCTCTCTTCCGCCCTGCGAGGCGCCAACCCGGTTACCCAAGATTATAGAAGGATTCTTCTCATTGATTACTCGATACGCCAATATTTGATTCATATATTTTTACACATGCCTCTTAAATTATTGATACACGTTCACATTGGGATGAGCGCTAAATGGTAGCAAACCAGCATTCATGAAGAAGGAACACGACATCATTCTAGTTTGTCTCAGGTAACATGCAGCATCACATCTTATGTATAGACTTGTCGAGGTTTTTGATTTTTCAAAACCCTACTCTGTTGATCGAAAAACTCATCTTGATCTTAAAAACATTTTCCAGACTGAGGCGGCCTTTTCAGCCTGCGGCGACGAAATGGCTTTTCCAGCTCAAAATGATTTGAAATTTTGAATGCATCATGTCTTAAGGTTGTAATAAGAAACCACCATTGCTCAACCCAACACATGCTTCTGAATCTACGCAATTCCCCATAGGCTTTGATTATATAACAAGTGATTAAGACTAACACACCAGGAAAAGAAAATGTATTAAGAAGCTACTTTTTCCACTTTCCATTTAACAATATATGGACTGATCTCATACAGGAACTGCCTATTATTTGTACACCAAAAAGAAATCAAGAGATTTGCACCAGGGTCCTATCTCCTCATCTCTACGCCATGAAGAATTGATCAATATTGAAACAAGTAAATTATTCACCTAATTGGTGAAGACCAACAGACCGAAGATACAAACCTACATATAAGTCAAACTAATCTCCTCAGAGTCGCTGCTGAGAACAAAAAAGTTGATCAAAGCGTCCACCTATTCATCATCTTCTGAATCTGCAATTGTATTAAAAGAAGTTAATAGCTCTCAATAAAAAAACCACAAATCCGCAAACCAAGATGATATATGAAGTGAAACGACATGATAAACAGATGACATTTGGCAGTTCTTGATAATACGTGCCAGGGACTGTTCAAGAACTCATCATTTTGCTGGAATAAATGATGCCCAGGGCAGCCTCTTTGAAGTAAAGTTTTAATATCTTCATTCCTCAGGCTCTATATGCTCAAAGCAGAAGTTAAAAAGAGGAGAGAGGGCGAGGGGGTTCTAAAATTCTGAAGGAAACCATAGACATACAGGCTGACCTTCTCGCTCTAATCTGGAATTTTCCATTCATGTTCCAAATTCAGTTGTAAAATTAAAAGAGTAGAAAGCTTACCAGATCTTATATCTTCTCCCACTCTTCCCCTGTTTCTCAGCTGTCTCATTATCATGTAGTATATCAGGATCCACCAGTATATGTGGAATACAAGCAACATCAGCAGCATTGTATTGAAGACATAGTAAACTAATTTGTCGTAGGCCAATGATAAATCCAAAAACTTCACCAATTCATAGCTGTGAAATGCCAACCAAATAGTAGATGAGGAAAAGGAGCCAAAATTAATGAAAATAAGTCATCTACCATGAAGACAAACCTTGTCGCTCTGATAACCCAAAAGGGAAAGAATATTAGACGTAGTACGAGCCATGAGACGGCAAACAGTCCAAAGAAAACACTTGCTCTAAGCTCCTTGCCAGAATATTTGAAAACTTTAGCAGCTTCTAAGAATACATCACTTGCATCATGCAGGGCGAGGATGATCATGCCTATCCGGAAAAATCTGCATGGCAAAGTTTATAAGTTAATTACTCATTGAATGTGTCCAGATAAAGTATTACTTAAACTTTGCTAGTCTTAATAGCTACTCCTGTAAAGAAAATCAAAAGAGGGCCACAAGAATATAACTCTAAGGAAAGAAAGCTCTGGCATCTCAATATAAATATATTTGTAAAAATACTAACAATAAAGAAAAAAAGGAAGAAAGAAAGAGAACAGCTGGATTGGCTTAATAATAACGGACAGTTTTAATTGACCTCAATCTCGAATATTATTGTGTACATAAATCAATAGAGGGGCATGAGTATAGAACTCTAAAGAGCTTAGCTATTGCATAGAACTTACTCTCAAAAAGGTTTTCCATCTCGATCTAAAAAGGCTTGTAAAATGACTAAAAATAAAGAGGAGGGAGAAAGAGAACAGGAGAATCCACTTAACCTCAAGAAGACTTCATTTAGTATTAATGAAAGCATCAGCTAATGAGTCGGTTGAAAAACATGATAACTAGCATTCAACTTTGGAAAATATGATAGATTTTATAATCTATGCAGCTGTCTTTTTGGTATGAGTATCCAACTTTGGGAACCAGAAAGAAGCAACAAGATTGAGGTTCTCTACAGGCATGAGACAATGATGAGGCTAGAAGAGAATTGGAGTATTGCTGGCTCACAACTCAGAGTACCAAAGGAAAGACTGAATTGTTACCTTGTAATATATGAGTATCCAATTAATATAACCGTAATTACATGATGAGACATCATCACCGCAAAATCTTTCCTTCTAGTTTCCCACATAAGGAGGGCAGCAATACTGTATATGTAGAACCCACATTCGCACATGTAGAAAACCGTTACTGGAAACCTGAAATAAAAACAATTTGCGTCAATCAAGGAAACTAAGACCCCTGATGTGGCCCTCTTAGAAGTAACCGAAATATGAAAGCCTCTTAAGCAAGCTCAAGTATCTGGAAAATACTTGATATCCCAAGCCATAAAATGCATTTCTAACATCCACACTACTCCAGTTATGCATAACTAGTAAGCAACTATCATCACCAACTGCAGAAATTCATAGCATATGAATCACTCACCTCAATTCTTGATGTGGCCAGCCTCTAAAGTACTCTTTTGTATCTCTGAACCATGGTTCGTTGCAGGTAATTTTCAGAGCACATATTTCAACAGTAGCATAGTATGTAAGCTTCCACATAGATTCTGAACATTTTACAATTGTTGCCTCATCAATCCTTGATGGAATGGCTCTGGCTTTACTATGCAACAACCAAATGGCCAGCCTCTGAGAGATATGGAGAATTTATCAGGATCCTATGGATAAAAGGCATGCATATTTTTCTATGCAAGGAGTCACAGTAGGCAAGAAACAAAGCACGAACTATGATAAAGTGGTCATATTGGGCACATGGATACCCTGAATTGTAAGGAAAATAAATATTCAACATTACTATAGCATAGAGTTACAGACTTGCACGCAAATTTGTTTCTGATTTGTTGGCTTAAATAAAGACATAAGCGCCTATACCTGACATTGTATGATAGCAATTAAAAATGTTGTTCAAGATTGATGTGCCACAATGCAAAAGGAAGATTTCCGCCTCAGCATATCTATGGCATTTTCACACAATATTTCCTACCACTAACTGCGGCCAAGGTCACTTGCAAATAAGAAGATCTTCAGAGCTGTAGGGAACTTTTTAGAGCAAAAGCAAACATTGCAACAACCTTAACTGCATAATTCAACGAGTTTCTGATAGAGGGAACAAAAATTCATACTATTTTACATTTCAAGGCCTTAGTCATGATCCTACAACTGAAAAACCCTTTGCAATTATTTTTCAAGCACTGTAGCAACTCATGAAGTCAAACAACGGGATCATGAAAGATTAATGCACGGTGATTTCAAAACAGATCTTTTCAAAAACGAAGGTGACGGAAATCAAACGAGATCTATATCCTTGAAGCTGTCATCTAATGACATGAAAATGAAAGGGAGAGGTAATAAAATTCTCCAAGAATATATCCTCGTTGAAAGAAATAAAATTACAAAACAATAAGATTTGCTTAGAATTTAAAGCCTGTGCTTCTGTTTTACCTCAATTTAAAATCTCATTCATCATTCATCAACCTCAGATTCCAATAAAAGTCCTTAAATCATGATCAATTCATAAATAAATTCTCCTCCGATAACTAAACAGCAAAAAAAGAAAGATAAAAACTGGAAAAATAACTATATAAAAAAAGAAGAAGCAGCGAAATCTTACTCGAAAAAGGAATCTGTCCAATAAGAACCGAGCAGGGAAGAAACTAAAAGCGAAGCAAATGGAAAGGAGGAAATGAGAGGGGTTTGCAGAGCCATTGTGGCTCAAGATCGAGTCCATGCGAGAGATCTCCAACCAAAATTGTAGAGTTAAGCATCAATTATTGTCGTTAATTCTCCCATAATAATCCAAATTAAGAGCAAAACAACTCAACTGCTAACGAATTTCACTAATTTTAGTAAAAATTAAAGTGAGAAAGAAGGAGGTGTTCTTTATGAGGAGTAATAAATTTGGGGTTATAGAGACAATCAGATCTCGCTGTGTTGTTTAGTGTCCGTGCTGGGAGACAGCGAAAAAAAATGGGCGTTGTTTTATTTATAGGGAAATCCCATATTACTCCCCGGAGTATACAACAGTCTTCAATTGTATCCCCGGCTTATTCTTTTGTCAATAGACTCTGCCATGTATCAAGGCTAATTTTTTTTCTCTATTCAAAGTAACTATTTACGTATGTCAAGAAAAGAAGTAGATTTTGAATAATATTAACATTTTATGTAAAAATTTATGCATTCATTCTAGAATAAAGGACCCGATTGAAAACTTATGAACAAATAGAGATCCATTCGATGAAAATAATAGATCGGGTCCTACTTGAGAAATGGGTAATTGGTTGGGACTAATCTGAGATTTACCCATTTACTTATTTGACAAGGAAAATGATTTTTTTTTCTTTTTTCTTTTGAGGAGGTTGTTGGCGTCACGTGGGGGTAGGGTGGGATGCGCCCATCGTTTTTTAGGGTTCGGGCCGTTAGACGGCTTTGCTTTAGCCGACTCTCGTACTCTATATATTAAATAAATTTATTGTTTTTACTTTTATTTTTATGTTTTAAAAATATTTAACTTTTTTATTTTAAATTATTCTTTTTTATTTTTATATTGTTTTGATATGATAATATTAAAAATAATTTTTTAAAATAAAATAATTATTATTTTAATATATTTCCAAACAAAAAAATATTTTTAAAAGTAATTCCAACCACACTTTTGAACACATTAAAAAAATATCGTAAAAATATAAAAAAAATTTATTTTTTAAAATATTTTTTACTTTAAAATGCAATAAAATAATATTTTTTAATTTTTTTAAATTTATTTTTAATATTAACATATTCAAACGGTATAAAAATTCTAAAATAAATTAATTTAAAATATATATTTTTTAAATCAAACCACAACTCCAAATTGGGTTTTAGGCTTAGTAATTTCCTTACATAAGTTTTTTTTAAAATAAATTCAATTGAATTTCACATCAACTTCATTGTTCCAACCACGAGTCGGTAAAAGTGAAGAACCGACTAATTTTCTGGTTTTAGTTTCTCATAAATACCAGAAACTACAAGGTCGGAAGCATGTTGTCTGGTTTCAATTGCAGATGTTTGTCCTTGGTAGCATTTACTTCTTCCTCAAAGCAAACAAACGAACAAACTTGGTAAATTTGATTTACCACATGTTTTAGTTTTTTATTGCAAATCTTATTGCCCAAATAGACAATTAATGTTGGGAAACTAAAACTATGCTTGCTCGGGAACTGTTGGACGTCGTCTTCTTCTTCTTCTTCTTCTTGTTTTTTTTTTTTTTTTTTTTAAAAAAAGAGAGAAATAAACACTAGTTATAAGAGTTGAGATAGCGAGACAGGAGATACAATATCCATTCGCAGATGGGTTCAAAATGACACAGGCAATGAAGATGGCAATCTCTTACGGAATATTTAAATGAAAAACAAGAGAATACGAGATATGCAAGGGATGGCTTAACTGAGCTCGACCTCAAGAGACATTCATTTGACGTTAATGTAAACGTCTAGTTGTGAATCACTTGCAAATCCTAGTTACCAGCTAGCAGGCAACTCAACCTAATTTATAAATCACCCTATATTTCATCCTCTGCAAAGCTCATCTTCGTTGCCATTTCATGGCTAAATAGTCAGAAGTCTGCAAGGTATGTCAAGCAGCATATAACTCAAGGGGAAGTGAACGTGTAATACAGATCTGAGAGAGCATTGGAACAATCAAATATGAGAACAAACACAGACCAATCCCAAGCCCCTGAGCTGTATCTTAGACAGAGTCCATATATGCTTAATCGAGACGCGTATCAAACATTGTAGTTACCAAATCACTGGTTTTTAAAATTGCTCGACTAACAGTAAAAATCATCAGAAAGATTGACGATTCATGCATGGCCAACTGTGGAAACCAGAAATTAAGAAGGAACAAGACTTTACTGAATGTATAACAATTACAGTAGACAAATTCCACCTTTTTTTTTTTGTTTTTCTTGCCTTTGTAGGAGGAGAAACCCCTCTCATACTTGATTCACTTGACCTGGGCTTCAGGCTTGTTTAAACTGAAATTGATAGACCTGGGCCATGGCTTGTACTGCCAGGGCTCGAGTGGAAGACGACCAAGCCCGTGAAAATAATAAGCAAAGAACAAGTGTTTTGCTGCTGCTGGATTCCTGACTTGTTAACAAGCAATACCCACCAACCACCCCAGTCTTGCTTGAATCCTGATCAACGGAGCTTCTGTTTACATATTTATAGATAGAATATGTTCTTGGCACATCTCACATGTGTTGTTTTAATTATTAAATAATAATATTTTCTTAAAATCTTTAATAGATTATTTTGAATTGTTTATAAGCAAATATACTTAGCATTTATTAAATTAAAATGTTTGGTTTTTAAAATATGTAAAGTTTTATGTACAGCTTCATAATTTGTAAATATTAAATTACTTTATTGATTTTTAAAACATATAAATAAATCTTTATTGTATTGAAATAAAAACTATGGGTATAAAATAGCTAATATTTATACGTGTTTATTCCATATATACATGTGCATGGCTATTTATAATGAAATCTCTTGAAAATAATAACCACTGATAAATTTGCACCAATTTATTTATCAACATGTTTAGAAATTGAAAATATATTTTCCATATCATGTCTTGTTATAAGAAAATTCCACGTCTTTCTTACAAAAACAGAAAAGGAGTTTCATTATTTATTGAAATAAAATCTATTATATTATATGAATATGTAAAGTGTATTAAGTGAATAGTTTAATTCAGTACAATAATATAACATGAGAATGGATTTTTTTTTATTTGAAAGAGTTTTTTTTTTATTAACATTGATGTCTCAAACTAATTTTTGTGTATTTCAACTAATTCCACAGGTCTTGAAGCTAATGATCATATAAGCCTCCAATGACTTTGAGGTTTATAGGGCTTGAACTGGTAACCTCTAAACAACAAATCTAGAACCTGATCAGTTAAGTTACACAAATTTGAAAGAGTTAATTTTAATTGTATGTGATGTGAATAGAACTTTTGTAAAAAAATATAGGCATGGGTAAATATTTTTTGAACCTTTATTTTAATTTTTTTTTTATAAAACAGAAAAACTCTTCAAATGGAATAATACACATTTTATATATAATTTTCTCCAAATGAGTAAAAAGCAATATAAGATAATAACATGAAAAATCTTATACAAAAAATAGAGATCCAGTTTAACAATTTGATGAACTTTGGTGTTGTTTTATTATTTTAAAATTTTAATATTATTGAGTGTTTTTAGAGTTTTTATAAGTAAAATAAAGTGATAATAATATATGTACCATGTAGGTTAGGCATGATTTAAGAGGTTATTTTATGTTATTTAGGGTTTTATATGGTCAATAAATACAAAACTAATGAAAATTAAACGGGGTTAACCTATTCTTTAGGTTTTAATGAGTTTTTGTTTTAATTTTTCAATATTAATTGTTTTTTCCTTAATTAAGGTTAGGTGGAACTTACATATTGGTATATATTTAAGTGTGTGTGTGTGTGTATTATTTCATTTAATGTCTTATTGTTTTTTCCTCTTTATGTCTACTCCTTTTCTTCTTCTTATTTTGTCGATCTAACTTTTGATCATATTGTTTAATTACTATCGATAAACATGTCATATAAATATTGTGAGTTAGGGAGTTCGATATTTACTATCATTAAACTCGTGATAAGATATCATGAAAAAATTTCAACAGCTGACTTGTAATTACCTAGCATTAACTAATATTGTGAGCTAGGAGTTTAGGAGGCCTATAAGGATAATTCTAGAGTTTCATTAATTATAAGTTGGTGGATCCTATGAAAGTTTTCCATGATTCATTTACCTAGCATTAACTAACTATTTGTTTTTTCTATTTATGTTACTTTTTTTTTTAGATTTTTTTTATTAATATGGGTATCCGAGTCAACTTGTACGTATTTTAACTAATCTTACAGACCCTGAAGTTAACAATAATGTAAGTCTCTAGTGATATTAAGATTTGTGAGACTCGAACTAATAATTTGTAAAAAATAAATTTAAAATATAATCAGTTGAGATATACTTCTCATAATTTAATTTTCTTTATAAATTTTGTTAGGTCAAATACGGGAGGAGCTATGATTGTGTAAGAATTGATGATTTCACATTTGTTCTTAATAATGGATTGGTGCTTTGATAAATGGTTGGGAACTTGGGATCGAATAGCACAAAAATTTGGATATTAACATTTACACATTGTCGACCCATCACTTATTTATTTACTTTTTGATAGCTACCCATTGAACGGTAAAACACGAAGGGAAAAAACAAAAAACAAAAAACACTAGCAGCTTAAAAACCACACCCGAACCAAACCACACCACACAAGCCAGCTCAAGAGGGCAGCACCACTCCTGTTAGGGTTCACTCGGCCAGCCAGAGCACGAACACGTGGTTCTTTCTGACACCACTGCAGCCAAACCCCTCGCGCGAGGTTAAGTTGACATGAACAAATGGTATTCATTCAGCTGATGATGGATGGGCCATGGAGATCTTGTAACTCTTATATAATTTATAGTTATTATTATCAGTATATTGACAAAAATAAAGCTTACAAAATGCAAGAGCTACGCATATTAATTTGCATAAAGCACAGTCCACGGACTTACACTGGGATAATTGGGACCGATCACCTCCTCATTACAAGCAGTAAGAGTAACTTTAGGCAAAGCATTTAGTAATCAAGAGATAGGAACCCCTTGAAAAAACTACAGGGGTTGGGTTAGGAGGGTAGAAAGAATCGTGAACGAGAGCAGGCGTCTTGAACTCAAGGGCACACGCATCTTATTCGAGATTGACAGGTTCTTTCCAAAATCTGGCTGGGAGTCCTTGATGGGGTACAGGAAATGGGCCGTATTGAATCCCGTTTTGTGATCCCACCACTTCCCACCTGCAAAAAAGACCGTCATTTTCGCTCACAAGATTTCAGCGGAATAGCTAGTCACCGAGGGATCGATGAAATATACTGGAACTGTACCTGAATTTGGTCACTAGATGATGGATCAAGACAAACATCTCCAGCTTGGCAATCTCATTGCCAGCGCAGGCATGCACTCCATTTCCAAATGGCATGAAAGTGTTGGGTTTGGGGGCAATCTACATCCACCAGCAACCCAGATCGAAAAAAGTAAATAAATAAATACGTGCTCGCATCTTCTCACACACAAGTATGTGACAGAGAAAGACATCAACCACCAAAGCTGGAAAAATTGTTTCTAACTAGTTTCAGTGAAGATTTCCTTTCTTCTTATGTCACATATATACCTCAAACCTTGATGGGTCGAAAATGCGAGGATCAGGAAAGAATTCTGGGTTGTGATGAATGTTCCTGAACAACGGCAACACCTTCCATCCCTTTGGTATTAGGTATCCTACAAATGCAATAAATTCTCTCTTTAAAAAAAATTATAGCCTTTAAATACCATGATCATTACAGATAAGTTTTGGTTTAACTCCTCACCATGGTACTCAACATCAACTATTGCTTCCCTGAATGTGAAAGATATTATGCTTGCCATCCTCAAGCTCTCTAGTATAACCTGTGGATTTCATGTAATTACTCATTCTTTCTTAATTAGGGCACTTTGGCAATAAGTATATTTTAATGTAAATAGTATTGAATACCCTGTATGTAAGTGGCATATTTCTCGTCTGTGCCCATGTCAGGGGCTTCTCTCCTCTTCCATTCGCTTCGTATATCGCCATTTGCTCTGCCTGGAATGTATAAAAACAGTTATTCACGGTAACTTGGGTTATTTAAGAGCTGATTAACAATCTGGGATTTAAAAAATAAATAAATTCTAAGAACTTCTCACCTTAATATCTTCTAGGAGTTTTTGGTCATCATGGAGATATTTTAGAATCCATGTCAGAACACTAGCTGTCGTGTCCTGAGCAGCAAAAAGTACTCCTATAATGTTGTCAGCAATTTGATCTTCACTTAGGATTTCTCCCTTCTCATTTTTGAAGTTCAGAAGATTACCCAAGAGATCCTTCTCTAGTAGTCCTTTCTCTTTCCTCTCACAAATTATCTCACTCAGTATTTGATTAAGCCTTTTCCTTGCCTTTGATAACCATCAAGGAAAAAAAAGAGTCAGATTCAAATTCTTTTGAGGCTACTATTGAGATGGATGGTGGACAAGACATTTCTTACCGAAAGAGCTTTGTGGTAAGCAGTTCCTGGAATATTTGTTGGAAATGAATTGTAACCCTTATCTACTATGTGGTAGTTGTCATTCAGCATCTGTCTAAAGTTGCTGTTCAAGTGACCAAAGATAGAAAGAATGCCGACGTCAAAAGAAAACTGCGTGGAGAGCCAAAGGGGAAAAAAAAAAAACTAATTAGAGAATCCTGATGCAAACATAGAGTGGAGGACCCAGGGATCAGAAACTCCAGGAAGAACACAACAATAAAAACAAAATTGAAATTAGGAATTACTAATCGATTGCAGTAAAAAAGAGGAGGAATAGGACAATTAAATTGCAACCCCATATTCTTAAATAATCTAGATAAGCCAAGAACGCATTTAAGAGGCATGAGCTTTGCATATGTATTCAAAAGAGCTAGTCATAAGCTAGCATTTTATTTTATTTTTGCTTACTTAAGAGATGGGTAATATTTTATTTAATTCAGAAAAAAAATTAGTTTACTTTCTTGAACCAAACCTTCTTCGTTTCATGAAAGGTGTTGATGATATGCCCACTGGACCATGATTCTAAGGCAGAGATGGCTACGGATTCGATGCTGGGAATTAGTTTCCGGATTGTGTCTGGGGATAAAGAACTTTGAACCAACTTCCTGATAAGATTGTGGTAATTTCCCTGGTGAAAAAAGAGAGCTGAAGGGCCAATCATCTTCTCTTTGCTTTTGGGGTATGTAGGCTTGAACAGTTGAGCATGAGTCACCAGCACAAACCTTGCACCCTCAGGGTTAGCTAGCATAACACAAGGGCAGCCAAGTATGTGGCTTTTGAATACTTCTCCATATCTGAAAAGGAGAAAAAAAACACATAAAAGTTGGTTTTTCCAAACTTCAAATCCATGCAATAGGAAATCTTGAGAAAGGAAATCAAGTTCGTATGGTAATCACTAGAACCTTTTTTGCCTCGTAACAAAGAAGACATTTGGGTCTTGAGTATAAAGTTGGAGAGTTTCACCTACAAAAGGCCAGCCCATTGAACCCGGAGGAAGCTTCGCTCTTTGTTTAGGTATCCTCCAGGGCCCCCGCATCTTCTTTAAGAGGGGATAAGAGAGAAGGCTAGAAAGAAAGAGGCATATTAAAATAGAAGCAACCTCCATGCAAATGTACCTCTCCCTCCAAAAATTAAACAGGAAAAGCGCCCCTCTTCTCTGTTTCTCTGTGTCTTGGTGTTGCAATTACTTGTTTTTTGGAGGTGAAAGGAGTAGATATGGTGGATGATGCTAGGTTGGTTGAGAAGATTATGTAATCAATGTGAGTGTATATGGTGTATCGGTGTTCATATATATAGAGGAAGGGAGAAGGGGGTTGAGACAAAACAGTAGTTTTGGGCTGTTGGCAGGAGATTGTCAACTGTAATGAAGGGATTGGTCACATAAGTTTGGTAAGATTTATGCATATCGCAGGTTAAAGGAACAGTATCAGACACCACACAAATTATTATTAACGTATATTAGCTTACAACATATTAATCATGTCATTATATTCAAGAATAATATAAATCATATAATAATAGAACCTTACTTAACAGTTTAAATTATTGAATTGAGATAATTCTTTGATATGGTATTAGAACCTTAATGACCAAGCAGTCACGAGTTCGAATCTCACCATCCCTATTTATTTGATAAAAATTAAGCACAAGATAATGTAGGCATGTACAAATTTCAAATCCAAAGAGCTTTCACTTGAGGAGGTGTTTTAGAGAATAATATAAATTATATAATGAAACCTTACCTAACAACTTAAACTATTAAGTTAAGATAGTTGTTTGACATATAAATTAAATTAAGAAATCAAATGGTTTGGCTTTGGATCATCGATCCGAGACCAGAAGCAACTTCAGCTTGAGTAATTACCAGTAATTGGCATGCTAAGGTTTTCCCTCAGCTCATAGTTAAAGCGTCCAGCTTAATTAGAACAACGAAGTTGAACAGCTAGAACTAGTACTTTTTCTTTCTGAAGGGAAATCTAGTTTCTTGAGTTTCTTTTTAGATATCCCGGCTGAATTCATGTGATTGGAGCTCTCCGATTTATAGGACTGATCATTTTGACCATTTCCACTTGCAATGAAAGATCAACTTGACAACCGCATGCTTTCACACGAAGCGAATTGACCATATTCTATCATGTGAACAAGGCACCTTATGATGTTTGATAAGGTGCATAACGAAATCAATCTAAGTCATGCTCCTGGGAGAATCATTCAACTTTAGAGTCATGCTGTTAAATTATCTTAATCTTTAGTTTATTTATAAAAGTTGGGTATTGTTTTAACTGTGCTTAAAGAGACTCTGATGATCCCCAGTTTCCTCGCGAATAAGATTTAGCAGAACAAACAGCTTGCTAAATTCAATTCTCCTTGCAAGGTTTGGTTTGAGGTTGATTTTCTAGAATTTGATGCTTATATTGATGTTGCTTAAAGAAAAGAACTTGCCTAGAAAAGAATTATTTCTCTGCTAATCAAGGAACATGCCATTTCCAAAAAGGAAAAAAAGTCACAGTGCTTGAGACTGTAATACCTGTCAATTCTTTGATCTACTCATCTGTGACTTCGTCTAGGCCAGGTTGATACAGGTTTAAAAACATAAAAAACTAAGAGATTGAGTTGATCTGTGTCAGTTCTCCACCAGCTCTTTAAGTCTTGGAGCGGATCAATACTTTAGACGATGTTTATAAACTAAGAGATTTGCGTGTGTTTGACATCGCAAGTAAAAGTGCAAGCTATTTTTTTATATATAAAATTCATTAAAAAATTAACATTTTTTTACATTAATACATTAAAATTATTAAAAAACAAAAAAAAAACTAATTTAATATTTTTTGAATATTAAACATACTCTTAAAACATATATAAATTCATGTTAAAATGCGATGCCAAACAACCTCTTAGATTACGAAGTTTGTAATTGGAAGGTTTATTTATAGATTGTTTGACGGTATCATTGCGAGTGCTTTTCAAATAACTTTTCTTGTTAAAATACATGTTAATAATTTTTTTATTTTTAAAAAATTATTTTTGATATCAACACATTAAAATAATCTAAAACATACAAACTATATTAAATTTTAACAAAATAAATTTAAATTTTTTGAAAACACGGGTTGAACCACGTTCCCAATCATGCTTTTAAAGTCTTAAAAACGCTTAGGTACTGGAGTTTTGCGCCGAACGATGCGTGTTGGACGCACTTTTAGCAAAAATGGCCAGGTCCATCACTAGATAGATTCATTAATTAGGATCTATCTTCTTGGCAAGAAATATTTAAAATGGATCGTATATATTAAAATAAGTACTTAAATAAAAAGCTAGCACATCCTCTTCAGCACCCACGGTTCACGTTTTTCTATATTCATATCTAGATATTATTCATCAAATATAAAATTTAAATATTCATGTTATATTTATTGAGTTTTGAATAACCATTATTCATCTACTATTATATATATATATATATATATATATATAACGGGTAATAGATAAATTTAAATTCGAAATTTTAAAATTTAACAACAATATTCATTTACTGAGATATTTAGAAACCTAGAGGGTAGCGCAGCAATGAACTAAGTTATTACACCAATAAAAATCGTCAACGATGACAGTTTATCTTAATTCAAGCAACGTATTCAAGCAACGTATTCGTGGTGTAGATTAACTTGGGATTTCGATGTACATATTAATTTCTAGTGGGAGCTAGGATCTGATATTTTAAACATCTTTGATTAGCTGCTAACAAAGAATAATTAATAGGTAATTAAAAGCGAAAGAAAAAAGGGGTAAATGCGAGCGAGACCCCATTTTAGTTCTGACTCTCTTTAGCTACTGAGTGATAGCTAAAGAGAGTCAGACATGGCTCACGCACTGTCAAATTTAAGCCTCTCTCTTCCTCTGCCATCAATGAAGGGTGCTTCTTCAAGAAACCTTCATGGCATAGCATTTAGCTACAACCACAACCACAACAACATGAAGGCCATGGCAGCAGAGAGCAGAGATAATCTTGACCACTTGCAGAGAGCCAGGAAGAACCCTCAACAATCTCAACACAAGAAAAGAGTGGCCCCTGCTGCACCAATAGGTAATCAAGAACAAAAGTTACATCAATTATTATGAGAGAAAAAAGATTTGGTCATTGATCAAATCTTTTGAAAAATCCATGGATGATATTGAGAGATTTTAAAGTATATGACCGAAGTCAAACATGGCTGCATCTACAGGGACTCAATTTGTGATTCTCTACTCTTGCCAATGAATCGTTGACACCTGGTAGCAGCTTAAATATTCAGTAACTGAATAAAGCAGATGGCACTGGTGCGGCTTCAAAGTGATTTTTATTCGAAAAGAAATACTAAATTGATTGTTTTTAATGATTTTAATATTTTTCATATAAAAACCATAAGAAATCATAAACACACCTGAATCGAAATACCAGGCAATTATTTCATCAAGGATGCATCATTTAAATTATACAGCAAAAGGAAGGCTACCAAGAACCGCAGAAGACTCGATCGATGCCGAACCTATTGCTGTGACATGAATTAGAGAAGGCAGAAGAACACTGGGAAAAAGGAGAAGGCCAGATCATTACAAGAAAATAAGAACGTGCAAGAATTTCACATGGTTTACTCACATCGCCTGCATCTACATGCATACAAAAGTTCCACTGTAAAATCACATATATATAGTTTACAACTCCGTGGTGGAGACTGGGGTGCTGGTAGGCCCCGACCCCGTAAGGAAATTGTTTTTTGAGCATTTTTCTTTACAAAATTTATATTTTTAGTCTAAATAATAAAACAACTGAAAAAATTTTAATTTTTTTTAATTTTATTTTCTGATTCCGCTACAATTTACATGGTTCATACACATGTTCTTCACTTGGACACCTCAACTTGATCTTTTTAAACAACCCAGAATTGTTTTGTTCCATCAAAATAGTGCCCAGTGATCGTGACAATAAAACTATAATTGACGCTTTTTGTTATTTTGTTTCCATTATATGGATAGATTATCATGAGAATCCGTTCAAACTATTTCATGCAATTAGCGTGTAGCATTTAGTTACTGTGATGTGAGAATATAAATGTATTTAGTTGAAGATAAAAATATAAAAATAAATTTATTTTTAAATAATTTTAAAGTGAATTTATTTTTTTATCACTAAAATATTCATATAAAAAATTTAATTCTAAAATTATATAACTAAAACATATAAAAATAATAATTATTATTATTATAGTTTTAAAACTTAGAAATTGACTCAAGAAAATATTCTAATTATGGGTTGAAACAATCAACTTGGATTAAGCTTAATTTTTTTTAAAAAAAGGAAAAAATGAAAACTAGTAAATTAATAAATGTCATGTAAAATAATTAAATAATTGAGAAATCCTAACAAATAACGTATATAAACCATTAGTGTTTCCAGCATCCTTAATTAGGCATGGTAGAATGTAGGATTCAACTCATTAATTAAGATCTCAAATTTCAGGTTCTATATTAGATTTACGTAAACGTCAGATACTAGGAAGAATTAATTCGACTAGGATTCTAACATTTATAAGACTACTTTGGCTGGAGGAAAACATTTACCAACTAAATTTTCCTGTCCGGAACAATTTAGGAAAACTAGTTAAAATTAAGAACATGTTTAATTTCTCATCCAATTAAATAATAATAATAAAAAACTATGCTTTGCTTCATTCCCCCCCCCCCCGACTCAAAACCATGAAGAACTCTAAATATATTATATTAAGTTATATTGGTCATATTAATTAGCAAAATTAGCATTTACTTCATTTATTGTTGAAAAAAAAGGTATTTTTCCATGCATACCAAACATCAAAGTATATTTTAAAATTATTTTCTATATACAAAACACATAAAAGTAATCCATTCTTATGAAAAAAATTCTATAAATTTATTTTTTAAACTTATTTTGTTTCCCAGCAAACAAAATAGAGTCTAAAAATAATCTTCCAAATTGTCATTTTGAAAATAATATTATTGTCTTTTAAAGTTGAGTTCATTGTCTAACATTCTCAGATATCTTTTCATCTTTACGTCAATGAACAAAAAAGGTAAAGGCAAAAAGAAAAGAAAAGCATAGGGGTAATTCGTGTTCCTGAAACTAATTTTAGAGCGAATTAATTTTTATAGTTATTGTTTGCTGTGTGTAGTATATTTTAAAAATATTATTTGGTTTTAAAAATATTGATTTAATATATTTTTTATAATTTTAATATGCTAATGTTAAAAATAGAAAAAAATAAATTAATAATTATTTTTATATATTTTTAAATAAAAAATATTTTTTACAAAAATCATGCACACAGTAGGAAACATTTAATAATAATAATAATAGCCGGCGCCACCCCAT
This sequence comes from Populus nigra, assembly GCF_951802175.1. NCBI lineage: Eukaryota > Viridiplantae > Streptophyta > Magnoliopsida > Malpighiales > Salicaceae > Populus > Populus nigra. Next base: position 9,678,500 of record NC_084870.1, on the reverse strand, counting down.
GTGATGCGGATGCACGGCATTTGTAGCTTGGTGATCTTTCTAAATTAAATTCTTCGATCAAACGTCACACAAGTAGCCACATCCTACGGACACCAAGCACACGGGGAACCTTCGCGAGCATTGGGGTCCACAAAGTCTTTGAGACTGTGATGTCCTGTCATAGAAGGGAGAATCAGGTGGTGAATGTCGTAATCAACGCTAGCTGGACTAACACGTGCCAAAATCTTGTTGAGATAGAGAGAGTTCACGAAGCACCGGGGGCGAGTCAGGTATGGACAGACGGTTGATGGCGGGCCACGATATAATAATAATAATAATAATAATTGCCCGAGAAAAAGAATATGGGAACAAATATACTAAAATAGAATATGAACTTTGACCTTTTCTATCAGATTAAAATCCTCACCTATGACCTGTCGTCGATAAATGCCTTGCGTTTGTATTGAACACCACCAATTAAGTAGTAACAATTGAAAACAGGGGTGACCATAATTATATCGGAGCAGCTATTCTTGTTTTTATTTTTTTTCCCAAGAGTTTTTATATAAAGCGGTAGTTTTCCTTATTTTTGTTAAATGTCATTTAATAATTTAAAATTTTTAATTTGAAATAATTTTTTAATAAATAATTAAAATTTAGAAATCTACAAACCTCATTAATTCATTTAATTAAATTTTGACACAATATAATTATTGTCCAAGACATGTTTCAAGTCAAAAAAATATCCACAACTTAAAAGATGTGTTAAAGAACAAAATTAAATTAAATTAAGGGGCTTAACTTAAGTTTCTAGGATTGAGATTTTTCAAAAAATTTATGGGCTCATAAAATAATTAGTGATATTTTATTCAAGTGCCCGCTTGAAAATAATAAATATAAGTAAAAAGAGAAATTATAGGTGAATATATTATCATTTTTGATAGGTTGTAAGTTGAAGTGATAGAAGATTTATTACTCTATTTTATTTTTAAGATAAATATTTTATTGGTGGAAAATATTTCAGAAAAAATTCTTCAACAATGTAAACAACGAAGTATGACCAAAACTTTCATTGAGAAATTGAATTTAGGTATAGTTAATGATGATAAAAAGGTAAAATTTCAATATCCTAAGATTTTATATGAACTATATTTTTTATATAAATAACTATATTATTTGTTAGCGAACTATTTTGGTGTATAAATTACAAATTAAGAGTAAAATCAATCTTAAAATATAACTAAATCATATAAACCTTTGAAAAAAGAAAAAGAAAAAACCAAAGAAATAAAATATGTATGTATTTCTCTTCATGTAATCATAAGTTTATATAAACTTGAAATGTTTTAATGAAATTATAAATATCCATGTACTAAGAAAGTCCATTTATTCTAACTTTATTTAATTTACTATGCAATATTAAAAATTTACAGTTATAAATACTTAAAAGATAATATTTCTTTATAATATAAGATAATTTTTTTAATTTACTTATGAACTACACCTACATTATCAATATTTAATATTATAATTCATGAAGAATCTAATTATCATTGAAAAAATATTAAAATATCTTACTCTATATAAGTTCTTAAAGTAAATAATAGAGTGAGACCAACAAATTATGAAATAAGAATAACATCATTGAAAAAGAAAGTTGGCTCGATGAGAAATCAACAAAGATCTGTCACATCAATCCACACCATAATCCGATCAAGCACGACAGGGATTAAGCTCGGAGAGAATTGGAAAATGGAGCACAAACTTGTAGCCCAAAAGAAGAAAGTTCCACGTCGCCATGAAAATTATCAGACAGATATGGTTCTAAAGACCACTAGTAACCCCCTGGTAAGTTACATCCTTTTAAGGTAAGGAACTTTTTTTTTTTTTTTGAATATTTGATCTGCATCGAAGTTTGTTCTTGCAAGGACAGATGATATTTTTCAAAAGCCTTTATTCTCCCGTTTCAAATGCTCGACTCGTTCCCAAATCAACTACTGAATTAGCTTTCCCATTATGATAATCGTCAAACTTTCTGCTGTTGTCACAGAATTGACTTGATTAGTCAAATTAATTTGAGCGAGCCCACACTTCTTCAACGACAAGCATGCAAGCCTCGGCTTCAGTTTCAGGTCCTTCTAATTAAGATGTCGAAAAGTAGAGAAGTGTCTAGGGATAATTAGTACTGATACAAATCCTCACTTTACAAATTGAAGAGATTAATTTGGAATTTTTCAAGGGTGGCTGACCTTGAAACATTGTTAATTCCAGTATAATGAGAGAAACCGCTAGCTAAAATGTAAAGTCAATAAGCTTTTAATTACTCCCAGAAAAAAGAAAATATGATCACCATATATATATATATATATATATATATATATATATATGTGTGTGTGTGTGTGTGTGTGCTTTCAATGACCTAATGCAGTATAGATAGAGTGGGAAAAAAATACACTCCAAAACTTAGGAGAACATGTACAGTTTTACGACAAAAATGAAGGAAGTTGTTGTTTATGCTGAATGCCTATATATTGTCAAGTTAAAGTTTAATAAGAAGAATTTTGATGAATCAAACAAGATTTCTGTTAGTTTTATCCTACTACAGGATTGAACTGAAATTTTATTAGTGTGTTACGCATGCCTAGCTAGTTTTCTATAAGATCAACCCTGTCTGTCAGTGTTAATTTAATTAGTACGGGGTCGTGTGTTGTTTTTAAAAAACTTTCCTATTTATTTCTTAATTTTATCTGGTTTAGGTGTCAATAACAATTTAAGTTTCAGCTACTATTTAAATATTTTATATGTTATTTTTCAAAATGAATTATTCAGATTATTATTATATTTTAACGTTAGAATTTATTAAATAAGATTTTTTTTCTGCGGTTTATAACTATAATTTTTATAGAACTCGTCACTCTATCTTTTGTTTTGTTAAATATTGCATCAGTTGCGCTCAAATTTCTAATATTTCTTCAGTGCGCGGTTTCCTTTCTGTTTGCGAGGGTGTGATTTGTTGATTTGTAAAGTATTTTTATTTAGAAATATATAAAAATATTTTTTTATTTATTTTTGAAAAATTAATTTTAATATTAACGTATTAAAACAAAACAACTTAAAATACGGTGTCTCCAAACAAGAAGTAGTTTCATCTCGCATATTTTGCAAGAGGCGACAGAAATCTCACTGCATGCCTATGAATAGCCTTGTTCAAATAAAATCTTCATTCATGTTATCAATGGCATAGCTTAAAATTGAGAAAAATGCAACATAAGAAGTAGAACTCGTGCTTTTCTGCTGTTTGTTCAGTGTACTCTCTTTTATTGGAGTTCTATTGGCTTATAAAAAAACATAGAATTTCAAATCAATCAATCCATTCATTATGTAAAAAAGATACCGAGAATCATCAGCATGGGCCAACCCAGTTACCATGTATATCCATGCTAGCTATCATGGCGATGTTTAAATCGAACATTTTTGGACCTAGGGGATCGCTAGGAGACCTCGAAACAGGGAAGATTAAATCTTTTATTAGATCTTGCTACAGAGAAAGGCCATTGAAGTACGGAACTAATGAGCCATCCCTCTCGTGAGTCATGTAAATGATTCCAATGCTCGTGGGGATGGGCTCAGCTTCCAGTGCTGCTTTTCCACACATGGTGAGTGTGACCTACCACTTACTATATTCCTTCCAAATGTTTGCCAAATCATGCAAAAAAGGCCGCTATCTGATCCACTCAAGTCAGGCTGCGATTATCCACCGAATGCATGTAAATGACAACTGGTCTCATTGTGTGAATATCCAAGGAAGAAGAAGCACAGGCTTATAGCTTTCTGAACCCTGATCTGGAAATAATACACAGCTGCATGGTGCCTCCACTGCTTTTATGGATGAAGTGGCAGATTATCTAGTCCTGATCAATACAGAATGGCATACAGATATTAAGCAGTTCGTAGACTTTCTACTGAAGTTCATCCTACGTGCCTCAACTTGACCTGCATTATTGAAAGGGTAATATGAAGTTGATTAATTAATTTTCTCTGTTACAAAAAGAATTTAAACTCTATACTTTTTTAAAAGAAGCAATATATTATTAGCAATATACTATTAGACACCGATACTGATAGTAATTGCACTAAAATCGTCCGGGGCATCAAGTTTATTAGCTACATGCTCTTTCCCCCCACAAGCTTTAGCGATTGCAATTATCTAATTCTGCACGTTGCATTTACTCGGTTCAATCTTGTACATTGTAGGCCATTTTATTCTTGGGGTACAAATAGACCAATTTTTATCATCAAAGACGATCAGTTTATACACTTATAAAAAGGAAAACACAGGGTGCTATAAAAAGGAACTGGATGTTATTGGAACTACACGTAATGCGAAGGATATATTTTTTTTACAAAAAAAATTAGCATAGGAAGTTAAAAAAATTGAGTGAAATAACATATTTTTATCTTCTTATGCTTTTGAAGAATGACAACTTAATTTATAGTTTTATTATCAATTTTTTAGTCAATTAGTTGATCTAGTTATATAAATTAATCAACTGTTTCATACACCAACTATAAATTTATAAACGTTTTTATAATATGTTTTATGAATCAAAAAATATATATATTTTTTAATTTATAAACTTAAAATTAAATTTAAGTTAACATCTCAGAGAATTATTGTCTTTTATTTTACAGTATTAATAATAAAATTGAATTTATAATAACAAATAATTCTAAGTGATTAGATGTGATTCTGTCATATTTAAAAAATAATCTATTATAAATAAATCATATAAATAGTCTAGCCGATACATTTATAAATTATTAAGATAAATTTAGATTTTTTAAAAAATTTGTCTAATCACATTAAACTAGATTGATAGCTAAAAAAAAATTATAATTTTTTATTTTGTTATGAAAAAATTTTACTCCTTTTATTTTATTTTGAATGCTAATTGCCACCCCGGAATGAAAAGGCAAAAGGGGGAAAGGATGGCGATGGAAGTGGGAATAAAAAATCACATCAAATCATGTGGAATCACCCCATAAAACCAACAACAGGAGATTTGTTTCCATAAACATTGATGCGCACATCCACCTATATATAGCTAAACAAGGAGACCGGGAGCCACAAAGCTGACCATTGATTCCATTTTTGGAACATACGGCGGCGGATTGTGATTGTATTATTGCAACCCTGAATATCGTGATAATGGTCCTCGACTAATCAGCACAAGCATCTTGTAGATTCGCTTATGTTTCAGTTCTGTCCTTATAAGTTCAATCTTTATATTTTAACCTCTATAATTTTAAAAAAAGTTCTGTCCTGGAAGGGGAAAGCATGCTGCTCTCATAATCTTAAACATGATATGATATCTCATAAAAACACTTAAAAACCTTAAAATTAAGAGAAACCCAAAAGCTAAGTCCAGATTATACGCTAATTAGTGGTTAATGATAACATCTGGACTTTTTAAGATTTAAAATGATTATATTAAGATATTGGGAAGCATTGATGAATAATTGAAGGAGAAATGAAGGTGACCATGCCCCCCCTTTTTTAGTAAATTAATAGTTGCTTGATTGTGTTATTAGTGGCAGGTTATAAGAAAGGACTTAATTGGTTAGAATTCTTTCAAAAAGCTATTAATTAGATTCATTGATGATTTTATATTAAAAAAAATATTTTTTTAAAGAATATTTTAACTGGTTAGGTCTTGAGTTTATTCTTTTTAGAATTTACCAGTTCAAGTGTTATTAATATTAAGATCACTAAAAATTTATATAATCATTAATTTTAAAATATCAACGAATTAATTGAGCGTGCGTAAACTGATTTGAACAACAAATAAAAAAAATCAACCACACCCTTATATCACACTCCAAGTTTTGATGTACTACTTTCAATGCTTCACATGGGTTCCTCGTCAGCTTTTGGTGTCAAAATGACTAGTTATACAGTACAGGAATATCTTCAAAATCTTGAAACCAAATATTTCATCACTTCCCTTAATTTCTCGTTTAAAGGAACAGAAGTTTTGTTAAAATTAAAATCCAGCTAGAAAAAAATTATAGTAGTGTCTGGTTACAAAAATATAAAAAACAAGGATATGAATATGAGGAATATATTTTTATATTTTGAAAATACAAAAAATAACTTTAAAATTATCAAATATATTTATTTCATGTTTTCGTTTCTATCACTGTCTCTTTCACTAAATACAACTTCACGGGAGTTTTCTTCTGCAAAAACAGATAAAAATTGTTTATGATGAAATTGTGAGAAACTTTAAAAGTTGCAATCAAATAAATTTGTTAGAATTTTCAGTCACGAAAATATTACCATATCACATGTTCCTGAACATAAACAGTTCTAGCCACATCCAAAAAAAAAAAAAAAAACTTTACAGGGAAATAATTTGGCACGAAGAATAGCATTTGGAATGCTTGTCAGGTAGAGCCCCTACCATAGTACAATTGGGATTCCTTTTTCATGCACGTTTCTTCTTTTTTTTTCATTACAGAATATTGAATTTGAGAGCAAGGCGTGACAAAAAAAATACTTTAATCATGACCCCCCACGAAAAAAAAAAAAAACGCTCGGAGGCCACGCGAATGGCCACCGGGACCTTAGGTTGACCATAAAATACTTCACAATTCACATATAAACGTAACCTCTTATACATTGGATTTTTCCACTTTATTTCCACTTATTTTGTAATTTAGGTTGCTGTTTCTGTTCTCCATTGTTGCTAATCGCTATATGATAACAATAGAGGATAATTATATTAAAAAATTAATTCAATTAAAAAACTTAAGTTATTAGATTAGATATCGAAATATGATTTATATCATTCAATAACACACCCTCTCAAGTGAAAGCCTTTTAGACTTGAAACTTGCATAAATTCATGTTATCTTGTGCTTGATTTTTATCAAATAAATAGAAATAGTGATATTCAAACTCTTGACCGCTTGGTCATCAAAATTTTAATATCATGTCAAAGAATCAATTCAATCTAAAAATTTAAACTATTAGATGAGATTCCAAGCAAGGGCGAAGGCAATGCAAAGGCTTGGGTGGGCACTAGCCCAGGTCAAGATTTTATCAATATTTTTTAACTAGTTTTATGTAAAAAAAATTGTAATTCTCGATTTTGTTATAAAAAATTCTGAAAATTTACGTGGAGCCTTCTAATATGATGCTTTAGCTTGGTTTAAAATTTCAAAATTTTTGGAGAAATTCATAAATTTAATATAAAATCACAATTTGACTAGTTTTTCGTTATTGGGTGTAATTTTTAATCCGACCTTCAGATTGAATTGAAATTTTATGAGGAATCTTAAAACATATTGAATAAAATCTTATTAAAATTTTAAGATGAACAGAGTTTGGTAGAGCTACCAAAACAAAAAGAACCGCCAAATAAAAACAAAACGACTCATTATAGGTAAAATGATTATTTGCCATTAAAAAATAAAACAAATCAATTTTTCCTTTCTTTTATATGTTGCCGACTGGGCAGAAGTAGAATAGAAAAAGAAAGAAAAGAAAAGGCGAGAAAGAACGAGAGAAAAGTAAGGGGAAAATATAAAAAAAAATTCAAGAAAAAAAAATGAAAGAATAACCTTGTAAACCTACAAAATCAAACTTATTAAACACTAATATAAGAAAGAATCAAGTGAAGAAAGGAGGAATTGAGGGAGGAAAAAAATTTAATTACTTTATTTTTCAGTTGACATGAGATTGTTATTTTATCTTGATTGAGGGGTTGTTACAATATCGATTCAGATTCGATTATAAATAAATTATATTTTACAAAATATCGAAGGATGTAACTTCAATAGTGAGTTTATTTTTACTTTTCTTTAATTTTATGTACTTTTAAATTTATTTTTTAATATTTTGGGTAATGTATTTGAATTAAAATTTTATTGTTAACTTTAAAAAATCATGTACATAAATTAATAATTTATCTTAAAAAAAATTATATATTTATTTAATAGTTCAGGAAAGGAAAAATTCATGATTCCGCCTGTGATTCAAAGATATAATTTATATTATTTTCTAACAAATTATATATATATATTTGAAAGAATTTAGCATTATTACGTGAAATTTTAATCGACTCTCAATAGAAAAATAATAAATAATGGAAGTTATATTTATCGAAGAGTTTGTATGCAGTGTCATGGAATCTCTTGAAGCCCAGAGTTAACTCTCACTCACCAGTTTCATCAAATCAGATAGGTTTAGTACAAATGTTCTACTTCCTGATTCTTGTTTTGTTTTAAATAATGAATTTTTCTTTTCTAAAAGTGGCTTGCCATTATATTTAAGCTCAATACGACACAGAAGCGATGTGCATGGCTCTTGAATTCCGAACAAGTCCTTGTTGTGGCATAGTATCGCAGGTTTTAACAAGGCAACGATTCACTGTATTAGTTCCTAGTTCAGAATAATTTTTTCTATTTCAGGAGTATCCATGCTTCTTGCGGGTAAATATTTTTTTTCCTCTGAGTTTTTATTTTAATTATTTGAACTCTAAGTTTTTTTTAAAAAAAATATTATTTTAATTAATTAAAAAAATCATGGTTTTTTTTAGTAACCTAGCTCATATCAAGTCTTTGATCAGCAGAATATTTAGTAACCTAGCTTATAACTAGCTAAACAAATAATACTGTGAAATGTAAAAAAATGCTGATACCATTAATGTTCTTAAAGCAAAATTTTATAAAAATTGACAAAACAGAAAAACAAAAGAATATCTTACCAGGTTAGCTGCAAGCTGCAATATATGTGGCTGTACGAAATCGGTGCAATCTCAGGGAAGCTGGTGCCGGACTATCAATTCTGAACAGTTTGTATTAATTGCAGAACTTTCAACATCAAAAAGTTAAAAAATATATCTGATTTTTAACCAGTAAAATCTGTGGTTCCCATTAATAAGAGGGTCATAAAATCTGTGGTTCCCATTAATAAGAGGGTCATACACTCAGGCTGCAGGGACCCAAGTGCATGCTAAGCTCCATATCTTGATGGATTTTTTTTTGTCATGTCTTCATCTCATTTATCTGCTACGACTTTTTGCTAGCACTTGATCTTAACTAAGCACAACCAAGTTGTTGGATTCTTAGTTGAAAAATCTGGTACCCATCGCAATGTCCCTGTCCCGACATTTTTGTTGAACATTTGTTTGTTGTTACTGCTAAGTGCTAACTATCCCAATTGACAGAAGAGGATCATCCTTTCACTTGAACGCTCAATCCATCTGTATTTCGGCTTTCCTATCCACCAGTCGCTTGCAGGCTGTTCACATGGAGGATAGGGAGGAATAAGACAGGCCTGACTTTTTAATCTAAAAACTGAAGAGAAAGAGAGCCAAATTATTTTAATCACTGTATCATTAAAAAAAAAATCATTACAACTATACTATCCAACCATGCCTGCGGCGCATAAGCTCTGTTGTTTAGCTCCATGTAAATGAGAAAATCCTGAATTGAAGGTCTAGACGAAGACCTCGTTGAGACTAATGTAATAACAGAAGGCCACAGATGAGAAAACTGTTTATAGCAAAGTGGCGAATCGAGAAAGATCTCATGTACTTGCGATTTGCAGGATCATCACAAAAATGGCAATAGATGAAGCAAAAGGCAGTGCATGGTTGGCTTGGAAGTCTTGAAACAGAGTGGTTGGATTGGACGTAAATGTCTACCATATTTGAAAATCTTGGTTGGCCATGTTTAAATAAAATGTCAAGGGATAGAAGAGATGAAGGGCTTTTCATTATTCAAAAACAAACTGTCTAGTTGCAATCCTGTTTGTTATTGGTCGGTAACAGAGACTATTCAGGATCATACATTTCTCGATTCTTAGCTCTAATCTCAAATCATTAATCCATCATTATTCTTAGTGAAATTTAACTGATTATAACACAATAAACAGTTGGGCTTGGCTCATGGCATGGCATTTAGAAGCTAAGAATTGTCCTTTGCCTGAAGAAGAAAGCTGGCAACTTTGTGAATCTTCTGGACACCATTGTTAATGGAGCAAGGTCTTCAATGGAAAGGAACCGAACAATTTTATGTGCAATTTCGACGGGACGGTTGCTAAGCCTGTCTAAAGTCTCCGCTGTTTCCATTGTTCGTGTGTGTGTGGAACTTGATAGAAAAAACGAAACGCCAGCAAATGATGAAAATAAATTAAATCGGACAGCAGAACCACCCGTGAATGTTTGATCTTGACTGATTCCGTTTCAATGGGTATATTTTTGTAAGAAATCAAAACCTGTTTAAATCTTAGGCTTTAAAATGCCAATTTGAAAGGGAAATATTATCTTACAACAATCCTTGGATTGTCATGGGAAAAACCATTTTTTATTAATATTTATTTCTGTGAAATTTTTGTTTTGAATAATATATTTGAAAATTTCTGTTTGTAAGAATCATTTTAAGAAATTTTCGGAACCGTCACTTCTTTATTTGAAAAGATAGTTCAGTACTCCACGGTGCGAAAAGTTGATTGGGCTTTAGGGCTTATGCAAGAAAAACCAACCTCTAGAAATAGTTACCTGCTCCCACTGAAACAAGTTTCAGAGCCTTTTTTTCTCTAAAATCTGTAACTTTAGCCCTCGGCCCTCTATTCAATGCCAAGGAGCGCCCAATCTTAAAAGCTGAAAAGGTGCCCAAGATATCCTGACCAACCAGGCCCAGAAACCCAACACAAATTGCTTTTTTAACCTTTTGTCTCCTCCTTCCACTGAATTTGGGAGATTTTCATTTCCCGTCGAACCTAAATTTAAATCCATGTACAAAAGGGTCTCCAACGCTGGAGGAGGGCTGGGCCTCCAACGCGTTTAACTTAACTGGAGTGTTACTAATTTTTTCTTTCTTTTTTTTATCAACATTTTGTAACTAAAAAACTATACAGATGGCGGGATTGGGTGTTTAAGAAAAACTTTTAACTGTGCTCTAAATTTTTTTGGAAAGTTTTAATCAAATTATTCCATTCAAATCTGCTTACATTTTAGTACTCTTTCCTTAAAAAAAAAATGGATATTCTTCAATGGGATTCTTAAGTTATTCGCTATTCTCAATTGCACACTTTCCTCCATATCCGTGTCAAAATTGCAGATTTATGTTGTCAAAATGACAACGTTTTGAAACAAACCTGACAGTTTATATATATATTGGTCACAAAGTTAACTGAAATTGTATAATGAAAATAATTCATATTTTAGAGATAAAATTCAGAGAATATAATTAACAATATATATGTTATAATTTAGAGACCAATTTGTCATTTGTCTAAGAATAAAAGAAAATGAATTGTTGCTGCAAGTCTGGAGCCGAGATTGGAATTATGCGTGAATCATTGTGATTATCGCATGTGGAGGTGGTGGCTCGTGCCTCAGAGCATCTCTATTGAGAAACATTATTAAAAATAAATAAATTGATAAAATAATATTTTAAACAGTATAAATATAACTTTTTTTATATAAATAAATGTTTTATTTTTTTTAATGATTTTGATGTTTTTTTTTCACATGGTTATATTTAATTGACTTATTTTTTTGTTGGCCCCACTTTGTTAGTTTTAACTAATAATAATATTTATAGAAAAAAAATACATTTTAACATTTTGTTTAACTTTTTTTTTTGAAGTATGAAAAACAAGTAAAAAAAAATCTAAATATTTTTTTTTAATTTTAGTTATTTATTTAGCAGCTTTGTTGGAGATGCTCTTACCCTGAGCTTTTCAGGGTTGGACTCTAATACTTAAACTTGAGGTTATTTAGAGGGATTGGAAGCCAATTTTCTTGATTAATTCAAATGCTAGCAGCCAATTCAAGTCTTGTTCAATATTAGAAACTCGCATTTGTGATTGTCAAATTATGTGAATCGAGAGGGAGAAAATTAAACATGGGTGGCACTTGGAAGTGAAAGTGCAAGAGGAGGAATGGATAATTGGGGTCATTGCATTTCGGTTTCCAAATATCCCACATCGAAAACAAAGAACATCACCTATCAGCAAATGCTCTATATATAGACAAGTAAACCCTATCTAAAATAAATCAGCCGCGCGGTGATCACAGAGCGAACTATTCTTTCGCCTTTTACTAAAGAATACCGTGTGACCGCCGCGAATAGCGGCATACTCTAATTTTTAGAGGAGCCTTCTTTTGTTGAGTGGCTCCAGCAATTATAGTCGAATCTTATTTTATAGCTCTTTCATCTTAATATACTTAATATCTGTCGTTTTCTCTATAATACGGGATTAGTTTCGAAGAATAATTTTGAGTCATTAACTCGAGCAAATTAAAGGGTTTATCAGTGTTCAGCTCGGTACAACTAAACCGAAATATGGGTAATGTGACTTGTTACTTTTTCAACGAGACTGCTGGCACAGCCGAGCATCGGAATACATGTCGTCTACAAGCTGAGAAGGTTGTGCAGTAGCCAGTGGTTAGTACATTCTTAGCTAACCAGCAGCAAGAAGACTACGTGAGTATACACTGCTTTAAGCACACAACTAAAGAATCTTTCCCACAGCACGCTGCTACCCAACCCAATCAACTACCAATCTGGTTGCTTCTAGCACAGCAGTTCAGACCTGTGCTTGAATTTGCAAGTTATACCGTCCGAAACCAGTCCCTGGTGAGTTGTGATCTTTAACATCTGAATTCGCTCCAACAGGTAGTACTGAAGCAGTGTTGCTCTGGTGGCTTAAAAACTACAACACTACATGGCTGCTCAGAAGTGCAAGGAAAACAACATACAAATCAGGTTTTGAATTTATGTTCTTGGCTGCTCAATTCAAACTATACAAGATGTAAGCATTTGTTTGAGATCTCTTTTTTCATTTGGATTATTGTCTTTTAACATGATAGATGTTAAAAACTCCAAACCAATGCAAACAAAACACAAACAGTAAATCAATCATGTGCCTAAGCTCCACGGACACCTTACTGTGGCAATTCCGAGACTGGAAAGTAGGCACTCATTCTTGTGAAATAGATAGCATCTAGCGAACGAGATTTTATTCATTTTTTTGTTGAGATGACATGTTAATTAACTTGTTTACCGAACGGGATGCGTTCATTTTGAATCGCACTATGCTAATTGCTGCCAAATTCAGTGTTAATTTTCATTTTGTTGAAAATTTGCTGGTTTTGAACGAATTCGTTGAAAATTTCTCCAACATGTCAGCTTTTCTTACTCAAGGTGTAAATTTGAACTGGAGCTAAATGATTGCACTGTACATATCAATTCAAATGACAAAGCGATCTGCGATCTGAGAGTGTCTGTAAAACAAAATAAGGACAAGAAAGAAAATATAATTTGTTTAGTCACCAAGTCTCAAACTTCACAAGTACTAAGAAGTCTAAAGGAGGAGCAGAATCCCACATCGACAAAAACCAACTTTCTCTTGTCTTTGTATAATAGACACGCAAAACAATGACCTTCTCCGAGCTCGGTCCCGTGGGCTTGTAATCCAATTGAAGTGGGACATTGATCCAGTCGTCGATTTACCAATTTTCTGGCCTGCCCGTTCCAAGCCTAGAGCTGAGCTATGTGATCCTAATGAAGGCCTAGATTAAATATAGGGTAAATCCAACTGGACCATCACTTGCCCATATTGGTTACTTGGGATCTAAGAAAACGAAGAGGAATAAGAAGTGGTTGGGGGGAGTCCTCGTTGAAAGATGTTCCATACAGTCTCAACTCTTTGCAATTGTAATTTCAAACCGCACACAAGTATACTAGGGCTCTAGGAGTGGAGCTGTTTTTTTGGCAGATACCTCCTGAAGCACAAAATTTTTTTACAGGCAGAATTTCATCATTCCAATCAAGATCTTGAAATGTTTAGGAATGCAGTGCAATTATATTTTCAAAAAAATTAATTTTTTATTATTAAAATCTAATATAAATTATATGTTTTGGATCGTTTTGATGTGTTGATGTTAAAAATAATTTTTAAAAAATAAAAAAAATATTTATATATATTTTAACACAAAAAATTATTTAAAAATTAAATAACTGTTACCATCCCGAAATACATATTAGATAATAATCACAAAATATCAAAGAGTTCTGTGGGAGTCGTACAAACATCTTTTCAATTTTTATGTTTTCAGTCTCTTGAGTGCTTGAAGTTTTGCGTCTTTACAACTATGCTAACTTTTATTTCCATACATAAGCCCTGACCTGGCCTTTAACCCTCAAACAAAACCCACCAAGTGAAGCCGAAGTTGTTAGAAATTATGCTCGTAGAAGCTCTAGAACACAACACCCTTCCCTATTCATTTCTTAGACCTCTATCAGTCTTCATGGTCCTATGAGATCATTTCCGTTTCAAAAGCTTGAATTTCATCCCCTCCAAGTTTGCAAAGAAACAAGAGTGGACATATTTACTTTATGAACTAATCCTCCACGTCTTCCCTCTCCCTAGGTACACCTCCAAAATGTTTAACTAAAATGTCCACAACCAAAGGCACCAAGTCCTTGCAGGGAACACTTTTCTTATAAAGCTCTCCTAAAAGCGAGTCACTCCCAACTCTTGCTCCTACATACACATCTGCTCCTTCACAAACTTTCCCATTTTCATCTCTTGCCATGCAGCCCAGGAACCCAAAACCGGCAACTTGCACCTGCCCACAGGTATTAGGACAGCCTGTCCAATGCATTCTCACTGATCGAGGCACTGACACTAACCTCTGCACCTCCTCGGTTACCTCCAAGGCCCTGGCCTTTGTTTCAATTATTGCTTGCCCGCAAAACTGGTTGCCAGTGCATGCTTACCAACACTTTCATGAGAAGAGGTCGTTCGGGTGAGAAACTGTCTTTCAATAGAAGATCTTTAAGTAAGGCTTCAATCTTTGAGTTCTCGATATTGGAAATTATGATGTTCTGCTCTGCAGTGAGTCTGAGTTCGCCGGGGCCATAAATGTCAGCTAGATGAGCTAGCCCATCCATGTCATCTGCTTGGACACGACCAACAGGAATGTGAAGACCTACGTAGCTAAAAGCCTAAAACCCTCTTGCTTCTGTGAATGGACACCGAAATAACCCCTCCTTTCCCATTGCTTTTGAATCAAATCTTCAGAAGATTCTCCAGCCATTGATGGAGCATTCTTTTCACTACTTCTGATCTGAATCCTTCAATGCCCTGCATTTATACAGAATTCGTTCGTTGAGGGAAATACTAAGTGAAGATAAGGGGAACAAATGACGTGTCAAAAGATGAACGATGACTCACAAGCTTGTCAATCAACCACCACATCATTCTTGTTTTTTGCCTGTTCCCTCTGAAGCCAAGATCTATGTAGGCCTCTAAAACTGCTCTGCAAATTGGGACTGCAAACTGGGAGGACATCATCAGCTGAGACCCAGGCATCAAGAGGAACTGCCTCAGCACGTCGCTTGGGACTAAAGAGCCCACCCACAAGAAAATTGAATCCAAACCGCAAGTCCTTCAAAGGAGGCACGTAAGCAAGATCATTGATGTGAGGATGCTCGTAAAGATCATGAGAACCCACAACACATACATTCCACTTCCTTGGCCTAGAAAGACAGAGAGAGGGGTTAAGGTCACTGAAAATAACTCCGCATTTATCACATTAATATAGAAGTGAGGAAACTTCCGAGTTAGTGAAAGCAGGATTGCCACGAGAATTGGAAGTGATAAATTGAGACAGCAAGTTGGTATAAGGCCCGGTATCAACAATCTCATCTGGATCAATCCCAGCAAGAGGATTCCCCACAGGGTTTCTAACGTTGTCCATGCCACTCTGCAGACATGTCAAACCAACTTCTGCAAGACTCTTTAGTATTTCTGGCACATCAGGCAACACACACCACGGATTTGCCAGTTTTTCTAGTTGTCACATCTGCCCAACCATCTTTCCCATATTTCCTTATCACACTCGCCAGGTATCTTGTTTGTGCACTTGTTGTTACCCCATTTGGTAACTTCAATCTGATCATAAATCTACCATCCGATCATTAAAAACAATTTACAGCAAGGAACTGATCTAGTAATCTTCAAAGCATTTAGATACAAAATGGATTATAGACAGTTAAATCAAATATACTTTTAAAGAATCTACTGAAACTTGACAAGTTAATGCTTACGTCAATGCTTCCTTCTGTGAAGGAGACCAAGCCACTTGAGTCTAACATCAATATCATCTTTACTGCTCTTCTCTTTGTCAATCTCATCCATCGACAACTTAGCTAGCTCCTCAATCCCATTTTCCATGAAAAGCTTCATTGGCTCTGTCTTTATCTTCACTTTCTCTTGAGGATTAATCCCTTGTCTAAACTTCTCTTTCAACACATAGTATCCATCCCTCTCATCCACTCTTGGTTCCAACCTCCCTGCATCCACTGGCTGTGCCACTGTGGGGGGTCCAGCGAAAAGTCTTTGTCTTGCAGAGGAGCTTGGAGTTGCGTGTGACAAAGGTGGTGTAAGAAAACGAACTGAAAGCGATGACATGATGATGGTAGATAGTTACTAGTGAAGTGTGGATATTTGTTAGAGTTGTTGGTTTTTTCTTGGGACAGTTGCAAACAAAAAACAAATTAAGGATCTAGTCGCGCGCGCCTGCTAGGGCCATGTATTTCCTCTTGACTGGATATTTTAGAACTGGCTGCTGCTGTGTCTGAAAAGCATCCGTCCAATTGTCAACCCTCAATATCTAGCGACCTAGCCCAACAATACTGAAAACTTATCATTTGATCTGCATGTAAGCCACCGTATTAGTAGTAAAAGTACCACTAGTTGGAGCTTGCTCCAACAGGTAGTGCTAAAGCACTGTTACTCCGGTGGCTTAACAGCCACAATATTAAATGCCACCAATAAGCTCTTGGAAACTAATGAGTTACTCAGAAGTGCAAGGAAAACAACATAAAGAACTGGTTTTGAATTTATGTCTTCGGCTGCCTAATTCAACTATACAAGATGCTAGCATTTGCATAACACTCATGATCAATGCAAACACAACAGCCAACCAATCATGTGCCTGAGCTCCACCGACACCTTCGCATCTAGAGATCTGGACTTTATTCCTTATTTAATAAAATGACATGCTAATTAACTTGTTTACCAAACGGGAAGCATTCATTTTGATTTGCATTACACTAATTGCTGCCGAGTTCAGTCTTACCTTTCACTTTCTTGGTTTTTAATGAATTCATTGAAAAAATTTTCAAGCATCTCAACTTCTCTTACTCGGGGTGTAAATTTGAACAAGATCTGGATGTATCCTGCTATGTATACACATATCCATTCAAATGACAAAGCGATCTGCAATCTGAGAGAAGAAGTGTCCATGTCTATGGAAAATAAAACAAGAACAACAAAGAAAAAGACGACTTGTTTAGTCACCAAGTTTCAAGCTGCACAAGTAGTAGGGAGGAGCACAATCCCACATCGACTAAAACTTACTTTGTCTACTTCGTTATAGTGGACACGCCAAACAAGGAAAATCGCCGAGCCCGGTAGCGTGGGCTTGTGATCCGAGTGGAGGCATTAAGGTGATGGAACGTTGATCTTGTCCAGATGGCTGGGTCTAGCGTGATGAATTTCTGGCCTGCCCGTTCCAAGCCAAGAGCTGAGCCATGTGACCGCAGCGAAGGCTTGGGTTGCTTGTCTCCTAAAGTGGGGGGCAATGCGTGAGGCTGGTTTCACAGAGCAGCGACAACCTCCCGCTCCTGGCAGTGGAAGGATAACAGGCTGTTGTCACCTAGGCTCATATGGTCTGATGGGCTGATAAAACTGGACCATCACTTTTAGTTTTTTCCCTGCATTTAAATCATTGTTGTACTGTGGATTGTAATATTATTAATCTCGGCCTGGGTTTTGAATTCTAGCTGTTCTTTTCGCGTGTTATTTAGCTTGCAGTGTGTCATTAGCAGCTCACTCTGGGTTCAATCACTTCCTCTATGCTGTTTCTTCCTTTTGGCGTGCGCTGATGAAGTATCTAGGGGAGGAGATGGACTCCTACGAGTATTTTGGTGATGTCTTCTTCTGTGATTGACTGATTACTTTTCGAAATCATTAATATTTTATTTTCAAAATAATTTATTTTGGTGATGTCTTATTACTTTTTTAAAAACATGTTTTGTGGTCTTTTTATGTTTTTTTTTAGTGCTAGGATTTTTTTTTCCAGTCTGCCGCATAGTGCAGGTCATAGACTAGTCATAACTATTAACAAAACCTGTTTGATGTGGGAAAATTATTGTGTAAATGCCTTGATTTATGTAGATTGTAATAGTGAATTTGCATTTTTGTATTTTTAAAAAAATTCTTAAGACTGTCTTTCAAAGGCAAAATTGTCTTTTTGCTAGGTTCAATTGTCATTTTAGATTCGTTCTGAGATATCTTGATTTTTTTAATTTTTTTTACAGCGATGCAATTACTTGGTTACTCTTAAAATAAAAACTTTGTTCCAAGGTGTTTATATGAATTTTTACTAACTATGCATGGTATAACTACTCTAATGCCCTTGCAGTAAAAAAAATTCTTAGGCTTTACTTTGGAGGCATGTTTGAGATTTCACATTTTTTATTTTTCCAATATTCATGTGGTCATAAGAGTGATTTGATAATTTAATTAATAAAAAGTTAATTTTGTGTTCATGGAACACGCCAACAAGTGAGTCTCCTTTTCGTCTTTGAGTGGTGTGTGTAGCGACTCACAGAAATGAAAAAATGGTTTTCTTAATGTGTTTTAATTCGCAACGGTTAATTACAAGTAGTTTGATAATGATTGAATTTCTTCTCTTTTTTTTCATTGTTTTTTGTGCTTTCCCTTACAACATTTCACAACCGCCCTTTAATTTTTGTTTTTCTTATGATCCGGTCCTTGTTCTTTTAATTAATTTTTTAAATTTTGAATTAATTTATAGAATTGAATTTTTCTTTTTGATAGCTATTTATTTTATTTTATGATTTATTAAAAAAATTACAATTTAATCCCTATTATCTTGATTGTTATTTTTTTAACCTTGGCAAGTATTTAAGATTGTTTTTTTTAATTTCACCATTCAATATTAAATTGAGTTTTTTGATTGATTTCAGGTCTAGAATTTAACGGATTGTGAATTTGAAAAATTAACCTAGGTTTAAGAGAATTGTTCAAGTTCATTAGTTGTTTTTTTTCTTTTTAAAACTCATATTTTTTTAGTTTCATCACTTGGTATTTTATTAAATTGGATATTGAGCTTTATATTTTTTTAATTCTTTATATAGGATTTCTCATTGCTTTTAAAAATTACTTAGGTTATCTTGAGTCTTTTTTTATTTTTTTTATTTTTTGGATTTAGATTTTTTAAAAAGATTTTTTTAATTAAATTAACTGCTCATTATTTATTTTTAAAAATATATCGTTTAGTATGTCATCATTTCTATTTATTTTAAGGTTAAAAAAATATTTAGCTCGCGACGCAACATGATGTAAAAGAACGTTTGTTTGTTTTTTTCCTTCTTTTTTTAAGATCATGTTTTTTTGGACTTATCTTTCAACATTTAACTTATTTGGATATTGTGCTTTTTTTTTTGTTTGTTTCTATATGATTTTTCATTAATTTTAAAAATAACATAAGTTATCTTGGATTTTTTGTTATTATTCATTGTTATTTTTTTTTAATTATATTATTAAATCAATTTGGCTTAATAGATCTAGTTAAGTCAATTATTTAAGTTTTAACTTTTTTATTTAAAAAAATTGGTCCAAGTCACATTGTAATGCGAGCCACCGTTCTAGATATGCTTGAGCACCTTGTTTGGATTTTTTTATTAAATATTTTTACCATTTCAAGCCTTTAATATTTGTTTAATTTAAATTAAGGTTTATAATTTATTTCAATTTAAATTTTATAGTGTTGTCCCGTGCTCATACTTCAAAATGAGAATATAAGGGGGTAAACATGAATAGTCTTAATTAATCCAATAAGTTAGTATTTTTTTTTAAATTTAATTTAATATATCAACACCTCAATATTTTTTTTTAATTTAATTCAATATATCAACACCTCAATATTTTAAAAATTATTTATCCATTATATATTGAACTTTTGGATTCCTAGCATTTTTATATTTTTTTTATAAGGTTATAAAAAAATAATCTGATCCCAGTCAAATTCTAATTCCGATATCTAATAATATTCTCTTAAATCCCCGAAAAAGTCCTCTACCAAATCATCACGGGAACTTCTCTAGGACCTAGGCTTTTCAAGTGGATTCCTAAGAATATTCTTTTCGACATCAGCCAGATTCGTAACATTAATTAAAATGTGTTTGTTTTTTTAATTAAAATATTTTAAAAAATACCACGCTCGCAATTTCAAACAATACTCAAGTCATCTTCACCCTCACACAGTAGAGTAACAGTTTTGTGTTTTTTTTTAAAAAAAAAATCTTAGACTTATTCCCTGGAACCTATTACTAGACACGACCCTGAAAATGATGGTTTGTGGAGGTAGAATGAGATGATACTGTCAATAAGATGGAGAATCTTGAAAAAGTATAAGGGGATGTTCTTGATATATAAGTGCATTGCTAAGAACACTATCGAAAACAGCGTTTACAAATAGATTTCTGGGAGTTGAGATTGCTATGCCTCACCAAAGACACCTTCGACAAGATCGAGTTAAGGCTATGTCAAACCAGAAGAATATCTCAAATGATTCACCATGCACCACCAAGGTCAGTGAAGGGTTTACCCCAAATAACCCAACTTCCCAGCAAGCTATAGCACTTCATTGCTCATGCAAAACATCAGATACAAGGAGGCCAACGGAAAAGGATGGAAGCAACCCTCCAAACAAATCACCTTGACTTCCTTGCACACATTTTAACAAGAAGCTCAAAATTAGCAATCGTAGTCGTCAGAATTCAGAAATCGTCCTAGACAAATATCACCTCAAACTTTGCACATGGGTTGACTTCCAAGTGATTCTTGAAATCATTATCAGTGTTGAATTTGTAAGAGTACAGAGCTTGCCTCTGTGTCATGCCTACAGGGTATACTCTGTAAACTTTAAAATCGTCTCCTCCCCTTATGCTTTCAGGTCTTTCCTGCTTCCAGATGGGCACATGCTTCAAAGACTTAAACTTCTTGAGCACTGCAGCCTCTAGAGCCTTTACAGTTAGATTGCCAGACCTGCATAACATGGTTTTGTCAATGTTTTATAAAATGCAGACTAGTTAATTTTTCTAAAATATTAAACAGAAAGAGAAGGAAAATTTGAATATCTGGCCTCTGCATCCAGATTAAATCATTGACCATGTTGCCACAAATATGCTAAACCAAGCAAGGGGCCAAAAAGGAGGGGGAAAGGGGGGGAACACACAAAATAAATCAAACATGAATCACACTTTCACTTCTCACTGGGTTTCAATTCCCAAATTCAAACAAGACAGATGCAATGGTGACTCAACTAGTGATGTGGATTTGTGTGCCTTTGTTTAACTTGCATACACAGGTTCATGGATAGATAACTGATACGCAATAAAGACAACAATACTCATCAGATTGATGACCTTACCTCAAGAAAATGGACTCCATCTGAAATCTTCCTCTCTCTCTTACATATAAATGATACACGGTCTCTAAGTCTTTGGTGCATCTGCAGGGACGCCTCTTAAACCCTGGGCTATTTTCCTCTTTCTCCCGAATCATAGTAGCAAGGTGAATGCAAAGACGGCATGATGAGTGTACTGCTGCCATATCTACCAGTGCCTTGAAAGAATCAGATGGGCCCTCGTATTTCCACCTAATTGATGGACAGCTCTCAATGAGGAACTATGGGGAAATAACAAGAAATATCTCTAGAAAACATTCCAGTCACCCAATATCAACTGAAAATTAACAAATCATTATCGTACTGGATAAGATTAAGTTGTACCTTAATGATTGATTGTAGGCATCAGGATTTTCTCCAAGGTATTTCATGGTCTTCGCAATTGAATCAACATCTTCTAGCTCCTTGATATGTAAAATTGAGTTAGGTGCAGGAGCAAAATCTTGAATATTTGGAGCACCAACTACCACAGGTATGGTTCCTAAAAAAATTGGTTTCAGTATCCATTATCACTATACAAATCCCGATAAAAAATTTCTAAAACATTTGCAAACTCAAAAGCAAAGACACATGATAGTATTTGGCAACAACAGTTGTAACACCCACACTTATTGAGAGAGAGCAAGCTCACATACCAGCAACAAGAGATTGGAAGAATTTTTCTGTGACATAATCCTCCTCATTGGAATTCTCAAAAGCCAAGCTAAATTTGTAACGCTTCAGAGTCTTTACTTTATCCACTGCATAACATATATTACAACAATAATAAATGATAATGCTTAGCTAAACAAATACGTGAATATACCTGATCATGTATCATATCACAATGCAGCCATCACTTAACAGACTTAATTTGACTTGAAAGAGGCACGTGAAAATTTAAAAGAGGAAACACGTCATCTAAAACAAGAATCATGCATGACTTACCAAAGATGAAAGTCAATTGCATCATGAAATGAATCTATAAAATTACCAACAAACAACGAAGTTGTGTATCGGATATGAACAAAATTGTAGTTCCAATGGCCAAATAAACAGGCCAAAAATCTAATTCAAGAGCAAAAACTGGGAAATCCCACTATTTCCAAGCAAAAGTTGTGATAGAAACATAATGGCATCTCAAGGGGAATGTGACAGTGATCTCAATAGTTCAATGGAAAACATAAAACCTGTGGAAAATACCATATATTGAAAGGATTTTGGCATGCTCACCTCTTCCGTCATGGTTCCGATGGCAGTTACCATAGGAATCTATGTTGATGTTCGACCTTTCAAGTCCATCAAGTGCTTGCAAGCGGAAGTTGCGAGCACCACAATTGGAAATGAAAGCAGCTGCAAGTGCTTTCTCAGTCTTTGGCTGCACTGGTGCCATGATATCATACTCAGCCCAGGAAAAATATCCAACTGGCACATCTGAGGAGAGACTCGTTGTCATTACAACATCATATCCCCTTCTAATTCATAAGAAAACCAAAGCATCAGTTTAATCATCTGAAAAAAGAAATTATAGATCTGAGTAATTGAATATCAAAAGAAATGCACTTGAGAAGAATGGCAGGCAGTTATTTTCAACTTCAGCATAAAAATTGCAGATAGCATGCTCTATTGTAGAAAGTGTTCACATATTATCAATTCATTTCTAGAATACTAACATGCACCACACCATGAATCTCAACATCACGTGCCAAAGTAGGACCAATGTCCAATGATGCAGAAAAAGTGAATATCTTGCATAACCAACTATTTGAGCATCACCAAAAACATCTCTGGAAATTTTTTGTGTACCCTCTAGTCCCACTATATATCATCAAGAGAAGAAAGAACTCTGCAAAAAGGAAAAGCTCAAATTCTGAACATTCATTGCATTCTGAAAACCATTTTGGTCCCTAATGGATCAAAATTTTGAAATCAATCTCTGTATTTAAGGGAGTTGTTTAAAAATAATTGACTCAACATTTGGTATTCAAACATCTCTATATCTTGTGCTTCAAGTGACCGAGTTTATTGCAAATCATAATTGGAGAGCTTCACATCTAAATTTGAATGGTAGACTTGAACTATTCAAATCCAAACAACAAGAAGAGGCCATAATTTAGGAACTACAAGAGGCCATTTAGGAACTACAAACACAGCCACGATAATTTATACTCACTAGAGTTTCTTATAGCTCAGAGCAAAATGTTTTTTCAAAATTCAATCAAGTCAATTTGGATAGTGCTTACCCACCGTCGTGCGTGGGCAATATTGTTCTCTGCATAGTAGGAAGCTGATTCCATCGACCTTAACACACTAGCTGTTCCACCTTGTTGAGGCAAGCCAAATCCAGCATCTGGCTTCTTACTGGGGTTAAATCCAAACTGACATTCCACCCCACATGTGTTCCACTCCTAAATAAAAATGCATAGATCCAAGTTACAAAACCACTGAACCACATAATGACAAAAAAAAAAAAAACCTTAATTTTTAGAACCTATGACAATTGAGTTGTTGAAATCAATAAAGCTGAAAAGGGGAAAGAAACTGTACATGAGCTACTTCAATGTCAAGTTTCTTCAGCTTGTTTTCCATCTCATATATAATCAATTAACTCAGCTAAACTAAATCAAAACCATAATTCAAAACAGCTAATTACAGTCAACCACACGAATCATCTTCTTCAATTCCCCATGTCTTAAACAAACCATTTAAACATAAGAACTCTATTATTTGTGGGTTCTCCTCTAAAAACCAATCCTCCATGGAATCATCGGGAAATGGTCCAAGTCCTAACCTTCATTGCTCTATACATATACCACTACTAGCCCCCTGAACATAATTAGTAAATTCTTAACTATATCACACTCAAAATTCATAAAAAAATTGAATAATCACAAAATTCACCAAGTAGCAAAAAAGAACAACAATAATAAAAAATCATATCCCATAAATCTTGAAAAAGGAAAGTTCAAATCCAACAAACCTTTTCCGCTCCAGCGACCAAAACGGGATCTTTATTAAAATCTCTTGAATAAACCACAGCATCCTCCTTTTCTAACCACTCCTCACAGCTATCTGACTCCGAAGTTCCATTACTATTATCCATATTCACTGTTTCCAATCCAAAATCATCACTTTCCACCATATCAGCAGATATAGTTGACCTGTAGAAAAAACTATCAGCCCAAGAATCAACTAAATCGGCATTTTTACCCATATCAAGACGACCCAGAAAGGCGATCTCTGCTATCACCACAAGAGCAACAAAAATTGGCAAAAAATTTGACCACTTCATTTTAAAGATTGAAACTTGAGTAGAATTTGATGGTGACCCATCTGATACAGGCAACCCTTCTTGTGATGCTGTTGCAGCTCTTGATCCTCTTAGATTTGTCAAAACACCCATCAAGCAAAAATCCCTCTTTATAACAAATGTAGAAACGAAGAATAAGTATTAAAAAGGGAAGTTTGTTTTTTTCTTTCTTTGTTTGATGATTTTAGGTGGTGAAGCTGTTATTTGTGTGTCTCACCCCAAAAAAAAAATAACAGAGAAACATCATTAAATGAGGCTTTGGTTTTTGAAGGTTCTTGTTTCATGCGTTTCTTCGGCTTGAAAGGAGGATAAAGTTTTCAGGTAATAAGACTTTGTGGGCTATGAGGGTATTTTGGTCCCCTTCTCCTTGTTCAAAGTCACCGGAGAAAGTTGAAATCTTTGGATATTTTATTTATTAGCATTTGATGGCGTGTGGACCGGAGAGAAAGAGAGAGAGAGAGAGAGACCAAAGGGGTAAATCTTGATTAGAAGGAGATTGCTTTGTGAATGAACAAATTACTAGGAGTTAAGGTGTACCTCTGTACACACAAGCATAATATAGCGAAAAACTATGTCGAGTATAGTGACCGAGTTATTGGTGTCAAGTGTCAACAACCAATTAGAGGTTGGGAAGTGGGTTTGTTTGAGGATACGAGTCCCACCTCCCACGTGTAATCTCACTGCCGGTCAATTTCTTTACTGTTTTGTGTTTTAACAGCGCTGGCCAGAAATATGTTTTGGGAATCTAGAGCAACATAATAAATATTTCAAAAAACAGCTTAGATTTATACAATTGCATTTGTTATCAATAGCATAATTCTTTTTAAAAAAATATATACATTAGTTGCGTTACAATATACCCCGATATAATCTTTCTAGATATTTTGAATTACATAATCAATTAATTTTCTTTGATTTTTTCCGTTTTTCTATTGGGAACAACATAGCCTCAAAAAAATATAAAATTTCATTGTTTCTAACAATGCAATACAATTTTTTCAAATATCTCTTGAATTGGTGCTAGTTTACTAAATTACTTTTTTTACCGGTGCTATTTTAAAAAAACAAAATACCCCAAGTTGTTGAGATGATTCTAAAGGCCCATTTCAACTACTAATCCATTATTAGGTTCGATGGGCATTCTCCATCGGTAATGGATTAACTGATTTGGTTAACAAAGCAATCTAATAGAGATTGATGTTACTATGTTCGGTTAGATTTTTAATGTAAGGATATTATGGGTGAAATGGATAGATGTGGTGAACCCATTTAGGTTTAACCGGAAAAAGTAAAAAATTGAAGCCCTACCAGAAACATTGTACTATACTTTCGGAGAAAGGGAAAGAAGAACCTGAAGATTTCGGTAGATAGATAGCCTTAGTTCGTCCAGTTCCGAGGAGAATGCAGTGCCCTCTTGGGTTTTCCTTTGCTCGTTCAATTTTAACAAGCTCACTTCTCCTTCTTGTAATGCACATATGAGGTAAGAAGCGTGAGCACGCGGAGGATGGAGATCCGAAGCAGTCTGGCCTTCTGGAGAAGGGCTTGCGGCATCATGGATATAACATTTACCGATTTCTTCTAGGCCTTGTGACATTAATAATCTAAGCATTGAAGTTTACAGATTTTCCATTAAAAATATAAATCTGTTGCTCTTAACCCTGTTCATATTGTACATTACAAGAAGAAATCTGTGAACAGATTTATGATATAATTTTATAGGTTTGGGACTCAAGTGGGAATGGATAAATAGGTTTGGGACTGAATTAAAGTTTCCCCTTGAATTGACTATGATATAACTTTGAAATTTCTCACGCACATTGGATCAAAACTACATGGGGGTTCTTCTCAAGTTCACAACTAAAACTACGATTATGATATTGACAGATTCAACAAAAGTAACATAATTGTCTATAAATCACCTGACCATCCACAGCCATTTTACTTCTAGAAACACTCCCACTGCTAACGCCACTGCTCCAAATATAAAAAATATTTGCCATATATAGCATCTTCTCCATCGTGTACATCTCTATTCAAGAATTTTCTATAGAAAAAGGTTCAGGATTTATTCGGTGTACAAAACTGGGCAAATAAATAAATAAAAGTGCAACATATAGTTTAAAAAAGCTTGGTAAAGTCAACTTCGAACTGCCCATTCAAGCATATCGCACAGCAGATATGAATATCATCATCCCAACAGAATTCTACTGGCAAAAATCTTCAGACGGTATCATTTTCAGCGAGAAGAAGGTTACCCATCAAAATCTTGCTATCTGCAGTTTCCTCAAGATGACTCATCAAATGGGCAAGAGCTTGCATTCTCTCCTGTGTTTTCAGGTATTGGAATCAAAAGTAACCTTTTAAAACTTCAAATCCATGTAAAGCTTAGCTCCCTCTTAAGAAATAATGCAGACAGTTTTGGCGGACAAAGCTATTGGGGTTTTCTGACAACAATTCTTGATGCACATGTGCCTCCCTTTCAGAGGAAGATTGACTGGCAGTTGAAACATCTCTCGTATCAGACCTTGTGAATGGCACAGCCTAATAGATTTGACAAAAATGAGACTCCATACTCACAAAATCTCAACACCCTTGCATTATACTTTTACCATATTTGTAAATCAAGACTTAACATACAGATACAACATTAATCACATTACTTGATCATTGCTTGAAGCCTCGGCTCCAGATGTCCTCAATCTTTTCACCATGTGGACACAGCTCAGCATCTCTCCTTCGTCTTCTTCAACAAAGTTCTGATCTGAGACTTCTGAAGAACCAAACAATTCAGCAAAAACAAAACTTCTCTGCAAGTAGAAAAGCTACTTTGTTCCACAATATAATCTATAAGTTTTTGCAACTTGAGTGAGTGACACTGTTTCCATAACTGTCAGTGGCATTGCTTTGCATACAAATTATTGACGTGCACAGCATTTAAACCACATACGAATTAAGCATTACATGTAGACAGACAATGCAAGCGCATGGAAAAGGTGAGAGAAACTACTGAATCTGCCAATATTTTTTATTCCAACTCACGCAATCTGAGTTCTAGCCAAAAATCAGTGTAAAATATGTGAAACCAGAAAAACCAATTACATTTGTAAATTGCGTGAGCAGAGAATGCATGAAGCCTTGACTGATAAACACAACAACATTTTCAGTTCTTTTTCCTGGTCTGTATAACAAAAAGTTGAGCATATGTTCCCACGGGCAAGGGCGAGTGTCCATGAAAAGTGTGT
The DNA here is from genome assembly GCF_951802175.1 of Populus nigra. NCBI lineage: Eukaryota > Viridiplantae > Streptophyta > Magnoliopsida > Malpighiales > Salicaceae > Populus > Populus nigra. The sequence goes on along the minus strand of NC_084870.1, from coordinate 9,650,406 downwards.
TAAGGTAACAGAGAAAGTGAGAGGATGATAATGCAAGTCCTCTCACAACATGATGTAACAAGGCAGTTAATCAATTTGCAGTATGACTAGGCATTTTTTTTACTGGTGTCAGAAGCAACTGTAAACTAATTGATACCTATTGTGCTGCCAATATAATTCTGATAACATAAGCAGCACACAGGGTGTTGTTCTGAACTTCTTGCCAATCCACCAAAGCCAGTTGCATTCTCTCTTGCATGAACCCCCCCACCACAATATACACTGTGCCCTTGAAGATCATGGTGTGCAGCTTTACACTGGTTTCCTGCAGACGCCAAATGACACATCGCCGGAGTAATGTCCTTGACAAAATGAGAATCGGCAGTACTTTCCAACAATGGCTCATTCCTTTTCTTCTGCCGAATACTATCTCGAAGAACCATGAACTGAAACATAACCAAGAAGCACATAGAACGACAAAATATAACTTATGTACGGGGGAGTTAGAGATTTGAAATACCAGGATTAAAGATCCCCTAACCTGGTGTGGCGATGAACATGGCCTCCCTCCCATCTCGCCCAACCAACCACGCAAACGAATGGAATGGTGCAATTGATTATTAACAAATGACGCTTCTAATGAGGCAAGATATAACCCATGCTTCTCATCTGTCCACACGGCAGATGTGCCCTGCTACAAAAAAAGTAATTTTTTTTTTACTAAAAATTGACCAGGTGATAAAACACAAGAATTTATCAGCTACTTGATGATGATAATAATAATAATAATAATTAAATGAGCTAAGGAAATTAATTAATTCGCTAACAGATTTTCCAAAACTTTACCTCAATGAAAGTTGATTTTTTGTTTCCTCTTTTCTGGCGTAAATTTTGACTTGTTTTTAATAATGCAACAATTGCAAAAATTAGAAATAAATACTCGAAAACAACTAAAAGAAAAGGAAAAAATTCACATATCTTGCAAAAACTCTGCAAATCAAGAATAAAAACACAAGCTTTTCAGATGATCCTTAAATTCATTGCCAAGGAAACAAAAAGATTACGAGAGAGTGAAATTACCGGTCTTGCATTCGCGTCGTCAAGGGTTAAACCAGAGGAGTCTGAGTTCGACCGAGTCAACTCACTGTTCTTCTTCTTCTGATCCGGTAACGGAACATTGCCTCTGAGATTCTCTTCCATTTATCCGTTATCCTTTAAAGTATTTTTTTAAACTCCTTGTTTTTTGGTCTCGGACAACAAAATATGAAAATCGTTTTCCTTTAATTTCGTTATGGAGAGAGAGAGAGAGAGAGAGAGAGGCCGCGTTAATTTTGCTTGTTGGGAAAAAAAAAACCAAGAGGGGAGGGGAGGGGAGGGGAGGGGAGCGGGGGGCCATTAGAGGCTCCACATGGAAACGCTTTTGCACGTGTCAGTGTTAACAGAAAGGTGTCACGTCAGCACATGCTGTTAATATCTTCGTGTACTGGGAGCCAGATATTTTTGAGTGAGTGCCTGTTTGGGGATATTTTTTCCTTAAAATAAGAGAGATTGGGTTTATGAGAATTTTTTCGAAAATTAAGATGTTTTAGAAAAAATGGTAAACTAGCGAGAGAGAAAAGATTTTGAAAAATAATATAGTTTGTTAAAAATCACAAATGAAAACTACAATTTTTTTTAAAAAAAATAATAATTGAAAATCGCGACATTTTAAACAAATATATAAAATTCATTGACATAAATTTTAGTAGGAGGGAGAAAATTAAAAGATAAAATAATCTACAAAAACACATAACTCTGATAAAGATATTTTGATACCATCATAAATATCTCAAGATTCTCGAACTGCTCAAATTTAACAACATCAAAATCAAATAAAACAGCAACAGTTATCAAAATGAGTGGGGAAAAAAAATGAGCCGTCCATATCAAAAGTTTATTCTGTACAGGTGTATTATTCCTGGTTTATTTCTGTATTTTAAAAGTATTTTTTAAAAATTTAATTTTTTTTAAATTAATATATTTTTAATATTTTTAAATTGTTTGAATGTATTAATATCAAAAATAATTTTAAAAAAATAAAAAAATATATATTATTTTAATATATTTTTAAATAAAAAATATTTTAATAATCTGCCGGATCGGAAGACTGGCACTCCTCTGCAAAAGTCTTCGTCGTTTTATATTTATATAATATAAGCACATAATGTATTGACCTTGTTTCTTGCTCTCAAGTCTCAAGGACCAGAACTTTGGATTGCAAATTATTTCCACTTGGAATTCGACCAAATTACAACGAGACAACCTAGAATGCACAAAATCTAACAGGAAATCTTACGAGAGTGACTTCCGCTGTTTACATTATTCTTTCCAATTATATCCAATGTGATTTCTCCTCCCAGGTGTTCACCGCAACGAGCTGCAATTTTCTTATTTCATTACAACGAAAAAAGTATTCATTTTCACGAACCAAGTGCCACAAAAAAAGGTGCAAGGAAAATAGGCCGCGTTTAATACCTTCCTTGTGTGGACAGCAAATTAAAATATATAAAAACCCAGTTTTCATTAGAGAAATCCCATAAAGATTCTTAAAGAGAAAATAGATGAAATATTTTTGACCAAGGAAGGAAGGTATTCTTTTCTTCCTTTTTAATACAGGCAGGAGTATATTAAGTCACAAGTTTGCACTATATTGCGATCAGATAAGAAAAAATAATTTGAAAAAAACAATACCTAAACCGAAATAAACTTTTTGATAAAGTTATTAAATGCAACACGGTGAATCAACTTTGAATTCTTTTAATCCACCCCGGATACTTTCGTGCCCCAAGCTTCAAATTAGATCGTTTAAAAGTTATATCAACATGATATGATATGATCAACTTGACTTGTTCAAAAGCATCTTTATTAAATACCTGATCTGACTTTTAAAAAAAATCAACATCATTTAATTTTTAAAACATTGAAAACATAAATATATTTGCTCGACTCGGATCAATCCAAGTTCATCGTGAAACCTGCTATCTAAGTCACGAACTCCTTTACACTTAACAACTCTCATATTTTACAAAACTTTTTTTATTTTTTACTAGATATAAAAAACAGACACTCACAAATTTAAATTCCAACTTAATATAAGAATATTTGTTTAAACAATCGATAACTCCATCGAAACAAATCAAAACAAATTACAAATTTTAATTTACAGTAAATCTGAGTGAGCTTATTATATTTGTGATTCGGGTTTTGAACTCTAGTGGATTTAATAAATATTTTATGAAACTAGTTTTGATTTAATAATATAAAAAATAATTGTTGGTAAAATTGAACAATAACTAAATATTAGAATGATTATTTTAGATCGGGGTAAACTTGTAAGGAAACAAAACAAAACACATACAAATTATAATTTAAAATGGATCAAATATTGAATTAAATGATGAAGTTTTTCTTAAAAAATAAAAAAAATCAAAGAGAGAAACAAAATATGTGCATCGGTTTAGGGGGCTCAATATGCCTGGACTCACTTTGCCCGTACTCTTTATATATATATATATATATATATATATATAAGAAATGAAAACACAACATGAGATGTGCTGACCAAAAAAATTGAAGGTTTTTTTTTTTACTTAAACAAAACATGACACGCAAAAAATATATTTAAAAATGTGGTAGTGATTTTTTTAAAAAGTTTTTTTTTTAAATAATATAAAAATATTAAAAAATATGAATTCAAAGTAAATGAAAAAATAAAAATTTTAAATTTATTTTTTTTTTCAAAACATGATATCAAACACACTTAATAAGTCTTATCATTGAAAATTGATCATTTATCAATTTTCTATTTTCTTTGTTAATCTTTAGATGGCCTTCGCTTTCATATCTCAGATAACATGATAAAAAAATATTACAAAAATGAGCGTTGTAATCAATATTAAAATTTAAAAAGTAAAGGATTTGTACAAGTAAGAAAACAGAAAGCAAATGGAATAAATAGAATTTCTTTTATCGAATCTGAGATTGGTTATAAGATTTTTTCTTGTTTCAAGCTTTGGTTTTTTTTTTAATCTCCTTAACAAATTTTAATAAAATTAATCATTAATCTGGACATATAAATGTGAAATTAGAAAAAAAATTGAAGGGTGAAAATAAAAAAAATAATTATCATGGATTACTACAATATTTTATCTAGATTTTTAATATATTTTGTAATTATAGTTACAATACCCTGTGAATTAATTTAAAATATTAAAAGAATAATCAGAATCTGTACGTAACAGTTGAACTATGGTTTTACTAATTTTTATTTTTTTTTATTTTTATATTATTTTAACATATTTATATCAAAAATAAAAAAAATTATTTTAATATATTTTTAAATAAAAACTCTAATACACACCCCATAACCAGCACAAAATGGTGAGTTGTACAGATAATTCATAAAAATGGTGAGTTGTACAGACAACTCATAACTAGTAGCCACCAGCACTGGCTCACTGTGGTCCCCACTAACCACAGTATACAATTTGCCAACGCATTCACAAAACTCAAAATGGGAAACAACTACCCCCAGTCCCCCGCTATATGAAAGTTTAATCGAGTTTCTAAAATTCAAAGTCACGCGATTTTATCCCCGATTAAAAGTAATTAGCAAAAACAATTTTCATTAATGCGTTTTTTTTTCATGTCCCATTATTGGTAATATTATTTCCACCCTCAAAACCCAATCTCAATTACAGTAATAAAATATGAAATCACGCACACTAATTTTTCTCTTCACTTACTCCATTAATTATTCTAGAATTTTATATATATATATATATATATATATATATATATATATTGTAATTTGTTTTTCCCTGTAACAAGGAATTTAATTTAATACCATAAGGTGATACTGGAGTTGGGAGAACCAAAAAGTTACACAAGATTGACAAATTTCTTTTCAAATGTAAGAATGTAAGGGTGACATTATTAATATTTTGATAGTTTTACAGACTTAATTGAAATGGAGGGATGTTTCTTTAGATTAAATTTTTTTTAAAAAAACTTTAAAACGTAAACCCTCCCGCCACCTCAATATTACCATATATATGTAACAGTACACCCATGGGAATCGTCATTTAAAAAAAACACCGAAAAGGCAAAAAAAAACTCATTCACCGCCGCCTCAGAAACCCCAAAACAAGAGGCCTCTCCAGCCTCTTCAATCGTCAGCACAGTCAATGTCAATTCAACCACGACCCCTCCCGCCACCGCGGAATCCCCGGCCTACTATGCTCAACAAGCAGCTATCGTGGTCTCCAGACATGACCCGCGAGGAAATATGGCTCAGAAGAAAAGGAAATTCTGCAACGCGGCGCCGGTGCAGCAAGAGTGTGACTGACGATGATTTAGAGGAGTTAAAAGCATGTATTGAATTAGGATTCGGGTTCGGACCCGAATCGTCTGATTTGGATCCGAAGTTGTCCGATACCTTGCCCGCTTTAGGTTTTTACTGTGCTCTTAATAAACAGTATAGTGGTTGTTTGTCTAGATCAGCTTCGACGTCGTCGCTTTTGTCTGTTTCAGGTGAAAAGGTTCTTTTTGTTTCTTAATATATTTATCGTGTTCTAGGCGTTGGATTTGGTTTTTATTTTTTATCTGACAGGTGGTGTTTTTCGGCAGGTGATGATCCGGAGATGGTGAAGAAGAGGTTGCGACAATGGGCCCAGATTGTCGCATGCTCGGTCAAGCAATTTTCAGGGGAACCAAATTGATGTACTTTACCTGCCAGTCGTTGACAGAATGGTAAAAAAAATTAATTTTTTTAACCAGATTGATGTAGGATATGCCACCGCAATTATTTTTTCTAGAGTATTTTCCTTTTCAATTTCTTTACGTGGGTCTTGATTAACCTGCTGCTCATGGATGAAGAATGTAGAGCACAACGAGGTTCGAACTGGTGACAGTTGCATGTCATTTCTGAATTCTTGGAGGAATCACTGCTATAATGCCTTTTCAGGGAATGCTTCTTGATAATTTTATTCACAAGCTTCTTCTTCTTTTTTCCGTAACTTTATGGCAAGCTTTGTACTTTGATAATCTTACTGAATCATCGAAAGATGTCGTAGAAACTTAACGCGCGCGAATTCACGAAAGAAGAGATGGCCTGGTAGAGACCAAGTTCTTTCACTTTGTCTTTGTCGATACTAAGTTCTTTGCAGAGTAAAGGTTTCAAGGAACCTTGATCTTAACGTTGATACAATCTCCTCGATCATCCTAATGATCATATCAATCGAGAATAAAGAACATGTCGACGAGCCCGTACGTGTAGTTGGGATTCAGATAATTCGAATGATCACTTGCACTGTGAAAATCCAAAATGTGAATTAGCATAATTGAGCGACCATGGCATTATTAACTGTGTTTACTGAAATGTTCTTTAATAACCTCATCTTCATTTTGAAAATATTCTTATTATTTTTAGTAGATCACAATTTTTTTTTTATATATATATATATATATATTATTTTCAATATAAATCTAGAGAATAATTAGTAAAATGTCACATGTTACTCTCTAAATACATAAAAAAATTTCATTTTACTGCCTCGTGGATTTAACTGGAAAAAAAACTAAAGGTTTAATTTGAAAAAATAAGATGCTTTTTAATAAACAATGCTTTTTAATGGAGTGATTTTAACATGAATGTAGGTGTCCGGATTAGTTTGCGTATACCTCGATTAATCTCATATATAGATCCTAAAGTTAACAACTATATGAATTTCTAGTGATTTTAAGATTTGTAAAATTTTAATTTTTTAAAAAACTAAATATAAAATTTGGATAGATAAACTACATCATTGTAAAATTTAAATTGATAATCTTTTAAAAAATAAATATAAAATCTGCCTAGATAAACTAGCATTAATATTTGGAGAGGCTGTACTAATACATGATTAGGCTGTGCCAAATTGTCAATATGCGCCACCTCGTTAGTTTCCATGGCCATAATTGAATTTGCAGCAAGCCAATAAGAGGCTGGCCATGAAGTGGGCTGGAGTTACAAAATCATTTTAGCCAATCTAAACCTTCCAATTGGACCAGTCCAAATTTGGCCACGTACTTGAAAATTAAATCCATCGTATCTTTGAATTTGAAAGAGATTGTGTCATTCAAAAAGACTGTGGAATGAGAATTATTCGACTAGCTCCTTCTGTTTTGCAGTGATGTGTGACCTGGACGGGATACCTGTAAAATTGATGGAGAAGTCTTATAGTGAACAGTATAATTGAAAGCAATCTATTAGTTATTTTCTACAGTGCACCTTAAAAAAAAACAAGAAGATAAATATAGAGAGATGAGAAAAATTATAAATTGAGGTATTTTTATTGTTTTTGTTGGGTCTTCAATTTTATTTTCTCTTTTTTTTATATATTTATATTTTAAAAAAAAGTGGGTCAAATAAAGTAAATAATATAATATCAATTAATACTCCCTATACCATAAAATTTTTCATTATTCACCCCTTCCAACTAGGCACGCTAGCTATCAGAATTTAATTCTTACATGAATCAAAATATAATACTATCAATTTCAACAGGGTAGCCTGTAATTAAGTATGTATGTTTTCTTGATCCATTTCTTTAATTCAAATTTTGAGGATAGAATTTAAAGAAATTGGTAGGTGGATATAAAAAATGTGCTTTTAAGGTAATTTTACATGCTCAGCAGAGGATAATTCCAAGGATCCGAAGCCCGTGTCCAGTTCATTAAGCAAGGCGGTAACAGTTTAAATTCATGCAAGATACACGTAGTGGTATTTACTTGTAGCTTTTTTCGAACACCACACGTCAGTTTAAAGACACGGCACATCACAATTCACAATTTACATTCACCCCAACACTAAAGTGTACTTTGCTTTTCTAATCCTTCGGTGATCTGCGTTTGAAGCAGGGAAAGAAGAAGGATGCCAGAAATTAAAGAGGAGGCGAATGATCTCCGAAAAAGAAAAGAAAAGAAAAAAAACCACCACAGACCCATTCCTCACCACATTTTCCCATGCTGTCATATATGTGATGATGAGAGCCCATTATTGAACGCATGATAACTAAACTGCACAGGCTGCTTTTACCAGGGATCACACAGATCCGTCAGGAATCTCCACATTCCACCTTGAAAACCACAGTTCCTGCAAGAAAAGAGAAACCACCATTTTCTCAATACTCGCTCTGATGTTATCATGCTTGATGCCACTGCTAAAATGGGCATGAAAACGTGGAAGCAGGCCCTGTAGAGACGTGCACCTGACGGCACCATAGCTTGGATGGTTCCAATGTAGATGAAGGCCCACCATTACTCTTTGTCTGCAGTCCCTTTTGTATGCTTTTCATGTCTTCAATGTCAATGCAATGGAGGAATCATGACTGCCCACGTGGTGCATGAAACCCCACTATCAGTGCCAGGACGTCGAGAGATTGCTTATCTTGACTGGGTTCTCCTTTTGGTGACAATAAATTATACAATATGTCATATGTGGATACCATGGAATCTTCCTGTACCAGTTTTGATTTGGTTTGGATAAGTGCAGTTGGGGTAGTTATGGCCCGTGTTAGTGCCAGTTTATAAGAATCACACTGCAGCATCAAAGCCTACATCCACCCCACGGTTCTGCTTCATCCAGTTTGTTTAAGCCCACGTTAGAATAGGATATCCAATTGGGCAGAGCTTTTGTGCTATGAATCACATTGAATTCTCATGGTTAAAGAGATTTGTTTTTTTTTTCAGTTCTGATATATGAAAATTGTCTTGAAATAAACATAATTATTAAAAAAAAATGGAATTCATCCAACTTTAACTCAAAAGGTATATCTCCGAGCACAAAAAACTCATTTTCATGTATAGTAGTAGATTATTGGGAAGATATTTTTGCTTGTATGTGAAAGTAAATATTTTATTAATAAAATCACTTGATTTCCTGATATTTAAATAAAATAAAGGTTTGTCGAGGAAAAAAAATGTTAATATCTCATATGTCGTTTAAGATGTAATATTTTTTTTAAAAAACGAAATAAATTATAATTCCTCCAGGCATGTTGAATTATTTCTAAATTTGATGTTCACCTTTTTTGTTTATTCTAATAATCAATTAATTCTGAAACGTTTTTCATTAAAGAAGATTAATCTTTTATTCTAGTTTTATAAAAATCATCTATATATATTTCTCTTGATTCATTCAAGATAAAAATATTTTTTCATTAAATATAAATTTAAAACGATATTATGAAAAGTAAATTTGTTTCTCTATAAAAGAGCAGTATTAAGAGACTCTGATAATATTTGGTATTGATTAAAATATTTTTAATTAAAAAATATATATTATATATTTTTTAAAATTTATTATTAATATTAAAAAATCAAGACAATTGAAAAATATAAAAAATTAATTTTAAATAAAAAATTCAATTTCTTAATAAATGCGCGTCCAGTGCCACATGGGCCCCTGACACCATGATCAAAGCCATTCATATGATCTCATACAATGAACGGTTGACATCTATTGACCACCAACACCAACTCGCATGCAATCCCCTCCTCCAGACACTGACAAACCAATAAAACACCAAACCTCATCACCATCCACTTTTTTTTTGTCGGAAAGCACAAATCATCGGTGAAGAGCAGCCCACCTTTCCTTCCCTCATTGGCTACATGTCACATCATCTTTTCAACTCTATCCCATTGGACCACGTTGCGAGATCTCAAATCAAGAAATAAAATATTAATAAATAAATAAAAGTAAAAATCTTTTGTAGCTCCTTAAATTGGTGACTCGTGTCCGGGAGGCATTAGACACTTGTCGCCTCCACCAGCAAGTGAAGAAACCCACAAGAAACACTACACCCTCTCTAGTCGCTGCCTAATTTTCATTTTTGTTTTATTAAAAAAAATAAAGGTAATAAAAATAAACTCTCTATATCTCTTAATTCTTTTATTGTCTCTTACGGTGTCTGTCTTTCTCTTTTTAGCACGCTGTTTTGTTTACTTTTTTTTTTCTCTATCTTATTTATTTCCTCTTTTTTTTTTTGTTTTCTATTTGTATTATCTCTTAAAAATATTGTTTTCTTTGCTAGATTTGAATTTACTGTTTTCATCAATAGATAGATTCATTAATGTTGGAGATGGTTTGTATGGTTAACTGGGCTATCTTGTTACCCCCCCCCCTTCTTTCTTGTGTGGTGAAAGTAGAAATATTGTGATAAAATGAATTTTTTGGAATTTAATTATTGTGATTTTTTTTTTGTTTTGTTTTGAACTTGGTATTGATTTTTTCTTTTTATTTGTTAATTTGAGCTGGTGTTGCCTAGTTTTTATGGTTTTAAAGCTTGATCCCTTTTTTGCATTATTTATGGATATTTGAGTTTGGGTGTGATGGTACCGGTACATAAACATGAAAAGTAACAAACTTGAAGCTGTTATTGGTTTGCTATCTACTTTTTTTCAGTTTTAATGAACCTTTTGGATTTGAAATTGAGGAGAGCATGAAATTTATTTGAGATTGAGCTTAGTTTGATCTCTATTTATCGATAATAACTGCACAAGAGTGTTTTTTTAATTCTTGAACTCGGTTCAATGTACTTTGTGCCATCGTTATTCCTGGAAATGGGATCATCTTCCCCCGCTCTCCGTGTCTGAAACTTTGTAATTTCATTGATTCGACTCTTTGAAACTATGCTTTAGTGTGTGCTTCTTTTTACGAAAATTAGGTGCTATGTGAAAGTTTACTCTTGGTTTAACTGATTCGAAAATTGCTCAGTTCGTTTTGTTATGTTTTTGGAAATGGTATTTAAGAACACTTTAAATATTGATAACTTTTCTGTTTCAATCCATGGCTAGGCTTGTTTTTGTGCTATTGGATTTTCTGACGTTACCTGTGTTGTTCGTGCATGGTTGTGTGTTCATGGTTGCTTGAACTTGGGTATTAAAATTTTGTATTATCCGACCGAAAATGTGAAAATTGTAACCTTTACTTGTATATGACTTGAGTTGGTGATTTTTTTTTTCTTATCTCAGTTTAGATAGAAGTAGTGAGATTCCATTCTGATCTTCTTCAATCGGATAAAAGTTACGAAACTCGTTGATTGAGTCAGCCGTTGCCACTACTTAGAAGATTTTCAAAAATGGACTCTCATTGGGACTTCAAGAACTTTGGAAATACCTCACCAGGACAAGGAAGCGTTAGAAAGTCACTAGAGAATCCCCCCTTGGTTCGCCAGTCTTCAGTATACTCATTAACCTTCGATGAATTCCAAAATACCTGGGGTGGTGGACTTCAGAAAGATTTTGGATCAATGAACATGGACGAGCTGTTGAAAAACATATGGACTGCTGAAGAGACCCAAGCAATGACAAATACAGTTGGTGTGGGTGGAGAAGGAAGCACCCCAGATGGGAATTTACAGAGACAAGGGTCTTTAACTTTGCCTAGGACACTAAGTCAAAAGACTGTTGATGAGGTTTGGAGAGACTTGATAAAAGAAACCAGTGGTGGTGCAGGATCCAATTTACCACAAAGGCAACAGACTTTAAGAGAGATGACTCTGGAGGAGTTCTTGGTGAGGGCTGGGGTAGTGAGAGAGGATACTCAACAAATTGGAAGGCCTAATAATAGTGGATTCTTTGGTGAACTATCGCAATTAAACAACAACAACAACAACAACACTACTGGTTTGGCTCTTGGCTTTCAGCAGCCAAATGGAAACAATGGGCTTATGGGTACTGGGATAATGGAGGACAATTTAGTTTCTAACCAGCCTTCTAGTTTAGCTCTGAATGTGGGTGGAATCAGACCCTCTCAGCAACTACCGCAGCCACAGCAGCAGCAGCCTCTCTTTCCCAAGCCAGCAGCAACTGTGGTGTTTGCATCACCTTTACACGTGGCAAACAATGCTCAGCTTGCTAGCCCTGGAGTGAGAGGATCAGTTGTTGGGATTGCAAATCGATCTGTGAACAATGGTCTAGCTCACAGTAGAGGAATGGGAATGGTTAGTTTAGCAGCTAGAGGTGTTACAGTCGCAACAGGATCTCCTGCAAACAGGATATCACCGGATGTGATTGCAAAGAGTAATGCTGACACATCTTCACTATCGCCAGTTCCTTTTGTATTTAGTCGGGGAAGGAAACCCAGCGCAGCTCTGGAGAAGGTTGTTGAGAGAAGGCAGAGGAGAATGATTAAAAACAGAGAGTCAGCTGCAAGATCACGGGCTCGCAAGCAGGTAAGTATAGTGACTGAGCTATTATTATACATCTTTCAGCTGCTGAGTACTCCCTTGTGTGTTGCTTTTGTGCTTAAATATTTTCCCTGACTTTGGTATTTAAGATCCAATCAAGGAGCTATTTGTGTTCTTGGTTGTAATTTTAGACGTATCCATTGTTCTTTTGCTGCAGTAGAGGTCTGGTTGGATGCCTGGATGGCATCACTTGGTGTTTCCACGCATGGATTTAATTTTTTTTTCCTGATTATGGACACCATGGGCTCATTGTATCATCGAGTTTTCATTAAATCTCATTTTTTTCCTTTCCACTTTGAGATGCTGATAAATAGGCAAACTCTGCTTGTGAGGCAGCAGTATTTTAGAATGCCAGATTGTATGTAGTTTTAAAGGCCATTTGTATCATGTAAGTGCATAAGTGTGTGGTTGGTGGTAGAAGTCAACTTCTCTCTTATCTTAATAACAAGCAACAAGTTATGGTTCACTTGGCTGTCCCCCTTAAATATTACTTGTACCTATAATAATAAATACGCCATTATAAACTATTAATTTTCAACTAAGGTGTTCTTTTAAGACAGGTTGGAAGCTTTCCAGTATAGGTGGTCAAAAAGTACTGTAAACTATTTGATTGAAATCTGTTGAGGCCTTGCTTCTTTTTTTTAGCAGTTTTTAATTTGTCCTGGTTTCAAGCATCCATCAACATGATACATGCAGTGTCGTTCTTAAGCTGGACGCACTCAAAAAATATATTTAAAACACACTGGTCCTGGAGATTTGTTAAATGTTTTAGTTCTCTCAGTTCAGTGAAACTCTTACTGTTTAGTAAAGTTTTTATTTCATTGACGTGATGCCTGATCAGTAATTTTCAACTGAGAAAAATGATTGATGCTTCGTGTTGCTTTCCACTTTTGGGTTTCTGCAGGCCTATACATTAGAGCTGGAAGATGAAGTTGCAAAACTTAAAGAGCTGAACAAAGAATTACAGAGAAAACAGGTATGCTCTTTTCTGGAAAAAAAATTCTTGGAATTTGGTGGGCGGCAAACTTGCTTGACCAAATCTTGGTTGCTGCAGGCTGAAATATTTGAAATGCAGAAAAATCAGGTATGGGCCTCTTTACTTGTACTGTTGCCTTTTACACTAAATATCCTTGGTTATGTTTTTAGAACCATTGCAGCTTGTATTTTTGGATGGGGGATCATTGTGTCATGGAATTGCCATCTTCTTTGTTTATATCCTTAGTTTGTTAACTTTTCCCTCATCTTATCTCAAATATAAAATTCCTGGGTTATCGTCAGAACAATATGTCTTGTAACTTCGTAGACAATTGCTTTCTTAAATTGATCAGGGGTATTTCAAAGTTCACTAGCCATACTAATCCTTGCATTTGCTGAGTAGTGTTCTTTTTTTAATGTAATGACTGCACATAGTGCCCTTAGCTTTGATCAATTTTGAGCAGTGACATAGGTTACCAACAGTATAGGGAAAGAATGTAGACAGCACTGAGCTAAAGAAGGCAGATAAGGAAGGAGTCGATAGCAAGCTAAAGTGCATTATTGTACCTCTTCTCTATGTAGACCTCCTACTAGTCAGGAGGTGGCATGGTTCCCGAGTAGACTAAGAATCTCGAGTCGAATTGTGCTATTTCATTGTAGTTGTAAATTCTGAAAATCATGCGCATCAACTTCATCAGTAAGGCGAGGGCTGATTGTCCTCTCTGTTTTTTGCAGTTCTTAGAGACAATGAAAGCGCAGTGGGGAGGTAAAAGACAATGCTTACGAAGGACACTGACTGGACCTTGGTAGAGTTGATAAATTGATTGTGGATAGTAGAAGCAGTGCTGCAAAATCTTAGCCATTTGTGTGGTGTAAGGATTGGAGTGTGCATATGTGATTTGCATCTTATACTGCAAGGGTAGGGTAGGGTAGGGTAGGGTAGGGTGGGTAGCTGTATGTGCAGTGCAGTGCAGGAGTAGAAGGTTAATATGTGCAGTGCAGTGCAGTGCAGGAGTAGAAGGTTAAGCTGTAAATTATGACATGAAATTATTATATCCCTGTGCATTAAACTTTCTTATATGTGTTAGTTTGTTTGGTATTGCGGTAGCTGTTATGGTTGTGATTTGAAAAAAAATTATTTTATAAAAAATATTTTTAGTTGATGTTGGCTTAAAAAAATAGGTGTTTGGTTAAAATTGTGGTTGAAATTGAGATTGAAGAAAAAATAATTTAATGTATTTGATTAAAAAAATGCTTTTCAAATTGAGGTTATAAAATAATTAAAAATATATATATTAATATTAATGATTTTTAATTTAAATATTATAGATTTAACTACTGTTATTACATCATGAAATAAATAATATTGATATTAAATATTTTTTATTATTTCATTAAACTATGTGCAATGTCATCACATACAAAATCTATTCAACAATGATTATATTTTTCATGGTTTTTTAAGCGTGCAACAACAAAAACTGAATTTTTTGTTATGTTATTAAGCGATTTTCTTCTAATTTTTTGAACAGAACACAATAAAAATAAAAATTGAATTTTTGTTTAACTGGGCCGGACCCGACAAGAACATAATTGAAATTGTGATCAAATTTTACAAATGCTACGTCATTATGCGATATTCTTCTAATTTATGTAGTGTTATTAAATAATATTAAATATTAGTTTTTCGAGTAAAACATAATTTTTTTAAAAAAAAATCAACAATTTCATTACATACAAAATTCATTCGGCAATAACTACAGTTTCCATGATTTATCCTGCGTGTAATAAAATTAGATAAAATATTATCATGAATAAAATTGAGATTATAGTACGAGTAAATATAATTCACCTTAAACTAATGTTTTTAAAAAATATTGTTCACGTTCACATGAACGTGAACAAGACGAGTGCAATTAATTAACTGCACTGGTTTTTCAAAAAAAAAACTTTGAGTGCTGGTTTAAAAAAAAAACTGTTCACTTAGTAAACAGTGTGCAGTGGAGCATAGCTTCACTGTTCAGTGAACAGTGGAGCCATGCTCCACTGTTGAAGTTCCTTTCCCACCATGAGAAGCAGCAAAATAGTGCTTCTCAAAACCTACGGTCCAATCTTTGATTTTAGTGGGTCCTATCAGCAAGACGCATTTTATTTTCCTTAACCAAACGCTATCATGTGTGGTTACGGGTGAACTTCACTCGCAGCCACACTCTCAAAAAGCCACTTAATCTTTTACTTTCCATCCTGGATTCGAGAAAGATGTTATGAACCCGTGGCAGTGGCCTGTTATCCTTCCCACTACCAAAAGTGGCTACCAAAAATGGGAGGTTGTCGACGATCGGATTGTTTTTATGTTTTTAAAAAAATTAAATTTTATTTATTTTAAATTATGATTTTTTTATATTTTTAGATCATTTTAATATACTGATATAAAAATAAGTTTTAAAAAATAAAACAATATTATTTTAATGTAAAAAATATTTTAAAAAACTTCTATACCTATACTATACTTTTAAATAGACACAATGTGTAAAACCAGCCTCACGCCCTTTCGGCTTGGAATGGGCAGGCCAGAGAATAGCCACCACGGACCCAGTCTTCTGGACAGAAACAAGGTCCCGTCACATCGGTGCTTCCACTTGGATCACAAGCCCACTATACTGGGCCCAGACTCATCTCGTTTGCTGTGTCCAATATAAAGTGAGGGAGCCAGTTCCTTTTCCCCGTAGAGATTGGGCAAGGAACTGCGAATCGACATAAAGGAGGTGCTTTGCTGATGTGGGATTCTTCTCTCTTCGAGCTCCGGACTCCCCTGCTCCATGGATGAAACTTTCTCAATAAACACAATATCTTTTCTTTATTATTCTTATTTTCCTACAGATACTTCATCTATCAGACTGCAGATCATTGTTCTCTTTGAGTGGATGTGTATGGTATAATACATGTAGGATAAATTGACGCCCTGAATAAGCTAAGTTAAAAGGGTTAGCAATTTCTCAATAGGTTTTCAGAAACCAAGGTAAAGGTTGGCAATTTCTCAATAGGATTTCAGAAACCAAGGTAAGTGTAACATTCCATTATTATCAAATATTCACAAGTGCTTCCATGTTGGTCTTGCCTTGGAGCTGCCATGGGAATACATGGAGAGATTGCAAACGAATCTTTTATCAAACAGATGAAAACATCTTACACCACACCTGATCAATGCAAGCTAGCTGTAAGCAAAATGAATCACAACGCACCAAATTTCCCAAAGGTTGTCCCTTGATGCTGTATATTTTTTAATAATCCTATCCAAATCGTTACACGGCAAAAAGTGTGATGGCTATGAGGATTATTGACATCTTTGCAATTTCAGTATTAGAAATCTTGAGATGAAGTTTGCAATTTAATCCTAAAAAAATTGGAGGGTAGAGTTGTTTTAGATTTTTAATATTGAAGCAACAAACTCAGATAAGACCAAGTTAACATGAAAACCTATACCTCGGGTTATAGACTTGTTTCTCTAATAACTTAATTGTTTTGAATTTATTTTTTATTTAATTATATAATAATTAAAAAAATATATGCATTTTCCAAGGTCGGTTTTGAACAATACACTCTAGAAGCTAAACTTCCCCACCAAATTTTAGCAATGACTGTTAAAGTAATTCTGATCAAACATAAAAGGAGGCTAGAATTCTCAATAAGATGTTTATTATGAATGCTTAAGTTAACCTAAATACAAAGAAATTATATATAGGTTAAACTGAAAATACTATTCTACCCTTAATAAATAAAACTAGATAAATATTACTTAACATCTCCTCTCAAACTCACGATGCGGCATCTACAAGCATCGAGAGTTTGCCAACTAGAAAACAAAAACGAGATATGGAATGCGTCTTGGTAAAGAAATCTGCAATCTGCAAGGAAGAATGAACGAAAGGCAAAGTAATGGTGCCATGCTTGAGATGATGACGAGTAAGATGACAATCGATCTCAATGTGCTTAGTTCGCTCATAAAAACCGAGTTGTGAGCAATCTGAATAGAACTCTGGTTGTCACAATTCATAGGAGTAGGATGAGAAAAGAAAACTCTCATATCAGCAAGTAACCAACGTAACCAAACAATCTCTTTGGTAGTAGATGCCATGACAGAAGCTGAAGGAAAGTTGAAATACCAGATTTTGCAGAAGCGGAAGACAAAATATCACTCTAAAATTTTTTATTTTTCTTGCAGAAACTTAACTCAAATACCAAATTGCATAAACTGAAGAGAAGACGAAATACCAAAACAATTGCAGAGACAGAACAGAAATACCAAATTACAGAAGCTGATACCAAATTGCAGAACAGAAATACCAAATTGCAGAAGCTAATTTCAAATTGCAGAAACTGAAGAGAAGACGAAATACCAAAACAATTGCAGAGACAGATAGAAATACCAAATTGCAGAAGCTGATTCCAAATTGCAGAAACTGAAGAGAAGACGAAATACCAAAACAATTGCAGAGGCAGAACAGAAATACCAAATTGCAGAAGCTGAAAAATCTAAAATAAAGTTTCAGATATTAATTCTTCAGCCGCAAGCACAAAACTTGATCTTCATCCTCCATCTTTTAATAGGTCAAACAACTCATGTCTGATGTTTTGAAAAATGAATCTGAAGTTAAGCTTCATAGGAATGCATTGAGCGTGTTGGAACATCCTACAGGGAATGAAGTGGATGATGATAACAATTTTGACATTGGTGAACATAATTTCTACAAGGGCAGCGAGTTCCATAAAATTAACAAACCAAGGGTTCGATCAACTAGGCTCTGATACCATGTTAAAGTAATTCTGATCAAACATAAAAGGAGGCTAGAATTCTCAATAAGATGTTTATTATGAATGCTTAAGTTAACCTAAATACAAAGAAATTATATATAGGTTAAACTGAAAATACTATTCTACCCTTAATAAATAAAACTAGATAAATATTACTTAACCTCCTAAAACGAGGTAGATTCAAGACTTTATCACTTAAGAAAATGAAGCCTATAAAGCTTAACTGAGTGCAAGTTCACGAGCCTCTGTGCATCCATTCTTCATTTCGTTGAATGCATTAGATTTTTCAGATGCAACTGGAAAAAGTAGCATGTCTTAATTCTAAGTGCAAAGTTCCTACACTTCAAATACTGCTGAATGAACTGGATGGCCTGTAGTATTATTTTAGTGTTCGTTACACTTTAGGATGCGACTTTACCACATAGAATTCACCAATATGGAGTTCTGTCATTCAAAAACACATGCTTGTATCAGGACTTTCAATTGCAGTAACAGAGGCAAGTCAGTGTAGCTTTCACCTCCTTATTTCTTAATTACCAGAAATAAATAATAGTCAAATCCTTTGATGATGCCTGCATTTTCTAGTTTATCAACTTCATAATCTGGATAGGAAACAATAGAAAAGAAATGAAAATCAGGTCATGTAGATTGGATATCATGGAATGAAGAGGCTTCAGTTTTGGATCATCACCTCTCTCTTTCTCTCTCTCGTACTTACAACTGGAGCATTATAATGAAAATGGTACAAGACGGACAATGTACTTCATCAAACATTCTTTCTAGTTCCCTCATTTGAAGCTGCATTACAAGCTTAATTGGGTTGACATGGCTAAGTGTATATATATGAAGATCACATAATTCTTGATTTACACAATATATATAGCACGCTCCCTGCCTTTTACTATCTATTAAATTTGAATCCATGCTCTGCATGTTTGATATACAAAGTTAAAGCAAATGCAATTAATAAATAAAGATATACTCCCAATAAAATCATAAAATAAGACAGGGATTAAACCAGAAGAGGGAGCATCCGTAGCAGCTTTTCCCAGTGGCCTTTTAAAAAACCCAAGTTTGCTAGCCAATCAGCAGCTTGTAAGCATGATGAACCTGAACCACCTAGTCTCTAGCAAGCAAGTCCTGGACCTTCTTTTTGATAAATAGTCCTGTACCAATATTGCAAGTCAATGAAATTTACCTTTGTAGCATGTGAACTGCCATTAGCACTGACAGATATCTGGGATGCAAATTACCCCACTTAGTTCAATGAAATATGAGTAACTGATGCAAACCAGAAACAACAGTAGAAAGGTCATATATTACAGTTTGATTGTTCCAAGTGGAGGTAATAAGTTTAAACTACAATGGCAGTTCAAATTACATGATACAATCAAATTTCCTTAGCTATAATGCTACTTGAACACAATCTAGTGGGGTAACCAGGTTGTTTCTGGTTTGCATCAATTACCTAAAAAATTTTATCACATGACATGCCATACTGAAATCAGCTGAAAGGATGATAATCAGTAAGAATCTCCCAAAATTTATTCAACCGAAGAACCAATAGAGAGAGCCAATTACCTCCTTCAAAAGCAATCCCTGCTGGAAAAAAAAGGAAAAAAAAAGATGCAACTCAAGACAAAGTTAAATCCTTCAAACAACCAATCGAATCAGCAAAAAAGAAGAGAAGGCAGATACCAAACAAAGCAGAGGACCACAACAGCCTCCCTCTCTTAAAAAAGAACAAACATCTGAGCTAAAGGAAAAGAATAGGAAGAAACCCTTACGAAGATGGACAACGTAGACCAGAATTGACCATTTAAAAAGACAACAGAAAAACAAACAGACACCCTTTCAGATCGCCCGAAGAATAAGTGGACAAAGAAGTAAAGAGACAGCAAGCACAGGAGTAAAACCAAAAACAAAAGGCAAGTGAGATAACCTGAAGCCTTCATAGTGGCGGCATCATAATAGCCTAAAGGCCCTAAACTGATAGAAACAAACACAAAATGCTAAATGCCCTGTCAAATGCATTAATGGAAGGCCACCTCATATTCGCAACCAAAAGGCTCAACCCCAATAAAGTAGCCTCGATCATAACAACCTTTCAGCAGCCGAACCTTCTTCCTAAGAAATTGTCTGACAACCTCTCAGCAGCCATCAAAAGCAATGGCAACATGTTAAGCGAGGCTATTGGAAGTTGCAACTATTTATGCTATTATAAATTCCACCATAATAATGTGGAAGGATGAAAGGAAATGGTTAACATGCTATTCCCATTAAATAATGTTTTTCAAGTCTCCAGTATATAGGATTAGAAGTGAATTGTCACCACAAACTAATGTTGTTCAAACCTTGAATGAATGCATCACGCAGTCCATAAATACAAATGCAAGCAATTTGCATAGAACGGTGTAGCCTCTGCATCATTGTGATCATGCATGTAATTGGCAATATCCTGCAAAAAAAATATTTAGATGCGAAGAATAAACCAGTCAGCTTTAATGCTTATAATTATTTATATTTGCATCAAACCCGTTGAGGAAAAGTTTTTCTGTCCAGATTGAATTAAATCTGAAAGAAACAACAGAACTAAACCCAGTTTTCATATTGAATGAAATTTCTAAAGAAACTAATTCTAAATCATGATTGAAACTAAATGTGACAGAAACAGAGAAGAAAGAAAATATAAAAGCTTAAATATAATCATTACCTCCAAATAAGAATTCCAATCAGCTGTGAAATCTGTCTACCATACAAAATCAAATCAGAAAATAAATAAAAAAACTCAGAAAGCTTGCAAAACCCAAATGTTTTTTAAGAAAACAAAAGGAAATGTGAGAATTCACCACACAGAATAGATTAAAAAAAAAAAGCTTATATACTTCCCCACAAGCCATGCCAACCAAATTCCAAGAAGCGGACACAAAAAGATAACAAAGCAAGCGAAGCCTCTCAGACACAAAATTCCCTATCAATAATAGAAAAAAGCTCACCTGACAACATCCCAACCGAATTAGAAGAGGGAAGAGAGGTGGGGCAGCACTCAATCAGACCAGCTGGTCAGGAGAGAACAGGGTGTGAAATCCCAGGAACCAAAAACCCACCCTTTCAATTCAACCAAGAGGGCAAAGATCATGGCAAGTGGGGCGTGCATTTAATGTACAATGATGGCACCCCCACTCACCAATGAAGAATAAGGTCCACCGTACGATCAAGGCCATCTAAGCTGAACCCAGACCCGCCAGAAAGCAGCCAGCCAAAAGAAACCCAATTCGTATGAGTCCCTCCTCCCCTAGATACTTCATCAGCGCACGCCAAAAGGAAGAAACAACATAGAGGAAGTGATTGAACCCGGAGTGAGCTGCTAATGACACACTGGCCGTGCAAAATGATTTTAAATGCAGGGAAAAAAAAGTGATGGTCCAGTTTTATCAGCCCATCAGACCATATGAGCCTAGGAGACGACAGCCTGTTATCCTTCCCACTGCCAGGAGCGGGAGGTTGTCGCTGCTCTGTGAAACCAGCCTCACGCATTGCCCCCCACTTTAGGAGACATGTAACCCAAGCCTTCGCTGGGGTCACATGGCTCAGCTCTCGGCTTGGAACGGGCAGGCCAGAAATTTATCACACTAGACTCAGTCATCTGGACAAGATCAACGTTCCATCACCTTAATGCCTCCACTCGGATCACAAGCCCACGCTACCTGGCTCGGCTATTCTTCTTGTTTAGCGTGTCCACTATAACGAAGTAGACAAAGTAAGTTTTAGTCGATGTGGGATTGTGCTCCTCCCTACTACTTGTGCAGCTTGAAACTTGGTGACTAAACAAGTCGTCTTTTTCTTTGTTGTTCTTGTTTTATTTTCCATAGACATGGACACTTCTTCTCTCAGATTGCAGATCGCTTTGTCATTTGAATGGATATGTGTATACATAGCAGGATACATCCAGATCTTGTTCAGATTTACACCCCGAGTAAGAGAAGTTGAGATGCTTGAAATTTTTTTCAATGAATTCATTAAAAACCAAGAAAGTGGAAGGTAAGACTGAACTCGGCAGCAATTAGTGTAATGCAAATCAAAATGAATGCTTCCCGTTTGGTAAACAAGTTAATTAGCATGTCATTTTATTAAATAAGGAATAAAATCCAGTTCTCTAGATGCGAAGGTGTCGTTGGAGCTCAGGCACATGATTGGTTGGCTGTTGTGTTTGCATTGATCATGACTGTTATGGAAATGCTAGCATCTTGTATAGTTGAATTAGGCAGCCAAAAACATAAATTCAAAACCAGATCTTTATGTTGTTTTCCTTGCACTTCTGAGTAACTCATTAGTTTCTAAGAGCTTATCGGTGGCATTTAATATTGTGGCTGTTAAGCCACCGGGGTAGCAGTGCTTTAGTACTACCTGTGGGAGCAAGCTCCAAGTAGTGATACTTTTACTACTAATACGGTGGCTTACATGCAGACCACATGATAGCTTTCAGTATTGTTGGGTTAGGTTGCTAGATATTAAGGGTTGATTGACAATTGGACGGATGCTTTCCAGACACAACAGCAGCCAGTTCTAAAATATCCAGTCAAGAACAGGCAAGCATAAGAGGAAATATATGGTTATGATTAATCTCGGCAACATCAGAACCATACATGAAAGTCCTGATTTAAGCTTGTAATCTTTATCATTCGTTGGCAATGAGAAAAAGTCCACAATAACACAGGTCCGAACTGAAATCCCTGGTGTTGCTAATGCAACATGAGCAAGATGGGATGAATAAAAAGCAGCTGCGTTGCCCAGTTGTTACACAGAGCCATTTCTATGTCCATTCATACTGTTCGGCACTGAATTATCATATAAAGTTTGCAAACAAGTCTGTTCTTCAGCAGACATTTGGAGATGTTAGCTTCAGCTCACAACACATCTTCTGTTAATCGCCATTGGGCGAGTAGCTTTGGGCTTCACAGAAAGGCAAATGTCAACTCTCCCTCGTTCTGCTATCCAAAAAAGCAATCAGGATTCTGTATCTGGACGAACATGAGTCTCGTAAATATCCATTAGGCAAGCACCTCAGAAAGAGGATTTTCTTTCTTAACTGGCTGATATGAGTTCAGGGAATAGACTGTTCTCCATGGAACAGGGATCTTCCAAATTGTGTTTCGTCCAGAAGGACCTGATGGCCTAACTCCTGGGATAGTCAAAAACAAGGCCCTCAGCTACACATCTTGTCCTTGCATGGCCAAAAAGCTTGCTCACAATAGCCAAAGCAAAATCTGTTATGGTAGAAAGTCCCTTGCTTGTGATCAATTTACCGTCAATAACTACTTTGGCACCATTTGATACATTGTTTAGGTTGGTCACAACAGAGGGGTGTGCAGTGGCTCTCTTATCCTATAGTTGGGAAGAAAAGCAGATCCTTCAGCGTCCTACTGTTTAGAAAAGAGATTTCAATTAGTTCAAATTACCTTTAGTAAACCCTGTCTGTGAAGAACTGCAGGGGAAGAGCAAACTGCTCCATATATTCTGCCAGCTGTATATTGCTCTTGGAGCAGCTTCTTTAGAACCTTAGATTTGTGTAGCCGCTCAGCCCCAGCATTTCCTCCCTGAAAGCACACAGCAAATCAAAACTCTTCAAGGATACAACGCAAACACAAAAGTAGATGTCAAAGATCGCACTAGACAGCAGCCTCAATTTCGCACTAGACAGCAGCCTCAATTTCAGAAAGATCTATAATATTTAGCAAAAACTAGATTTTGGAATGTGCTACTTGTTGAGCACTTCATCCCAAGAAATGCGGCATGGCGTTAACCTGAGCAAATGATAACAGCTAATGCAGTAATTTCAGTAGCCCAAGCTACCGACAGTATCTCCACAAGATGTTGCAATTACCTTGAAGCTGAAGTTTTTTTCATCAACATAAAGCTGAAGTTAAGACTACCAATGTACTCAAAGCCCTCTTATGATATTAGACTAGTTTGCATGGTCCAAAGGCATCTGTTGATATCACAGTGGGAATTCCAAAGACTATAAAACCTCACAACTCTATGAGGAAAGAATGCAAGAAAAGCAATTTTCAATATTATAAAAAAAAATTGAGTTGTCTTACTGGTAGAATGATTAGATCATATACTGATTCAGCAGCATCACCAATTAACTTGTCAGCGACAATTTTTACGCCTCGTGATGCCAAAATTTGCACTGATTTTTCAATTGAAGCAACCACAACATCCACCTTTGCCCGCCTTAAAATATCTACAATAGCAACTATTTCAATCTCTTCAGAACCATTTGCAATTGGAAGGAGAACCTGTGTAACATGTGGAAGATTAATTTGATGATAAATAGGAAGAAACTCAAATGCAATAGGGATGAGAAGACAAACAAATGCTATAAATTGGGATTGCACAGGGATGCGGGAACTACTTCATGAGCAACTTTAGCAAATGACTAAACTAGAGATGCATTCAAAAAATATCAGTGCGTCCACCGAGCAACTGAAAAAATGCAAAATTGTTTCAAATATGAGGAGCTCTTGTTTTTAATGTGTTCCACATCCCCGCATCGAGTGTTCTCCAGGCAAAGAAGATTATAAACCAATAGGTGATTAACAGAAACAGGATGGTAGAAGAAACTTACACGAGGATTGTGATCAAAAGACCATTCAACTTTGTTATATTCTTCTTTTCTCTGGGTGTCATCATCAGCTTGCATTAGCTAATATAAGGTGTGAAGAGATGTTAGCTCAAGATGATTAACCACAAAGCATCTTCCAAAGGGTAAACATGTAAGAGAAGACAAGTCAGTTGACAGATGAATCTTTTACAAAACAAAAGAAAACAGCTCACCTGATCTATGCATTCCATATACACAATCACTTATCAAATTTCTCTACTTTTTGTCATTGGTTTTCTGTGCATTTTTTTTAAATCCTATAAAAAACCATTACATGGGTAAAAAGTAGTGACGCTTTGAAGATATGAACTAAATGAAGATATCACAAACTCTTTGCATTCCGTTTTAGAAAACTTGAAGGATCACTAAGATAATTAATGCTTTAACTCATACTGCTTCTTTCATACCATCCAGACTTTCTTTCCCCACTATAAAAATACTGTATTAAAGGATAGAAAGAAATCCATCCGATCCTTCCATAATCTGACTGAACAAAAAATATTTAAGATGTGCATGACGAGGTCCGAATCCCGGTTGAGTTAAATGAATGGACAGATGCCAAAAAAAAAAACTTGAATAATTTGTATTGCTTTCAGCAGAATTTGTTGTGCTAAGATCCTAGTACTTAACAGGATAATAGAAATTTTATGAGCCTGTTATCAGGCATTTCATTTCAGAATTCTGCACAGAATCTTCAATGGTATGAAAAGTTGAAAACAGTTCGCTAACTATCCCTGTGAACTTCAGCAGATCATGTCCAGAAAAAAAAAAGCAGAGTTTAAATCATGATTATACACCACTGAAAAAGGTAATTTTAACTTCTATTCAATTAGGAATAAGAGGTTCACAGTAAAGAATAGCATGACTAAGCTGCACATGCTTTCGATGCACTTAAGTTAATGACAGGAACTTGATTTCCAAAATGCTATGTTGACACATGCATGAAAAGTAAAAATGAAACTGGCAAAGCAATTAAACTTACCAACAATTGTCCAACCTCCTTGGCAACAGACTCTCCAAACAGCTGGTCTACTAAGGATAGAGCAAACTCGAAAGAAGTTCCTGGACCGCGGCTTGTTGTAAGCTCTCCTGAAACTTGAATTTTTGATGCAACAGCCCAGAAAGTAGGAAGCTTGTCCATAAATGCAGGGTGACCTGTCATCTTACATCACATGCTACAGCACATTTAGTCAACCAAAATACATTCATGTGTATTCAACAAAATTCAAGCAAAAGCAACACATGAAAGCCACCTGCTTTCTCCTCAGAAGGCCCCATGGAAGAAGAGTGATTGCCGGAGCGGCACATATAGCTCCATATAATCTCTTACACTCAGCTTGTTTGCTTGTAATTTGCCTGAGAACTTCACAATCTCTCAACCTTGCGGAGCCTGGCATTCCTCCCTTGAAGCCATTCATAACACGCAAGCCTTTGTTACAAATTACATGGCCAGATCAAACTACAAAAGCTACAGTTGTTTTCCAAATAAAATTTGCTGTACTAACAAGCAACCAAACTCCCTGTTACAACCCCCAAAAAAACACAATCTTCTCGATTTTCCAATTAAACCCTGTCGTTAAGTATATCTTTTTCCTATACTTAACATTCACGCTTGTATGTATACCTTTCTTTACCGGCACGATCATAAATCAACTAAACCATACTTTTTATTAATTTCTCAATGAGTGTCAGTCACTAACCAACCATTTATTCAAAAAATTAAAAAAAAAAAGAAGTTATGTCATAATATTTGCCCCGGCTACATTATCAATGAGAAATAAATGTAACAATCATGAATTAATTTGCAAACCATGAATGATTCAAAGTAAAAAACAACAAACCGGCAAAGCAACAAGATCGAAAACTTCATTGGCACATTTGGAAATGGAGGTATCAGCAACAAGCCTAGTGCCACCTGCAGCTTCAACTTCAAGCTGTGGTTCTACTGAAGCAACAATTACCTCAGCACCAGCTCTCCTCAAAACATCAACGATAATAACTGCTTCCATTTCTTCTGTACCAAAACCTATTGGCACCAGAACCTATCAATGCCACAAACATTTCAAAACCCGTAAAAAAAATCAACACTTTGGTCACTGCAAGTTCAAGTAGGCATAGTTATATCAACTTTCTACCATCATGTCGAAAGGGGAGTCTAGAATTCTTTAATACAAAACAACAATTGAAAAGCTATGTTTTTTTATAAGCATTTTAAGGTAAAAGGGTATAAGGTTTAAGCAAAAAGGCACCTTTTTGAGAGGAGGAGAGACTGGAGTGCTTGTTTCTTGAACACTCGTTGATGTTGTGGGTGTTTTTGGAGATGGGGTTTTGGTGGGTTTTGAAGAGGAGCGTTTTTTTGTAGAGGGTGTTTTTGGCTGTGGAGGAGAGGTCATGGAAGCAAATGATAAAGAGGAAAATGTAGTTTTTAAGGCACAAGTTGAAGTTAGTTTCTTGAAAGGAGAGAGCTTTGTAGGAGATGGTGAGAGAAGACAGAGCATAGACTCCATTGATAAATGTAAGTATCACTTTGGAGCTTGCAGTGCTATAGACTGTTTGTAAAGATGTTTTGGCTTTGTTTGAATCTTATCCACCAGGTATAAACAGTTTTGCTTAGCGGCAGCTCTAGCCAGTAATCAACGGCAGCGTTTCATGATGAGCACACCTTTTTTTTAATTACCACAAATGTTTATTTTTCTTAAAAAAAAAAAAACATAATTGGATTAAACAATTTCGATTGTAGAAATGGTTGGTTAATTATGCCTTACCTCTGAAAATAAAGTGTAGTTCTAAAACAACACCCGAGCCTGTCAAAAGAAAAGGATAGATTACATTCATATTATCAACAAAATTATTTCCTATGCATTACATCATGTTATTTTTTTCAATAACTAAATTATTCTCACTCTGAGTATCTCTTCTCAGTATTTGGATTTTGATTTGACTTATAATTTTATCAACAAAATTATTTTATGGTGAACAATTAAGCAATTTCTTTTTTGTCAGAATAAAGAAAGACAAATGTTTAGTACGTGGATATTTTTTATTATGAAGTGTATTAATTTATTTTAAAATAATGATATTAATTAATTATTTAGAATAATAGTAGTGATAAAATCTAATATATCTTTGTGAGTCAATTCAATAACCCACCAATTCAGAGTTTAACGAAATCAATATAATTTTTTTTATTAAAATAACATTATTTTAGTTTTTCTTAAAAAAATCAAAGATTAAATTAATCTAAGTCAACATTGACCTTAAAATTAAACCTTATAACTATAAAATTAACCTTAAATCAAACTAACCCTAGAATTAAACCTTATAACTATAACTATGTACACAGTATGACTTCATTCAATACTAAGTCCTAAAATTCAAGATTCTTATTAATATAATTGATGTGATCGTTTAAGTAATTCAATTCATTCTTCGTAGTCAATATATACGGTGACTTGGTATAGAAATCCTAGAGGATTGGTAAATGACATCAACTGGTACCTAATAAGGCAAATGATCAGTAGTTGAAACTCGTAAAAGATCTTCTTTAATAAATGTGGGGATTCTTCGATGGTGAAGTTAGTAATTTTTTAGAGAAAGTACAATAATATTTTAGAGATATAGACTCTGAAAAATATATATGCTAAAAATATTGAGAATAAAAAAGTTGTGAACCTTTGACTAGATAAATTCATAATGTATTTATAACTCATGAATCTTATCATTTTTGTGGAAAGGAATGACTGAAGTGTAATTTTACTTGTGTGAGGTCCAAGAAGAATTATTTAGCGAGTGTTTGGCTCATACAAAGTGCCCAGGTCTATTAGAGGTGAAAATAGATCCGGGTGTGCTGCCCGGATCCAAACATGCTACACTCGAACGTGACAACTTGAGCCCATGATGGTGTTAGGATGCATACTTAACAGTTAACATACTTGGTGTTGGGTAGCACACCCAACATGGGTGTACACTCATTGAGTTGCACTGGGCATTCATGTGCCAATATTCTCGGTGTGTAAGCTCGATCTTCCACATCTTAGCCCATCTTTTAAAGTATTTATCTAGGTTTTTTTATGGGATATTTTTAGTATATTCTATTTGGATCCATTAACAAATTGATGAAGCTGGAAAAATCCTCAGTAGAATGGTTAGGGACGCTCTTCATAGATTGGTAAAATTAGATCTGAAGGACCTAGTGGACCTGACAACACCTAAAAAAAAAACACTTTAAAACTTAAGTCAGTATGGTGTTTATTCAAGTGATGAGTAAAATAAATTTTTTTTAAGTTTAAATATTCCTTAAATCTTGTTGAAATTTTAAATCCTAACAAACCTTTCATCTATAAATATAATACCTTATACATATAGATTTTTTAAAAAATATGTAAAATATTTTATATAAATATAAATATAAATTGTAGTTTTTTCATCAACCAACAAATCTGAAACAACTAATATAAAAATAATTATAGTGTACGAATACGATGAACTCAACCTGTCACTATACAAAGAGTCAATTATAAGTTTTGTGAGGGTAAGAAAATTATTGCCAAATAATTACTTCAATCCATCCTAGCAATTTTTTCTTCCAAAAATAGTGAAAAGTTAGTAACACATGTATAGTTCAAAATTTTATATTAATTTACTATAGAATTGTGTTAACAAAAAAAAAAACCATAGGATCCAATAAAAACTTGAAAAATAAAATAATATAATACAAGAAGGGGATCCAGTTGAAACTTGGGCAAAATAAGAGGAAACGGGGATGAATACCAAAACTGACTGTTGAAGTTCAAAAATAAATAAATCATCAGCAAAACAAAACGTTGTAAAGAAAAGGATTTCTTTACTTGGATAAAACATTGCCAGATCTGAAGATAAGTAGAAAATATTAATGGATATGTATTCCACACAAGCACGAGACGCATAGAGACAATCAAGGTATTATAAGTCGGAGAGAAAAGACGCAGACCAAAAAGCACTCAAAAAATGCTAAGGAATTTAGCAAGAAAAGCAGTGTCAGCTACTTCAAATCCATGGAGATCATCAAAATCAATTCAGCTTCTCCAGAAAAGAGGCTTCTGCTTAGGAGTCCTTCCAGATGGAGTAGGCAGAAACTCTGAGGCCTTTGCACAGAATTCTAAGGCCATGGAGGGTCTTATTTCTCAACTCCAATCCCATATAAATAAGGTTCATGCTCACATAGTTATATGTGGATTTATATGTGTTTGTTTGTGTTTACGTGTTGGGTTTTGAGATGGGATTGTTTTATTTTTCAAGGTTCTCGCTGGAGGAGGAGAAGAAGCTGTGAAAAGAAACAGAAAAAGGAACAAGCTTTTGCCTAGAGAAAGAATTGATAAGCTAATTGACCCTGGTTCTTCATTTCTTGAGCTCTCTCAGGTTTTCGGATTTATTCATTTGTTGATGTTTTTGTTTCATTTATATGAAATTTGAAATCTTGATGTCAATGCTTGTGAGAGACTGCTCTTGACAGAAAATGGTTAAAATAGGACCTCTGTAGTGGATCCAGAAAAATTCATGATAAAGACACAATCTTTAAGTTTCTGAAATGAGTTTTTGAATTTTAGTTTATGTAACGATGCAGATGTTAACTCTATTTATAAAATTGTTTGATACATAAAGTAGCATAATTTCTGGTGTTGCTGCTTCTTATTGCATATTTTAATGTGTTAAGCTTGCAGGCCATGAGTTGTATGGAGAAGCATTACCATCTGGTGGAATAATCACTGGAATAGGTCCGGTTCATGGGCGTCTTTGTATATTTGTGGCGAATGATCCTACTGTTAAGGGAGGAACTTATTATCCAATTACGGTGAAAAAACATCTTAGGGCACAAGAGATTGCTGCTCAATGCAAATTGCCATGCATATATCTTGTTGACAGTGGAGGAGCTTTTCTTCCAAAGCAGGCCGAGGTCTTCCCTGACAAGGATAATTTTGGTAGAATTTTCTACAATCAAGCTGTAATGTCTGCTGAAGGAATTCCTCAAATTGCTCTGGTATTAGGTTCCTGCACTGCTGGTGGTGCCTATATTCCTGCAATGGCTGATGAAAGTGTGATGGTTAAAGGAAATGCTACCATCTTTCTAGCTGGACCACCACTTGTGAAGGTCAGTTCCAAACTTCTTGTGTTCCAAATTGCTACATCCATGAACTCTACATTGCCATTGGATCTTCTGTACTGTGCATTTATGTATATGAATCAATGCACATATTTTGCTTGATACTGAAATTGGCTCTGAAGGAGAATTGTGATAGGCTGCTACAGGAGAGGAAGTCTCTGCGGAGGATTTAGGGGGTGCTTCTGTGCATTGCAAGACATCAGGGGTTTCGGATTATTTTGCTCAAGGTATGCATCATCTGTTTATGCTACCTCCTATGCCACACTTCTGCAGTTTCTGTGATCTTTTTGGAGTTTCTTGCCTGGATAAGCCTTTGTTTATGCTAACAGGATTTAGTTCATTTGTAGAATGATATCTGATGATTTTTCTGTGGAATTTAATAGAAAGTTTACTGCTGTTGAATTCATTTTTCTCCATCTTCTCGTCTCTGTCTCAGAAACTTAGTGAGTGAAATCTTTTGCCTAGCTTATGTATGGAATTATCTCTCCTTGTAGATGAATTGCATGGACTTGCACTTGGTAGGAACATCATCAAGAACTTGCACATGGCTGGGAAACAAGGGGTGATGAATGGATTGCATAATTTAAACCCTGAGTACAAGGAACCTTTATATGATGTAAAGGAGCTCCGGTCTATTGCACCAATAGACCACAAGCAAGCCTTTGATATCCGATCAGTTATTGCCCGGATTGTTGATGGAAGTGAATTTGATGAATTCAAGAAACAGTATGGAACTGTGAGGACTTTAACTTGTTTGGTTAACTTATTCATCTCCACCGTTTTATCTATGAATAACACAGTTCAAAATCACTCCTCTACAGACTCTCGTAACAGGGTTTGCTAGAATTTTTGGACAACCAGTTGGTATCCTTGGAAACAACGGGATACTCTTCAATGAATCTGCGCTTAAAGGGGCCCATTTCATTGAACTATGCACTCAACGTAATATTCCCTTGGTCTTTTTACAGAATATCACTGGATTCATGGTGTGTAAGATGGGCCACTTCTATTCAAACATTTCTTTTTTGTTTTTTGCTTTGAAATGTAAAATTGGCATGTAACCATGATATTGTTGATTTGTAGGTTGGGTCAAGGTCTGAGGCAAATGGCATCGCAAAATCTGGAGCGAAAATGGTAATGGCAGTTTCTTGTGCGAAGGTTGGTTTCTTTCGCTCATCCTAATCTTTTTTATTTTTTTTTTATCTTTACTCTCATTTAATTGCAAAGACATAAAGTTGTCTTTTACAACCATAACATCTCATGATTCACTAAGAAATTGTGGAAAAAAACTACTTACATCTGAGCTGTTGCCTATAAATACTTGCGCAGGTCCCCAAGGTGACCATCATGGTTGGTGGAAGTTTTGGTGCTGGAAATTATGCAATGTGTGGTCGTGCATATAGTCCCAACTTCTTGTTCCTTTGGCCAAATGCCAAAATATCTGTGATGGGTGGTGCTCAGGTAGCCCCTTCACTTAAAATCATCATCGCATATGATCAAGGTGTCAATAAAATTCCGTGCCATTGCTTTTATATGAACAACTAAATACATATAAAATACCATATCCAGTTATCCACGGTTAATTTATTATTATTATTATTATTGCAAAAACTACTGTTGTGCCAGCAAAGACTTATTCATATTCTATAGAATTTGAGCATTTTGGAGCCAAACACTTACCTTGACATGGAACAAAATTTAACAGGGCACACTAATTCAATTTGTTTTAAAAATGCCATGTTCACTTGTTTTGCTCAGGCTGCTAGCGTGCTGTCTCAAATCGAAACGGCAAACAAGAAAAAGCAAGGAATTCAGGTGACCTTACTTTTCTTATAAAATATTACTGAGGCCTTCACAAACTTATGGTATGCTTATCTGCATTTGGACATGCTTTGCATGGATTACAGTGGACAGAGGAGGAACAAGAAAACTTCAAGTCGAAGATCACAGAAGCATACGAGCGAGAAGGAAATTGTTATTACTCCACAGCAAGGCTCTGGGATGATGGAATCATCGATCCAGCTGACACGAGAAAAATCATTGGCTTTTGCATCTCTGCTTCCTTGAACCGTCCCTTGGAAGACACCAAATATGGTGTATTTAGAATGTAACAAATGCAACTTTTACATCAACTCCAACGATCAAAAATAATTTACCATAATTTTTCTTCTTAACTCAATAAAAGAAGTCATCGTTCAACATGGCTGATGCTCATTGACATGGTACAATACACTTCTTACATCTAAAGTTTTAGCGCGTTGTCCTTGTTTCCTCGCGACTCTGTATTTGTTTTCAGTAGAGAGAAGCGTAGCTGTGCAAAAAAATCAAATTATTCAAGTTAATTACTTAAATGAACAATACAGCTAACAAAAAGCGCCCGTGGCCTAATGGATAAGGCGTCTGACTTCTAATCAGGCGACTGTGGGTTCGAATCCCACCGGGCGTGATTTAATTATCTTTTACATTTTTCGACAACCTCAAATTAGCTCCTCAGTTGTTCAAAGTTTCTCAATGCAGTCCCTGGCTACTGATTTTCTTTCGGTGTCCGCATTTCTCCATCTCCGTCGTCTATCCTCTTAAATCTTTAATCTGTAGGCAATGTTACTCTTTTTTTCTTTTTCTTTTTTTTTCCCTAAAACAAGTGGCTTCTCAATCTCTCATGTAGGGTTAGAATGTCCTGCCTGGAGTCTCAATCATTTCATCAACAAAGCTATAATAGTCATGAAGAACAAAAACCCAGAACCGAAATTTGTTGTCTTTTGGGTTGAATTGGGACTTTCACCGCATCACACGTTACAACCAGATATTTGATCCAATATGATTTTTTTTTTTACCACGGTAGCATCCTCCATTACTTCTCTTGGTTAGAAGGAAAAAAAGATTAATGAAGATAAGTGTTCGGATTCGTTCCCACCACTCAAATAATATAAATTCAAATATGTTACTACATTTGAAAAGAATAATCTAGGAGAAGCAAATGAAAATGTGATAATTATTACACTTTTGCTTTTATAGTTGATAGTTAAAATTCGATTTTTAAAAATGAAAAGTAGAATATTTATTTGAGAGGGAGAATTGTGACTATGGTTAAAAAAACAATATAACATTTTAATCATTGTAGCTCTCTCGTCTCATGATCCACTGTGGAGTCAAATGTTCATGACTTTCGTTGTTCGAGGAATTTGATTTAGTTATTTACTGGGTGGATAAGTTTGTGTTGTGTTGTGGGGTTATATTATTTATTTTTTAAAAAAGCTAGGTCATTAATGTGTTTTTTTATAATAATTAGCTCGAAATGATTCAATTAAGTTAATAAATTTAAATATAAAATGAACTATCAAAAAGAAATAACAATAAAAAATAAATACTTATAATATTAAATATTAATAAAATAAACGATAAGATATTTTTTTATACATTAAAAATATCTAAATCTAGTTAAAAAAAATTTAACTAAGAGAAAAGGGGGCTAGGCCTTCACACCAATAGTTGCTTTATTTATCTTTGCCTTTTATATTCTTCAAAAAATAAAAAAGGGTAAAGGATAACAAGTCACATCTTAACTCTTACTTATTTTATTTAGACGATAACGATTATTTTTTAATTAAAAATATATTAAAATAATATATTTTTAATTATTTTTGATACTAGGATATTAAAATAAATTTAAAATATAAAAAAATAATTTTAAAAAATTAAAATATAAGAGAGACGCTGTTTGGAACTGCCTTTTAAAATGGTTTTCGTCGACCTAAAATTATCTCATGAAAATCCTCTCCGTGTTACTTTTTTTTTTTTGGTTGGTTTTGTCTTTCTTATCGTTATGCTTCTTTTCTGTGGGAAAAGAAATTGATAAAATTAGCCTGGGGACTATATCGACGAACTATACTAGTTAGAGACTAATGAGAGGTTTGCCCTTTTCATTTTCTTGAAAAATACATCAGGTGGGTCCCTTTCCCTGCTCCCTCGTTTAAATCACAGCGATCTGCTTAGCCGATTTCTGTTCTTCGCGTATTATAATCGTACTCATATATTCAGACTCACACGATACTCATTGCAGCAGACACTCACACCTTCTCTCCCTGTAACGAAATTTCTGTATCTGCTTTTTCTTTCATTTCTTGAAATGGCTTCAAGTGCTACTTCACTTTGCTCCCCACCACTCACGAGCTCACGCGCCGCCGTTCTCCACCAATGTCAGCAGCTGAACCCTAACAGACTCTCTTTTCCAAGCAACTTCAACACCGCTAAAAGAGCAACGAATCTCACTGTCCAACACGTGCCTCTCCCTCTCAAGGTTCTCTGCGGTCGCGGAAACCGAGGTTAAACAAAAAATAAATCCCTAAAACTTTTATTCTTTCAATTTGTTTCTCTTGATTTTTTAATTTTGTTTCTTGTCTGAGCTGTTTCATTCTTGATGTTTTACTATTATCTTCAATGGTGATCCTAGTTTCTTATTAGGGATTTGACTGGAGTTTAGGAGAATAGATAATTGTTTTTAATGATTTTCACCAGAGGGCTGGGATTTTTTTTGTACTAAAGAATCAAAGATTTGCCTCTAACTTCTTAATGTTAGTAGAAGGCTGTTCCCGATAGCAAATTTAGGTTAATCAGGAAAGAACTTGACGAGAGCTTGAGATTTCATGTTCACGTTGGAGATACAATGTAAATGAATGAAATCCCTAGAAGAGATTGAAAAGAGAAAAAAAAGGGGCAAAGAAAGAAGCAGAGTAAGAGAAACGTGGAAAAAAGCAAGAGAGAAAGAGATAGAGTTGGAGACTGAGATTCTTACGGCAGAGTATCGAATCTGAATATAGCTTCAAATGCCAGTCCCATTTTGAGAACTAGCTTTCTTCATCCGTTTTCGGTGAGAAGAGACTCAAAACTAGAGCTATCTTGAGAACTTAGAAGGAAGCATTAGATTGATACTTTTGGTTAAATATAGCAAACTGGTGATTTATGCACTGAATGCTGCTTTAGTGGATGCCCGAATTTCTTCCTATGGCTGTGAAATCAGTGTTTGTTTAGCTACTAACCAGGCCATTAAATTTTTGGAATATTGATTAGAGTGGAAGTATTTATTTATTTATTTTATCATGTATGATGAGATTGAATTTGTTTATTAGCTTTATGAAGGGAAACTAATTCCCTTTCATCGTCATCTCATGTCAAGGTTTGACGGCAAAAAACCCGGCCACTTCTGATCCAGTTTATCATAACTGATTAGTTAACATGTCTGTCAACTGAATCCTGAAAAATGGGAAAAAGTCACTGGCTTTTCAAATCATCTATTGAGCCTTGAAAAGGATTCAGAAAAAGACAATCAAATCCATTAACTGTTTTACGCGAGGCAGTGCAAGGAGTAACTCCTGATCAAACAGTAAAAGCAAGTTCCAATTGAAGTAGGAACATTACAAGGAAAATCACTCGCTATCCGTTGGTTGTTGGAGGCATCCTGAAACATCAAGGTCAAAATATGGTTCTGAAATTGAGTTCTGAAGCTATGGATGGTGCCAAAGAGAATGGTGAAGCCATACGGTAAAAGTAAACTACTTATAAAATGCAGAGGCTAATAGAGTCTTTGAGGATTTTTGTTGGTCCATGAACAGGATTCATGTGGACAAGTGGACTATCTGAAAGGATTGAGCAGAGGAAGGGCTTGATTTGAAATATGTACTTCTTGGAATAAATGGACAGGGAATTCAAGATGACATATTTTCCGTTTTGTAATCGATTTTTATTTTTCATGTTGTTAATCTTTGTTATCTTGTCCTTACCTGAATTTGGAAACTCGCTTTGTCTTTTGGCTTGAAGTTCTTCTCAGAGAGAATTTTAATCATGTTCGGATCTTCTGCATTTGTTATCCTATTTTGTACTATTTCTTGGTCTTTTCCTCCATTAGGTTGCTGCTAGTATTCTCATCGTAGCCAAGGAAGTTTTAAAAGAGGATGGCACTAAAAAGTTTGATATGGTTAAATGCCTCTGCTAGTTAGGTGGTCTGTGGTGAAGATTGGATGCTTGCTCCACAAACTTATCATGTTTTATACAAGTTGCTGGCATACAGGATGCAGATGCATATTCATGATGTGTTTTGCACAATAGCTACATTAAATATGGAAAATTGAGATTTGGCGACAATATATGCAGGTTCAAACAGATTTGTACCATCTGAATAAAGTATGTGAGTTCAAGTCTTTAGAGAAGCTGGAAACACTCTTTTTTTTTTTGTGTGTGTATGTAGAGTAGTTGCTGATCAAATCTTTCAGAGAATAGAGTTTCTCATGATAGTCTTCGGTGATCTGATATATTTTGGCTCTTTCATCTTCAGTTTTGCTCTCATTTCTGCTTGCTTTATGGTTCTCAAAATTGAGTTTTTTATTTTTTTTGCTGAGCTGTTAGTAAGGCACCTACAATATGGTCTTTTTAACCACACCTTTTGGGTTTTTTTCAGCTACAGCTGTTACTCAGGACTCTTGGGAGAATTCAATTTTGAAAAGTGATATTCCTGTTCTTGTTGAATTCTATGCAAGTTGGTGTGGGCCTTGCAGGATGGTTCATCGAGTAATTGATGAGATTGCAGCAGAGTATGATGGGAAACTCAAATGCTTTGTGCTTAACACAGACAATGACCTGCAAATTGCTGAGGACTATGAAATTAAGGCGGTACCAGTTGTTCTACTTTTCAAGAATGGAGAGAAGCGAGAGTCGGTGGTCGGTACCATGCCGAAGGAATTCTATATTGCTGCAGTTGAGAGAGTTATGCAGTCGTAAACTTGGTTCAGTGCATGACTTGAACATGCGGTACAGTCAATCAGTTGTGTTTGGTCAGGTATCATAATGCCTGGTGTTCTTGAATTGCTTTTTCAGTCATCGAGTGACATGGTGTGAATAGTGTTATAAAATTTACCCTTGCTGGTTATCTCTTTTGGACTTATGGTGGCGGACTTTGTCTCACCTTTTCTTGGTTGAGATTCTGCTGCTACCCTACCTGCTGTGAATATGTCATTGGTTTTTTTCTTGCCCATGCTGTATATCTGGGGGTTTTATGTCTATGGAAACATCAAGGATTTGACTATATTTTGAGCTTAAAACTGTACTGGCGGCTTGGCAGATCTGTTCTTTATGATCTGCTGGAGATGGATTGGAGATTTTATGGGATTCGAACTTTGCCCTATATGAAAGAAATGCTTGCATGCCTTTCCACTCTATGCTATTTACCATGGTTCTGGTTTTGTTTCAACGTTGATGCTTAGATAGAAATAGCTATTTGACTCATGTTTTTCCTTGGATCAAATATTTTTTTTCAGCAAGAAGAAGAATATACAGGCTTGGATGAAATTAAAATTAAAAATATTAAATTAAAAAAAAACAAAAAACAACCCTGAGATAATTAGAGTTAATTTGCTAAATTTATAAATTGCATCATAAATCTTATTGAATTTAATAATTTTTTATTTCTAAAATTACTAATCTTATTTTTCATTTAATTATTTGTCAACTAGGTGCATGGTTTTTTTATGTCGATAACCAAATTTGTTTCTTGAAAAAAAAATAAGGGTGGCGTGAAATAAAAAATAGCCTTTTTAAAAAAAAAATTGATAACAAAAGGACGTTTTATTTTTTAAAAAAATGTCATAAAAAAACAAATGAAAAAATGATTTATTATTTTTTTTAAATTTTAAAGGGTTAAAAATACATCAAATTAAAAAATAAGAAAAACATGTGCTAAATTAAATAATACCCTATAAAAAGACATCGTGAAAAAATTTTATTTAAAAATCTAAAATTACAAAAAATCAATGAAAAAAAAAATATTATGACTTGGTCTACATGGTCTAGTGTATTTGGGCTTAAAAAAAAATCAAGAATGTGGATTCTCTTATAGCTTATGCCCGAATGCTTGGGCAAACTTAATTTTTTATTTTTAAAGAGTCGGTGACTTATTGTCAACATTTATTTTTTTTTATAAAAAAAGGCATGTGATACATTGCTTATTCTCTTTAAATATTCTTTTTAAATTCCAGCCACCACCATGGATGGAAAATAAGGGCATATGTTTTTTTATATATAAATTATTTTTCAGTCTATTTTTTTATATTTTAAATACTCAAAAAACACTCTAGACAATTTGATAAACTCATTTATGGTCTCAAAAAATCATACAAAAAACTAGAATTAACCCGAAATAAAAAAAATCTTTTTAAGTTTATATATGTTTTTAAGGCAACTTGAAGGTGAAAAAACTCTTAAGTGAAACTCCCTTCACCAAATTGTATTTTTTTGACATCAAAATCAACCTTTTTATTTGTTGGAATATGTGTCAATGATGTATTTCTTCCTTTTCATTCCAACTAAAGATTGAAAAAATAAGAAAAATAAGGTTTTTGACCAAAATTGATTTTTTTTGAAATTTTAAAAATTGAAAGGACCTAATTTTTATAATTCAAAAAGTATGAGGATTAAATCAAATATTTTATCAAAAAGCTCAAAAAACCACCCATTTCCTTAACTTTTTTTCATTTTGATCTTTTGTTTTTAAATTTTCCTTTCCTAAACAATTTTAGCATATTTATAGGTAAAGATGATAATGAGTATATGTAGGTGCAACTTCTTGATATTTGTATATTATTTATTATTTATCAGATAAAAAATTTAGATGTTCATAAATTATTTATCAAATTTCATAAATCTAAAGGAATATCCATTATATACTATTATTTATTATTTAAAATAAGATAAAATAGTTAGTATATATATTTAAAATATGTATACGCATATTAGATGATAAAATGACATATATATATATATATATATATATATATATATATATATCTTTTTTAATAAATTATGGTATATACATATCTCAACGAACACACACATACATATATATGGTGGCCATTTTCATCGTAGCAACATACACCTATTATTGTGGATTGTAAAGTAACAATTTTGCCATTGAATAGAAAAAAAAAAAAAGGGAGCTTTAGTTAGGGGGTCATTTAGTTTTTCCATTGACCTATTGGTTATTAAAAGATTGTTTAAAGATATTTTTTATTATTATTATTTTTTTGCACGATAAAAATATAGTTTTACCCTAAAGTCAATAAATTTTAAAATTGTTGAACAATGATTTCTTCATCTTTTCACAAGCTTTAGAACAATAAAAATAATTTTTTTTTCTCTCAATGTAAAAAAAAAACTAGAGCGGTTGACAAAATGTTTTTTAGTTTTTTTCCTTTTCAGGCTACAATTATAATACTTCTTTTCCCTTAGAAAAAAGAAAGAATAAGGTATGCATTTAGGGGTGTTTTTGTCATTTCACACAAGTTTTTTTTTGTAATTTCCAGGGTTATGAGGGGGTTTTTTGGTATTTTTATGTTGATTTCTTAATTTTTAATTTTGAAAAGTTGTTGGTGCTTGCTCATGGTGTGCCACTGCGTGGATGATATTTTCACTTTTTGGATAGCACATGTGATGGTAAAATCTGGTCTTTCGCTATCTTTGAAATCGTCACCGCGTCTTTTTACTTCTGGTGTAGCTTGTGAGGGCGAATGATGAATGGTTTATCATCAATGGTCTTTTTTTATTTTTTTATTTATCTTTTTTTTCAGAGAAAGTGTATGTCTGTCTTTTTTTTTTTAATTTTAGTTTTTATATTTTTTATTGCTTATTTTTATCCTTAGCTATTTTAGGAAAGTTTTTTATGTTTTTAATTTAGTTATTAAATTACAATTTTCACATATATATATAATTTATTTCTTATTCTTTTGATTTTTTTGTTAAAATTTTACTGGTTTTTAATTTTATCATTCAATCAAAGTTTATATTGTTTTTTTTTTTTAGTTTAACCCTTTTTTTTGCTAATGTTTTTTTCTTTTCAATTTATCATTTCAATATAAATTTTGTTAATACTCTCTAATTTTTTTATTATTTAAAATTTTATTTTTATTTTTTTAATTATAATTTTTTTGCATGATTGATTGCGGAGGGGTGCGGGTAAAAAAAACCAGGGCGTGTATATAATCAGAATATCTAGAAACACTTGATGGCATCGACATTTGTGACTAGTGTCGGTTAACGAGCGAGCTTGAAATGGGAGTTTGTTCCTTTGATTTCGGGCTCAAACCATTATTTACGTTAAAAGCCCAAAATCTTGACAACTCTCTTTCTCGAACAGTTCTCCAACGTTCCAGAAGGAAAAAACAAAACAACACTCTTTCACTGTTCTACATCTACCTTAAAAATCCGAGTTTTAGTAAGAAAAATTACCCAGAAAAAGCAACAACCCCACCCATCATAAAAGAGGGAAAAAAAAGTACATACCACGAAAAAAGAAAAAGAAAAGAATAATGTTTCTTCCTTTCTTCAACTGCAGGTCTCTCTGTATTTGTAAATTAGTAATCCAATAAGAGTGATGGTCATCTTCTTCTGATCTTTCTTGGATAATAATTTATCGGATCTCCGGCCTTCTCTTTTATTCTTCAACAAGATCTCCGTTTCTCTTTGGTATCTGATGATAGCAACGTCATTTTTAAGAAAGAGTTGCTCTATGGCCTCAATATCAGGTACCTTTTCTTTTCATTTCTTAATAATTGAGTTTCATCGACGAATTAAGTTTCTCTTATCAAATTAATTGAAAATTTTTCATTTTTAGAGTTTTCCGTAGTACTTCAGTTATATATTATCAGTTTTTTTTTTTTTTTTTTTTTTTTTACAATCAGTTTAGCTTCAATTGGAATTATTAGCTTTTACTTTCTGTTGCCGTGACTTGAGTGTCCACTTTCCTATCTATTGATTGATCAGCCAGTTTATTTTTAACTATGAAATACATAATTTGGGCTTCGGAGTTAGATTTGAACTTATGAGTTTGACAGATAGACATCAGGCTTAAACTATAATCTTCAATTTAAGATTTCTTGGGCTTAGTTGCTAAATATGGAGTCTTGATCAGCTTTCTCATGAAATACAAGATACATCTATTGTCAAGTTTGGATAACCTATGGGGTTTCTAATGTCGACTCTAGTTTTTTTTAAGGGACATCCTATGTTGTTTAGTGACTTTTATCCTCTTCCTCTGGCAATCTACAGGAATCTTTTAACTTTTCGACAACATAGAAGTAATAACAATAGCATTAAAAAAAAAGTGATGGAAAATGCAAATCCATCGGCATCAATGCTTCCCTCGGATTCTCCTGAACGAATGGGAATCCATATGGCAGATTCAAACACGCAAGCTACTCAGCCTTCTGCGAACCAGCAAATTCGACCCTCTTTGGATGGTCCTGTAGCTATCCTTTGGGATATTGAGAACTGTCCTGTCCCTAGTGATGTCCGCTCTGAAGATGTGGCTGGCAATATCAGAATGGCTTTGCAGGTGCACCCTGTAATTAAAGGAGCTGTAATGATGTTTTCTGCATATGGAGATTTTAACTCCTTCCCCAGACGGCTGAGAGAAGGCTGCCAGAGAACGGGTGTTAAACTAATTGATGTTCCAAATGGTAGAAAGGATGCTGCTGACAAGGCTATCTTGGTCGACATGTTTCTCTTTGCTCTTGACAACCCCCCACCTTCCTCCATCATGCTTATCTCTGGGGATGTGGATTTCTCTCCAGCACTTCACATACTTGGTCAACGTGGATATACTGTGATTCTTGTTATCCCTTCTGGGGTTGGTGTTTCATCTGCCCTGTGCAACGCAGGCAAGTTTGTTTGGGACTGGCCTAGTGTGGCCCGTGGGGAAGGTTTTATACCCCCCTTGAAGACATTATTGCCTGCCCATCTAGGACCAGCTGACATTGCTGGGTATTCCATGGGGTGCCGTATAAATGACAGCCATGATGGCCAGAATGAAGAAGAGGCAATTGTATACAGAGGGCTCTCGCAAAGCTATTACAACTTGAGAGATTTCTCTATAGTGTCACATTCTTTATCTGAATACAACAGTAGTTCTTTGAAGAGCCTGCCTTGTTTCCCCACTAGTTCAAGGTCACAGAGTCTCCCATCTGGTCTGAATGAAGTTTCAGCTGGTCCTGCTTCTTATGATGATTATTATTCTACTATGTGGGTAAAGCCTGGGGGCATAAATAGTCTGAAAGCTCAGCTAGTGAAGTTGCTTGAAATTTCAGGAGGATGTTTGCCTCTTACCCGAGTTCCTCCTGAGTACCAGAAGATGTATGGACGGCCTCTTTGTGTTTCAGAGTATGGGGCAATGAAGCTTGTTAATCTTTTCAAGAAAATGGGTGATGCAATGGCAATAGATGGAAAGGCTCAAAAGAAGTTTGTCTATCTTAAAAACTGGAAAGCTGGTCCAAGTGCTCCTCCTATAATTCTGGCAAGGAGGGATAAGACAGGAAAGGGGCCTCAGGACGAGAGTTTGGACATTGTGACAGGTGGTGGCTCTTCAGATGAGCTCTCAGATGAAGAAAGAATGGTAAATAAGAAACAGGAGAACAGGAGGAAACAAGAGAAGACTAATTTGGGAACACCAGCTCGGTATGAAGTTGATGACCCAAACCTCGAGCAGTTCAAGTTTGAGTTGCAGGAGATTCTAGTGAGCTATTCTTCTTGGATTTTCTTGGGTTGTTTTGAGGCAATATACCAGCAACGATACAAGAAACCATTGGACTATCAAAGTCTTGGTGTGGATCAGCTAGAGCAGCTTTTTGACAAGGTGAGAGATGTCGTGGTCTTGCACGAAGAACCAGCAAGCAAGAAGAAATTCCTGGCTGCAGTTGGTGGCTAGAAGAGTTTAGAGTTGCTTGTCTTGTAGCGTGTTCACTTTACATAGAACAGATAGTTGAGGCATGCTTATCATTGCATGCTCTCTCATAGTTCTTTTTTTCATTTTTTTGCCGTCTATTTCATAAAAGATGGGAGGAAAAGGCTGGATCACAT
Source organism: Populus nigra (assembly GCF_951802175.1). Taxonomy (NCBI): domain Eukaryota; kingdom Viridiplantae; phylum Streptophyta; class Magnoliopsida; order Malpighiales; family Salicaceae; genus Populus; species Populus nigra. Next base: position 9,606,668 of record NC_084870.1, on the reverse strand, counting down.
TTGTTCTTTTATAATTATGTGTCCTGCATGGATTTGAGTGTAAAGTTTTAAATTTCCACGTATGCCTTTGCCTAATTGTTGCAACTGATAAAATTACTGATGTGAGATCTGTACGTAAATTCACAGTTTCGTGCCCAGGCACTTTTTAAATGTTCTCTCTCCTACTCACTCTTGTATTACACGGTAGCTAATGAATGATTGATCTTACTAATCTATGAAAGTGAAGATACTTCTGCTTTAGCATTTTTGTATGGAGTGGGTATTCTTAAGAACCGGAACCTACACCGCTGTGATTTCAAGCCAGAACTTTTAAATGGTGGCGTCGAAGGATACCCTCTCATAAATTACAGTGATTCAAAAAAAGGGAAAAGGTGGTATAGAAGGTTTCTCAAACCAAAAAAGCATGATTTACTAGTGCCCTTGAACAATTTAATACCTTCGGTTTGCTGAAAAACAACCAGCAGAATAAAATTTGTGAAGCGTCCTTGGAGGAGTATTTTCAGGCCAATCCTTTTGGAATTGTGGAGAGGCTACACTTAGGCAGACATGCTATGTTATCATTTTATTTGGTGTAATGATCTTAGGCTAAAAACTGAAAAGGATTCTCAAATTAGATGTGCCGAGAGCAGGCGATTCAAGTCTTAGGGGATGCAATTGCAGAGACAACGGGACTCCTAACGACATGTCTTCCATTGACCTCATACCAGCTCAAAAAGCCGTAATTCCCAAAATAATCGCTCTGTGGAGTAACACTAGCAGCTTCCAAATCGATCTCCACGGTCATATTAAACTCAGCTTTGCTGTTTTTTCCTGAAAATGTAAGTGTTGTTGGTTGGACTAGAGCTTTCATACCCTGGGGAGCTGAGATCACCGCACGATAGACAGAGCTATTATCTGCTACATTTGTCAACACCCTCTTGAAGGTAGCGGTGCTCGTATTAGTGTTGTTCAAGAGAACAAGGAAAGAAGGATAATTAAGATCCAGGCTAGCATATTGACAAGTAAAATTTGAAGTCCCTGTGATGATTTGAACCTGTTGGCTTGTATAATTCATCGCACACAGGTAGTTAATGTAATCCTCTGCCACTATATCGTACACTAGGCCAGGGTCCATTGCTTTGTTGGGATTGACATGCCCCGCTCCAAAATCAAGGGGTGTCCCAGCAACTTCAGTGGTCATATCAATGATTCTACCATCTGCGTTGTCCATGACATCAGCAGTTGTCATCAGTGCTGATCGGATGGCAGCAGGACTCCAATCACGGTGGGCAGCTTTAAGCAGTGCAGCTATCCCAGCTACATGGGGGCATGACATTGATGTGCCAGAAACAAGAGCGTAATCTGTGAGCAAATAATCGTCTTCACGAATTGGTGCAAATCCTCTATTAGGAACCCAAGCAGCCAGAATATGATAACCAGGAGCCAGAATGTCAGGTTTCAGAGTCCACGGGGATCTTCGATCAGGTCCTCGAGAAGAAAAATATGCCACTTTCGGAGCTGGCTTAGTACCTAGCAATGTTAACCCGAACTTTACACTAACTGTTGCGTTTGTGGTATTCATGATATAGTTCTTGAGCAAGTTTCCGTCTTTTGTGCTCACTATCACAATCGGCATGTAGAAGTAGTCTGGGTGGAGAAATTCTGCATCGTCTTCACTGAAGATAGCCCCAGTAGCTCCAGCAATGTCTGGCCCATATCGGTCATTTTCAGACATCTGTCGAAACTGTGATGACTCATCATCATAGTCACAGAAGAGGAACTTGCCTGCAACATCGTTGGGGTCCAAGGAGTTCCAATCACAAACTTCTTTGCTTCGATTTCCAAGTCCGAAGTATACAGGAACTCGGGAAATAAACAAATTCTCAGGATAAATAGATGTTCCAGTGACGATAATTGAGCCATTTCCCAGTGTGACTTCAGCTCCAAACTGTCGGTCAATGGTTCCAGCACCAATGGTGGTGAGCCAAGGAGCTCCATTGAGCATGGTGTATCCATGAGGCCCTGAATTTCCAGCAGAACATGTAACAAATATCCCTTTCTTCAAGGCTGCAAATGCTCCAATGGCTATTGGATTCTCATAGAATGGTGTCTCAAAGAATCCCAAAGACAATGACATGATGTCCACACCATCTTCTATGGCTTGATCCATGCCAGCAAGTGTATCTGTTGCTGCAGCATCATAACCGTCACTATCGCCACTATAGAAAATCACCTTGTACATGGCAATTCTGGCCAATGGTGCCATTCCTGTTGCTGTCCCTTTCGCATAACCGAAATAATCAGCATGTTGCACCGGACTGCCACCTGCTGTTGAAGATGTGTGGCTTCCGTGGCCCATGTAATCCCTTGGAGAATCATAGTCATCTGTACTTGATATATTCAACCCTACTTGCTTCATGCCTTGGCTGAACTTGCGTGCACCAATAAGTTTTTTGTTGCAATGGGAAGTGTTAAATTCTGTTCCTGTTTCGCAGATGCCACGCCATCGCTGCGGAACTGGCGGCATGTTTTTATCATTGAAGCTCTCACTTTCAGGCCAAATTCCAGTATCAAGAACACCAATAATCACATCATCACCAAACTTGCCAGCTGGCCATGCTCCAGCACGTTTGTTTAGGCCCAGAAACTTTGGGGTGTGGGTGGTGTGGAGATGGCCTATTGATTCTGGGAAGGTAGCAACATGACCAGGCAAACTCTCCAGTTGGTCAAGGTGGGTTTGGGACAACACAGCACTGAACCCATCCATGACATGCTTGTAAGAGTAGAGATGGATAGGCGGAATGTCATCTGGCGATGACAGGGATGACAGTGTTGACACGTACCAATCATGCTGGGTGGAGAAGGTAGATGGCATCCCGGTCTTGTCCATATGGATAATGTAGGTTTTTCGGTCATTTGATGTGGAAAATGATGCGGCAATTGGGAAAAGAAGGCAGAGAGCAAAGAGAAGTTTGGGAGGAGTAAAATGACCCATTGTTAGGATCATTAACTTCTGAAGGTGGGCACTGAAGTGCTGAACATTCTAAGAATCTCATATATATACACTCATAAGCTGATCCATGGCCTAGGCATAGGTTACATCTGATTCTACGACAATCTCAAAGCGGCTACGGATAAAGTATAGAAAGAAAATACAAGTTGCCGATTGGTCTTGATATTTACTACGCCGGCAGGTCTACAAGATTAGCATTGTTTTGATCATCCAAGTGTCAGCCAATAATCGCAGATGATAGAGTTTTTGTCTTTTCTTTTCGGGCTGGATTTTCCAAAGGAAACATAGTATTTGGTTCCATGATTGGGACTCATGTCAACCACCGTCTTCATGTTCAACTTTTGGTGTTGGATATTACTATCGTTGTCTCCGTGCAAGCATAGACACGTTGAAATGCTACTAGAAAAAGCTAAACTGTCGTTGCAATAAGAAAAGAAAAGGAAAAAAAGAACAGAAGAGTTTCGACAGCATGCAATTTTCTAGTCGTCCAATTCATTCAAATCTTTGTAGTGTATCCAAAGTTCCAAGTCCCTCCTGTAATGATCAAATACAAGATAAGTCGTTGCAAAAATTCAAAGTTCGGTAGCCTACCAAAACCGAAAATATGAGCCTTTGAAGTGGTCTACATTATAACTGGAGTTGAACTTAGAAAACACACTACTTCAGTGGGATCCTCTTGTTGCCAGGGTAGTCAAGAAACGAGGTTCTTTATGAGATAGAGATGCGTGAGCTTCTAGTGGAGTAGTGGTGCCAGATTTTGATCTTTACCACCCGTTCCTAGCTTTTTCCCGTCACATTGAGAAGGGTTGGTGGATCAAAATTTTAGTGTCCTTGTGAGTTGTGTGGCACGTTTCAATTACACAAGAGGTTGAGATTTCCAGGTGGGCAATAAAGTTTCTGTGTTCCAATCCCAATAGAAAGCAGTGGCAACTCTATTTTGATGGAGAATCCCGTCTTCATGTATTAAAAGTTAAAACCTTCCACTGGGTTGTACCATTGACTCAGCAATCCACACAATCCATGTTAATGGTTGCAAAATCAAAGATTTGTTCATCGATACTGAAAGAGGAAATTTATATATTTTCCAGGTTCAATTCTTCCAGAAACTTAAAACATCAACTAAAGAAATGGATGTATAATGACTACTTTTACAATTGCCTTTTCTATCTACCTGGTGATATATGTATTCTCAAAAGACATTGACAAGCTCAACGGAATGAAATTTTAAACTCAGCAAAGATAAGCAAACATGATGACCAAGACTGATAGAAGTGCTCCAGCTGTCTAGCATACCATGATTGGTGGTTGAGGCATACGATTACAAATTATAGCCTCAAACAGAGAGAATATTGGAGGGAGATTGTGGAGAGCCAGTTTCAAGTAAAAAGCTTCTACTACAATACGACCTCGATGTGCTTGAAGAGGAAGCAAGATATCTTCCATCCCCACTGTGAAAAATAGCATCACTCTTGTGTGATTTTCCTCTGCTCGCTCTTCCTCGTCCTTCACTTCCTTCACACTCTTCATCTTCCACAGCCCGCACAAACCCGCTATGCATTGGGTCTGAACTCTCATACAAAAGTCTAAGGACTTGTTTGATCGAAGGCCTTGCCCGGCCTTCCCTCTGTGTGCACCATCTAACAATAGTCACAATAGTCTGAAGCTGGTCCATGTCAAAGGAATCCCTGATGCGTGGATCCACTAACTCAGGTAGTCTTGAATCTGATGCCATGAATATTTGAGACCACTCCACCAAATTCCTGCTCTCCTGTATTGCTCTTCTTGCAGTCACTATCTCCAGCAGTACCACACCATAGCTATATATATCACTTTTCTCGGTAAGCTCTTGAGTGACCACATACTCAGGATCCATGTAACCTGAAAATCATTGCATATTCAGGCCTCTTAGTACAGTGAAACATGAAGATATTTAAGGTTAGAACACAAATAGTTTATTCCCGAACCTGGAGTTCCACGGATATCGGTATTTACCGGTTCAAAGCATATAGAACCATCCTTTGAAGCATGGGCAAGGCCAAAATCTGCAACCTGGGAAAATAAAATAGGGTTGAAGGAGAACCTGTAAGAGATAAACCAGTGATGTGTATGGTTTTGCAGGAGTCATTCTTGCAAGGCAAAATCATTCCATCAAGATTTTTGGTGTGACATTCAAACATTTTGAAAAAATTGGGTTTTATTACAAGTAATATCATTTTCACAGTGGATAATTGAGAAATACAAAAAAGGCCATGAAAGAAAAAAAATTGCAAAAGCTACATGGTGGTAAGTCAATCCACTACCTTAGCAACAAAATTTTCATCTAGTAAAATGTTGCTCGATTTTATGTCCCTGTGGCACAGAGGTGGATCACAATAAAAGTGGAGATACTCCTGCAATTAAGAAAAGAAACGAGTAGGGAAAAATAATTCATGTGAATGAGCCAAAAGGCTGAAACAAAACAAATCTGTCCCTAAGGCAAGATACTGTTTCTGTTCATTACCAAAGCATTAGCCACGTCAATAGCAATCTGCATTCTGGTCTGCCAACTCAGAGGACTTCCAGAGGCTGCAAACAGGATGTCAAATCTTTTCAGAATACAAAGCCATCAAATAAGAGATTCTCACCAATATAAGAAAACACTCGTTTGTATAACCAACAGAATTTGAATCCATAAATCAGCCGGAGAAAAAAAAAATCTTTGTTAAATAAAGGCATGAATCGCATGTGTACATTCGCATCAAAGAGAGATATTTATCTTGTGTGCATCACTACAGAATTGTTTTCCAAAGAAATATAAAATGAAAACGAAGAGTAATGCACCATGTCTAGTGCCCTTGCAAAAAGGGTGGCGAAAATAAAGAAACGTACAATGAAGATGATCCTTTAAGCTTCCATTTGCCATATACTCGTACATGAGGAACCTGTCATTAAACAAACAAAGAGTATTTGATTTTGCTGTTACAGTAGAAATAACCCCCAAAGCCAGATGATTAGAAAAAGATTTAGGCAGAAACCTTGCAAAAAATTTTACCCTCGTGTTCAGTATATTAAACTCATGCAAAAGTAGCCATGGCACACATTGAGCACATCACATTCAAATGACCTCAATTATCTACTCGTTAATTGTTAGAAAACATTTAGTAACAAGAAACTTTGCAAAGCTGCTTTCATTAAGAGAGAGCATACAAACATTTAAATAGGCAATAGGGAAACACTCATTGAGTCTTGGTTTTATTTGTAAGATAAGACGGGGTCAATCATAATTACATGCATGCAGAATTAAACTACCTCTCATTCTTTTTTATGCAAAAGCCTCTTAGAGCAACAAGATGGCGGTGGTGCAACCTAGCAAGTAGTTCTATCTCTCTGCAGAACTCCTCTTCTACCTGCTCTGAAACCTTGTTCATCCGCTTCACTGCTGCCACTAAGCCATCACTAAATTCAGCTTTGTATACAGTTCCAAATCCTCCCTGTCCAACGATTGTGTTGAAGTTATCCGTTGCCTTCATTGTCTCCTTATAGCTGAATTTTCGTAACATTGACGCAGGCCCTGCAGATGATAACCAGCCCCGCCCAAACAACCCGAAGTTATGAACTACTAAATAAAAAAGGCAATTTTAATGAAGCCCAGCACGAAGAAAGCACATAACCAAGAAAACCCAGAGCCACACCTTCTTGAAATTTCCGTGTAGGCCTAGGAGGAGGGATCGATCTTGGAAAGGTCTTATCTATATTCTCAGATTCCTCTAGTTCTCTGCTTTTCCTACGAATAAGAACTATCAAGACTATCAGCATCACAAAGGCAACTGTTGTGACCGCAATGCCAACAACTGGAACTAATGTCAGATGGTATGGGTGGTGAGTTGATTTTAGGGGCAGTCCCAACATAACTTGGCTGGGACCAGCAGCTGTCAATGGACTTGGAGGGGCTTCAGGAGTGACTGAAGATGGAGGTGGCTCTGAAACACAAATAAAAAGTGAGGTGGATAACAGAACATAGAAGATCAACTACAAATGGAGTGATTTCCCATGATATGAGACAGTTCAGATAAAAGCACTCTGGCCAAGAAACTACAGTCAAATCATAGTAAACATATAATATCCTGTGTTTAGAAGGTGATAAACATGACAATTAATGGACGAAAGGGTCTGACTGAGACAATATATTGGGAAAAAGTTAAGCCTTTTCCAGGGTTAATCTCTATGCATCCTTCTTCTTAAAATAAATGCATTAAACTCAGTCCATTTACCCTTTTATGGGAAGTTTGTTCCCAAAGCAAACCAATTGTTGAAACTATCAAACTAACACCAATCGCTGTCAATATTTGAACTTCTACTTCAATTATTTAAGCCATTATCTTAATTTCATAAAAAGCAATATAGATTCAAATTTCAAAATGTAAAATAAACACAAGAATATACAACTAGCACCACACATACTCAACGCAAACTAGAAATCGGTAAATACAAGAAACAGAATACTCATACCTGAAGGGGTGTTGAGCCCTTGAACTCCGAAGAAACAGCTTGCAATTTCAACAGCCGAAGCATCATCAAATTGGCTTGCAAGGGCAGTGAAAGCTGCATCACGGCAGGTACTCAATGTCACATTATTATCTGTTCCCACCAGATGATGAAGGTATATAATGCCAGCATTTAAACACCTCTTGCAATCACTTTTTAATGAAAGTGGCAGTCTGCAATTTTGTGCGACACTCACAAATTTTGGAGACTCCAACATCTGAGTGATAGTTGTTCGACCCCCACACTCATAATTCACTGGAATTTTCGTCCCAAACCCACAAAAAATTGTTGCATTACTTGGAACTCCATACAGTTGCATGGTTTGAGAAATGGAGCGAAGACATATATCAGATACATTCGAGGCAACCCCTAAGTTGCTAGTTGTATTTGCATAGCGAGCAATGGAAACTGCTACAAACGCATTAATATAGCGGCAACATTGTCCTCTTTTATCTTTATTGGAGCACACAGCGGCTGCTAAGGTAAAGTTTGATCCACTCAAATCCAAGGGGCAATCTGCAGAAGTAACAGGTGTTATTATCAATCAAACAAACCATTTTTCACAAAAAATTCGTCACCAAAAACATAGACTTTTGATTGTTCACTTGGAAGCTACAAATTTCACCAATTTCTATACTAACATGACAATATATTTCCTTTTTGGTACATTGAAGTAGACAATCTCTAAATTTTATGGCATTGTGACACTATAGTTGTAATATGGTAAATAGTACTAACCCAGTTACAAACAAAATTGGTCATGAAATTCCAGAAGTCCCAAGAATTAAACACATTGCAAATGCTCATTAATGCCAAAACAAAGCAATAACAACCTAACAAAACCAATAACAACTCAAAGAATTCAAGCTAAAAACCAAAACTCTCTTCCAAGAATCCACCCTTTTCTCACAAAATAATTCCAAACCATAAAGAAAAAAACAATCAATAAAATGCAAGTAACTTCCTTTCTTACATACATATCAAAGCCTCCATCTTTCTAAAACAGAAAAGAAATATTACTTAAAAGGTAATAACCTGCCGTCGTTGAAGGCAGCTGCTTTGCAATGAATGCAAGTAAACCCAACACCAACAAGGCATGTCTATACACCATCATATTCAAGACCCAAGAAGGAAACTTCGGGGCTATAGAGAGAGAAATAGAGGGCGGCCGTCAAATACAGAAGCGGGGTATGGTATGTGAGTACATTTTAAGGGACTAAACTGTTCATTCACGGTGGAGGGAGGACTGAGTGAGGTCAGAGAGAGAGAGACTGGTGTGTGCGTACAGTGGAGTAATTGTGGCTTTTGACCATATCGGAAATGGAAAAGTCTAATTTCTAAATGTAATGCACATAAACAAGAAGTGGGTCCACGCCTCCATGGTCACACTGTTCACTTCTGGTTCTGGTTCTGGGTCTAAAGTGGTTAGTGGTTTCACCAGGGTCCAGTCACCAGCGAGCGAGCGATGAAATGGCAGGTGTTGGATGTTGGGTATAAATTAAGCTGCTTTTATTGTTTTTGTCATCACTGTGTGATTGTTTGTTTGGACCATGAGAAATGTAGTTCAATTGGAACGGGTATAAAGTGAGATTGAAGGGAGATATTGTTTTCCTCGGCTTTTCTCTTGGCAGCCTTGCCAATAGTAGCAGTTCATTTTCTTGGTATGTTCCCCTTTCACACCCGGTCTCCCAAGCCCATAGCCATGGGTTGTTTGTCCTTTTGGATACGTGTTTTGAATCGTATTGTTTTTTAATATATATCAAATCAATAAAAAATAATAATTGTTTTTAAAATCATAATCCAGCCACTAAAACAAACACTACCACCTGGAGATTTTGGAAAATAAATCATCACCCATGTCTCTTAAGATAGACCTGGCAGCACGTGGAGTATCATGTAAATGGAGACTCGTCAAACTAGGAAGCTCAAAAGGACCCACAATTTCTTCTCACAAGAACGAGCACGAAGGAGCAGGCAGCAACGGGCAATAGCCCAATTGAGCCATGTCTGCCTCTTCGGTAATGGGGCAATGGGCACTGGTCTCTTTGGAATTATATATATATATATCTCCAATATGGACAAAATGGCAGCTAATCTCTCCTGCAATAATAGTAATAAGAAAATCGCCATTACTAAATTGCAAGCCCACATGGATATTGCAAGCATCTGTTGATAACGACGCCACGAGTTAGGACCATTGTTTTCTTGAAAGGGAGTGACATTTTTGTTTTGGTAGGAAAGCTTTTGGGTTATGACTCGTGAGTGCTCTTTCTACTTTTTAACCCTTGTAATCCAAGCCGAGAATCTTAGTGCATTCCACCTTTGAATCGGGTGATTAGAGCATAATTGTTTCTGCACTCTATCTAATTGCGTGAAGTGAAAGGGTAATTTGATTCGGAGGACACCTGTGTTTGCACAAGTGCTGAAACATTCTCAATGCACTTACCTGAATCTTTTTTTTTTATCAGTCGACAGTGCTGGAGGTCTCGAACTTACTCCTCCTCTCGGCTGGATAAATGTCAAGTCTTAGCTAACCTCGTGAAGATGGGTCCATGCAACTCTCGTCACACACCAGCCCGGCATTAAATTCATCATCGTACCTTCAATTATTGTTTTCTTAAAAACCCTATCAGTAGTAATAAATAAATGCATCTAAACTAATTTCCAGAAAAGAAATAAACAGAAGCATTTCTCTTGTCATTTATGAAAAGCTAGTAAAAATTATATTTAGTCCCTGTATACAACTCTTTTATTGCGTTCCTCTCTTTATATATATATATATATATTATTTCTTAAAAACAGCCAATTAAGTCACTAAATTACGGTTTTCTCTTTGTTTTATATCAACCATTTGTCACTTGAATAAGTCTCGCTCATACCATATATATATATATGCAGGACAGAGGGCTCTACACATGGTATACAAATCCAATGTCTAATGATTGAGCCAGCTCCAACGAACAAAATAAAATAAACAAAGATCATGAATATTTCTCCAAACTACAATTGAAAATTAGATTATTTAGGGTTACGCATGCTATGCAGGGAATTAATTCTACAAGCAGGTAAACTGCAATGTACTTCATGCTCGTTTTCTTCTATCCTCTCCTCGTATCTCCTCACATCGTGGTGGGTTCCCATTTGTTTCCTCAGATGCTACCTGGGCCCATAATGGCCTGCTTTACTGCTTGATTTGTTCTGGGAATGGCAAGATAGGTAAAGCTGTCTAGCCCATCCTCTTGTTTTCCTGGACAGTCCTCGTTTCTCAGTTGGGTCACTTAATGGTCAGATGACGCAGTGGTCATTAATGATCGGCTTTCGGTGCCTGCCCTCTAATCTAACCTTAACTGCCACCACTGTTAAGAGCCCGTCCCCCTTCCTTCCCATCTGTCAAGGTTCAGTGTCGAAGCTTCAAGCCCATGAGCATGCCCAATACGTGCATTAAAAACTGCATCAAACTGCCTGGTGATGAGACATTAGTACAATACAAAAGCAGAGGACCATTAAGAATTTGCTTAGCTTTTGTTCCCTCTGAAGTCCAATCATACAAACAGGGGGGGAAATTGAGAGAGAGAGAAAAAATCTTATGTGACAGGGATTGGATCAGCACGAGAAGCACGAAAAAAGACCAAGGTGTAGAGTTAATATATGGATGTGGACTGCACGTTAAGGACTCTTTGGCAGTGTGTTAAGAGAGACAGCAGATTGTTGTTTTCACATGCAATTATTTGAGAAATCTATTATGGATTTGTATGGTATTCTGTAAAGCAAGCATTATTCTCAGAATGATAGTAATTTCTTGTGAGACACCTTTGTCATCTTGTGTTTCAGTAATTGAGAAGTCGTTGTTGCTTATAGCAACTTATGAAGGCCGGGGCAAACCTTCAATATTCAAATTTCAAGCACCCTGAGAAAAACAAACAGAGAGTGGATTAACGTGCCAGAAAGCTGCATTTATAAGATAAACAATACTAAATTTACTAAATGTTTTGTTAAGTATGCGCTTGGCATGCCGACTTCCGAGTAAATTATAATGGTTAATCTGTTTGATAATTCAAAATAGTTATTTGGGCAAGAGTGTTTTTTTTTCCAGGTCTAAGACTAATTGTTGACTCCGAAACACACTTTCCCCTCAAGATATCAATCTCTCTTTATTAAGAAAATCAAATATTACATTAAATAATAAAGGATTTTAAATAATTAAAAATTTATGATTTGTTTCTATAATCATCAAAGAAACAGTATTAAAACAATCTCTAGTCGTTAGTCCTTAACCAGCACCTCGATATTTATTCCTCCAGCCATCAGCCTCCACAACTCCCATCTTCTTCAGTCATTCCTCTTCAAATATCACAAATGCACATCAACCACTATTTTCCAGCTTCCACACTTTCATGTTTCCTTTTTAAATGTTCATGGTACACATTCACTAAATCAAAACACCAAACAAGGCACCATAACCACCAACATTAGCACTGCATTAGACAAAAACATCTAAACCGACAATGCGATTGCAGGCAAGTAGTTACTGCTTTCTTTTCCTTCTTATATTGTTCTGCTCTGCTTTCATGGATACTAACTCTCCACTTTCAATCACAGAGAACCATCTTCATTGCTTTTCTTCTCACTTTCTTTACTGCTCTCAAGGCGGGCTTTCTTTAAAACCTCTTGATCCTTTTCCATTAATCTTTTAATTCCTAAACAATGTTTACTCGCTCTCATTCTGATCAGGAGTGACAGATATGTGTATTAGACAGAAACTGCAACTCAGGTCTACACTGTGAACTTGTGTAGCAAATGGAAATCTAAGGCCTCGATGCACCGGAATCCAACCTATAATTCCTGCCTCAAAGGTCGGTACAAATTCATCGATTCCCAAATCAAATATGAACTTTGCATCTGCAGTAGACACGTAAATGTGCAGTTTTGTTCTAATTGCTGTGGCATTAAATATCAAAAGAAAAGGGAATTGTGGCATTAGCTTATGTTTTTGTGTTTGGTTCCATTAGGTGAATGGATTGCTGTTTAATGAGCATGCTTGGCTAACAACCCACAATTCGTCTGCCATGGGAGATCTGTCTGCAACAGGGTCCATTATTCTAGCTTCCACGAACAGCAAGACACGGTTACTAGTCAGCTTAATGTATGTTAGTTTCTTTCCCTGATCTCTGTTTGGCTTTGGCTACTGAGAAAGCTTGGAGAAAAAACAAGTCTTTACATGAAACGTGTTTTGCTTCTTCGTAACATTTTCCTTGGTGAAATTGATGCTTGCGTACGAATGTTAGGTCCAATTGCTTTATGAAATGAATTGTTCTCCTAAAAAAAGCTGTGAAGCTTTTATATATCTTGGTCAGAAGTCCATTATGCCCTTATATGAATTGGAATGTTAAAGAATACTACATGGGTAATGTAGTCTTTTGATCAGGGCTGGAAAAACTAAAAACAAAATGATGTATATATTCACACCCATACAAATCATTCAATTTGATTATGCTAGATTATTTGCCCGTAGGATCAATTTTTTTTTTTAAGGTTAAATAAAATGTTTAGATATTCTTAATATATTTTTCCAATAGAAAAAAAAATTATTTGCACTGATTTGATGTGACTCGATTATCTTGACAGATTTAAAAACAATTTAAATGACCGATAAAAATATAATTTGATTCAAAATAAATATTTAAAATGATATTTTTTATAAATAATGAGATGATAAGATATTAAATCAATTCATATGTCATTTCATGAAATCATGAGAATCTCATAATAAACAAATCAAAACAAATTATAAATTTTAATTTTTAATAAATTCATTGTTAAAGAATAAAATAAAATAAAATAAAATCAATTAAGAAAGAAGACCCAAAAAAAATAACTCGGATTAACAAAGATTAATCTATCAAATTTGCGACTTGAGTTATAAAAACTAGAATAATTCAATAAAAAATAAATTATAAAATATAGCTCCCACTCAAGTTAAATAATAAAATAAAATAAAAATCAAGCTAACCGTTTAATTCTTTCTCTTTACTTAAGTCTGCAGTAACATGCTTGTTTTATGCTAATAAAAAAGCAGAGGAATCTCAGTTAGGTCATGACCCTAAAATAAAAACTTAGCCTGGGGGATGAAATAATAATGTTGATGGTGCTTTGCATTCGGCCAACGTGTTTTGTAACAGTTGCCCATAGGTATAATTGTCTGGCAGATGTGTTATGAAACAGATGATGGAATAATTAAACCAAGTACTCTTTGTAATATGTTCCTAATCTTTTTGGTGGCTAGTATAACAGACATTGAAAAGTAAAAGAATTGTGGCTCACATTTCTTTTTGATGATCATATAACTAAAGATTTTCGAATTACTGTGGCTCGTTAATTGGATAGTCGAAGCCGCTGAGGAAGATTATTGTAAGGAGGTGTTTTAGTTTGTTAGACAACCGCTTGACTAATGCCAATATTTTCTTTTTCTCCATTGATCTGGTCTGTTTTTGCAGTTGTTCATGCGTGGCTTTTTCTTTTTTAATTAACGTATACTTAAAAGTGGTTTTCTCTTGCAGAATGGCATTAGAGAATTAATTAATGCTTGATATGTACGACTTCCAGAATGACATCTGGTTGTGCCACTCCTTCGGAGGAAACTGCTACAACATTGCAGCTTTTGTAATGTTCATAGAATGCTCTGGTACCCACATAAAAGGCATTCCATTCATCTCACATAGACGTCTGATACGCAAGACTAGTGAATCTGTTTTCAGATTTTGGAAAGATGAGACTAAAGTTTTCTAAAGATTTCAGGATTAATGCCTGACCATTTATATATAGTTAGTTGTTCTATAAAGTATTGGTCAATCTGAACTTTGCTGTTCCGGTTCCAGCAACCAGTATTAATGTTCTGAAAGAGATTCAAGCATTTCACGAAGCCAGCCCATCAGAAATCATCACCATTTTCATCGAGGACTATGTTACATCACCAAGAGGCTTGACAAAAGTGTTGGATGCCGCTGGCCTAATGAAATATTGGTTTCCTGTATCTCAGATGCCAAAAAACAGTGGCAAGTGGCCAACAGTTGATGATATGGTCCGGAAGAATCAGCGTCTAGTGGTTTTCACTTCAAAGTCTGCTGAGGAGGCCTCTGAAGGAATTGCCTATCAATGGAGATATGTTGTGGAAATCCAATCTGAGTCCTATTATTTTCTTGAATTTGGAACAATTCACTGGCTAGTGAGAACAAATCAACATTTATGGGTGGGGAGATTGCAGGTGAAGATGGTGAAATGATTGCTGGTTCATGTCCAAACCGCGCAGAATCGCCTGCCTCGGTCGCAACATCAAGGTCACTAGTTTTAGTAAACTATTTTCCTGACAAGACAGATGTTACACAAGCCTGCAAGCATAATTCTGCTCCCTTGATGGATACGATGAACACATGTTATCAGGCTGCGGGTAAACGGTGGCCTAACTTCATTGCAGTTGATTTTTATAAGGTACGTACACTTCACTTTATCATTCGTAATCTGTAAAATTACGTGAAGAAAGCAAACCCAGTTAGATAGCCGTGAACAATTTTCATATGCACATTTCAGAGGAGTGGTGGCGGGGGAGCCCCAGCTGCTGTAGATGTCTCGAGAGGTCATATAGTTTGCGGATGCGGAAATGTTGCCACTTGCAAGGTCTGCTTCAGTCTGAATTCCATTTATTTTACCTGGTCGAGTTCAGATTAAAAGCTCAGCAATTTTGATATTGATTTGATGAAAAATAATTCACTAACACTTCTTTATTTGCAGCCAAATATGACCTTTGGTGTATGTAACCTAACCTGCCCGAGCCAATTATTGCCAATTCAAGCTTTGCAAACCTACCTGGTGGCATTTTTCTTCTCGTTGCCGATTTAAATTCTGTACCTGTGTTCTTTGGATGCACTAATTACAGAAAAGATATGCCTTTCTAGCCAATAGGGACGTGTACGCAAAAGTTCTGTTATTCCACATATTTTCATTTGGATGCACAAGTGTTTCAATTGCTAGGGTTGGCTGTATTGAACATGTCTGTTGGCCACCTACCTTCCTTTCCGAAACAGATAATCTGGTGAATATTGAATTGATAACCATCACTACTGCCTGCTTTCTGCATGTTCTTAAATCAATAAAAATGACATATCATCATATTCATGAGCACCCACCATGTGATGGTAGTAACCTTCCAAGCAGGGCATGCTTAAACTAAGAGCTACTTGGACAATGATCCAAGACCCTCATTTAATAAGACTTCAAAAATAAATACAGTATATTTTTTGTTACGGAATTTATTTCAATTATAATACGGTGGTTGCATGCTCCAACCACCTAATTTCCCATATTTAACAAGGGCGTCTTAAGCTATTGTACAAGTTGTTGAATCATCGAAGTAAAGTTGATATAGTAATTTATGAAGCAAATTAGAACCACGGCACTGGTTATGCAGATTCAACAACATAAAGCTTTATTATCTCCAGAAACCAAGTGGATGGAAGGAGAGAAAATCTGGGAGTTTACACTTTACACAGTGACATTCATTTACTTGGACACACAATAATATTCTTCTTTTCTATTTTACTAATGGCCAATAAAAGGCAAGATGGGTTCTGTTATATATCGGGTTTTAGTCGGTTCTGATGAACGTTTGAGGAACTCCCATTTTGTGGGCTGGTCTGGTTTGAAGGTCAAGCCACAGGCCCGCACCAATGCAAACTAAGTTGCAACTTTTTTAAAGCAAACCACTGAACTTTTTAGGCGTAACCGAACTTAGCTTATGGTCCAAAAAGGGAATGGTTTGGCTACTTTTCCCAAAAGTCTGAATCCCCACTTATTTAATTTTCATGTTGAGGGGAAGTTTGTGATGTTGAAAAAGTTCGATGGTCACTTCATTTTTACTTTATCCCAAAAAAAAAACCCTTGAAATGTCAAATTCATAGGGCGGTGCGGTAGAGTTAGACATAAGCACTGAAGCCTCCGTACCGATCAACTAGGCTATTATCCCATGTTATTTATTATCCCACTACCTTTCATTTTATTTATTATCCCATGTTATTCACAATGATGTTATTTATTATCCCACTACCTTTCATTTTATTTATTATCCCATGTTTCACAATGATTTTTCCTGAAAAAACAGAGACAGAGCCTTTTCTCTTGGGCCTGATTTCAAAACAAAGCATCGGCTAGTTTACAAGCCTAGAATGATCAGGTTAGTGGACCTCAACTTGGACTTTGACCCCTATGAAAGCCTGCTCAGCGGCTAGAAATACAAGCAAGTCTAGGCTAATCTTTTGTCCGAAGAAAAGAAAAGAAAACAACCTGGCATCCTGGGTCACCGTGCCAGAGGTAATCATGGGCACTCAACTTTAAACAAGCATTTTTTGTAGCCGGTTTGTGCATGTCTCAAGGCACCATAGTCTCTATAGTTTAAGCCATCCAAGGTTAATGACACATTAACATATATCATGCCTTACTCAAATCTCTCTGATCAAGCTCTCTAATCAAAGCAGTCAGCCCCTTATCACTGTCCTTTACGTATTAAGAAATGGAATATACGATTTGTAGGTTGATAGGGGAATCCGGCTAAAGTGTGTCTTGTGGCTAGGGAATAAACAATATGATGGGAAGTTGGCGTTTTCCAAACATCTTCGTTATCTTGTATTTTAATTGAACCAGAGTTGCATTTTATACACGTAGTGATCCTTTCGTTTCTTGTGAATCTAATCTTTGACAAACAAAACAGTGTACGAACAAAATGTTTTGCCTGAATGCTCCACTGGATTGGATTGTCTCACATCTGCCTTGGTGCCTTGTGCTCATAGGTCTAGATGACCGCATCAATTTGCTGCAGCAGCGGCCCTAATCGTTGCTAAGGCTAAGTTCCATATATTCTGCTTCGCCGTGATTATTCCAAGACTCTCAAGTTATTGGCATCTACCATGCATTTACAACTTAATTTCCCAAGAATAATGAGAGCATGGGCCATTTGAAATATTAGATTTTGCAATATGGTGGGAATGCCAAACATAAATAGTAAATCAGAAACAAGGAATGTTAATGCACTGAAGTAATCCAACAAGTTCAATTGTGGCTGAAAGTAAGCGTGAACAAAGTCCATTTGCACCGCTCTGTCAATATTATATATATATAGTCTCTTTATTATCTTCTATCTCGAGTGTGAATGAAATCTTAACTGTTTGAAGCGTGCATTCAAGGTTAAACCCAGAAAGGAAAATCTGCTTATTTTGAGGGTTAATTTTATATCATCTGACTAGGAATTTCTGCTGAGTACCTTGAATATTCCTTTGAAACAATAAAAAAATATCCCATTATATCTGTTGTGCCATCGAAGCCTTTGATAATTCACGGATGTAGATGTGTCCAATTTTATTCTATTTGAAAGATCAAAACCATACATATATCAATATATATTCAGATCCAAGCCACCATTTTTCAAGCATGGTTAGTGGAATATGTAAAATTTCCACCGGCTTAACATTAAATATAAAATGAAGTCTGTGGAGAAGAAAAACTCGAGATTCGACGCCACCAACATCTTCTTCTCTTGATCCCTCGCTAGTGTTCTTTTCACTTGAAGGAGTAACTTCTGTTTCCCGTATAGGCGTGCGCTGAAGCCAAAACTTTAGGCCATTTCTTGTGATTTTGACATTAATGGGTGTTCTGTATGTGTAATACATTTTTGCTGAGATGATGTATTGATGATGAAATATTTATTGAAAAACCCTAGCGTAGCAGCGGCGACACCAGAAATTGTCGTGTCGGGCAATATAAACGCATGTCCCGCTGAAAAAAAGTTACGCGCATGCCAAATGTTACAAATTTCGGGCAATTAAAAAAAAAAGTTGTGATGCAAAATGCTCACACTTCCATCTCATTCATAATTAACTTAGTGACTAGAGCTATATTTTCTATGACTATATTCTATTGTTTTAATTGAAAAACTTGCTTGAATTATACGACAACGTCATCAATGATTAAAAAGAGATTATCATTCGAAATATGTAGAAGTTTAAAATAGGAGGGAACACTATTGATCATTGGATGAATTGTAATCATGTTGAGTTTGTTTATCCATAAGAAAAATAAGAAAATACAATAAAATAAAATGATTGACTGTCTCCTTTAATTAAATTATTGAAATGGTTTTCTAATTATCTTAAATCCCTCAATTCCTAAATTTTTTCTTTTTATTAATTTAAAAATAATTAAGAATATTTAACTTATTATTTCCATAACACTCTATTTTTTTCACGCACACCTTGAATTTATGATAATTTCAATTTTCATAAATTTAACATATATTAACGGGGCTTATTATAATTGTAGCCTCATATACTTATCAAAAAATCATCATTAGTAAATAATTTTAATTAATAAATAAATAAATTTTAGGTTTAGCTTATAGCATGTATTTGCTACCATTAAAAAAGCTGGTAAATAAAATATTAAATAAACAATAAAAATAATAAAATCGAAGTGTTTAAAAGTAGTCGGATAGGTGGCTTCAAAATGCTTGGTGGTAAGGCATAATTAAGCAATAAACTTAGAATTAAATCAAGGTTCAATTGACTTGCTTTGATAATATGCAAAAAAATATATATATTATTATTATTTAAATCTGATAAAATATTAAGTAAGACTACACCAATGATTTTATATTGATTATTTTAATATATCCTTCAAGCAAGTTTTTGAAATTTAAAATTTAAACGGAAACATTAACATATATTAAAATTGTAATTTAATTTAACTAGGAAGAATGAAAGTAGTAAAATCTAAATTCGTGATTATTTATTATAAAATACATTAACTTTTAAAATTTATACGAGTTAGTGAGAAAATTATAAAAATAAATCACATGATTTGTTAGAGTGGTTAGAGAAATTGACTGATTTATTTTGTAATAATATGTTTGATTTATTTCCATTTCTTTATTACCATCCATCGATCCCAACATCTTCAATGTTTCACCAACTGAGAAACAGTATACAGTGCCTTGTGACTTTTGTGTCCATGGAGGAGGCCACTATGACCAAACCATATAACTAATTAATTAATTAATTTAATTATTTCTTTAATCTTTATGGTCAATTGCTTTTATTATTGTTATAAACTTTTAGTATTTACCAAGCAACCTTCTATAGGTTTTAATGGTTTCCCAACCACATTTCTACATCAATCTTTAGGTTTAAGGAATTTTTCTTTCAATTTTTAGCCACCTTCAATATTTGTTTTCATAAAAATATTGTCGGATGCAATACGATAACTTTGTATGATTTGTGCTCGAAAAAACAAAGGCAAAAATTGTATTAACTTTTCAAAATTATAAGAATCAACTGTGAAATTTTATCAATATAAATCACAAGATTTATTGAAGTAATTCAAGGGATTCACTTATTTATTCTGTAATAATATATATATATATATATATATATATATATATATATATATATATTTAATGTATATCCATCAAAGAGTCATTTTTCTTCGGTGCATTATTTAGCGGTGAGTAAAAAAATAAAAAAACTAAGAAAATTAAAAAAACTAAAAAGAAAATAACCGAAAAAACCGAACCGTGAAAAAAACCGATTAAAAATAAAAAAAAACAGTCGTTTCAGTTTGGTTTCGGTTTTATAAGTCTAAAACTGAAAAAAATAAACCGAACCGAATCCAAACTGAAAAAACCGAGCCAAACTAGTTTAAACCGGTTTTTATTCTATAAAAACCAAACCGAACTGAAACCGATTTTAATATGGTTTCGTTTTAAAAAAAATTAAATTTGATTATTTTTTTTTATAAAAAATAAATCAAATAAAAAATAATCATCCCTGATATCACAAGACGAAACATAACATGAACAAGTCCTTTATGGTTTCCGTGTTTATAGCTAATTACATTAATTTTGCAAGGAACATAATTAGGTGTATTGCTTCGATTTATATCCGAAGGGTTTTTTTTTACTGTATTTATATTAATGCCAGAATTTAAGATATTTATCATAATAATATTAGTCAAACACAAACATGTTAAAATTCAAAATAATAATAATAATATTTTGTAGCTTTTTCCTCGTCCTTCGTGAAATATTTTGATCTCATCCACCTCGGGCCTTGGGTTGAATTTGAATTAATACCACATAGCATATACACTCTCACATGCCTTTAGCTTTCGATGAACAAAACGTCCACGTGGAGAACTCCACCACACAATACTATAAAGAAGTGACATTGGTTATGGACCACGTCGACATCACAGTTGGACTGGATACGTGGTCAACAACAATACAGCCCACGTGGAAAGTGGTTCAGTGATTTGATTATAGGACCACCAAAATAAAATCCGAGTCCGAATCACAAATCCAACTAGGTTTGCCTCCTTTACACTCTAATATCTTTTAGTATACGTCGTGATGCAGATTGTTTTTAAAATATATTTTATTTAAAAATATATTAAAATAATATTTTTTTATTCTTTAAATTTTATTTTTAACATCAACACATTAAAATAATTTAAAAACAAAAATTATTAATTTCAATTAAAATAATAATAATTTTTTTAAAAATACAGTTCAACCCTATAAATATAAATATATTCATTAACATCAAAAATATATAAATAGAATACACCTATGCAGATTTCAGAGGTTCAGCACGATGTGTTTATATGGTACTGAGGTGTCTGTTCTTTTTTTAAAAAAAAATATTTTAATATTATTATTATATTAAAATAATTAAAAAATATTAAATTAATATTTTTCAAGTCAGAGATGCCTTTAAAATGGGGTAAATAATAACTATAGACTGAAAACCATGAAAAAAGCTTTGAAATCTGATTCTACAATACTGCCACTTCTATCTATCATAGCGACATCTTGATTTGTATAATTTTCTTTTCATTTTCCCTTGAGAGAGATATAATTAATTTACGTTTTTTTTTCTATTTTCTTATAATTGATAACTGGCACGTAAAATCTCATGGGTTATTCGAAATCAAACTTTAAGCAATAAACGTAAATTAATTATAACTTGATTAATTTCTCTTCACAGTAATAAAAATGAGCCGCAGGATGTCTGCCGAACGAGGACAGGCCTTTTGGTAGAAATTGTTATTTTGTTGCATGGAGGTACCGATCCATAGAATGACACGAATCATTAAATTAGTATGCAAACTAGTAAATTATCAGGTTAATTATTTTATTTAAATCATGTGATTTTATTTTTTTATTAAAAGAAATTTTTTTTTATCAATGATCCCACAATTTGTTTTCATGCCAAAAAAAAAGAAGGGATGATACCCAGAAATTTTTTACACAAGAATCTAAATCAGAACATATAAAAACAGCATCAAAACAATGAATTCATTTATGATTATACAAACTGTGCAACTTAATATATATATATATATATATTTGCAAAGGCAGACACGGGATCATGCATGTGTGAGTTAGAGAATAAAAAAATGGAGACTCGCTTTGAGGCCAAGTGTCGGCGGTAGATATACAAATCTTGGCAAGAATATTGTAACAGAGCCTCCATGATATGAAGCCGTCCCCCGGATTGTAGTGGTGGCTCACGTTCACCCGTGTCAGTGTGTACTTATCCACTCACAAATTATAACCATTGGGACATGATAAAAAAAAAAATGCAAATTCAATTAAAGTATAAGACTCTCGCCATCACTGGATTCTGTTTGGTATGTCGGAGCACAAGTAAGAAAAAAAAAAAAGTACACAGAAATTTCATCGTAATTCTCCCCAGTTTCTTGTTTCTCCTGGGTTAATCTTATTTAATTTCGTTACTTTATCATTTTTTTTATCCCTTCCAAGAGATAAATGAATACTCGTTGATGGTTACCGGTGCTTGGTTTATAACAAATGTTGGATGATCGAGTTCAATTAATTTGATTTAGTTTTGTAACTAAGATATTTAGAGGTTTGATACTTGAAAAAAATTATTTTTGATTCATGTAAAACGATAAATTAGTAAAATGATAAAATATAATGATATCATAAAGGGGTATACTATAAAAATATATGTGCTATAAATATTAAAAATAAAAGGATTGTGGGATTTCTTATGTATTTATACATAATTAGTTTTTTTTTAAGACTAGATATTTAAATGTAATTTTATTATTATGATATTTTGAGTTGTATTATACTTGAAATAATATGTATTTTATTAATATAAAATATTTGAGATACCCGCATCAGGTCCTGAAAATTTTATAAGAAAAAGTCGAGCCCGGATAAGTTGCTTAAACCCATTTAAGATGAAAAATAGACTTATACGCGCTCTCTAGAACAAGTTAATGGAATTGGACTCCTCTCTTAAAACAAGACTAAGGAATCGAGCTCCTTTCCTATGATAAGGCTAAGAAGTTGTCGTGTTCAAAGACACTGAATAAAAATTTTTAAAATTTATTAAATTTAAATTTATCACTCATAATAAATTAAGTATATAGCGTAAAAGATTGCATGTAATTTATTTTTAAGATAAGTAAATTTATGTGTTTTCTATTTTGTTATTCTAAGTTTGTAATTTAAGAAAATTAAGTTAGTGTCATGGTTCTTGAAACTAGTCAATGAAGGGGTCGTTAATAATAATAATCTCTTGAGGACATGAATCAACCATTATTTTAGCAAGATCTTAACTAATTTGAATTCCAAATGGTTCCATGACACACACCTAAAGGAATCCCAAACAGGATATTTTGTCAGGCCACTGTGAAATCTAGCATGGAAACCAATAACAAGTCAAACAGGCGAGCACACATGTCTAGAGAGTGGCCAGTCATTCAAGTATGAAACCATTGGATAATCGTGATAAATGGAGTGGAATTCCGTACTTGTAAAAATAAATAAATCCTTGTACATAATTTGTAATTACAGCAAGAAGAAAAAAAAGAAAAGAAAAGGTAAATGAGCTGGAAACACGTGCGGGGGTGCACGTGCAATGGTGCTGGGCTGGAGAGGCAAGTGTTGCCTGGTTGACTGGAGACATCCGGGTACAGGACGGCGTGGCTCGTGGGGTGCACTGTCTCTACAACCCCCACGCTTGTGTGTTTAATTTGCAAAAATACCACTATACGACACCGCCTCCTTCTTTCCTCTTCTTCGATCATACCACGACTCGGTTTCCTCTTTGTTTCTATTAAACTACTACTGCTACTACTCACTGCCACTCTGCCAGTTTTCAGTTTTGTTTGTTCTGTCATGCAATGCAAACCCCCAGAAGAAAAACCACTGGACAGACAGGTTCCTTACAGTAAGTACCCTCTAACCCATGCGACAAGTTTAAGGAGTTTCACCTGTGTGTGTGTTTTTTTTTTTTAATATATTGGACACGCTTTTGAAAGCGGGCCACTTTCAAGAGCTAATTTACGCAGAAGATTATTCCAACCAAAGATCCCTGCTAATTACATACTTGTATAATGTAAGTCGTAGGATATAAGCCTGGAATATCACCTCCTTCATACTCATTGCCACTTTACTCGTTATTAAATTTAACGGTTTTACTTATAGAAATTTATGTTTGTATTTCCGCTCAAAGTCTTTTGATATATATAATATCAATGGGTCCATAAACAAAGATAATTCATTGAAAATACTCCTTTTGGTAATTTATAGTTTGAAGGTGAATCCGTTAATAATAAACACACCTATAAATTTTCAGGATGACAAAGCATGTCAAAAAAAAATTATTTGTTTCATTCCGCTAGTATCTCAATCGATAAATTTAACATATCTTCGGCAGAGAAAACATACGTAATGTTATTAGTATTTTTATTTATTTGTCGGTATATTCATCGGTAACTATAACATATCAACAATAAAATATCATCTGTAATTCTGTTGGTGAGTTAATTATAGTAGTGATATTTGCGGTAATTTTTTTTCAACTCTCTCTATAATATATCGACAGAGTTCTTCCTTCGATAACCCCCTTGGTAATGTTTTAAAAATATTTTCTTTTAAAAAAAATTAAACAAAAGTAGAAAGTAATTAGAATAATATAAAAATCAAATATTTATTATAAATTTAAACATTTATACATTTAAATATAATAAATTTAAAATAGAGGCAAAACTGAAGGAGAAGGAAGTTGGTCGTCACTAGGATTGCGGGCTAATTAGGGGGTGTACATGTACCACCCATTTGTGATATAATATTCATTACCAATCGACATAGTTCTTTATACTCGGTAGTGAGTCGTTCATATTTTTTCATTAAGATAAGTCATCTAAGCCTGTACTCGTTGATCTAACATCGTCACGAACTCTGGAGTTTGAGTACTTAAATTTGATTGCGAGCATCTAACGGTCAAAATACTATAGGTCATCCACAAGTTCTCGTCCATAGTATTAGAGAGTCCGTACACTCGATTTCTATCGGGCCCACCAGACAATCATTCCTCTAACCATAAATTCAGATTGAGATCCGGATGAATCGAAGAATCGTCCTTGTATCCTTTCTTGAATTGATTGCTATATGTATTATAGAAAGAAAAAATAAATTTATCGAATTCAAGGAAATAATACAAAATAGTAATGCAAATTGAAAAAAAAATCAACAAAAAATGCAAAAATTATTATAAGAACAACTAAAATTCAACACAATTATTTCTAAGTGATGATATTTTTAATCCTAAATTTACAAAAAAAAAATAAAATCTAAATGGAATAAATAAAAAATAATAATTAAAATTAATCATATACATTTAAATGTAAATGAACAACAGATTTGAACAACAAATTAAGATTCAACAAAATAATGCAAAAGGTATTTTTATAGCAACTAAATTCAACACATTTATTAATTCATAAAACTATTAAGATCACAAAATTGAACAAAAACAATGCAAAAATAAAAAAAAAACAAAAAAATGAAAAAAAAGAAAAATTCTTACCTTAATTTCATGTTTACTTTAGTTTATAACAGTAAAAAAAAACAAAACAAAACAAAAGAGATTATCGATAAACCCCGCAGGAAAAAAATAAGAAGAATAATGAAAAAGAAAGATATTGTTAATAAACCCAAAAAGAAAAGTAAACCGTGAAAAATTTCCCTTCAGCATTTTTGCGGACGTACTTTATTATCAGGTTAATTTCGTCAGTGATATCATTTGTAAAAGTTACACGATATTGTATTGTTTTTTTTTTTCATTCATTATTTTTCCATTATAATCCTCTCAATATACACTAAGAGAATTTATATATTGGTGTTTATCGATAGATACAATGGTAGAAAATTATGCCAACAAAGATCATCGCAATACACCAAAAAAAAATTCTCAGTAAAGGTCATCATAGTATACCAATAAAAAATCCATTAATGTTTCTGTTAATATTTACTATTTCTTTAATAATAATTATTGTTAGTCAAGCTACTTGCTAAATTACAAGCGAACAATTGTAATCAAACTCAATACAATATTATCTATTTATTATATAAAAAAATAAAATAAACAAGGATTTTATTCTCCACTAGTCTTGAAATCTAATATTGAGAGAGGAGCATACTCTTTTCTCTATCATGTCAATAAGATTTCATTTGAAGACGCAATTTCTTATTAATTCTAAATGATTTGTCCTGGACGGACCATTTGTACTTCACGGTATGGTTTAAGTACACATAAATTGACTAAAAAATTGATAATACATTTGTTTTCTGCCAAATTATATATACTGTGGACCTGTGGTATAGTTTTCGCATGCAAATAAAATGCGAAAGTAAAATATTAAGTAGATGGATAAAAACTAGAGAAACGTGCAATACATTTTTCAACGAAGAGGGAATTTAAAAACGTATGCTGTGCACAAAATATAAAATGTCGGTACTTTAAAAATTAAAATAGCGAAGACTGGCAATCTGGGATAAGCTAGGAAGATATATATTAATATTATTTAACGTACGTGATAAATGTCCCAGCTAAACGTGCGACTGTTCAATGTCAATATTGGTGTCTCATAACGACGGCAAGTGAGTTGCATGTCTCGAGATTGACAAAAGGATATATAAATTGCTTTGATCAGATTTAATCACACTTGGCAGCCTTAATTCTCTATTTATTATTTTTTAAAAAATAATATATAGATTTTTCTTATCCGTGATTAGGAGAAAAAACAGTAAATATTCATGGATTATCCAATTTTGATTTTTGTGTTAATAAATGAAAAGACTTCTTAGCTAGCAACGCTAGCACTTGTGCTAGCGAAAAGAGTAGGTCCCGCTCAATCAATATCGTCCACTTGATAGAGGGACCCATCTCCATCAAGGAACCACCACCTTACTAATGTTATCCATGGAACAAGATTTTATTATTTTTTTGGTTTCGAATAAAGCGGTGGAGAGACAACCTGGACCCGCACATTCCTCTGTTTTTTTATGTGTTTATCTTTGACCTTTGACTGCCCTAACCACTGTAACACAAACAGACAATCCTGACCTAATTATGTTGATGGCTTCTTTGTTCTTTTGTTCTTTCATTTTAGGTGATTTCATTTATTACCATTCTTTCTTTCGGCAGGTTTATTGCATTCTACTACAACTTGCAACGAAGTCACGGGCACGCACGCGTTAGCCTTGTCAATGCAGCCAGCCACTCACTTTGCTTCAGAAAGTTAACTTCGGTTCGTAATAAACCTAGCCACACAGCATAAATAATTATTACAGATATTGGAAAAAGAAAGTATAATATCATTTTTTCTTGCGGGCTACGATACAATAAATAAATAAATAAATAATAAAACCACATGTTTTTCCTGTATAAACAAGAAATTACAATATCATCCTCTAAAAAGAACTGAGAATTTTTTTTTTTTTATCCAGTCCTGCGTATATAACACCGCACATCACCCATGGGTTGGTTGCAAATGAGTCCTTCTTTTTAGATAACACATACATTTTTGATAGATTTGCACGGCATTAATTAATTAATTAATTATGCACAGAGTGAGAATTTTTTTTAGTACAGTAAATGTACTAAGAGGAAATTCAACGTGGTTTTCGTCCATTATATTATTTTAAGGTTTTACTTGTGAAAAGAAAAACTTTTACCTTGACACGTAATGATACAATTTTGTAATTAAAGAGTGATGCGAAAAGCTGTCTAATTAAAAAGTAAAAAAGCATAGAAACTTTGGAGATTTGGGGTTGCTATTTGATCCATCACCTTTCCATCGCAAAGCAAGGATTTAACAGACCGCCAGACTGTAAAGGATGTATTAACATAATGCTGCTGCCCTCAACATCCATAATTGACAGACGCCCAAAAAGGAAGACACCGTAAAGTTATTCCTCTTCATCCAGTAAGAAAGAGAGGGAGCCACTCTACCACCAATAATAATACTTAAACACTGTTTGGTACTGTGGAACAAATAAAAAATAAAAAAAACTTTTATTTTTTTTTAAATTATTTTTAAAACGCATAAATAAATAAATAGTATAAAAAGCAAGAAGACATGGTTTGGCCAATTACCAAAATACAAAGAGAACAATACCCAAAGCATTGAAAAAAACAAAACTACAGGGCCAAAACTGAAAATGCCACCCGCCCGCATAGTTTTACCTCATCTTTGATGTAAACAGGAGTTAGATTTTAGAGCCTGTTTTTGTGGGTCCCGTTCAGTCCTCACTAATTTCATTTGACCAACAAAAAAATCATTTCCCATTTCCCATTTCCCATTTCCCTCCCCCACAAACCAAGCAAATTCCATGACACGTGTGGCAAGGAGTCAGATAAGACCAGACCCCGACCAGCACCCACACACTCTCCTTGCTAGCTTCACGCTTCTCTGTTCCATTTCCGTCTCGTATAAGAGAACCCAAACCACAACTCACAGCCTAACAAAGCTGTTACAGGATTTTCAGACCTCCTCATATTTCCCTTCTCTTCTTCTAAACAGCCAAATTAATTCTACTACTCTTTTTTCCCAATGCCTGGAAGCTTGGAGCCTTTAGATTTAACAGTTCAGATTCCATACCATTTTCGGTGTCCGATCTCTCTTGAACTAATGTGTGACCCAGTCACCGTTAGCACAGGTCAGACTTACGATCGTTCCAGCATAGAATCATGGGTAGCTACCGGTAATACTACCTGTCCTGTTACCCGAGCCCCGCTCACCGACTTTACTTTAATCCCAAACCACACCCTTCGCCGTTTGATTCAAGATTGGTGTGTTGCAAATCGTGCTTTCGGCGTTGAACGAATTCCAACCCCGAAACAGCCTGCCGAACCGAGTTTAGTTCGTTCCTTGTTAAACCAGGCAGCTTCCGCGTCAAATCCATCTCACTCTCGCCTCTCTGCTCTCCGCCGACTCAGAGGACTCGCTCGAGATTCCGATAAGAACCGCTCTGTCATTTCCTCTCATAACGTTCGTGAAGTTCTTGTCAACCTCGTGTTTTCAAGCTCTCAGTCGTCGGACTTGAGCCACGAGTCACTCGCGATCCTGGTTATGTTTCCGCTCACTGAGTTCGACTGTGTGGGGATATCTTCAGAACCGGAGCGGATCAGTTATTTAGCTAATTTACTATTCCATTCATCAATCGAAGTCCGAGTCAACTCAGCTGCACTCATTGAAAATGTTATTGCAGGAACAAGATCATCAGATCTTCGACTTCAAATTAGCAACACAGAGATTATCTTCGAAGGAGTGATAGAGATTTTAAAAAATCCTTTATCATCCCCTCGAGCGCTTAAAATTGGGATAAAAGCGCTCTTCGCTTTATGTCTAGTTAAACAAACAAGGCATAAAGCGGTCACCGCCGGAGCGGCGGAGACATTAATCGACAGACTGGCAGATTTTGATAAATGTGATGCAGAAAGAGCCCTGGCTACAATAGAATTACTTTGCAGAATACAAGTTGGTTGCGCAGCATTTGCAGCGCACGCGCTGACTGTGCCGTTGTTAGTCAAGACTATCCTGAAGATATCGGATAGAGCGACGGAGTACGCGGCGGGAGCGTTGCTGGCGCTGTGTTCAGCGTCGGAGCTGAGTCAGAAGGAGGCGGTCTGTGCAGGGATATTGACGCAGTTGTTGCTGTTAGTACAGAGTGATTGTACTGATAGGGCTAAGAGGAAGGCGCAGATGTTGCTGAAGTTGTTAAGGGATGCATGGCCTGAGGATTCTGTCGGCAATTCTGATGATTTTCTTTGCAGTGAAGTGGTGCCGTTTTGATGATTGTTTTGGTGAATGATGATTACTTTCTAATTCTATTTTTATTTTTATCTTCCAAGTTCTAATTAGTAGAAGACTGGAAATTGAGGTTTTAGATTTAATTTGGTACATAGAGGAATTGTAATTTTTGTATGTAAGAATTTTTGTTGAAAAGTTTTTTAAGGAAAGTCGAAAAGCAAATGGAAAGTTAGATCTGCTTCATCTTCGTCGTCCTTTTTTTTCTTTTCTATTCCTTATTGTGCCTTTGTTTTTTCTATTTCTTGGGGTGCCATTGGCGACATCGAGTTGAGATTTATGATTATTTTATGTGTTAATCTTACTATATATTTTCTTTGGATACACTCCTTTGAAAAGGATGACTTTGTAGCTTAATATTTGAACAAGTTGGTGGCTGGTGGTTTAATTTGCTTATCCATGCCGTGATTGACAAAGTTTTCCTCGAAATCCGATTCGGGCGTCGGGAAGCAGAGAACTTGACTGGACTTCCTTGGATTCAGGGATCTCATCTGGGAGGGTTAGGGTTTAGGAACTGCAATCCTTTGAAACCCAAATGCCGGAATTTAAATCTGGGCAATCACGATGATTTACTGAGTTCGTTAATTGCCGGAGAGATGGTGCTCATGGCTACCGAGAGCAGGGATGACCTGTTGAGTTACCGTACCCACAACACAACATGGAGATGAGCTAAAAATGTTTCCATAAATGGTAATCTGTCACAAGATACCAGTGTGTTTCTCAAAGATCAAAACCCAAATCTTGTGACCTTTTACCATAGAGTTAAGAGCTTTTCTGTTAAATAATTTCTTGTAATTAGTTCTTGAAGACTGTCATCAGGTTGTTGTCCTGGTTAGGAGTGAAGTCATGAGATTATTGCTCGTGTTTTCTTCTGATGTAGGAGGCATCATATGCTGGTAAAGGGACGGAACACCTTGGTTTTGACTCGAGACTAACAAAGACAGCTCCATTCCAGCGTGCTATAGGGATAGGGATGTGTACGTGAAAATTTTGCCATGGAAAAGAAGAACAGCAAGGCAAAGGAGGTGCTCGAGGACCCACAGTTAAATTGGAAAAGAGGTGTGTGGTTTGAAGATGCAAGAGATGATCTTCACATGTCTGTGGAGTGAAAACCATGGGACTTGATCACATGGTCTGGTTTGTGTTCTCTCTCTCGGGGATGGCTACTAGCACCCACCTGTCTGAACCAGACTTCGGTTTCCTCTTCAAGTCACGGCTAGCAAGAACAAAAGGAAAGTTCGTTTGTCTTTGAACCTCTCTGATGTGCAACATTTGGTACTCAATAATTAATGTTTCTTTCGGCTGTCAAAACCCTCTGGAAGCACTCATGAAGCTCTATGGGTACCCACCGATCCATGCTTCTAGCGATGACAGTGCAGTTGATTTGATTTTCATCCACTACATTTGCCTTCTCCTTGTATCATTTCGCAGTGTTTTTATTTGTTCAGTTCTCTATTTTGTTGCCTTATACAAAAGTCATGTACCATGCCCCATTACTTAGGATATGTCTGTTTATTTTCTTGTAAAAAATATTTTTTAAAATAATTATTTTGTTTTTATTTTTATTTTCTTTAAATTGATTTCTTTAAATATTTTTATATCATTTTGATGTTAAATCTTTAAATATTTTGTCACTCACACGTGAGGTGTTGTTCTCGGATATCACTATTCATTTCAATCTCTCTCTCTCTCTCTCTCTCTCTCTCTCTCTCTCTCTATATATATATATATATATATATATATATATATATATATATATATATATATATATATATATAAACATTTAGTTTTATTAAAAATTAAATTTTATAATTTATTATGATTTGCTTTATATGTGATTAGCTTGGTGTTATAACCCGTGTCACGAGTTTAACAGGCTAACTTGATTGATTCGAGTTTTTTTTGTTTTTTTAATTAATATTTTTTCAATTTCATCATTCAATATTGAGTTAATTGAGAATTAGAATTCATGATTAATTTTGGTTTACTTTCTATGAGGTTATCTTAGTTTTATGATTCAAGTCACATGTTTTACGAGTTAACCCAAGTAGACTCAGTTTGTTTTATCATGTCCTATTTTTAGATTTGATTTTTTTTTTAATTTTAAACTTGCAATAATGAATTTATTGAGAATTATTTTGATTTGTTTTCTATGAGTTTGTCACATTCTCATGACTTTGATCGCAGGTTTGATAGATTAAATCAAGTTAACTTAAGTTATTTATTTTATTTACTTTTTATAAGGTTATCACAATTTCATGATCTAAATTACAAATTTGACAATTCAACTCATGTCAATTCTTCAACAATCTAGTAAGCTTCTAAACCAACAAGTATTTTAAATGATTTTTTTCTTCAAAATATAAATGAATCTCAGAGTAAAAAGAAAGATCATTTTCAAAATTATTTAAAAAATAAATAAAAAAGAAAGAAAGAAATAAGCAATTAGATGGTTTGATGGGTTGAATTAAGAACATCGAGCGAGAGAAGGCGCCGATGTAAAAAATGGGCCTATAAGTTTATATTAAGACGGATCCACACAAATGGGCTGAGTATTTTTCTAAGACAGTCACGTGTGGTGGGGGCCTATAAGTTCATGTTTCCACACGTTCTAGGGGCCTGCTCAACGCACACAAATCTAGATTTATTCTAAGCGTACTCTGTCATTAAGATCGGTTTTTCAGACATCCTATTTTTACATCTTTAATTACCTGGAATTATGTTCAAGAAAAAGAAAAACCAATGAACATGCATGTAGCTTGCCACCAAATGAAAGAGGAACTTGAATGGTTTCAATATGTGAAACTTTGCTTAACAACATAATACCAAATTACCAAGGAATAAGTTTATTATAGTGTTAGTTTGCATTACAAGAAAAAGTAATTTGAAAAACAAAAAAAGGTAATCCAATTAGTATATTAATTTTATATGGTCAACGGGCGGAAAAGTTATCAGCAAACAACGGTTCCTTGAAGAATAGTTAATTTAGCCTTAATTATTAATTAGTTACTATAATGTTTGTATCTATATATCAAGAATTTGTCTAATTAATGTAAATCAAGTTGTGTGCATTCTTTAAAAAAAAGAATACCCGTATATAATTATTTGCCAAACATCAGAGACATAACTGTATAATTCTAAGCATTCAGCTAATTGGAATCTGCATCCTGCATCCTGCTAAAAGCTATGATAATGTCATAGAATTTATTTCTCATGTACTCATGAGTTTGAAGGTGGAGAACAGACCCTCTTATCACTCATGGTGCAATTTATAACATACAGCTGTTCGGCTCATCAAATTATGCAGTTCATGAGCAAATAAAATGGGTTTAAAACCAAACGAGGTGTATAAATAGGATATCATCTACCCAGTTTTTGGATATGATTGTCTGTTTTTAAGAAAATAAAATTCCCAGGACCTGACAATATCTTCCCTCTCAAGTGATTA
Source organism: Populus nigra (assembly GCF_951802175.1). Classification (NCBI taxonomy): domain Eukaryota; kingdom Viridiplantae; phylum Streptophyta; class Magnoliopsida; order Malpighiales; family Salicaceae; genus Populus; species Populus nigra. The sequence goes on along the minus strand of NC_084870.1, from coordinate 9,573,477 downwards.
GGGCTGTCATCTTACAAACGGGACAAAGGTTTTTCTGCATTAGCCACTGTTTGATGCAGTTGGCATGAAAGTCATGTCCACAATCGATTATTCCCATATCATCCCCGTCCACATACTCTTCCTGCCATTATGAATAATGATAGTTAAAACAAAACTAAGAAACCAGTGGAACGGCCAGCGGAAATGAATAAAAGTAGCATCTGTTTCTTCTCCTAATTTGTATATATCAACAGTAAGTAGCTCATACCTGACAGATACAGCAAGGCTCCAACTCTGCTGGAGATTCTGTGCTAACAGGCACATGCTTTTGCTGTTTCATTAACTTCAAAATGGTTTCCCCACTTAGTCCAGTGCTCACGTCTCCTATGCGTTCTTCCAATGCCAACAATTCCTGATATTCCAATCTTTTCATCAAGGAAACAACCTTCAGAGAATGACTATCAGGGGAATTAATTTCTCAATCTCACCTCATAGGACATGTTATCAACATCGAGGCGCATATCCCTATGCTGATCATGCATTTCAGCCATCCCATGATAGATCAACGGGTCAAAAAGCATATAATCCTGAGAGGTTACCATACCAATAAAACAAAATTCCTTAGATACCATTTCAAGTTAAAATGTTACACAATATCATCGCCAGTTCTAAAAGGCAAATGCCAAAGCTTTCCCCTCGGCAAATAGTGCATCTCCTAGTGGGGCATTCATAAAAAAGAAGCTTAGAACTGAAAGAATATATGCACTTTTCTTCCATAAAACATGTTAGCAAATGTAATATGCTAGATGGTGTCCTTAAGAAGCGGTCAACAAGTCAAGAAGCTAGGTCAATGGCCTATGGACATCATAGAGTTGGAAAAATTAAAAGCAAAACCATAAATTTCATCCCCAAAAAATTTCAATTACACTTAGTTTAGTCCCGGCTCTTTTTAAAAGAAATTCCATTCTCCAACCTATTTAGATAATTTCAGTTCCAAATGAGGGGGAATCACTGATATGAGGAAATTCTAGAGCCTTATGTCATTGATCAACATATTCTACATCTCCAATTTTACTTGAATACAACTTACAAGTGATACTCTAACTTCGACTAAAATAGAAAATCTTTAAATAGGACCACATCCAAAACAAAGCTTTCAGACATCGAGGACAAGACATTGTGTTTGCCAAAATTACAAAACAAAGACCTCAACGGTATACCTTTTCTATCGTTATTTTCCTTCTTTTATTTTGAAAACCTAAAGAGTGTACGTGAAATTTCTAAAAAGAGTATCTGCTGAACTGATCATTCTTTTGACATATTATCAATATTTCAGCTGGTACTCACAGCGTACAAATTTAGCTGGTAAAACATAAACGAGTATTGTAAAATTTTTAATCAAGTAGAGAGTTCTTGAAATTTCTTAAACTAGCATCCGTTCCATTAATGATTCCAAGTTTGTGTAAAAGATTGTTTTTGACACTGTTAATTGACTTGAAACCAAAGAGATGGACCGGTATTACTAACACACTAAGTTTACAACATTAAATAACAGCCACAATGATATAAATAAATATAGATCAGTTTAAGAATCAATCAAACCTCAACTCGAAGGTTTTCACCCCTGCGCATGGCATTCAACACTTGACGAATCTGTCACACACAGAAGCAAACGGGCTATTATTTCAAGCATCAGTTAATATCTAGTTACATAAATGATAAACACACTTTCCCAAACCAAACAGATACCATAACTAGATAGTGTCGTTATAACAATATTAAATTTTTAATAACTATGCAAGCATAGTGTATAAATTTAGCTAAAAGGCAAAGCATCTGATACTAAAGTTACAAGCTCCAAGTCCTGGGAACTGGGATTTGGACAAAGTTTAAACCAGCTAGCAACTATTGACTGCAGCAAAATGTGAAAACCAAATACATCGTCTGTGGCACAATAATTCAGAGATCAAGCACGATCAAACAAGTTATTTAAGCACCAAGCATGCATTCAATTCTAACAGGCATGCAAATCGCAAACATACTATCATGTATTTTGGATTTCTGAAAGCCATAAGTTGCATTAAGTATGGAAAATGAGGATAGCAAGATTCAAAGCAATGCTTAGAATTGAGCTAGTGCAACGTAGTTACTACAATTCAATGCCACTTACATTCAGAATGTCAGCATTACCGCCATTCCACGTTTAAATGAGAAAATACCACTCCTAAGAACATATCCTTTATAGCAATAACACAAGCAGTAAAGACAAAAAGCAGCACATATATACAAATACAAGGAAGGAGGGAGAGATGAATACAAACCTCAGATATTAGTCGATGTCTCCCTTCAATATCAGCAGCTAAAACCCTCAATGAACGGGGCATACCAAGAATGTCATCACTTTGTTCTTCCATGAGAAGTGCTGACCTTGGAAATGGTGGATTATGTCCCTGGCTATTAGATCCGGAAGAAATCACTGTGTCCTGTGCAGAAGAAGAAGGACCAGAAGACAATGGGGAGAAATGACCACTATGACCTCCAGGTTCTGTGTCCATTGGTGGGAAAAGAGACCAAGTAGAAAATTCTGAGAATCTTTGCTGATTATGTGTTGTAGGGTTGCGATGAATCCATCGAGGAGTGGGAAACGGACGGACACTTGAACTGGGGCCAATTCTGGTAGAAGAAACACTACCTGAGGTGCTCATGTTCCCAGTGGCCAAACCCCAGCGTGTTGGATCTTGTATCATGCTTCTCATTTCAGTTGCAGGTGCAAACATTGGATGCTCTGCATTATTTCTCTGAAATCTTCTTGAGTTTGTTTCTTCTCTTAATGTAGCACCTAGCTCTCCAGGGATGAGGGAACTTGGTGAATTTCCAACTCTTGAACTTGAAAAATCATTCCACCGAAGCATGCTTCTAGATAAAGCAGATGGGTTGATGGCATGAAGCTGGCCCTGAGTAGCATTTGAATTTGCAGGTTCTGGTGATCTTGACTCCAGATAGTCACTAACTGAGACAGGTCTGGGAGGGTGCTGCAAGGACCATCGCCTGGAACCTCCTGTTGTTGATACATTGAAAGCGGCAGATTCCTGTTGAAGTCCTGGACTTGTCCTCCTATCAAAATTTCTCAGAGTGTCCGCATTTCCACTAACATTTGATGAAGGAAACGCATCAGAAGGTGCTGCTCTCATTCCATAACCAAATCTTGGGTTCAACTGTTCAGGAGGAGTAACACTAGGAGCATTCCAAGTGGGAGTGGATAAACTTAAGCTGCTAGAAACATTATGATTATTGGGGCCATTATGCCATGCACTGTTTTCAGCTTGTGGAAAGCAACTTGAGCTTGCACCAGGAAAAGACTGTCCAGAAGTACCTTCAAGGGCCTTTCTCTTGCAGGATAAGCCCCAACCCCCCAGAGAAGATCCTGAACCGCCATTTGTCTCCTCCACTATACAACCAGAACTTCCAGATGAAGTGCCAACATCATCAGAAGAAACACCAGAAGATGATGCCAACTCTATTTCTAATCCACCAGGGTTGAGACGATTAAGGCCTAAGACAGCTCCTGTAATAAGCCTGCCATTAATGGTGTCTCCAATATGACCAGCATTTGGAGTTTCATTTGGTGGGATATGATTAGAGCTGGAGCCCTGCAAGAATAGAGGTCCACTCCTAACCTGATTGCCACTGATCCCCATATTGCCTCTACCTGGAAAAAGGATATCAGTTGTTTCAAATAGCCTTTCATCTGATCTTTGACCAACTGCAGGGTAAGCATTGACTGAAGAAGACCACCTTTCTTCCATTTTTATCTCATCATCATTCAGCTGATTTTGCAGACTTAAACTTGAGCTAGATTCACCTGAATTCCAGCCACTGAAGTTCTGGATATCATGAGTCATAGCATTTGAACATGATACATCGCCAGAAGATACAGCATTATTTGACAATCTGCTATCTACTGGATTTAGCATGTTACCAAAAGAAGTTTGCTGACTTGTACCGATATTGTCTGAAACAGATCCCTGATCAATGTCAATAGTTTCAGAAAAGGTATGAAATGCACCCCTTTGCCTATGCATCAGGCACAATGTGTTCCCCCTAATATAATGTATAAGATGCTGAAAAATACTCCAAGTTTTCAGCAGGAACGGTGCTTCATGTTATGCCCTAATCAGCAATACCTATGTGTACATAACAGCAGAGAAGGATAAAAATCACACTTTAGTATCTCGTAAATTAAAATTCCAGCGCCTGTGACAAGATGGTGTAAATTTTTACATATTATTTCCAAAAGAGTAAAGAAAAAATGAATGGACCGCAAAGAGAAGAGGAGCGAGAGATTAAAAAAGGCAGTCTTTGCTTACAAATGTAGTGGTAAAACTCTGCTTTGCCATCTTGTTTCAATGCTGACAAGAAGACCAGATGCATTTAAGCATGTGCTTAAATAAAATCCCGCATTTGTCCCCCAAAACATAGATGAATTAGCATCCTAGCCGCAAAATTTGAAGCTTTAGAGCATCTTTAAGCATTTATAGAAATTTACACACCACAAAAAAGTAAAAGAACCATGTGTGTTTCAACAACAAATTGACAGAACAATCAGACAAAAAAAGATACTATTTCAGATCTTTCCACTTGTCTCACAAACACCGCATCATACAATATAACAATCAATTGGAATTTTGCAAAAATTATAAACCGTAACACATAATCAAAAGATATGATATCAAACTTTCCACTTGGATCTCTCTCACATCCTAAAAACAACAATCAGTTCTTCCTACCTTGTTCGGGAAAATGAGTTACTCATCTGCCTTTAAGGAATTTATTATCATGATTTTTTTCTCCCAGATATTTCTCGAGGAAAGATGAGTGGGCTTACATAGACAAGATTCAGACTAAACAGATTGCCTCTGGCATTCAAATGCCAGACTCCAGGTAGTAAATCTACTTCGACTCCCCATAGTGGCAGCACCCATACCCCATCTCTTGCTGCCACACGTCCCAACCAGTCTCACCAGCTATACATGCTAAATCTTTTTGTTTAAAGACTATCAACATTATCGTTATTCTAGCCACATTACTAACTAAATTCATACCAATCTATTTCTAGTTCTTTTAGCACAAACACTAGACATCAGCCATTATATACTCTGATGCTGAACTGCAATCATGGGCACACTATATATACAGATTCCTCTTTCCTTATATTTCTCCATTCCATTCCTAAACTGAAATATATTCCATATCCAGATAGCTCCTTGCTAGGCAGCATTGCATAAGGTCTCACTTATCCACGACATCATTTCACCCTTTTGGATCATATTTAATGAAAAGTTAAGACAACGCCATGGCAACAGCTCAGCCACACAGATATCGGTGCAGTATTCTTATTTCTGAACAATTTTCTTAACTATGATGCTAATGTGCAAGCTCTGTAATAGAGAGTAATAACGTGTACTTAATGAAAAGTTGCATCAAACGTAATGTGCTTGCCAATAGTAGATTAACAACATTCGAAAACCACCAAAAGGAGAAGATTTTAGCTTCAGCTCACAGATTTCAATACCGAGATTAGAAGCCAACAACTTGAACCCAAACCCATAAAAGTGTACAAATCGAAATGTATGCAGAATCAATATTTTATATCTTTGCGCAACAAAATTTATCACACTCAACACTCTCACAAGACCAAAAGAAAACCCAAATTTCGAAAATAAAGAAACAAAATAAAATTTTGAAAATGGCGAAAAGCAGCTACTCCACCCTAGTTTTTTTTTAAAAAAAAAAAAGATAAAAAAGGTGCTAACAAAAGACCCATAAAAAAAAAAAAACAACGATCAAATGCATGCACAATCACAAAAAAAATAAATCCAACATGGGTCAGCCTGATCTTTCTTCTGCCACAAACACCTAAAACTAAACACAGCCGCATAATAAAAAATTCCGGAAAACAAGATTAAGAATGCTGATTATTGCAGCCATGAATAGAGATCAACTAGAAAATTAAGATTATCGAAAGAAATTACAATAATTACATAGATCAAGAGAAGTACCTGAGAGGAAAAGAGATTGAAATGAGAGAAGATCCAAAATGAAACTTTAGAAAGATCAAACGGGTTTTATAAATTAAAAAAAAAAAAAAGCAAGCGGAAAGAATTAGAAACGTAAAAAATCTCCCTTTTTTTTGTTTTTTTTTCTTAAAAAAAAAAACTATGTTCGTATGGCTTCGGTTACTTTAAGAAAGAGATAATTGGAAGGGATGGAAAAAGAGGAAAAAATAAAAGACAAAACAAAACAACAATTGGGCAATGAAAGATTAAAATGGGTGAAATGTCTGTAATCTGCGCACTTAATTTTTTTTTATTTAATATTTAATTTGGTGATGGTATGTGTGGTGATGGGGTGGTTCTCTTAAGTGCTTAGAGGGCAAATTTATTGTTGTACACGTAGCTTTCATGCATCACCACGGGACCTTCCTCTCTCCATCTTGTTCATTTATTTATTTATTTTCCTTTATTTTTTTTTATGTGGGCAGGAAAATGAGAAGTTGAAAATGAAAGTGGAAGAAATTTGGGAATGGGCAAAGACAAGTAGACACACCACTCTGAAAATGGGGGGATACATTGGATTCGAGTTTGTGTTTTTCTTTGCATTTGTTTGGTACAATTTGCCCGAGTTCTTACATCTAACCTCATTAGATGTGATCTGTTTATCTATTATGTTTTGTGGCGAGCGATGATGTTAACAGGAGACTGCAAAACCGTCAGGTCATGTCCAGGCCCAATCTCGGATCTTGGGCTGGTTTTATTTATAGAATGTTTTTGATCGACCTTGCTGGCCCAGATTGTGATGGTTTTATTCTAGTGAAGCCGAGGATGTCGATACATGGGGACGGAGTCAGCTTTGGATTCCTATTAATCAGAGGGCTTTCATCCACGGGAGACTTGATGGGTGCTATGCTTCCAGTACATTCGAATTAGTTTGTATTCAAATGGTGATAATGGACAAGTTGGACTAACCTCAACCAACACCACCGCTGTTTGGTTGTGTAGTGGAAGAGAAACTTAACGTAGAGTGGAGATGAAGGCAGGAGCAATTCTCTTATTTGTTTCTAGTAATCATGCGAAGAAAGGATCTTCGTTTCTAGACACTAGTTAGTTTTTTTTTTTTTTAAGGTATATCAAATTCCTGTTTCTTTTCTCATACCACACACCCATGCAGGAGAGCGAATCACTAGTTAGGTATTATTATTTTTTAAAATACTTTTTATTTAAAAATATATATCAAAATAATATTATGGATTTGAACTTGTTTTTTACATGTTCTTGTTTTAGTGCATGGATTGGGCTTTGGCTCGATAGCATAAAATGTGGGCAAATATGATGCATCTAGCATTAGATTGGTGATCCGATCTGAACCTATTGGGCTTCATTGATACCTTCACCGTGTCCTGCTAGTTCCAAACAACGTTCAGCATGTGCAATCTGTCTACTTCTTTCTTTTCATTCTTCAATGATAAGTGCTTTCGCAGTTCAATTTTCGCATAGGGATCTCTGTTTCTGTTGAAGTTTCAAGACGGTCATGGACATCTCGACTAACTTGCAAATCGACTTAGTGAGTTGAACCGAGTTTCTTCTCATCTTGACTCTTTCAAAACCGCCTTCAGAAGGAGCTCTTCAACGTTTGAATGGTTGTCTGGTTTGCTTGAATCGTTACTAGAGTGTCATGACCCAATTGGAACAACGATAAACCTCTCAACCGAGCTCTGGCTAGGCATCGGTTTGTTTAGACTGGCCACTGGGTCAAGTTACATTGAAATCGCTGATAGATTTGGGGTTACTGAGTCAGTGACTCGGTTTTGTGCCAGGCAATTGTGTAGTGTTTCGTGCACCAATTTGCGCTCTCGGGTCGGGTTCCCTTCTCCTACTGCTTGTTAAAAGAAATGATTGCAATTCAGCATCAAATGACGAGGTTCAAGATGACAGCATTGCTGTTCAAATTGTTGTCGATTCATCTTCAAGAATTTTGAGTGTTGTTGCAGGTTTTCGTGGCGACAAGGAAGGCTCTGGGATACTAAAGCCAACAACTTCATGCCATGATGCTGAAGGGCGGAGGCTAATGAATTCAACTTTTCTTGTTCATCTCCATGCGTTCACTTTCAGGGCTTTGTGTTTGAAAAGGACTTTATATCAAAGTTTTATCTGTCAGATGAATGAATTTGTTGAGCGTGGAATTCTTGATTGGTTGTGGAAATTTATGTCATGTAAGAAGTCATATGAGAGGGAGAGAGGAACAGGAATGATTAATGATCTCAAAACTTGCACTTGCAGGCCACTTTTGTTTAGGACAGACCGATAGTAATTCAGTTTTCAGTTTACCTTTTATTCAAGCAATTCTGAAGTAATTACAGCCGTTAGCATCTCTATGTTAGCAATCTCACTACCTCTGGAAGCAACTCCGAAGGTCAAATAATGGTCCTTGCACCCACCAGACCCAGAGGATAGAAATTATCAAAGAAGAGTGCTTCAGCGTGGCCCCTGGCGTAAGCACGCATATGATTAACCCTGCAATCCCTGAGAATTCCACCTTCCCTCTTTTCTTGCTTCAGGTTATCCCTCGCCATTAGTCTTCTCTTTGAAGAGTACCTCAACAGCAGCATTGTTCCTAAGGCTTCACACAAGTTTCTGCAACGCTCAAAGCCTCCAAGCATCAGAAAAGAAGAAAATACTGTCGATAGACCTCGGTAGCTTATCTGTCTCGTACCTACAGTCAAAATATTGTAGATGGTAGAATCAAAGTTAGCTTCTCTCATTCCCCTGATATCATCTTCCAATTATCAATTTCTTGATTCTAATTAATGTGTATTTCTCATCAGGTTACCTTTTACCATCATTTTGCTCCAAATGGCCATAGATAACTTAAACAAAGTGATAAAAGCATTGTCAAAATGGTATAAATTTCTGATAATTTCGCTCTCAAAGAGTAGGTCTTTGCTGTCTGCGTTTCGCAGGTACCTAGCCACCTATCATAAGGTTGATTTTTATCAGATCCATGAAATCTTACCGCGATTGAGTTGGCAGTTGCACTGCATTGTGGACAAAATGATGCTTCCTCTTCCATTATTTTAATTTTTCTAGAACACGATTAAATCAAGCAATAGGATTTCGTACTTGCTGCAAGTATCTAATGCTTTTTCTTCGCATAGTACATGTACGGTTTTCTCATCAACGCTCCTAGGTCTGGTGATTTGGTGTTTATATTTCCCACCACTCAACCGTGGTCCAGGCATTGGCATCAATAAAAGACGAGGAAAGTTCTCTCCCCCCCGTTTTCTAGTATGTGGTTTTGCCAATTTATTAGCATGTCCCATGCTGACTTGGTGGTTGTTATGGATGGATGAAAATTACCTCCAATTTGGATTTTTTTTTGGGGTACTTCATTGTTTAATATATTTATTTGATTCATGTGATGATAATTTTGTGTCGTAGCATACTTAATTAGCATACGAATAGTTGTTAGACCTGGTTTTAGGGTTGACTCTGTTAAAGGATCGGGTTCCGGATTTTATGGTTCAATCCGGGTTAACCCATAAAACCCGGGTTATTTAGGGGGTCGGTTAGGTTAAAGTATATCTACACTCTTGGCTCATTAACATGCTTTCCAGGACAAACTTGTCTGTTTCTCTATCACTTTAAACTCATTTTTCACTCCTTCCTTCTTGCTTTCATTTAATGTACAGCAAAAGAGCTCAACTTTCTTTGAATCTGCCTCACCTCATCCTTGTTTTTTGAAAGCCTTTCCCCTAGGGTGAACACCATACATCCTGTTATATTGGGACGACTACACCTTACATCATAGTAGAACGACCAAATAAAGGCGGAAACCTCGACCCTTACTGCAGCTCCTATCTGGCAAAGAAACCTTATTTCTGGGCTAATCATAGCTCTTTTACATGAATATGCTCTTATTGCCTGCTATTGCATCAGATGCAAGTCTTTTGAAATGCCTTAGTAACCTCCTTCATGCCATTGTTGGCATAAAGGTTCTTTTTCTTTTCTTTTCTTTTTCACAGGTAGACTGTGAAGCACAATCCTTGCTCCTTGATGCCCCCATGCTTTAAAGCTTAAAAACACCATAAGAACCCTCTCTCTTTTACATCTTTCCCCTACAAAATTTTATGGATTTGATGATGGTAATAAAGCCTGTGGTGCTAATATTGTTACCTTGTCTCTCTCTCTCTCCCCCCCTGAAAGTGTGGTCTCATTTAACCTTCAATTTCCTTTAACTTACAGTCATCAATTGTCAGGGCCAGAAGGAAAAAATGGAAACCCAATGCCAACCCTCAAGATCTCCAAACCCAGATCGAACTCCAAAATGCTGGGTCTCTTCTGGGGTTGCCGGGTCATGGGTCGACCCGCCAACAGTTAAAGAAAACATGGCTTGTTTTCCTAAAAATTTATCTATAAAAAAGGAAATTCCTTTTAAAATAAAAAAAAATTCAATTAAAAAACACTTCGCAGCTTCGTATGTTTCTATTATACTTTGGAAAACATGTGAAAAATGTTTTATTAATGTTCACTTAAAATTATGGTTGTAGTTGTTTTTCAAAGTGTTTTTTACTTGGAAATGCTTTAAAATGATATATTTTTTTATTTTTTAAAAACCATTTATGATATCAGCGCATCAAAATAATTTGAAACACTAAAAAAATATTAATTTAAAATTAAAAAAAATAAAAAAATATTTTTTAAAAAAAACACCTTTTAAAAATAAACAGGGTTGAATTTACACAGGACAAGTGTTATTCTCCTCGTTTAATAGCGGGAGATGGTAAGAAAGATGCTAAGCATTCACAGTTTTGGATATTGATTATCCATGTGTTACCCTAAAAAATGCCCTTTTCCATTTCATGAAATCCTCATTTAATAGCAATTCTTTAAAGGAGGAGACTAGAGACAGGTGGCTGCTGTCAACCTAGTCGGTGAATTTAAACTTCGACCGGCACATGTATGCATACCAAGTATACCCTTTACATCTGGCCTAATTAAGACTGTAAAACGGATTTGGATTTTTGCCGACAAAGGCTAGTTTGTGGAGAAAAAACAACGAAGATAAATTTTTAGATGACAAAGTCAACAATAGTTTGAGAGATTCTTTAAAGGACTCATCCGTTGACGTAGGTGGCCATAAGCTACCACCTCTTGGACGTGGAGTCCTCTTTGGTAATTTCATTTTCACCCATCCCTCACCCAATTTCTATTAGCAGTTAGCACATGTAACCATTTCCAGCAACAAATTGGTGAGCCCAGCACAAATCTTTTCCAGTTAAACACATATATTAATTTATAATTAATTGTTTAATTCTCTCCACTCTTAACAAATTAAATTATACATGGCATAACATTTTAGCTTTTGATCTCGATAATCTCTACCCAACCATGATCTTATTTATTGTTCAAGAATCTTAGAAAAAAGGAGGGGGAAAAAAAATGCCCAATAAATTATTTAAGAATTTGCACCGAGATTTGGTGTCATAGATCCCAAAAATGACGTCAGCGATGCCTCAGGGAAGGAGTACCACTAGCCCACAGCACGATACGATCACCAACAAAGTAGGTCCCATATTTGGTGGGCCAAAAACCCACGTTATCCTTCGTCCTGACTCCAGGGACCTCACCAACCCCCTCCCGGTTGGTAGCCGGTCCAGCCTCCGCGCTACTCCAATTCAAACCGGGCTCTCGTTTCCAATAAATACCACCCGCCCTTTACCATTTTCGATCAGGTTAGGCATCACTACCATCATCACAAAAATATATATATAAAAAAAAATTCCAAGGCCCAGAAAGAGATCGTAGTTTAATTAGAAGATATACACAATAATGGCCACCAACGGAGAGGAACAGCAAAGCCAGGCAGGAAGGCACCAGGAAGTTGGCCACAAGAGCCTTTTGCAAAGTGATGCTCTTTACCAGGTAATTTAAACAGGAAATCCTTGTTCTTGTGCAAGTTTTCCCCTTTTTCTTGTTGTTGTTTGCTTTTTAACATTTTCTTTTTATATTTGGATTATTTTTTAGTATATTCTCGAGACTAGTGTGTATCCAAGAGAGCCTGAATGCATGAAGGAGCTCAGGGAGGTGACTGCCAAGCATCCTTGGTATGTTTCTTGATTTTCACATACATTTAAATACATAAACATAAGAGATTTTGTCTGATATTAATGCTTATGGTGTGATGTTAATAAATTTGACGTGAATGATGGGAAACAGGAACATCATGACCACATCTGCTGATGAAGGGCAATTCTTGAATATGCTTTTGAAGCTTGTCAATGCCAAGAACACCATGGAGATCGGTGTTTACACTGGCTATTCTCTCTTGGCCACTGCCCTGGCTATCCCTGAGGATGGCAAGGTAAACTAAAAAATTAAAATGTCTCGGTCCCAAATCAAATTTTATTCAGTAAAAAAAATAAATAAATTCATGTGATGATAAAAAATAAATGGGATTTTGTTACTTGCAGATCTTGGCTATGGACATCAACAGAGAAAACTATGAATTGGGTCTCCCAGTAATTCAGAAAGCTGGTGTTGCGCACAAGATTGATTTCAAGGAAGGCCCTGCTCTACCAGTTCTTGATCAAATGATTGAAGATGTAAGAAATGCTATGTTCGACAAAAAATGAAAATGGAAGAAGGAAAAACATCCTTTTTTGTCTACTTGTATGAGAAAAAGAAACGATGCTCGTTTTTTAACTTGATATATAAATTATATGACTATTACTAATCTTACTATTCTGTGTGGGAAAACGCAGGGGAAGTGCCATGGAAGTTTTGATTTCATCTTTGTGGATGCTGACAAGGACAATTATATAAATTATCACAAGAGGTTGATTGAGCTTGTCAAAGTTGGTGGACTGATTGGGTACGACAACACTCTATGGAATGGATCTGTGGTGGCACCACCTGATGCTCCGATGAGGAAGTATGTGAGGTACTACAGGGACTTTGTTTTGGAGCTCAACAAGGCACTTGCTGCTGACCCCAGGATTGAAATTTGCATGCTTCCTGTTGGTGATGGCATCACTCTCTGCCGTCGGATCCAATGAGGGACCTGCCAATATTATTATCTGATGTTGACCATTGAAATGGTCACTTACAAAAACTAGTGAGATGTAATAATTGTTTTTACCCACTTTGTATTTCAATGGCTTATAATTTGTGTACCTGAACAGAATGGTGTATGATTGAGAAATTCCTCTCTTAAATTTCTGTAAGTGGATTTTTTATGCACTTAATCAATATTGTTCGGTGGCTAAATACTTGTTATGCGTTGCTCAGATGGATTTCTCATCTATTTCAGGCCATCATAGGTTAACCAGTTTACAACTAAATCTCGAGAAAGGTTTGTTCCAACCAAGTGTTCTAGACATTATGAATGATTGTATCTAAAATGGTTCTAAAACTTCTACTCCGTTGGACTTCTTTTTGTGCAAAATGTTTTTGATGTTTCAAAGATTGTTTTGTTCAGACGGTGAGAAAACAAGAAGCGTGGACGTTGTACCTGCTACCTAGTCACTTTAGAGTTTAGAGACACACATTGAGGCTGTGGCGAGGAAAATCCGAAAATTAGAGCATCAATATCTTGTAAAGAAGTCTTAACTTTTCGCACGAATGAATTTAATATTTTAAAATAATTTTTTATTTTTTTAAATTATTTTTCAACATCAGTAACATTAAAATAGTTTGAAAATATATAAAAAAATAATTTGAAGCAATTAAAAAAAATGAAATTTTTTCAAAAATATTTTTGAAAACAAAAAGGCTATATTATTGCAAGAAAAAATTGTTTGGAGTGCCGACTTTAAACTACGAAATAAATAGGTGACATGGCAGGGATTCACCACCATATTCTAATCTACCTTTTAATTTGATGTGTATAGAAAGCAAGGATAGTAGGTGGAAAGGAATAATATAATTATGATTATTTATTGCAATCATAGCGTGCATGGTTGTGGCTTTGTCGGATTGGCGTGGTGGCTCCATCCTCTACCAGCCCCACCAGACAACACCTCTAATATTTCAAGTTATAAATCCTCAAATGTTGACAATAAAAGTAGAAATCTGGAGACAAAACCGGTCATATTGATGGTCGGGACCGCCTTACTTCACATTCATAGCATTGGACGTTTCTTTTCCAAACCAAATAAATCTCGGGCCATTAAAGATTTACTAGGTTGTTACATTTAAATTTTGAGGATTAATTAAAATGAGTGTAAATTAATTTGGATATTCACGGTTATATCGAACGTTTCTTTTCCAAAACGTTTCTTTTCCAAAACAAATAAATGAGTGTAAACTAATTGTGACCTATCGAACGTACTGGTTCACAACCAGCTCAATACAATTTCTAAGACAAAAATCAACCGATACAAGAGCAAAAAATAGAAATTATTAGAGATTGCGTAACGGAATATGTCTATAACCTCCGCATAAAATACTACTCCTAAACCGGTCTCTCTCGCCATCAATAGACCAGAACCCTGATTTCCATGACAATTATGCAAAGTAATCTCTCCCAGCTATTGTTAGGTCCGGAATCCAAACGATCTAAAATCTTGATTGGATTTCAGATAGGTAAAACTTACACTTGCAATTAGCTTAATCAAACTCGAGTGACTTATTAAGTCAACTTAAATCCCTAGTAATATTTATTTATTTTTATTTTACATTTTATTAATAAATTTATAAAATATAAAATTAATTTATAAATATTTAATTTCATATATTTTTTATAACTTACGTGCACTGGAGTACTTTTTTTCCTCAATATCAACGTAAAAAACAAGGATATATTTATCTTAAAACAACATCTTTTTTCATAAATTCTATGGATGGGGTTGTTTGAGTAATTTTTGCTATACGAGGGATTCAATTGGGAATTTATTTTGGTTGGCAACCTAATAGAGAATCACATGATAGTTGGAGACAAAATATGTCCGTTGTCCTTCTTTCCTTCCTACAATCTGTTACGTGTAGCCTAGCATGCGATTTATTATTATTATTATTATTAACACTAGCGTGTGTCAATTTATGTATATTTTAACTAATCTCACGGGTTTTAAAATTAACAATCATATAAATCTTTAATGATCTTGAGATTTATGAAACTCGAACTAATAATATCTATAAAACAAATTCATGACCTAATTAGTTGAATTACATCCTCCAGAGTTTATTATTATTATTATTAAAATGGGTTGATGACCATGCAAAACCAATTACAGCATGGGTAATTCAATGTGAGACTTTGACGCTGTTTGGTAATGTAATTGCGGGTGAGATTCACCCTCAACCACATATATCAGTGTTTAACAAGAAAAAATGTGATTTTTCTTGGTAGGACCTACCAATTTTCGCTGTCATGCCACAGGTTTGGAGAAGCAGCATTTTTGCAGCTTCTCGTGGTGATTTTCCAATAAACAGTGGAGCATGTTTCATTGTCGCACTGTTCACGTGAACATTTTTTTTTTAAATCAGTGCAGTTAATTGATTTTACTCAAACTGTTCACGTGAACATGAACAACAATTTTTTTTTTGTTTTTTTTAAATTAGTTTAAGGTCAATTAAATTTACTCGTACTGTAATCTCAATTTTATTCCTGATAATATTTTACCTAATTTTATTGCACGCTCAAAAAATCATGAAAACTGTAGTTATTGTCGAATGAATTTTGTACGTAATGAAATTGTAATTTTTTTTTAAAAAAATTGAGTTTTACTCGAAAAACTAGTATTTAATATTATTTAATAACACTACATAAATGAGAAGGATATCGCATGATGACGTAGCATTTGTGGAATTTGATTTCAATTCCAATCATGTTCTTGCCGGGTTCGACCCAGTTAAAAAAAATTCAGTTTTTATTTTTATTTTAATTGTGTTTTATTCAAAAAATTAGAAGGATATCACTTGATGACGTAACAAAAAAATCAGTTTTTGTTGTTGCGTGCTTAAGAAACCATGAAAAATATAGTCATTGTTGGATATATTTCGTATGTGATGATATTGTATATAGTTTAATGGAATAATAAAAAAAATTTGATATCAATATTATTTATTTCATGATGTAATAATAGTAGTTAAATCTACAATATTTAAATTAAAAATATTTTTTTTCAATTATTTTATAACCTCAATTTAAAAAGTATTTTTTTAATCAAATACATTAAACTACTTTTTATTCAACCTCAATTTCAACCACAGTTTTAACTAAATATATATTTTTTCAAACCAACCTTAACTAAAAATATATTTTATAAAATAACTTTTTTAAAATCACAATTACAACAGTAATTTTAATACCAAACACAATCTTATTATGGTCCTCCAGGGATGCTTTTGCCCTTGTTAAAACAGTTAGCATTTAAAATATATATATATATATATATATATATATATATATATATATATATATATATATAGACACACACACAAAAATTGGCCAAGTGATTTTCAGAAATTGCTTTACTTCTACGGATTGCAGTTGACGTTATCGTGATGTCAACATTGCAACTCCGATAACGACGTTGCCTAATAGTTTTTGGTCTGGAAGAAAAAACACAATTCAGGCGATGCCGTGATTGCTCTACTTCTGCGTACTTGTGGGCCAGTGGATATCATTACTCCAACGTCCGTGATTTCAAGTTTTCAACTCCCCGTGAGTTCCCTATTTGCTGCTCAATCTAGTTGAGACCTGAAAATAAAATAAAATAATATATATATATATATATATATATATATATATATCGTCTTCGAGCGTAGCTTGTCAATCTGTCGACGAAATAGTGCTTGTCACGGTTCATTGTGATTGTATTTTAAAAATATATATTTTTTTATTTTAAAAAATTTATTTTTAATATTACTATAAAAAATGATTTAGAATTAAAAAAATTAATTTTTCAAAAACATAATAACACCACAACAATAAACACTACTCAATATATCAATCGTAACATTTATATAACATTAATTTTTTAAAATTAATTTACTTTTGTTATTATAGGGAGTTTTATGTTTTTCTTTGATATTTTATGAGGAATTTGGATGGAAAACTCAATTGGAATTTGAAAAATTCGAGAACCCATTTAAGATGAGCAATTCTTTGAAGTTTAGTTCCTAACAAGAAAAACACTCATTTTATATATATTTATGTTTGGTATACAATATCTTTAACTAGCTTTTTCATACATCATGTTTGATATTATAATAATAATTATTTTTTTAAGTATTTTTTATTTAAAAATGTATTAAAATAATATATTTTTTTAATTTTAAAAATTTATTTTTGATATTAGTATAATGAAACGATTAAAAAAATACTAAAAAAAAAATTAAGTTTTTCAAATAAATAGCTGGAAAGCGGAAACAAGCACACTTTTTGTTTAAAACATACTATCAAACTATTCACGGTTTTTCCTTAGTTTAAAATCCTATTGACACTCGTATGATATATCAGCCATACAACGTAACATTTTATAATTCAATACAATGCAAATTTGTTAAAAAGATATCATAGCATGACCATGATATTCTTACAAAGTCAAATGATCCATTGACTGAACATTAATAAAAATATTTCTGAATCAGTTTTTATTTATTAAAATTAAAATTAAATTTATTTCACTTGAAGTCTTAAATAAATCATTGTTATATGTATTAATGTTTTTATTGGGATATTTGTTTTTAAAATTCAAATCCTAGTTAACAATGTTAAACGCAATCCCAACTATGACCTTACAAAAGGGCAAGTTTCCATGGATGCACGTCACTGAATATGCTATTATTGCTAGGGGTGCTATTATTGGAAGGGGTGTTTTAAAAAACCAATTAAATAGAGATAACAGAGAAGAAAAAAAAATCAATTATAAAAAAAATTAATTAAATTAATTAAAATTTTTAAAAAATCAACTAGTTTTGTTTTATAAATCTGAAATTGAAAAAACCAAACCGAACTCAAACTAAAAAAACCAGAAAAAACCGAGCCAAACCAATTTTTATTCTAAAAAACTAAACTGAAACTGATTGGTTGAAACTGGTTTCGATTCGTTTTTTTTTTTTAAATTAGTTTAATTATTTTATTTTTTTATAAAAACAAAAGCAAACCAAAAATAATCTTGTTTAATTATTGCGCTGAAAAGAAAACATGCCTTTTATTGAAAATACTGTGTCTCTTGTGATGACGCTTTGCAGAGACCTTCACAGGTCGCATGAACCTAGACAATGTCGGGGTTAATTGGCGGAAAAGTATTACTGAATTTTGGTTTTTATATTAAATGTTCTACCAAGAGTGACATGGCTTAAAAATTGAATGGATACAAATTTTATTTTCATTGCAAATTTTTAAGAGTGGTTTATAAATAAAGTAATGTTTATTTAAAAAAAAAACGTGAAGTTAAAAAAGAAAAATTAAAATTTTATATTTAAATGTAACATTTTCAATTTAAAAAAACAAAAAACTATTTTTTCAAAGGTTGTTCAAAAATAGAAAAGAATTTCCATTTTCTAGCTTACGTTTTCAATGAAAAATTGAAAAACGTATTATTTGATGAGAATTATCTAAAAAAAATAATAAAAATACAACTATTTTTTATAAAAAATAAAAATATATGATATTCGTCTTAATATTTTATATTTTTAATACAATTATAAAATATTTTACTTATTCATTCAAATTAAAAACTATTATGAAAAAGTTATGTAGTTAACTAAGAAATTATCTAAGTTATATTTATAATAAAAATTAAATTCATGACACCCCACAAGCCCCCCCACACACACATATATTTATTTTATATTGTTAAAAATAATATGCATAACAAAAAAACTGTATTGTTCATGATATTTTTATTTAAAAAACAATGAAAAAATGTAAAAAAAAAGTAATAAAAAACCTTTAAAATATGTTTTTCAAACTCAATACAGATTTCTTAAATTTGGGTGGAAGAACATGTTTTGTTAATTACAGCTTTTTAACAAAAATGCCAACAAGAATGGACGGGAACACTGGAAAAGAACAGATATCGATGTCGATCAACACATCATTACTGTAAACAACGAGAGTAGTTTTTTTCTGGTCACGTGACGACGATGATGTTGACAAAATAGTGAATGCCTATTTAGCTGATTTATCAGTTACTATTCCACTGAACATAAACAAGCCTTCATGGGAAATCCATGTCTTGTTGGAGCAAAAGTGTGCTCTTTTAAGGGTTCATCACGCGTTGGGAGATGAGATTTCTTTGATGACATTGTTCTTGGCGATCTGCGGGAAAGCAAGTGAGTCCGAGGCCATGCCTACTTTGGTAACTGGGAGAGGGATTGTGAGAAGGAAGGGAAACGGCAGGATGGGAGAGGGTTTCTTTTGGGAGTTCTAAAGATGGTTTGGTTTAGTTTGGCTTTTTGCTTAGTATATATACTGAGAGTTTTGTGGGTTAGTGACAAGAAGACTGCGATTTCTGGTGGTGATGTAGTGGAGCTGCGACCGAGGAAACTGGCCACCGCTAAGTTTCTGATCGAGGACATGAAGAATGTGAAAAGAGCTGTTTCTAGTGCAGTAAGACAAACGTTTTTTTTTATTTTTTAGAAAAAAATACAGATTTTGTTATTATTCTACAATTAGGAAAATATTTAAATAGTAATTTGCTTGTGGATTAATCATTAACGGCGTGTTTCCTTTTGTTTTCACAGCTTTGTCTATTTGATTCGTCTTCCAACCAGAACAACTGTCGGATTAGATCTGGGAACAATTGATAAAAAAAAAATTTGTTTTAGGATCAAATTCATATTAATGGCGATGGACGGAGGGGTCCTTCATATAATCAGCGATTAAAGACCGTCTTAGGCATATTAAGAGAGTTAGTTTACCAACCAATCGGAGCCTTACGCACCTTCCCTGTTTACGTTTCAGACAATATTACTTGTGACATTTCAACTAACTTGTAGAATGGTCGAAAAATTTTAGAGTAACATCATGGAGTGCTTACGTTTCAGCTAACATCACGGAGCGATGCATGTCATTTTCGTTCACGATTCATCTTTACACACTTAAATTAATCTTCATGTGTGTTAGTTTTTTTATTTGTATTTTAATTATAGTTTAATGAGTGATTTAGGTACATTTTTAAATTTTTATTAATTATTCCTTACCACAAAAAATATCAACTGTTGCTGATTTTTTTTTTAATCGAGTGGAGGAGGGCCATGCCAGAGTGGGAGGATGATGCTCATCCAGATTTGCAGCAGTTGAAATTTTTCTGCAATATTTATAAATATGTTATAACCTTTTCTATTATTTATTTGGAAAAATTTAATATATAGCCTCAACGCCTGTAGTTTAAACTTTAAACCCAAGATCTTGTAATTGTAGACAAAGCCAATACAAGCAAATTCAAATTCCATTAATCCTTGGGACAAAATGGCAAAATGTTCACACCAGGCCTGCAACTGCAAGCTAGTACAAAGGGCTCAGCCATGAAAAGTAGAACTGAAAACGCCCATATCCAAATGGGACACTAGGCCTGGCCCATTCCAGGAAAAAATCCAGCCACCACCAGCAAAATCTCTGTTCCTTTTTTTTGTGTGTAGCCGTTGTATATTTATCTGTCGAGCTCTTATCCTGAAATACACAGGTGGCAACTGAGTGGAGACTGAAGAGAGAAGCTATGAAGATAGGAGTGCTGGGTGTGGCGCACAGAGTCCCTTCCACTACCACTCTCCCTCTTCGCCAAGTCAGAGCCAGGGTTAGATGTTCTTCCTCCTCTGGTAATTCCACGACGACCCTTTCAATATAGTTTTGACTGTCAATTCTTGTTGGTCAATGTAGATGATACATAATTAAATATCATTTACTTGCAAGCTATTTCTATTTTCAGCAAAATTTGGTGAAGATGGGTTAGAGATTCTATTGACTTCAATTGTTAATTGGTAGTTTATGGCATTTAGAGAGTTTTGCAAGTGAAAATGCAGGCCACATATCATTCATAGAGGAAGTAGCTGCTACTCAACCTCCTCAGCATCTCCATTACTTGCTCAAAATGCTTCAAACGAGAGGTATTGATCATTGATATAATAATCTTTGGTATTTGAAAAAATCCTGAAAACGTCAAATGTGCTTTTCTTTTCTTTTTTCCTTATGGTCTTTTAATTCACGGCCTGCCACGTTTTGTTATTTGTTTGGTTACAGGTGAAACCATCATTTCCCCAGGATCTAAACAAGGGTTGATTCCACTTGTTATTCCTCTGTCGGAGAATCTGTCAGGTTAGACGTGAATTTGTTTGTACAGTGTGTTTTGATACATGCACTCATGAGTCCTGGGCAGTTCAAGTGGAAACTCAGTTTCATATCATACATATGTTTGCCAATAGGTTCCGTAACTGCACTGCTGCGCTGGCCAACAGCCCCACCTGGGTAAGATATGTACATTTTCTAGTCGAGTGTTGTGTTAATTTTCTAGCGTGTTTCAGTGTTGTTAATGGCAATTTGCAAACTTGTTTATTGCTTTATTAATCTACACAAATTGATGCTGTTCACACAGAATGGAGATGCCGGTTGTGGATGTTCGCAAGCATGGGGTGTGGCTTTTAGCCAAGAATGTAATACATTAAACTGTAAGCATGCATCAATGTGCATAGTTAGATGGAGAATATAATAGCATTATACATTTGTGTGCATAATTATTTGTGTGCATAATTATGTTGATTATTCATTATATCAAATTCAATGCCACTCGAAAGTTTCACTTTTCTGTGCGTGTTGGGCGGTGTCTCAGAAAATGTGTCGATTAGTTGGACAAGGACAGCTTATATTCTATAGCTCTTGCAATGCAGGTAGATCAATATATGCACAGAATTCTGGTTGAGGAAGATGCCAACAATTTCAACGAAAGTGATGGTGAACTCTTTCATGCTGCTTCAGATGTGGGTGAGAAACTTTACAGAAGGGGTGATTTTGCTGAATCTCAGATTGCAAACCTCGATGGCTATCTTCTTAAAGAGGTAAAGTTGTAAAAGTGAGTTTGTAAATGAATCTACATGTTGCAACTTTTTATTGTTTTTCAGGTTGGGCTGTTCCCAGATGTCTTAGAGCGTAAAGTAGCTCGCCATTTTGAGCAAGGGGATCATGTAAGTTATATATGATTTTGGCCATCAATTGTTACCATGTTTAGAGCTTCTGCACTTGACAAATTCTTCCATACTGTGGGTGGAAGGTTTCGGCAATGGTGACAGGGGAATTCTATACAAAAAAAGATCTATTTCCAGGATTTGGAAGGCCCTTTGTATTCTATGCAGAGATTTTGAAGAAGTTTGTAGAAATCTTTTCAGAACACTTCCATGTATTTCAAGTCTTACACTTTTTTTATTTCTCAATCAAACCTTTTCAATTACTTTCTTTTTAGAGTTGGACGTACATCAGAAGCTAAAGATGCTGCAAGGGTTGCTTTAAAATCACCATGGTGGACCTTAGGTTGTGCATATCAGGTATTGACCCTTCTTCAATTAGAACTCATCGTCTTTTAGATCTATTATTTTCCTTCTTCTGATTTTCCCCTTATCTTGATTTTGGTTAATCCTGATCAGGAAGTGGCAGGCATTGCACAGTGGGAGGATGAGCAAATTGAATACATTAAGGAGAGGGTGAGTGAAGAGGGTAGGCAGGAGGATTTGAAGAAGGGAAAGGCGGCTGCTCAGGTACCACTCTAGCAGAATAAATCTTTCTGATAAGCAAAAGACTGAAGTTCCATTAGAAACTCTCATCTATCTAATTCACGTGGGCGGATTTTGATGCTTACATTGATTTGGCATGCAGATAGCATTGGATGAGGCTGCTTTCTTGTTGGATTTAGCTTCTATTAAAGGAACCTGGGATAATGTTTTGGAGCGTATTGCTGAATGTTATAGGGAGGCTGGATTTGATGAAATTGCAAGATTCATTTTGTACAAAGATTAATAGCCAGTTAGGTGAGAATCATGTGTTTCATGGTCGTAGAATCTGCTATCTAATCTATTCTTTGATTTCTATTTGTTTCAGCTGTTCTCTTACTGGAAGAGCAGTGTGAAAGTAGTCCTGTATTGCATGGTTTTTGAGGCATCTGCATAGAGTTATTGTAAGGTATATAACACAAGAAGATGTAACACTTGATACATCTTTTTTCTCTTTAATTATACATTTTGTCAACGAGCATGTTGAGCCTGCATTTCTCTGTCCAATAAAAGAATATCTTCTCTTTGGCTGAGAAAAATTTGGCGGACTGGCTGGTTGTGGATAATAGAGATGATCAGATCATTACTTTGGAGGAGGTTAGAGGTGATCAGCTAGCGGATTTGTTGCGTATTCATCAAACGAGATCATTAACCATGAATCCTTAAGGTTCGTGTGTGTCGACAGTGCATGTCAAATTTACTAGTTTAGCAGCACAGGATCTGAAATTTCTTGAGTTTTAGTCTCAATCAATCACCACCATCATTCCAAAATTTAGAAGATACTATAATGTCAAGTAAACGAACCACGTGCACCAGCCATATCAATGACAGCATATGCATATCATCCCATTCTCAGTTACAGGTGCCACTTTAAGCTCTTTAATTTCATCAAACCTAGATATATGTACACAATACTTAAAGCCAGTTACATCCCCCCCCCCCCCCCCCCGCCCTCGAAAAGGAAAAAAAAGATCTGATACCCACATTATCAACATCGCCAATCATCAAGAAAAGAAAAGGAAACATTAAATTATTCAATCACAAGACCATGAGCGCAGTGGCTCTCTAGTCCAGTTTGAATTGGTGCTGTCATGGAACAGCAGTTTCTTCCAACTGGGCTTCAACCACTTTTTGTCATACCTTCACCAAGGATCGTGACTTCTTGCTAGCCCCTTTCTTCCTTCTCATTAGAAGGCTCCTCAGCAAACCAAATCCTTGCTTTTTACTAGGAACAATAGCCAGAGCCCCAACTGCAGCATTACCGGATTTGTACTTTGGTCCAAAATATGCTTCAGGAGCACATACCAGGGCATTAGGACTGATCAATTCATTACCGTTATCTGTGTGGTTAAGAGATGATTTTTGTGCATCTTCAGTTGGAGATCTGAGAATAATTGCTTTGGATCTATCTTCAGCTATCATTTGATCACGCAAGGAGAAGCGCCTGTTCATGTTCTTGATATTGGTAGCAGCGGCAGTGGCACCAGTAGTAGTGAAAACCTTGTCAAAGAGTGCTGCTTCTCTTGGTGAAGCCAGAGCCTTCAGTTGCTTTCCAAGATTAAGGATGGTTTCTTGGCATTCTGCTAACTTTACAGAAGCTGCCTTGATCTCCCAGCCCTGCAAATTTGACCATCAGATTCAGTACTCGTGAAATAAAACAATTATCTATGGTGAAGTATTTGGATTATCTTGTTATTGCTATCAAATTACTTTCCTAGCTAAGTTGTCGAGTATATATATCTGATAAGGGCATTTTAATTAACACAATAAGATGTGATCAGTAACTTACATCTTGTGGTTGTTTTCCCTCTTCATTTATGCCACAGCTCAGGGTTTCCTTTGCAGCACTGTTTAATCATTGATGTTGCAAATAAATGAGAGTTCTCTTTCAATCTAGGAAAGGGTTTTTTTTTTTTTGGTAGTCAGCAGAGAATATTAGAAGAAAAAACTTGTTACCTTTCCAGCTGAAGTTGAAGCTCAAGACAAGTTGCTTCTAATTCTTCACAACAGTTACTTTTGTCCTCAAATTCAACTTCCAGAGATGAGAACTTGTGGAAGACCTCATTCAATTTAGCTTTGGTAACTGTAAGCTGAGTATCAAGATCTTCATTGATTGACTTCTGATTTTCAATTTGATCCTCAATCATTCCTTTTGATTCCTTCAAAATTTCCACTTCTGCTTGTAACCTTTCAACACTTTGTTCTGATTCCCGGAGCTTCATCATCAGAGCCTCCGACTTATCAGTTGCAGAATGCAGCCTGGCTTCCATATTATTCAGCTCATTTTTCAGTCTATCATTCTCTTCTTGCAGATCAGTCAGATTAGATTGATCGTGTTGTTTGCTTGTTTCTTTCACTGGGGTGTCGGGCCTGGAAGTTTCATTCAGTGAATCCACAATCGAAGATTCACTTGGAGACTTCCAAGTGATGTAACCGCTAATATCACACTCCACAGGAAGCCTTGAGAATGCTGATGTATTAGGTTCGCAAACATTTGGATGATTTATATAACCTAAAGCAATATTAATGTCCTCCAGGAGTTCAGTTAGACTTCGTTTTGAAATACGCTGCTGTTTGAATATTGCATTCAGAACAACCTGAAGCCAGTCGAAAGACTTATCAGTTGAATCATCTTTCATGTGGATCTCTTGTTTCCCTTGTTCTACGGGAACTAGTTCCTTGCCAGCTGAGGAAGGGCGATTCCCTCCTGCAGAAGGTGTTTGTGTTGAAACCATAGCTAATTTCTCCATCTCAACAAAATCATCCATTAAACTCATGTCCATAACTTCAATGACTTTATGTCCTGACGGACTCTTGAGTTTCCCATCTCTTAAATGTTCCAGTTCTGAGATTAGAGCATTAGCCCATGATCCAGCATCAGAACCTGTAATTGGAGATAAGAGGTCACGTGATGATGATGATGGGCTATGCATTGTCAGCTCCACGGATTTCTGGTCTCCAGAAAGCTCCATAACCTGAGCCTCGACCTGAGATAACCTTGAAGCAGTTCGTGAAAACATGATTCTCGAAGATTGGAGTTCAGCATTCTTTCTGGTCATCATTTCTCTGAGAACTTTATTCTCCTCTTCCTTACCACGTAATTGGTCGATCAGGAAATCAATGTTCTTTACAGGAATTTCTGGAGAAATTTCCATGATGGGGTCTCTGAGTACCAAATCTCTGGTGAGGTTCGGTTTTCTTCTTAATTCCATCGGCTCCTTTCCCAGCATTTCGACTTCACTCTTGATCTTTGAGAAAGCAGCAGGACCGGGCAGCCTTTTCCGCATCAGGGTGCGAAGTCTCTGACATTCTGCTTCTAGCTTCGTGACTTTACTTACACTCTCCAAGTGTTGCCTTCGCGATGCATCAGAAGACCGACGGTTATATTCCAGTTCCTCATTTCGAACCTCATGTTCCTTCTGAAGCATGTGAAACTCGTACTTCAGAAAAGCATTTTCTTTCTCTGTGGAATCTAATCTAGCCATTAGTGCATTGAATTCTGCAAGGGTCTGAGATGCACGTTTATGCAGCTCTTCAACTAATTTCTCTTTGAGTAAAAGGGCATTACTCAAATTTGTGTTCTCAATGGCTAAATTTGTAAGCCTTTTGCTTGTCTCCATCAACTTCCCTTCCAAAGTTTTCTGTGCCCTCTCAAATTCACTTGTTGCTTCCATGACAGCATCGTGTATCTTTTGCTCGTGTTCTTCTCGGAAGGAGTTCAGTTGCTGCATGCATTTCTTTAATGCGGCATCTGAGTGACTTAATTCTTCATTTGC
Organism: Populus nigra; assembly: GCF_951802175.1. NCBI lineage: Eukaryota > Viridiplantae > Streptophyta > Magnoliopsida > Malpighiales > Salicaceae > Populus > Populus nigra. The sequence goes on along the minus strand of NC_084870.1, from coordinate 9,546,959 downwards.
AGCTACTCCCTGATTCGGAGCTCCATCCAGTTCTTTCTTTAGGCAATCTACTTCTGCTTCTGTCTTTTCCTGGCCTACAAGAAAAATATTCATTCATTGGATTAACCAAGAGACCACTAGCCAAGCATATAAAGAATAAGGATTATCAAAAGTAATACAAATACAGACACTAGAAGCAACTGATGGATTGATGAATCACCTGCAGTGGCTCTTTGTTCTGATTTTTCATTTTCTGTCACGGGATCATATTTTGCATGACAATCAAGAAGCACAGAAGCTAACTTTTCGTTTAAATTTCGTCTAACTGGTCCTGATCCATTCCCAGCCGGAATATTCTGCGTCTAATGAAATGAAACAAAGGAATGCATGAGTCGGATTTCACATTTTCACAATCAAGTTCGTTCAACATCTGCACAAGTAACCTTCTCGCACTGAAATGCAAGTTTCCTCTTCCATCGAAGAATCAGAAAAGAAAGAAACAACAATAATAAAGGTGTATGCAAGATTGCTACAGGACTGGATCACACAATAGAAGGCTCATAAAGGTGTTTTCCAGTCTATTTTGTAATGAAATTCTTTCAATTTTTAACACCAAAAAAAATCATTAGAAGGATTATAATGGTGTTTTCACATAGGGGAAGGGAAAGCTGCTATAGAAATTTAAAGAGAAGGCCCTGTGGTTACCTCTTCATCGATTCCTTTCACAGAAATGCCAAATTTGTTCGCTGCCACAATCGTCTTTTCAGAAGATCTTTTCCTCCAAAGCCATGTCTTGTTGTCCATCACTACACTCTCTGTTTATACTTATAAAGTAAATTCATAACCAATAAACATTGTTGTGAAGATTTCTAGTTAAAGTTTTCAGCTCCTAGCTAGTCTCAGTTCAATAATGCAATCATTGATTTTGGAAACAATCTTCACTTAATGCTCAATCATTTGATGAAATATATACACAGATGAGCCTACTTGAATCATCTACTAATATAAGCAAGCATCAATTACCATATCTAGTAGCTATCTCCTATGATGTGGGCTACTATCTTCAGAAAAAGAGGGGGGGGGGGAAGCAAGCATTATAGCGGTTGCTCACCTGAGCCTGGCTTAGCAAGAAGATGTTAACAGCTATAAAGGATCATTCACCATTAATGTTCCAATCAAAGCAGCTGAGAGAGATTGCGGGTGGGGGTGTTGCGACTTGATAATGTAGAAACTGTCAAGACTTGAATGCAGCAAAGCCTTGACGTGGAAGGTAGAAACTGTGAATTGGAAAACAGTTGGGTGTGGAGTATAGACCACAAGAATTTGAGCCCATAAATATCAGGTGATCTTATACAAGGACAAATGTGAGCTTGGTATTTTTGCATAGGATGCTGCGCTACTGCTCCACCGACAACTATACCAAAGTATGCAAATTATATTAGAGAGAGAGCGGAGAGATAAAAGGAAAAGGAGAAAAGAAACCATGAAAATTGTCAAAGGCAAGGCAAGAGAAAGATTAGGCCAAGGCTGTCATTTTCTGGTTTCGTTTTCATACTCTGTCTAGTGAGACAATCAAAAGGATGGATAGATGGTATCATGCTAACTAAGAGGAGGGGTCGTGTGTAGCACGCACTGTGGATTTGAGTGCTTAGAAATAGCTTCAGAGGATAGTGGGATATGAGGCCTTCTGAAAAGTGAAAATGGACTCTGATATAATGATTGTATCTTGGGTATCATTGTCTATATATATGTTTAAAAGATATTAGGTGCTTTTGTAGTGTTACATTATAATTGTATTTTTAAAAATTGATATGGTAAAACTCCACTTGACAAATAAAATTCATCCACACCAGAAACGACAAATTTTATTATTGAAAAGTGATCAATCACCCATTTTTTCTCTTAAACTTGAAGGCTAAAATATAAATAAGATAGAGTTTTGGACCAAACTATTTAATTTTCAAACTAAAATAATCAAAAAAATAATTTGACAAAATCCAAATGCACAATTAATCAAAAAGGTACTGATACTGTATTTTTAAAAGACCTCCCATTTGATGTATGTATTATTTTTGGCCCCCTTATTTCTAATCTTTTTCAAACAATAAAATCAATTTTTTATTGTAAAATTAAACACCAATTCAAGGACATGATCTTTTTTTTTTTAAGATTGAGATGGCTACATAAAAAGTTGATCAAGATAAATTATTAACTTCAATTCTAATTAATACAATATTAAATAATTAAATTAAAAATAAAAAATTAATAACAAAAAAAAGCTGACATCACAATTTTTTATAAACAAAAAGCTTACTAATTTTTTTTAATTTTGATCCTTCATTTCTATTTCCTTGCAAACAACAAAATTACATTATTATCTTATAAAATTAAATATCAAATCAACACAAAGTTATTTTCTTAAAATTATGATAATTATATAAAAAATAAATCAAAATAATATGAAAGGAAAAAAATTCGATAATCATAGCAAAGAAAATAAAGGACATGAAAGGCAAAACACTATACGAATCCGCGAGTGACTGTACGAGACCTTTTTCTTCTAGTTTTTTTTCTTAGTTTTATTTAAAGATTTCTTGTTCCAGGTAGCTAAACTCCGTTAATTGTTTCGTGGGCCCTTCAAAAAAATTACTGCCAGGTATTTTGTTTTTTTAACAGCCCAGTTGTTCGAGGATAAGTTTTCACGGGCCGACAATAAGTTTTTTCCATGTCAAGTTTATACACGAGACGATAAAGGACGGGAGCAGAGAGCGAGCCCATTTATCATTGGGATAATGTCAGGTATTTGTATTTTTTTTTTATTTTGAATACTTGTACTGATTTTCTCTATTTAAGCAGTCGTATTTATAAAATCCCTATTATGTCCTTGTATAACTCGAAGGTATTTTTGGAAAGAAAAAAACGGGTATTAATGCGGGCATGCCAATTTTGTGATGAAAACCTACAGAAGCACTTGATTGATAAAATTCTATGAATGTAAGTACTTAAATAGAAAAACATTTGGTACAGATGCTAAAATAAAAAAATCACAAAGTACAAGGACCTTACTAGGAGAATAAGAAATATTAAAATAACATTAACCTAAAGATTAACTATCACATCAACATTTCATTAACAAAACCAATTAAAAAAAACTTGCCTGATTAAATTTCACGAGTACAAGTATGAAAACATTAATACAAATACTCAATCTGAAAAAAAATAAAAAAAAATATAATTACTTTAATTATTTAAAAAACAATAGTTTGAACATTAAAAATCAGTGCTGCAGGATGAATAATTGTAGCGAAATTCAGAATTCTTAAAAGAGATTGGGAAAATTTGTAAAGACTTTGGGTTGAAAACTCAATCGGAGTTTTCGGAAAACTTAACTTGAAAAAAATCAAATGAGGGCTAATTTGAGGTTTGGCAGGGTTCATGCTTGAGTTTTCGGGTTTTTAGAAATGCGATATGAGTTATTTTTTATAGTAGTTTTTTACTTGAATATATATTAAAATAATATATTTTTTTATTTTTTAAAAAATATTTTTAATATTAACATATCAAAAAATTTAAAAAAATTAATTTTTTTAAAAATACAATTATAACTGTATTTTCAAATAATATCTTAAAGTGTATTTTTTTGTATTTAAAAATGTTTTAAAAAAATTATTTTTTTTTCAAATTAAATTTATATATTTTGAATAGTTTTAGTATGTTAGTATTAAGAATAAATTTTAAAAAATAAAAAAATAATATTTTTTAAATAAAAAATAATTAAAAAATTAACCACCCATTCGAAAGATTCTTTATGAGCTGCAGAGGTTTAAAACTCACAGGTGAATTGCCTTTTTGCACCTCCACGTAATCTACTTGTCCCTACCGAACCGACCTCCTCGTTATCCTCACTAAATCCACCAGGACACAACCGTAATAAAACCCACAAACCAAGGACAAACGCGTAAAAACACTAGATCCGCGTTGCAATTCCTATTTTTCCAATAAAAGCTCCAGAAAAACAAACTCCGAATACTCTCTCCAATCTTAACTCGCGCCATCAACTCACTGAGCCAACTCCGTCCCTGTTTCGCCTGTCAATTCCGTACCTAAAAGCTTTTCCCTTCCCCATGGAGATCGACTCCGCGGTGGAACAACCACCACCACAACAGCCGATCACCTCCGAAATGGCCACCGACGGCGTAAACCAGACGCAGTCTCCATCGGGTTCGATGGGGAAAGAGGAGAGTGACGGAGTAAAGACGGTGTCGTTGTTGTCGGCGGCGAGGTTCGATGACGACGAGGAAGAGGAGGATGTTTGCAGGATCTGTAGAAATCCAGGAGATGCGGAGAATCCGTTACGGTATCCTTGCGCATGTAGTGGAAGTATTAAGTTTGTTCATCAGGATTGTCTCCTTCAGTGGCTTAATCATAGTAATGCTCGCCAGTGCGAGGTTTCTCTCTCTTGCTATATTGCTTCGTGTGTTTGATTTGTTAATTAGGGGTTTTGTGAGATATTAATTGAAATGTTGAAAGATTGATTGGAAGAGGTTTAATTAGGATTTGGATATTGTTTACTTAATTCAATTTGGTGAAATTAGGGTTTAATTAGTGTCTTCATAAAGAAAAAACCTAAGTGTTTGTTTCCTTTTGGCTTTAATTTATGAAGTGTTTCAATTAGGTTGTTGATTGCGGATTATCATGAGGTTTGTACCGGATATGCTTTTAGGCTCACAGGAATTTTAATTTTAAGAAAACTGGTGAATTGCATGATTTTTTTGGGCAGAGGGTTAAACGCATGATTTAAAGCGCTATCTCTAGTCATTTTTGTCAAATACGGAATGAAATGCATTTCCTTTCTAATGATTTTCTTTTTACTAATCGCTTTCTTCATGTGTTTTGTAGGTTTGCAAACATCCTTTTTCTTTCTCTCCTGTTTATGCTGAGAATGCCCCAGCTAGGCTTCCTTTTCAGGAGTTTGTAGTAGGGATGACAATGAAGACTTGTCATGTTCTACAATTCTTTTTGCGTCTTAGTTTTGTGCTTTCAGTTTGGCTTCTAATTATACCCTTTATTACGTTTTGGATATGGCGCTTGGCTTTTGTGAGGAGTTTAGGTGAAGCCCAGAGATTATTCTTAAGTCACATCTCCACTACTGTTATTCTTACTGATTGTCTGCATGGGTTCCTGCTTTCTGCGAGTATTGTTTTCATTTTTCTTGGCGCCACTTCTCTAAGAGATTACTTCAGGCATTTAAGAGAGCTTGGAGGACAGGATGCTGAGAGAGAAGATGAAGGAGACAGAAACGGTGCCCGTGCTGCAAGACGACCACCAGGACAGGCTAATAGAAATGTTGCTGGTGAGGTAAATGCTGAAGATGCTGGTGGAGCACAAGGAATTGCTGGGGCTGGTCAAATTATCCGAAGGAATGCAGAGAATGTTGCTGCTCGATGGGAGATGCAGGCAGCTCGTCTCGAGGCTCATGTTGAACAGATGTTTGATGGTTTAGATGATGCTGATGGTGCAGAGGATGTGCCCTTTGATGAGCTCGTTGGCATGCAGGGTCCTGTTTTTCATTTAGTTGAAAATGCATTTACTGTAAGTTCAGATCTATATCATATAGTATGGTGTTATTCTTAGCATCTTCCACCAAGTACTTTACTCAATAACATTTGAGTCATTTTCATTTGAATTATATCTTTTGGTTACAATTCCATGCTCTTTTCTCCCTCTCCTTTGTGAATGTCGGGCATAGGTTTAACCCAAATGGAAACTGATTTGAGGACAAGGAATTAGTATACTGGTTCACTTTCTACTTTACTCTGTTTTAGTCAGTCCAATACCAACTTTTTTAAGGGAGTGCTGTAAAAAAAAGAGATATTTTGCAATTGACACAATTTTTTTCCCTCTTGTCCAACTCTTTCTGCTTTCCTTTGTGTCTTGCAACTAATTTGAAGAGTTATTCACTCTGCAATGCTGTTCAGTCCATAAAGACAAAAGTATAGGTTGAATAAAATGGAGCCTCTATTTTCCATGTTGGTGAGTTTTTCATTTTGGTTTTATGCATTGGCAGGTTTTGGCTAGCAATATGATTTTCCTCGGTGTTGTAATCTTCGTGCCATTTTCTCTGGGACGGATTATCCTGTACTACATATCATGGCTTTTCTCTTCTGCAAGTGTTCCTGTGCTGTCAACAGTTATGCCACTTACAGATACTGCTCTCTCCTTGGCAAATATCACCTTGAAGAACGCATTAACTGCTGTTGAAAATTTGACATCTGAAGGTGAAGATGGTGGAGTTCTCGGTCAGGTTGCGGACATGTTGAATGTAAATGCCAGTGGACTAAATGAAGTCTCAAATAACATAAGCAGTCCCCTTTCTGCAGATCTCTTAAAAGGGGCAAGTGTTGGCACGTCACGGCTTTCTGATGTCACGACTCTTGCTATTGGATACATGTTTATATTCTCTCTAATCTTCTTCTATCTTGGTGGTGTTGCTTTAATTCGGTACACTAAGGGTGAACCTTTGACCATGGGGAGGTTTTACGGTATTGCTTCTATAGCAGAGACAATTCCATCCCTCTTCAGGCAGTTCTTGGCAGCAACGAGACATTTGATGACCATGATTAAGGTTGCCTTCCTTCTAGTTATTGAACTCGGGGTGTTCCCTTTGATGTGTGGATGGTGGCTGGATATTTGTACAATAAGGATGTTTGGAAAGTCTATGGCTCAAAGAGTTCAGTTCTTCTCAATTTCTCCTTTAGCAAGCTCGTTAGTTCATTGGGTTGTAGGAATTGTTTACATGCTACAAATCAGCATCTTCGTGAGCCTTCTTCGTGGGGTATTGTTCTCAGTCATCTTATAATAATTCAAATTTGAATAGCTGATCATGTGGTTCAATTGTGTTGATAATCTTTTTTTCTTCTTCATTGCTCTTTGCAGGTTTTGCGCCATGGTGTTTTGTATTTTCTTCGAGATCCAGCAGATCCTAACTACAACCCATTCCGTGATCTAATTGATGATCCTGTGCACAAGCATGCTCGCAGAGTTTTATTGTCTGTTGCAGTTTATGGAAGTCTAATTGTGATGCTTGTATTCTTACCTGTTAAACTTGCTATGAGAATGGCACCTTCCATTTTTCCACTGGACATTTCGTAAGAAGAAATCCGTTCTTTATGGGCACCACTGTTCATGTCTACAGTTACCACAATTGTTTATTACTTTTATTTGCTAACATCTAAATGCACATTTATTTCAGGGTATCCGACCCATTTACTGAAATTCCAGCTGACATGCTTCTCTTTCAAATCTGCATCCCATTTGCCATCGAGCATTTTAAGTTGCGGACCACAATCAAGTCCCTTCTCCGCTACTGGTTTACAGCAGTAGGCTGGGCACTTGGCTTAACAGATTTCTTACTGGCTGGAGCTGAGGACAATGGTGGTCAAGACAATGGAAATTTGGAGCAAGGAAGGCAGGATAGACTACAGGCTGCACAACAAGGTGGACAAGACAGGGCCCTAGTGGCTCTTGCAGCTGCAGATGACCAAAACAGCTCCACTCTTGCAGCCGGAACTTCTGCAGAGGAGGATGAGATTGATGAGCAATCTGATTCAGAGTAAGCACAATGTGCTACATTGACAGTTTAAGCTGGTTGTAGGAATAACACCTTTCTTTGCAGCTTGCTCTCCTTTTGAACACCTTTATTACCTGCATCTAATTATTTTTAAAAACAGTTTATCATCTCTAGTAGCTTGCTAGTTATGCTCGTTCTATAATATATATATATCCTTTTTACCTGTACATTATCCATTACCCTTCTGATTTCTATTTTTCTGATAGCAAGAATTGGAAGTTATTCTGCTCTTTCATAAGGCTACCTCTATGACATCTACTGGCAGTACATCTGTGTGCCATTATTCCATCACCCGTGACATTGCTGCTATCTTTTAGATCAATGTTTGTTCTAAATCTTAAATGCAAGGGCAGAAAGAGCCTTTTCTTTAGGTCTTAAGAATATTTTCATGATATCCTTGTGTTCTTCTGTGTGGCTTTCTATGAATATCTTATGATTTTATGATCGATTATGTTATTATATTGTGCATTGTTTTACTCTTTAATCCTCTAGTGCCTATTGGTATTGCAATTCTGTGCATCATCAACTGCCAAAACTTTCTATTAACGATGCATTATTTATCACTTTAATACTTTTACCATCATTTATTTGTTGTTGCACTTAATTATGATCACTGGGACAAGCTGCATTTCTTGCTTCCTGATATTGGACTTTCATCTTTTAGCAGGTACAGCTTTGTTCTACGGATTGTCCTCTTGCTGGTGGTAGCATGGATGACTCTACTTATGTTCAACTCCACGTTGATAGTTGTTCCAATATCACTTGGGCGTGCTCTTTTCAATGCCATTCCTCTTCTGCCAATAACTCATGGCATCAAGTGCAATGGTAATTGATTGAATTTGCTTAGCTGTCCTTTTGCACCATGCATTTTGGATGAGAACGCTGATTTGTTCTTGTTCTTCATCTTTATTCAGATCTATATGCTTTTGTAATTGGAAGTTACGTCATTTGGACTGCTTTAGCTGGAGCAAGATACTCCATTGAGCAAATTAGAACAAAGAGGGCAACAGTTTTGTTTAGGCAAATCTGGAAGTGGTGCAGCATTGTTCTCAAGAGCTCGGCTCTATTGTCAATATGGGTATGTTATGGTTTTTGTTTCTCGTATACAGGAACTCTTTGACTCTCAACACTTAAAATTGCTGTTTGTTGTCCAGATTTTTGTTATTCCAGTATTGATTGGGCTGCTCTTCGAGCTTTTGGTAATTGTGCCTATGCGGGTGCCTGTAGATGAAAGCCCTGTTTTCCTTCTGTATCAGGATTGGGCATTAGGGCTCATCTTTCTCAAGATATGGACTCGGCTGGTGAGTTATCAAATTGTGCAGTCCCTCTTAAATATTGGCGATTATCAAAATGCTTATTTCGTTCATCCCTATTCTGCTGCATGCTACCATAATTTCCATACAGTGACATGTAATAAATACACTGATGATTTTATCCGAGCATCGCCTTACTGCCATTAAGATTGTATAGTATCATGGTTGGTTGGGATAGTGATATCAAAATGATTTCTGTGTCATATATTATGTTGGAACCTTATCTTTTTCTAAAAAGATAGAAGGTTTTGATTTGAATGTGATATGTAGATATCCAAGTTATGAACTGAAAAAGAATCTTTGAAGGAGTTCTCTTTTCTCAGCATTGGTTCTTGTGCTTGAACAGGTAATGTTGGACCAGATGATGCCGCTGGTGGATGAAAGTTGGAGAATAAAATTCGAAAGGGTGAGAGAAGATGGTTTCTCAAGGCTGCAAGGCCTTTGGGTACTGCAGGAGATTGTTTTCCCAATAATAATGAAGCTGCTAACAGCCTTGTGTGTACCTTATGTCTTATCAAGAGGAGTATTTCCTGTTCTTGGTTACCCATTAGCAGTAAACTCAGCAGTGTACCGATTTGCATGGCTGGGATGCCTCTGCTTCAGCCTGCTGTGCTTTTGTGCCAAGAGATTTCATGTCTGGTTCACCAACCTTCACAATTCCATTCGAGATGATCGCTATCTCATTGGTCGCAGGCTTCATAACTATGGAGAGTATAAAGAAAAGCAGCAAAATGAGGCAGGGACTTCCTCAGAAGCACAGATTTCAAATTCTCAGGGCACGGGTTTGATTGGAGAAGTTGAAGTAGGAGGAATAAGATTAAGACGTGCTATTCGAGAGGAAGCTTAATTTATGCACTAGTTTGAATGCTGCCGAGGCTGATAACCAGTGGTGGGATCCATAGCCTCGTGATGTCAACAGGATGTGCCATCGGGAGTTTTTCAAAACGTGCTCGTAACTTTAGAGTTGTTTTTGTGCATATTATACATGTCAGATTAGAAATTTAGGAGAGAGAACATCCCAAGTGTTTCATTTCAATGAAATTCTGTTTTACGTGTATACTCGATTATTTGCTGTATGCACATGCTTGATGATTGCGGAAAACCCAGTCATCCCTTGTTAAATTCGATGTAACCACTAATTGCTTTCGATCCACATCTCAAAGCCGGACCGACCATTTCGTGTTGCGCTAAGTGCAGTTGAGCTGTCAGCTATCTCTCCAGGGATCTTTTGGTATAAACTTTGATTTCTAAAGCGTGGCAGAATTATTTTCACCTCTGATAATTTTATTGGATTGAAGAGGGGAAATGGTTGTAACTTGGCTTTGGTTGTGACTACCGATCATTACTTGGTTAAGGATATTGGAGGCGGTGTCTAGTGCTAGAGGACTTAATCCAGTCTTCATTACTTGGTGCTGAGAAGCCACGCCGCCACCCCGATAAGAACATTGACTCATCCCTATAGAAAATGCTAGGGAAATATTTCAATGAGCTTATCGAAAATAGCAAAACTACAAACCTTACATTGTAATGGTACTTCTTGCTTTACAGTGAGCTTAGCTCAACTTGTATTGACTGAGTTGAAGCAGAAACCCCGCCTAGCTGACGGCAGGAGAGCAGAGATTATCGTTCTCCATAGCTAGATGCCTAAGTCGTCTGCTGCCACTGCAGAAAATAAATCTAGATTTCTCTCCATCTTAGTTATCAGATCCGGCTCGACAGGTCAACTCGAAACTCGAGTGATCCAAGATTTTATCTAGATTTATTTCATTCTAAAATCAGTCCAGCAATCATTCTAGAAAAAACTGTTAAACCTACTGGATCAACTCGGCACTTGGATGACCTAATAAAACCCGATAACGACGTGTTTTTTCTCCTAATTAGAAACTTTATATATATATATATATATTTCAGTTGGTTATGAACTCATTTTAAAGTTCATTATATAAATATTAAAATATTTTATTTTTTTAATATGAAATTTAAAAACTTTTTAATATATATTTTCTATTTACAAGAAAAATATTTTTTATTTAAAAAACTTATGTTTTTTAATATAAAATAAAACAAAATTGATTTAAATACTTCAAATAATTTTTTAACTTTATTATTATTTACATGTATATATATACTATATTCATATAGATTATTTTTTAATTTTTCTGATCCAGATCATCTATGTAACCTGGTACCCGTCCTCTAGCTGAGTCAACCCCGGGTTTCTAACTTTGTAAACAAGTTCTTTACGGGTATAAGTGCTTTTGTTCTAGCATTCAAAGCTGTATATGATACCTGGGCTCGGAGGTTGATGTAGGAAAAATTATCTAGCCGAAATGTTATTTTTTTGATTATTTACTAAAATCTCCTTTTTGCAGGATAAGGATGAATTGTTAGCGCGGATGATTGCGGAAGTAAAATAAATCCTGGGCTTCTCCGGTACAAAATGGGCCACCTCCGGCCCAGAATAAAATTAATCCAGCTTGGGCTACATAAGCTGAAACAGGATCATGACATCATACGAACGAATTAAAGCAACGGAAATTTGTCACTCGCATAACAAAAATTAAAGCATCAACATCCAAATAAATTCTGAAAGAAACTCATAAGCAAGCCAAAACCGGTGCCTAAGCTACCATGCAATCAAAGTCTAAAATGCATCAAAGCCATATCTAGAATGGATTTCACACCCGGCATTTCAAAAACCATGCCCAAGCTCTCTACCTAGGGCCCAAGATTGTCGTTCAGTGACAAAGAGGCTAGTTGATCAGCTGTGCCAGTGGCCTGCTGCTGAACAGTCCTTAGAACCTCCATCGCCTCATTAACCTTCGATTTGAGAGCTTCTGGTGACTCAAGCAAGTGCAGAACCTCAGTCTGATCCATCTCCAGAAGCATGCCTGTCACTTTAGCTGCGGCTTCAGGTTCCAGCTGCTCCACAAGAGGGTACAGATTTTCTCCCAGCATCTGAAGTTATGCAGAAAGAAAAACGTATTCAGATATTCATTTCATGAAATTAAGTATCAATTACGAACAAACAAGTATCAGATGTATTAGGCAACCATGCTCATTCCACTTCCCTCTTCAGTAGAGGCATTTTTTATAATCCCATTAGGGATTGGGATTGGGATCCTCTCTTGTTCTTTTGTAATATTTTGTCATGTTCCTTAAATCTATATTAAATTCAAAATGAATGAAGCATGATTTTAGTGCAAGATAAAATGGCAGCTTCAGCTAGTTATTTCTCACCTAAATCATTGAATTCAAAACTAATGATGATATTTAGAGCATGATAGATCATGTTTTCCTAAATTCCATTAGGGACACGAAAATCCAAATACTCCTGGTAGACACGGATAAAAATCTACTACTACGTCTAGAAAACACTTTTTCTCAGGTTATGGCCATATCTTTGTTTCTGGTTTGTCCAACAAAAACCCACACCTCCAGATACTAGAAAAAACAAAAAGTGACCTGTTTTGACCAACGCATCCAGAACAAGTGTCTGAACTTGAAAGCATCAGCCAAGGGGCCTACCCATCCTAACCTACTCAATTGGGACAGCTAAATAGAAATGAACAAGCAAAAACATAGGGATAGTGCATACCGTTCTCTGCTGATCTGGAGTAGCATTTGCAAGTGCAGTAGCCAAAGCCCCTATGGGAATTGGCTGGGACAACGCTGCATCACGCATTGGCATACCACCCATGTCATATGGAACAGAAAGCATGCCTCCAGCAACACCAGTCATTGGAACATCAGGCAATCCGCGTCCTGGAGGGTAGCGATAGACACGTCCCCTAGGAAGCATCTGTCATTTATACAAAACCATAAGAAAGGGTTCTACCATCTCAATTTATTATTAAGGAGAAGACACTACCAACCTGCTGCTGCATTAGCGGGACTGGCTGCTGGGATTGCTGGCCAGTACCTGCCCGTCGACCACCAGGACGCTGACCTTGCTGCCCCTGCTGAACCATTGGCACAAAGAAATTTGGCATAGGAGCCCCTCCAGGCCTCATACCAGGCACTAGCTGCTGTTGATACCCAAATCCAGGCTGATAAAGGAACAAATCATTACAAAGAACTTTCAAGTGAGAATGCATTTTTTATCAAATTGGCAAGCGGGTACCAACCTATTAGTAAAAGACACAAACATCCATACAAACAGCTATGCAATTATTTTGCAGCAACATGGGTAGAAAGGATTACCTGGGGTGGCATGATAGCAGGTGGGCCTTGTCCATAGAATATTTGTTGTCCAAGACCGGGACCAGTAGGGGGGTACATTGGCATACGACCAACTGAAGGTGCCATTGCAACTGGTCGCATTTGAGAAAACTGAGCCTGTTTAATAAGCAGAAATCTATCATGCACAAACATCCATGAAAAATAACATTACAAGGAACAAGAACATGATAACTCAAAAGGATTGGCAACAATCAAAAAGTGGAGATAGCATAGCTGGACATTGACAAAGAACAAAGAAAAAAAATATTACGTATGTGAAGAAAACATACCTGCAACCTGGCTCTTCTATCTTCCTTTCTTTGTGCAAGGGCAACATATAGAGGTTTGCTAGCAACCATTTTCCCGTTCATCTCCAATAGCTATCAAAATAACAAAATGATATTAGTGCATAATAGGATCCTCATGAATGCACGGAAAAAGTATCAACTTACAGCTCTAGATGCCTCTTCAGGAGTTGAGAATGCAACAAACCCTGATCCTCTGCTTATTCCATTCGGGTCTCGCATAACCTGTACATGAAAACATGTTTGTGAACAGGTGACATAACATAGCCTATAGGTGGTTAGCTACTCAAAATTCAAAAGCTGCATACCTTGCAAGACGTGATTGTACCAAATGGAGAAAACAGCTCCTTAATTTTCTCATCACCTATGCTATCATCTAAATTTTTAATGTACAAATTTGCACCCTGAAATTTGTCAGCTGCTTCCTTCATGCTCTGCTCAAACCGTTGTTTTAACTCGACTTCCCTTTCATATTTTTTCTGAGCTTTCCCAACAAACCATTCCTTGTCATCAAATTTCTTTCCATTAAGAGCCTCCGCTGCTTTAGCAGCATCATCTGCATTCTCAAAGTTCACAAATCCAAAGCACCTAGACTTTCCATCACCATCCCTCATCACCACAACACTGGTGATAGTTCCAAATTCACCAAAAGCTTTGTTCAAATCCTCCTCAGCTGTCGTTTCAGATAGATTCTTCACAAAAACATTGTTGAATCTTGTCTTGTCAGTGGCAGTCTCCCTTTCCTGCTTGCGAAGGAAAGGTCCCACGTAAACTTGCTTATCATTCAACAGCATGCCATTCAGTTTCTCAATCGCTTTTTGAGCAGCTTCCTCGCTGTCAAACTGCACAAACCCATAGCCTTTTGACTGGCCAGAGGGGTCAGTAGCAACCTTGCAAGAGAGAATGTTCCCAAATACTGAAAATGTGTCATGCAGTGCTTTGTGGTCAATTGCCTTGTCCAAATTCTGTAAAAGCATTCATAAAGTCAGACAACAAACAGAACTGGAACTCTCGGATACCAAAAATTATAAAAATAGCCACGACAACAAGCAAATTGACTGATAATCCAGTACAAATACCTTAATAAATATATTTCCTGCCCCACTTTTGCGAACACTCGGGTCACGATGGGAATACATAACCCTGATTGGACTTCCATTCACTAAAGTGAAATTCAGCACTTCCAATGCCCTTGCAGCTGTCAACATGTTCCATAATTACAGAAGGAACAGATAGAATTTAACACGATACAAAAAGAAGACATAAAAAAAATGACTCTTTTCAATTCAAACAACTCAAAATAGTTCTCTGCATGCAAAACATTAAGGGTACCAATGCATTATTCATTATCAAATTCAATCAAGTCTAAATCCTTACAACATATAAAATTCTTCAACAGTCAATTGAAAAACCCTTCCATACATACTAAAGTTTGGAACTTTACACTCAAATATATAAATCATCATAATATCATTCATACCCACAAATCCACTAAATTATATATAAAATTAACACTATAACCTAACACAAACCGATAATCACCAACTGAAAAAACCAAAACTTTGGCAACAAAAAAAAAAAAAACTAACCATCTTGAGGATTGCTGTAGTTAACATAACCATAACCAAGGGACCTGCGGCTCGTCAGGTCCCTGCAAACCCTGACGGAAACCACTTGACCCACTTGATTAAACAGATCATACAACTGGGAATCAGTCACATTCGCTTCCAAATCACCCACATAAAGCGATGTCGTTACAAAATTTGGGTTAGTAGCCCCTCCATTCACATTCTGTGGCTGCGCCGGTACTTGAACCTGTGCCATTTCAATTTCTCTTTTTTGCTTCTCAAAAAAGTTTCGATTTTTTTCAGGTTTTGATATAACTTCCCTCTCCTCTTTTTATTACAACAATTAAAAAAAAAACACACCAACTGTTTGATAAAATGTCTAGGAGAGAAGTTTAGAATTTTTCTTTTTTCTTTTTGCTTTTTTTTTTTTTGGTTTTTGTGGAGGAGAGGGAAGGGGGTGGAGGAGGAGAGGATATTGGCCGCCGGATGAAAGAGGTTATGGCGGGGCGGCGATGATATTGAGAAAGAGAGAGAGGGTGCAGTGGCGGGGCTGCAGTAAATAAAGGAGGAGTTCTGGGGGCTTAAAGGGGATTATATAGAGAGGGTTATGTGAAAACCCTAAGATGTATGATGGAGAGATATCAGCCATTGGATTTGATAGTTTGTGGGGTCCAGATTTGAGGTAAAGTGGGTAACTGATAGGATAAGGAGATATTGACGCGCGACGTGAGATCGCGTGTGGTAGTTGGTGTCTGAAATGAAAGATTGCTTCAGTTTGAATTTCTTTTTTACCGTAACGGTAAGAAGTGAGAACTAACTGTTCCTAATTGAAATTAGGGTGCATTTGGAAATAAATTCAAAGGAGGAAGAAAATGGAAAATTCGTAATAAAGATCCTTGACTGCCTTAATAAGTTGTTTGAAATATTAATCATTAGTTTATAAATAATTATATATGAAAATAACATGTAGAATTTTTAAACAATTGCCTATAGGTATTCAATTAGAATAAAATATATATTTTATTATTCTTTTGCTTTTAATTTTAAATAATTGTATAAATTTTATTATACTTTATTTTATCATAAAAAAGCACGTAAAAGTTAACATTCATGAAATTTTTTATTAAAAGTTTCTTTCAGGATCCTAATTTTTTTATAGAAATAAAAAAGGAAATGAATATTTTTTTATTTTATTTCATGAAATTATCTTTAAACACAATTATTAAAATGATATTTAAATAATTATATGGTTATTTCATGATTTTTAAATAAAATCAGAGTTATTTTATGGTAATATTAACAATTAATTCATGGATAATTACATATAAATCTAATATGCAGAATTTTTTTTTAAAAAAAAACGATCACTGATATTCAACAACAATAAAATATTTATTCTATTATTATATATTTTTCACATGATTTTCTGAAATTTACTATTCTCTTATTGTTTTTCATAAATGCATGTAAAAATTATCAATTCATGATATTTTTTTTAAATTCCTCTTAATTAAGCTTGCTTTTAAGATGAAGATAATTTTTTACTTAAAAAACAATGTTTATAGTAAAAATCGACGTGCTTTCACAAAGATAAAAAAGAAATGCATGAATAAGAAAAAACAAGTTTATTAAAGAGATATATTTTATTTGTTTTAATTCAAATCATTTAAATTTTTACAAATATTTATTTTAACTACTCTTAGATTTTATTCCAGAAACTACACTGCTAGTAAAAACCCATGTTATCTTCGAAATTAAAAAAAAAAAAACATGAAGAATTTTTTACTGGATGTTTTTTCACAGTTTAAATTACTGTCTTCCTTGCATATATCTATTTTAATTACTACATAGTTAAATGAAAATATATTTAAAAAAGTAACTCACGGTCTCGATCGAGCAAAAGGATCTACTATACAGCTTCATAAATCATTCTCGTGTTATCAATCTCGCAATCAATTTTAACTCCTATCAAATTCCAACTCGTTGCAAGCACACAGTCTTGCATGCTTAATATGTTTTTCTTTTCTTTTTTCTGAAGTTTCCTCTCCTTCTGATTTTATTATTTGGCAATGTCCTCCCGGTCCAATTTTGATTGTATTTATTTACAAATATGCAAGTTTTTCACCGTAATAATAATTTTAAAACAATGCTCAGACCCTAATTTTTGTGCATATATTCATTCTACATTCTGGATACATTAATTTTAAGTTTAAATTATTCATGTTTATTGATTTTTGAAGTAAATACTATAGAATTATATTATATGTGTTAAATTAAAGTTGAAAAAAGCATGCATCAACGTGCATATTAACATAACGTCGACGTGGATGCTTACAGGATAATTAGTGAGTCAGGATATCATATTGACATGCTAGCAAGCAACTGATTAAATTTTACAAAATAATTTAAAAATGTCCGACTTAGCCACTAAGAAAGGGGAGCAATTTTTTAAAAAAAAGGGGAGAAAAAAAGAAGAGCTTTCATGGCTGTCAATCCGTTAATCGATCGGTTTCCTCGTGCACAAGTTGATTACACCGGGAGGCACGACCACTAGATTGTGGCCACCATGGCAGTGGTTTGTTTTCATCGGGTATGTACAATTCCACCCATGAAAGTTATGAGTGTCTTGATATTATTTAAATAAATAATTTGCAATTAATACAAATTATAAAATCAATAGAAAATATACTTTTTTTATCAAAACAAATATAATATAACTCCAGAGAGTTAGTTTATCGAGAAATCCTTGAATATGTTGAATTCTCACCTAGCAACATCATATTTTTCCTTGTCAATGTTATGGTTATATAAAAACCAAGATTGAATTTAATTCAGCTCTCATCAAAACCTTTTTGATCCGTCTCGATCATCATGCCCCCTTCTTTTTTTAGTGTTATCGTCAAATAGCACATCTGAATTAATCACACTCCAGGTGATGTTAAGATTAGCTTATAGTCAAGAGCTACCATGACATTCATATGAGATTTTTAAAAAAAAAAAAATTTTGTTCGAGATTTTAATGAGAAATTTGATGGAAACATTTGGGTTTAGAAGTTGGTTAACTTATGGTAGCTTGGGTTTGACAAGCATGTTAGACTTAGCGAATTTGAATTTGGTAATCAGTGAAATTTAAGGTAGTGTGAGACTAACAAATCTACTACACTCAAAGCATTGAGATTCAACAATTACCATGTTTTACTGCTATGTACCTGATTCTAAACAATTCCTTATAATGAAAGTATTGAAGATATAATAAATTGTCATATTTATTCATATAGAATAATAATTTATATTGATGTAATAATTTTCATACTCATAAATACATAGGGTTCCTTAATAAATCTATCATATTTATTGTTATATATATAAAAGACTTTCAGGTCATTCTCATATCCAACGATGATAAGGTTTAGTGGTATAAACACTCCTTAAACTATCCAGGTAAGGTTTTATAATTTTTTATCCCATGAGATAAATTTTTATAGATTTTAAAGTATTAATTCACTCAAAACTCAAGAAAAAATATTTTTGTTCATTAAATTTAAGACTCTATAAGATATTTATTGTCTTTCTCATGTACAATAATTTTATTGTTGAAGAGTCTTTAAGTCCTCTAATTGAGATTGTTTTTGCAAATGCTTAATCTTTTACTATTAGTTTGGAATTCCTAAGACTAAAAGGATAAAATCCAAGTACTTTAAAATATTAATTAACAACTATCCAAAACATAAAATAACATATTATTTATATATTTTAAATTTTAGAACATCATCAATTGAAATTAAAATTTACACAGAGTGGAATTAAATTGAAGATGAGGGTATAATTAAAAAAAATCAAAGATTTTAGATGAAATTGAAAAAATAAATAAAGGAAAAATTAAAATAATAAATACTGAAAAAAGTTAAAATACAATGAAACCACATACTAGCTCGGACAGCATCCAGAACAAGGATTTTAAGATTTGAATTTTATTTATTATTCCTGTCAATAAGAATTATGTCATTGATTGATGACGGACATGTGAGGCATTTACAAGCATTGTCAAAATATTCTCAGATGTCTAATAATCTAACATCGTATTTTATTATTTTTGAAGTTCGAGCATAACTGACAAGTATCCACATTACATAGTATACTCCGTCGTCGTTGTTTGAGTTCGAGGGACATGGCCGGAACTGGGTTTTCGAATTCGCGAGGTCGAAAATACAACGAAGAAAAGCTATGTCTTTCGAGTGAAAAAAGGAAGAAGAAGTATTTTTCGTGACGTCTAGTGATAGTATTTTTCTGGAAGAAATATTAAATTAAAATGTTTTTAGTATGTTTTTAATATACTAATATTAAAACTAGAAAAAATTATTAAAAGAAATAATTTTAAAAAAACAATCCAGAGGACAAAGCACACACGTTCCCCCTGATAGCGAAATAGGAAGATATGCAAATTGTTTTTTGTTTTTGTTTTGTTATCAAAGGCTTTGAAAATTAAAATGTTGAAAAATGAAGAGACTCAGCCACACGCAATGTTCATAGTTGCCCCCCCACCGCCCAACTCATTCAACTTTTCTAGATTCCAATGCCTGCCGAGACATGCGATTCCCTCCTCTTCTTTTCATCAAGAGAAATATATGACTTATCAATTTTATCAGGAAAAGACATAAAAAACCTCATTTTCTCTATTTATATCTTACAATCTATTTACTGGATTAATCATATATATATATATATATATATATATATATATATATATATATATATATATATATTCTCAAACCGAGAAAATAATAATATACTAGTGAGAAAATCCACCAAAGGGTTGAATGAGGAGGTCGTAAGTTGAGTGGGGTCCATGTAGTTATTAAAGAAAAGTCCTCACCAACCAATTGGCGCCTTCCACTCGATTCCATCTCCCTCTAAGTCTCAAATTCCTTCCTCCTTTCACGGAACAGAGCTATTTAACCCCACCTCTCGCTGTATCTACTCCGCTTCAAATCTTACTTGAAAATTCCTTATTTTCAGAATTTTATAATACCTTCCAAATATTTTTTTTTTTTGCGGACAAAACACATTAGTTTGTTTAATCACAACTATAATCTTCTGCTTCTGCTTTGCATCATGGCTTCTGTCGCAAACACATTACTTTCTCTGCCCCCCTCACTCTGTTTTAATTCTAATAATAATAATAATCAGTCACCGCCACCTTCTCTTTTTGTTTCCAAGGCTCCCAGATCAAAGCGTTGTCGTTTTCACTCCTCCGCGGGATCACCTAACCGTTCTTCTGTAACCGTTGCCTTGTCTGCTGTGGCAAACTCTGTTCCGGTACATAACTAACTTACCCACCTTTTCCTTCTTTCTTCTCCTTTTAGTGATTTTTTTTTATTACACATAATTGTAGGCGAGAAGTAAGATCCATACAGTTGGTGATTTTATGACCAAAAGAGAGGATTTACATGTGTTTAAAGCCAACACAACTGTTGATGAAGGTGATTACTACCTTTTCTTATAAGTTATAGTTTGAATGGTATATATATTGTTTAGTTGACTCGTGTAGTTTTTGTGTGTATCTATATATATCGTTGCAGCATTGGAGGCTCTTGTGGAGAAGAGAATAACGGGGTTTCCTGTCATTGATGATAACTGGAAATTGGTAAGATTTTTCCATTTTATCATGTGATCCCATTCCCATGTCATATAGTCTCCAATAATGTTTACCAGTGTCTTGCTTGCATGCTGCTGTTCTTGTAATTATTTTATGAGAAAAAGGGGCAAAGACTTCAATTCGAAAGCTAGTGTGTGAGGACGTAGTAAAATATATATGTTCCTTGTGCCTGAAAATGAAGGATAACATGCACAGATTCAGCACTTGAATCTATAGTTATTTGAGATTGCGCTGCATGAAGAACTGATTCCAGGTCTATACTTGCTGCAGGTTGGTGTTGTTTCTGATTATGACCTGTTAGTGCTCGGTTCTATTTCAGGTAGTGGAAAGACTCTGCTTCTATTTTCCATTTGGACGTAAAATCCTTGTTTTCATGTTTTTCTATAATCTTTGTGTTTGATCTTCTTTTCCTTTTTCCTTAGAAGAGAATACTTAAGCTGATTAGAGAACGATTGTGAATTAGATCGTTATGGTTTTTAAAAACAAAGTTGATCTACTTGCTTGAATTTTTGTCCTCCTCTTCATCTGGAAGCAAGAATCTGCTTGTTTTCTTCTTGTTTTCGCCATTCAATCGCAAGAAAAGCTCTTCTAGCGCACTTGGTTTTCAACTACGTAAAGTTTGATTCGAGGAGTTTCATTAAAGTAGTATTGAGGAACTTGGCTACAAGTAATTTCTCAAACCACGAGGAATCGTTGGCCATAACAATTTAAACAAGCATATGGCACAATAGTTGCTAACTTCATTTTGTTTGCCAGATCTTCTTGCTTATCTGGGGAAATAATACTAACTCCTTTTGGCATCAATTGAATAACACAAAGCTAGCATTAGTTTGCAAGAGTCCAGACTTTTGTAAAAAATGGACAAGTAAGAATAATCAGTAATGTAGGATTTAGGAAGGAATCATGTCCTTCTGGTCCCCAACAGAAGAAATGAATTGCTTCATCCCTTTGATTTTGGCAACATTATGATAATTCTTGATCTTGTTTGTCAAGCAATTCTTTCCAATCTCAACTGACTATAGCAGGAAGGATGTTGTATCAATTCAGTTTTCAATTATATTTTGGTTTGTTGAATATTGGTATGTTAAAGCTTTGTCATTCATTATTGCTCTTCATTGACAAACTGGCTCTATAATTTTTTGAAGTTGGTTTTCTATTATGGTTATTCCTGTAATGTGGTGAAACTGCTACTAATTTCTTTCCTCTGTATCTATCAGGCAGCTGTCAGAATGACACAAACTTGTTTCCTAATGTTGATAGTTCTTGGAAGGTGAGTATGGAGTTTCTCTATCATATTCTAGATGCTTGCATTTCGTATTTATATTCAAGCATGCTTCCATATGTTTGTCTGTGGTTTTGTTTTCTTAAACATTTAGATATTTTGATCGATTTCTATAGTTAGAGTTTTAGAATCTTTTATGTTTGTGAAATTCGTAGTTAACATCCTTCAACTCCCAATAATGTTACAGACTTGCTGTTATACTCGCCAAACATATATGAACGAACAGAAATAATTGAGCACAGTATTTCCTTTAGGCCTGAAGATAACGAGGATTAGGGGTCACGAGAAAAGTGATATGTGGTGTATTACAAGTTTAAGAGGGTTATCTGGCCATGATTAGCAAAAAGATTATGACTGTTTCTTTGTCAGACTAAGAAGTTTGGGGGTGGGGGCTAAGTCCTTCCAACATTGCAGTTGCCCATATCATAGCTATGGGTCCAAGTTTCTGAATGAAACTAGAGATTGGATTGGCTCTATAAGACAATTTGACCTTTTAAGTCTGCCATCCCTCCTTTTCAAGGACTCGGCATGCAATCAGGGGATGCTCAGTACTTCGTCCTGCACCAGGGCTTGTTCACAATTAGTCATCAACTCGTACTGTAGGGAGGTAGAAGCCAAAACTCTGATCCAACATGACTGATAGTAAAGAATGCAGAAGATGGAAGGTTGATAGTTTGATCAATAATTGTTACATTTAGCACCATCCTACAATTCAATGGTTGGTCTCGCATAAGTTTTGGTTGGACAAATTCCCTAAATGCAGGGAGATACTGGTTCTTGGGTAGATGTAGTGATGGTGATTTTCAAGTAGTTAATAGAGACCATACAACTGCTCAATAAACAATAGTTCTCCATTGTTGGCTATTACTGGACAAAACCAGGCCTATAATAAAGAGCTTGATTTTAGAAGTACAAGATAAACTAAAATCAGGATTTCACTTCTATAACATTTTAGGCAAAATGTTTCTTACTGCTGAATTTCTATTTCTTGACAAATGTTGCAGACTTTCAAAGAGTTACAGAAACTGCTAATCAAGAACAACGGCAAAGTTGTTGGTGATTTGATGACACCCAATCCTCTAGTCGTTTATGAAACCACCAATCTAGAGGATGCTGTTAGGTATCAACACTTTCTACTGTAGTATATCTTTTGTTCTTCCAGGACATCTCTGTTTAAACCTAAAATATGAGAAGTTCTGTTTTGTACTTTCTTAAACGTATGAAAAACTGTCTTCGGGAAGCTGTTATGCATTTTCTCTTTGTCCAGCTTTATTAAAAGCTTATCTAAATGATCATCATTAAATTTCTAAATGTTTCTCATCTTGCAATCATATTCTATGGAAATTTCACATCAGAATTGAAAAACATACTTAACGTCCAAATCTAATGCCAGGTTGCTGCTTGAAACAAAGTATCGGCGACTCCCAGTGGTAGATAACGATGGAAAGCTGGTAAGAATTGTAAACAATGTTCTTCATTCATTCTCATTTTATTGTTTCTTATCTGCTGTGTAATTTATAAGTGGTCTCCAATTGAATACCCAAGGTTGGCATCATTACTCGGGGAGACATTGTTAGAGCTTCTCAACAGATAAAAAGCTCCACCGAAAGATCAACATGAATTCCTGTATCATTGAAGGATTATGATTTCTGGAGTCTACATTGATATTGCAGCTCTCTTTTTTTTCAACATGAATGTCACGCAGTTCATTATTCCGGGTACACTCAGAGGGAAGCTTATCAATCTCCTGTTCTTAAAGCCTTCTCTGCAATAAATTGTATTTTTAGCGAGGTTTGAACTTTGATTTCTAGTTAAATGTTACATATAGGCTTTGGTAATTATGAAATATTGTATCTAGGATCGGATTTGATGAGTGGTTTGGCAGTAGTCTCTAATGCCAAGTTTTTGTACAAGTAGCATTCTTGTTGCTAGCAGATTTCCTACTGCAAATATATGAAAGTGCCAATTATTTTGACCTTTTTCCATAATTTTAAAGGAGTATTAGTTCTCAAGAAAATAAAAAAGTGTTAAGAGTATTGATTAAAAGCACCTCAATTGCTGGAATCTAACCAGTCCAGCATCGCAACCCACTGGCATAATATCCGTGCCTTTCCAGATCAATGCCAAAGCAGGGTTTTCCTGCTCAGGAGCCCAGACACATTTTTTGTTGTCTGAACCCTTTCAAATGGAATTACGAAGGGAACCGCAGCCATATCCCTTTCAAGAATGCATCATGCATTATTACATGTCAAAGAGAAAAATCGCCATCAAGCTATGAACATCAACAACATATAGGATTGACAATTCTTTAATGTATTCTTATGACTGAATGGGATGAACTCTCTAACCTAGGCGATATATTTTTGGTCAAAGATCAAAACAAATAGGGAGTAAGAAATTGGAATCCTATAAAACTTGAAGTGTATAAAGTTTTAGAATATATCCCGGCAAGCGACCTTAGCCAAATGCATAAAGGCTCTTGAAAAATGGATAAATCCTATGGACATTCATTTCATTTTTTATTTGTAAATATTCCACTCGATGTTTTCACTACACATCTCATAATTTGGAACTTATAGCCCAAACCTCTCTTTCTCCCTTGCCAGCCAACTTTTCATCCAAATCCATCCTCTCTGCAACAATGGACTCAAATTCTCCTCAAGTTGAAATGTTCTTCTTTCCATTTGTAGGTGGAGGCCACCAAATCCCCATGATAGACATAGCCAGAGTCTTTGCTTTCCATGGTGCCAAAGCTACCATAATTACCACCTCAAAACATTCCCTCTCCTTCCGAAAATCCATCACCCGTGATAAAAAAATCTGGTCTTCCTGTCTCTATCCACGTCCTTGAGCTGTCTGATAACATCGAAATAGCCGCTACAGACATGTCTGCAACTTCCTTCACTGATACTTCTATGCTCCAAGAACCTCAACAAAATCTTTTACTTGAACGAAAACCTGACTGTATTGTTCATGAAGTGTTTCATCGCTGGTCTGCTGTTGCTATTGACAGTGTTGGCATTCCAAGAATTACTTTCAATGGGAATGAATGCATCGCTCGTTGTGTCCGAGAAAATATGGAACGCTATAAGCCCCATGAGAGAGTAACTTCTGATTTGGAGCCTTTTATTGTTCCAGGTCTTTCTGATAGGATTGAATTGACCACATCTCAACTACCAGTCTTTGGAGGACAACCACATGGTGGAGGGTTGCATAAAAGAATGCCAGGGTCAGATGAAAAGAGTTTCGGGGTTGTGGTCAATAGTTTCTATGATTTGGAGACTATTTGTGTGGATTACTTCAGGGATGAATTAGGCAATAGGGCATGGATTGTGGGACCAGTTTCATTATGCAACAGAAATGTGGAAGACAAAGGCTGAGAGAGAGGCCAGAAGACTTCAGTTAATGAGCAAACCATTTTCAACTGGCTTGACTGTAAAGAACTAAATTCGGTTCTTTACGTCAGTTCTGGAAGCTTAGCTCGTTTAACCCCTGAACAAATCCTTGAGATCGCCCATGGTCTTGAAGCTTCCAATCACCAATTCATTTGGGTGATTGGAAAAATCTTTAAATCAGCTGGACATGATGAAGAAAGCCTTGCTTCCCAAAGGATTTGATGATAGACTGAAAGAATCCAGAAGAGGACTAATAATAAAAGGCTGGGTACCGCAATTGTAAACACGAGAGCATCCGGCTGTAGGAGGGTTTGTGACTCATTGTGGACGGAACTCAACTTGAGAAGGTGTGAGCGCTGGACTGCCAATGATAACATGGCGTTTTGCTGCAGAGCAATTCACCGATGAGAAGTTACGGATTGATGTAGTAATGTGCAATCAAGATGCGTTCTTGCCAGTCTGTCATCTGTACCAACGCTATGACGCAAGTGATTATGTTAGCAGGAAGAAACAATCTTCCTATTTTCGGTTTAGATTCCAACCAGGCCTAGTAACCGCGCGCAAGATAAAAAAAAAAAAACCAATTATTGTATTAAAAAAACTTGTGAGTGCTGTTATTTTTTTATATTGTAAAATATTTAAAATAAAAATAAAAAAACTTAATCAATGTATCAAATTAGATTAATTGACCACTATGTATATTAGTAAATATAAAAAAATCAGTGTGACTTATTTAATCTAGTGGGCAAAGAGTGAACTGATTGTCTCATTCAAATGATATTTGGTTTTAAAATTTTTTAGAAAAATTATGCCAATATTGTTTTAACCTCTACCTAACACTAACTTAAATTAAATGTGAAATGATATAGTGTCAAATGATTAAATTATAAAAAAAATCAGGAAGTAAAATAAAAAAAAGTGACTCGTTGTAATGAGTCGAGTTAGCACGCAGAATTTATGATTCAGATAAAGAACGTGTCTACAATTATCTAATTTTGTTGGGCAGTCTGTGTCTTTCTTTTATTTTCTTCATGATTTAGCATTGGTTGAGTCTTAATTGATATTGGATTGAATTAAATACAGAATTAGGTTGAAGAGTTATAAAATATTTATAGACAAAATTTAAAAAAATATATAAAGTATCTCTTAAATCAAGCATAATTATGAAATTGAAAAAACATGAGTACAATGAAAGGAAGAAAAAACCAAGTAAATTTAGACGAATCTCTTAAATCTAGGTTAATTCTACAAACCTGCAACCCTTGAAATCCTAGACTTGAATTCAATTAAAAAGCTCAATTCCCAACTAATATAATGTTGAAAAATAAAATTAAAAAAAAATTCTCAATCTAAAAAAGTTGTCAGAGTAAAACAAATAACATTCAAAATAATAATAATTAAATTTGATATAAAAATAAAATAAAATAAAATTTCGAGGGATAAAACTGAAAAATAAATTCAATTAAAAAAATCAAAACTAAACAAATAATAATTAAAAGAACGAGAATCAAGTTTGACATATATAAAAATAAAAAATGATGAAAATTTAAAAAATTTTAATTTTATAAATCATATGAAATAAAATAATAATAATAATAATAATAAAAAGAAAATGAATTAAATTTAAAGTAAAAAATAAATTAAAAAGTTGTTCTGAAAAATTAAAGATTTAGACATGAGAATCGAGGAGAAAAAAAAAATAATTACCGACGCCGAATCAAAAGTCTAGACGCCACGAGTCACTAAGTGATTGAGGCGTCGTTGAGACGATTGAAATGCTATCCATATCCTGGAAGCCATAGTTCAACCTCCACTTGCCTCCTTAAGCGGTGTCCATATAGTGCGAAGAAGTTACATAAATGAACGTTTCAGTTATTTTTTTAAAAGAATATTTTATATTTATTAAAAAACTAAAATTTTCTTATTCAATTTAATAATTACAAAAGAACCAGGATTAAAAGATGAAAAAACCCCTACACATGAGTTAAACAAAAATTTGTTTTCAAAGATAATTAAATTATTTTACTATATTTTAAAAAATTAAAAGACAAAAAAAACTTATAAATATCGGTTCAAGAATTTTGCATTTTAAATTAATTTAGTAATTTTATTGTGATTAAAAAAATAAAAATGACAAATTTACTTTTTATCAATCTTATAATCATCAATGTACTTTACGTAAGGATCGAATTACTCCCAAGACAAGTTTATTGATTTTTTGAAGAAAAAAAAATGATACTATAATGGTAAATAGTGATAAGTGTATAGATTCGCAGTAAATCTCCCTTCCGTTCTTGCTTCTTTTGAATGACCTGGATAAATTTCACATTATCCACAGTAACTCACTGTTTTCTTTCCTCCAAGCCATGAAAGAGAAAATGCGGTGTCCAGGGCATGTACGTGTCTGGGCCTGTGATAATCAGAAAGAACCAAAAATATCTCGTTCTTGCCAAAAAATTGGCATACTAGTCATAGAAGGCAAGAAAAAAGAAAGATAGCCCAACCCTTTCTTCCTCTTCTTGTCTATCTTCATCACTGATTCTAGTTTCTCTTGTAATTCAACCATTGAATTCTGTTGTACAAAATCTTCCTTTGGTGATCAGGCAACATGGGCAGTGAGGTTAACGAGCTACATGCTCTTTTCTTTCCTTTCATGGCTCATGGTCACATGATACCACTGGTGGACATGGCCAAGCTATTTGCTTCCCGAGGCCTGAAGACTACCATAGTCACCACCCCTCTAAATGTGCCTCTCTTCTCCAAAACAGTCCAAAGAACCAAAAATTTGGGATTTGAAATTAATATACGAACCATCGAATTCTCCACTGTTGAGACTGGATTACCAGAAGGATGTGAAAATGCAGACTTGATTATTTCTCAGGGTATGGGTTGGGATATGCTCAAAAACTTTTTCGTGGCAACCACCATTCTCCAAGAACCCCTTGAAAGGCTACTAGAGGAAATCCATCCTGACTGCCTTATTGCAGATATGTTCTTTCCTTGGACTACTGATGCTGCAGCTAAATTTGGAATTCCAAGGTTAGTGTTTCATGGAACTAGCTTTTTTTCTTTATGTGTTGGAGAAAGTCTGAGACTATACGAGCCACACAAGAAAGTTTCGTCAGATTGTGAACCCTTTTTTATGCCTAACCTTCCTGATGATATCAAGTTGACAAGAAATGAACTGCCATATCCTGAAACACATGATGATGAATCCGACTTCAACAAGATGTACAAGAAGGTTAAAGAGGGAGATTCGAAAAGTTACGGGGTGGTTGTCAACAGTTTCTACGAACTTGAGCCGGTTTATGCTGATCATTACAGAAAAGCTTTTGGAAGAAAAGCATGGCATGTAGGACCAGTTTCTCTTTGCAACAGAAACATAGATGACAAAGCAGAGAGGGGAAGAGAAGCTTCTATTAAAGAAAATGAGTGTTTGAAGTGGCTTGACTTCAAGAAACCCAATTCAGTTGTTTATATCTCCTTTGGAAGTATGGCAAGCTTCTCTGCCTCTCAGCTAAAGGAGATTGCAACAGGCCTTGAAGCTTCTGGCCAGCAATTTATCTGGGTTGTTAGAAGAAACAAAAACAGTGAAGAAGATAAGGAAGATTGGTTACCTGAAGGATTTGAGGAAAGAATGGGAGACAAGGGACTAATTATAAGAGGGTGGGCACCCCAAGTGTTGATTCTTGACCATGAAGCAATAGGAGGATTTGTGACTCATTGTGGATGGAATTCAACAGTTGAAGGCATTGCCGCTGGGGTTCCAATGGCCACATGTCCACTGTCTGCTGAGCAATTCTACAATGAAAAGCTGGTGACACAGATATTGAAGATAGGTATCAGGATTGGTGTTCAAGAACAAGCTTTATTGGGCGGGGATAGCATTAAGAGTAAAGCTTTAGAAGAGGCATTGAGTCGACTCATGGAGGGTGAAGAAGCAAAGGAAATGAGGAGCAAAGCAAAGGCATTTGGGAAGATGGCAAGGAAGGCAGTTGAAGAAGGGGGTTCCTCGTACTCTGATTTGAATGCTCTTATCGAGGAACTGAGCTTCTGTCACCAGGGGTAGATTCATATTTTAAAAGCACATTTCATTTGTATCTGTTTTTGCTGTAGTTTTAATCTATTTTATCGTGAACATTGTTGTTGTCGTTGTTGCTCAAAATCAGCCAATTTGATTTGATTAATGATAAAAACATAGCTGCCTTAAATCATTTACCTATATATATATAGTTTTTTTTTTTTTTTATCGTCAATCAATAGCTATGTTTAAGGAGGACATTACAATTTGAATATTGTTATTAATATAATTTATTTTGCTTATTTTATTAATGGCTTCAATGTTCTGTAGCTGGAATAATTGATATTGGCAGCAATTTCATTTGCTGCTATATAACATAAATTTCGATTTTACCATGATTGGAGGCGCGGCGCACATGATTTATACAATGGGGTTATTTGAAAATAACATAATTGCACTGTTGGCAACCTAATATTATCTAACTATAATTTGCACAATATTATAGCATCCTTACTGACTTGAACACGTGAAATAAGCCCAGCTTGCCCAACCTAATATTTTTTTGGAAATGTTTTTAGATTCAATTCATTATTATTTTCTATTGATTAAATATATATTATTTTAAGTTGTATATAACTTGAAATATTATAAAGATAAAATTACTCTTCAATCTTTTATTTTCATAAAAAAATAAAACTGATAAATTATAAATATCTCACTAGCATTTCAAGTTTCAAATTTATAATCTCTAATATTCTGAACACTTTTACTTTCTATATTTTCAGAATTTATTTTTTTAAAATATTATTATATATTTTTTTATAAAATTACTTACTTAAATACTTAATAATTTCTACATCAATCAATATGAAGATTTTTTACCGATATCATCTATTAATTATCTTGACTAATTATCTAGACGTACCAAAAAAAAACACGTATTATTAGCAACCACTCATCTCAGGCTTTCATTTCAAGCCAGACATCTTGAAAAGAATGAATTAAAAAATTAATTAATTATCCAGTAAAGTATTATTTCTAAACTTAATGAATTTTGAAGCTGTCAGTCATCTTCATACTTAGCTGCATTTAATTAGTCTTGTCCTATGGAACATTTTCTTCTAGAGTAGTATAATATCTATGCACGTTTGCATCTAATGCATTGTATTTATACAGTGCATGAATTGATTTCCTCCCCAAGTCAAAGAAAGTATTAAAAGCAAAACCGAAACACATTTTCTTTGAAATGTAAAAAAAACAGTAACTTCAAAAAAAGTTCAAGAAAAAAAGGGTAAAACCACGACAATAGGATTGTCAGCCGACAATATTGAACTACAAAGGGAACGCCAGCTAAAACATGGAATTAAATCATTAATAAAATGGATAATTAACACCGAAAGCGCTTCAAATGCTGTACAATTTATTAGACTTCTCAAATAATGGAAGTCCATTCTGCTATTAAATGGCGTCTTCATTAAAACTTCAACTACAACATCACCAAAACACTCTTCTCTTCCTATATTAGGTTTTATTGTCTGTCCTTAATTTCATGGCTTGTGTGGTCTTGAGAAAATAAAACTTCAGAGAGAGGTATTTGGATTTTATTTTTTTGGTTATTTGTGGTGATAATAGTATAAAAGAATTAGAATAAAATAAATGTGATGATAATAATATAGAAAATAAAATTAATTCAATTCAATAATAAAATATCCTTTTTAATATGTAAATTTAAATTATTTATCAATTAAATTTAAATTTAAATTTACATGTTGCCGGTGTTTACAGAGGAATATCCGAATATCCTACTGAAATTGGGCTATCCTATCTACTGATCACGACTTTTCTTCTTGAATAATACCTGAGCTAAAAAAAATCCTGACGTAAGAGAGTATGTTATAAGGAGTCCCACAAAGTTGAACTTATAGCATATCTGGAAGCTTGTTCATAAAGGAGTGCGCATGTATGCCTTGGTGTGAAGTCTAGAACAAGAACGCGTATACTTTGACTATAATTATTCAAAATTAAGATAGTTCTGCAAAAATTCTCTTGCAACACGAGTTCTCTATATGGATCAAAAGATTCAGGTAACGTCTTCGAACTTTCCTAGGTAGAATTGACACTTTCTGACAGGAGCAGTGACGTGAGTGTAGTGTAGTAGCATGAGCTGGAAATTTCTTAATTCCATAAAGCCTTAACAAAATAAATTTCGTCTTCCTAACCTCTGTTTATAAATACCATTCCATATCCAAAATTTTATTCAAACAAGAATAGTCTAAGGTTTTCTTCATCTTCATCCATTTTTACTGACAAGCTTAGTTCAACTTTCAACACCAGGTTCTTTTTTCTTTCTTTTTTTTATCTTACAAGGCCAGATGGGTAGTTTGGGTCACCAATTGCACATTTTCTTCTTCCCTTTCTTGGCTCATGGCCACATGATACCAACTGTGGACATGGCCAAGCTTTTTGCTTCTCGAGGCGTAAAGACAACCATCATCACCACTCCTCTCAACGCACCTTTATTTTCCAAAACCATCCAAAAAACCAAAGATTTGGGTTTTGATATTGATATCCAAACCATCAAATTCCCTGCAGCAGAGGCAGGATTGCCGGAAGGATGTGAAAACACGGACGCATTCATTACAAATGAAAATGCAGGGGAAATGACCAAGAAGTTTTTCATTGCCACAACCTTCCTTCAAGAACCCTTTGAGAAGGTACTGCAAGAAAGGCATCCTGATTGCGTTGTGGCTGATATGTTCTTTCCTTGGGCGACCGATGCTGCTGCCAAATTTGGAATTCCGAGACTAGTGTTTCATGGCACTAGTAACTTTGCTTTAAGTGCTGGAGAAAGCGTGAGACTTTATGAGCCACACAAGAAAGTTTCATCAGATTATGAACCTTTTGTTGTGCCTAATCTTCCTGGTGATATAAAGTTGACAAGGAAGCAACTGCCAGATTTTATAAGAGAAAATGTTCAAAATGACTTCACCAAGTTAGTGATAGCATCCAAAGAATCAGAGTTGAGGAGCTTCGGTGTTATTTTAAACAGCTTTTATGAGCTTGAGCCAGCTTATGCTGATTATTACAGGAAGGTTTTGGGAAGAAGGGCCTGGAATGTAGGCCCGGTTTCATTATGCGATAGAGACATCGAGGATAAATCAGGAAGAGGAAAAGAAGCCTCAATTGATCAACATGAGTGTTTGAAGTGGCTTGACTCCAAGAAACCCAATTCAGTTGTTTATATCTGCTTTGGAAGTATGGCAAGCTTCCCTGCCTCTCAGCTAAAGGAGATTGCAACAGGCCTTGAAGCTTCTGGCCAGCAATTTATCTGGGTTGTTAGAAGAAACAAAAACAGTGAAGAAGATAAGGAGGATTGGTTACCTGAAGGGTTTGAGGAAAGAATGGAAGACAAGGGGCTGATTATAAGAGGGTGGGCACCCCAAGTGTTGATTCTTGATCATGAAGCAATAGGTGCATTTGTGACTCATTGTGGATGGAACTCGACTCTTGAAGGCATAACTGCAGGGAAGCCCATGATTACATGGCCTGTATCTGCTGAGCAATTCTATAATGAAAAGTTGGTGACTGATGTCTTAAAAACTGGAGTTGGTGTTGGAGTCAAGGAATGGGTTAGAGTGCGTGGAGATCATGTTAAAAGTGAAGCTGTAGAGAAGGCAATCACTCAAATCATGGTGGGTGAAGAAGGAGAGGAAAAGAGGAGCAGAGCAATTAAGCTAGGAGAAATGGCAAGGAAGGCTGTTGAAGAAGGTGGATCTTCTTGCTCTGATTTCAATGCTTTGATTGAAGAGTTGAGGTCGTATCGCCCTTGAAACTTCGACAGGATTTCAAAAGGATTGTCACGGACGTCGGACAGCATATAATATTTTGTTTGTATTAGTTTTGACAATTTACAGCGTCTCATTTCC
Source organism: Populus nigra (assembly GCF_951802175.1). Taxonomy (NCBI): domain Eukaryota; kingdom Viridiplantae; phylum Streptophyta; class Magnoliopsida; order Malpighiales; family Salicaceae; genus Populus; species Populus nigra. The sequence continues at coordinate 9,513,663 of NC_084870.1, read as the reverse complement.
TTCATGTGACCTGGAGTTGCAGTTTTTTTTCCCTCTAAAAATGAGTTGGGACCGTTAAATGCAGAACGAAGGCCATATTTTATGTTATGTGTATACAAGTGTTGAGAGTGTTGAGAGAGTAACACACATACAAACCAGTGACTCCATTGTTTCCAGTGCCTCTCAAGTGGGCCTATACTAACTGACACCGGAATGTGATCTTCCTTCGTTCGACGCCGACTCCCGATTCAAGGCGACGAGCCACCATCTAGCCATTTCGAATTCGTTCCATTTCTAATGGACCGTGGATGAGAGCTCCAGCTTATACTTGGCCCAAGTAATTAATCAGTCCCAGTCCACCTTTTCATCTCTCTTCTTACGACATTGTTTTGTACGCCCATCAGCTCTATTTCCCCTTCCTACGGGCTTCCAAGAAGAAAACCGTCGAAATACACTAGTGGTGTTTTTCCTTCACTTTGTTTTTGCTCCAAAATTTGAGTTCTGGATTTGGTAAGTGAACCGTTAGTCACAGGTTGGCAGTTCAGCTCGGATTTATTTTTAAATATAGATGTTTAAGTTTTTTTTTAGCAAAACAATATTGTTTTAGATAAAAAATAATATTATTTTGAATATAAAAAATATTCTTCAAGTTAACTTAATCATCTAACAGGTGAATTCACTCATTAAGTCATTTCGGTTTAATCAAGTCAATACACATAATTTTTTTATAAAAAAACTCAATCCGAATATTGTTTGGAGCTAGTGATTTATCTTACCAGCTTACTAGTGTAAGAGGAGTTGAGTAACTATTGTAATGTTAGATGTTAGTGGGCACAACAAATTAACTTTGAGATGTATTTTAAAATATTAATTGCCACAATTATTATATTGGTTGTAGGGTTAAAACAATATATATTTTTAGGATCCAGTAAAAATTTAAACATAAATAACAACTTTTATAAATTTATTAAAAAGTTTTGTTTTTGTTTCTATAAACATAAACAAATAATTTGTCAAGAAAAAATTAAAAAAAGAACATTATCAACGTCAAACTAATATTTATAAATAACATAACAACTTTCCACACCAATTACAACTTTTACAGTACAGCTAGCTTGAGAATTGTCCTCTGCACACGCAGAAGAAATTTCTCAGTTGTAAGACCAGACGTGGTAGTGTCATATACGTTCTCACTGTTGCCCTTCCAAACTCACAATAATTCCACAGCACCCCGTCACCGAATAAGAAAAAAAGAAAGATTCACAACGACTTGACTCGGACCCGAAACAAACAATAATCGATCTCGGTGTATTTAATGTCTATGGCCTATCCATCGTTAGGGGAGCATACTGTTATTGGTAGAGGTTTTTCTTTTTCTTTTGAATGATAACCGGAGCCTATATATATATATATATATATATATATATATATATATATATATATATATATATATATATATATATAATAAATTTTACTTCTCTGAGTTATTCTTTTTTTATAGTATTTCTATTTATTTTTTAAAAAAAACCCATGTGATGTTTTCATTCTTATTTCTTCTTTCTATTATTTAAAATAATTAAATACAATTTTTTAAAATCTTAAATTTATATTCTTAATTACAATTTTAATTCAAAAAACATAACATTATACCATCAAACAATTCAGTTATTTTACTGACAACATAATACAATAACTTTTAGTTAAATAATTTGATGTGTTTGATAACAAAATAATTCCAACTGCTGAGAGCTAAATAAATTTCTAATCTCAGTCTGTAAAAACTATTAAAAAGAGAGGATATTTTAATGTGCTCAAACCAACAAAAAAGAAAGATAGGATAAATGAGTGAAGTAAATAAAAAAATATATATGAAGATAAAGTAGGCATATGACCTATCTCACTACTTAAACGAGGGAGTAAAAAAATAAAAAATTAATTAAACCGAGAAAATCAGAAAAAAAAAATAACGAAAAAAACCGAATAGTGAAGAAAAACTGATTAAAATTTTAAAAAAAACTGACCGGTTCGGTTTCGGTTTTATAAGTATAAAATAAAAAAAAACGGAACCAAACCCAAACAAAAAAAACCAAGCCAAACCGGTTTTGTCCTAAAAATCGAACCGAACCCGGTCGGTTTGAACCGGTTTCAGTTTTTTTAAAAAAATTCAGTTTAATTATTTTTTTTAATAAAAACTAAACCAAACAAAAAATAATCACCCATGCTATTTAATCTCGGTTGATTTGTTTTTTGTTATTTTGATAAAATAAATAACCTTTCTCCTCTCTTTTTTCCGGCCATGCAACATAACTTTTCACGAAGATTGAGTAGGCCTCGGGCCTGTTGCAAGCATGTATCTAAAAGCCCAAACAACGAAACTATGCAACAGATCATTCGGCCACCCGATTCTCCGTAATAATTATGACCCCTCGTTGGAATGTTGCGCATAAAATTTTCATTTTTTTCTCCTTCAGAGGTCAATAATTTTTTGAATAAGAAATCATTACACTAAGACTGTTGAATTATTCTAATCAAAATAATATTTAATATAGAAAAAACAGTATTGGTAAATTTACAAAGTCTCAATTCTCTATCCATCTGAATTTGCAAATGGATTTATTTATTTATTATGTGGTTTTTATTATTTAATCTTGATTCGTTTTCTTCGTTCGGAAAAACAATATCAGTAATATGTCAGGACAAAATAGTGGGATCTTCGAAACCTCAGAACTGATTAGAGAAAAACACCCTTCTTGTCCTATGAATTGATTTACATCACAGTCTACAATCAATCATGAACCCTTGGCCATTTTTTAAGCTAATCTCTCAGCCATTTTCATTTTTTAGTGTACAAAATCTCTCAATCATTTAAACAGTGAGAAAAGCATATAGAAACTGGATACATGTCGACCGTACCTCTGCCATGTCCCAATATTATTGTTTTTTCAAGGAATTTTGCAGGATATGGCCACCTCGAGGAGAGCAAAAGGATAAGACAGTGGATGCTAACTACGAGCTACTGTTAAAAGCAATCATCTCTCTGCCTTTTAAGATTTTAGGCTGTGAGCGTGGATCTGATTATTGATATAAAGTAATTATCTCTCTATTAAATTATTGGCAAAGAAGATTTTAAGATCATAAGAGCTCGTGCCACCGGTCTCGAGGTGGATGGCATGACATTGCCGGCCCTCTTTTCCCTAATTTATTCGTGCAAATCATGAAATAATTTGAGAATTATGTACGTGAGTGAATAAATAAATAAAATATTATTTATGATCTTTAAAAATAAAAATAAAATATAAATGAAGATATTGAATCTCGAAAAATAAAGTATTTATTTGGTTATATTTACTAAATTTATTTATTAAAATATTTTTTATTTAAGCAAACAAAGGTAAAAATACATAAACAAATTAAATTGATCCAATAAAATTAGAGCGGAAAAAAATTATGCAAGACTGTATATATTATAAATATTTTTTTATTTTTAAAAATAAAATTCATAAGTACAAGAGATAAAAATAATTCATCAATACAACACTTCTTTTTTTTTAGCATCAATATCCTACGAAATCTCTGTATTCTCTCTCAATAAGAGACTACAGAATAACAAAAATAAACTATTATGTCAAAATTAAATTAGAAAAATATTATGGTCCTGAAATTGTATAACTTATGTTGTTTTAAAAGTTTAAGAATTAAAGTGATTATTTTTTAAAATTTATGGCATGCCATTCAAGTTTAATGTTTTTTTTCTCATTTTGATTCATTTTTTTTAATGATAAATTAAAATTAATTGATTTTCAATTAAGAATAAATCATGAAAAAAAGTATAAAAACTAAATTGATAAAATATAAAATTTTACATAACTAAGAGAAAAACTCACACCTTTTGAAGCAGTACATGAAGATTAACATTTAAAATCTTTCTCTCTGCGTGTCACCTCAGCACAGTTCTCTAGAGAATTGGAAAAACGAGCACATCAATGCCTGGTGAAAGTGTCGTCTTATTTCCAAGTTGATGTTGACACGTTAACCACCGTAACTAATACCATCTTTAGCAACGCGATACAACGTTGTTGTTATATAAGAATAATTTTTAATTAAAAATATAATTTTTAATTATTTTTAATATTAACAGGATAAAATTATTAATTTTTTTAAAATATATTAATTTAATATTTTTAAAATAAATTTTTTTGGCTGAAAAGCATAGTTATTAAACCCGACCCGGCCCGGCGGGTCGACCCGGTGGCTGGACCGGTTCGGGTTTGTTAAAAGACCGGCATGTGCAACAACCCGGCAAAACCCGGGTGACCCGGAGGGTCGACCCATGACTTGGGCGACTCTGGAGAATCCGGACGAGACCGGGTTCTTCTTAAAATGTGGTTTCTGTGATTCGGCTTCTCTTCTTCTTTCTTCATCTTCCCTATAATGAGCTGATGTTTGCAAGCAAATCACCATTGAAGAGCTGAGTCTCTTGGTTTGGCCAATAGATGGCTGGGAAAAAAAGGGATGGGCTCTTTAGTTTTGGTCAAGGCAGGGGGATGATTGAGAGAGGGACGAGGGAAGTTGTGGCTGGGTCTCTGTGGCAGTTGCTTTGCCAAGTAAAAAGGAAAACTTTAAGAATAATGCAAAAACAAGCAAATCACCATTGAAGAGCTGGGTCTCTTAGTTTGGCCAATAGGTGGCTGGGAAAAAAAAAGGAGGGGCTCTTTAGTTTTGGTCAAGGTAGGGGGTGATTGAGAGAGAGACGAGGGAGGTGTGGCTGGGTCTCTTTGGCAATTGCTTTGCCAAGTGAAAAGGACAACTTTACTGGTTTTGGGAGAGAAAATCCCAAGCAAGGGGGGCAAGCAGGGGGCGGCTTGTTTTTATTTTTGGTAGAGATAGGGAAAATTTAGGGTTGTGAAATTATTTTTGGTAGAGATAGGGGGGCGGCTTTTAATTTTTTTTTTAATTAAAAAAAATAACATACTATTTTTTAATGTAAAATAAAAAAATTAAAATATTTTTTTAAATTTTATTATTTATAACATCTATATTCACATGGATTTTTTCTTAATTTTTTCATATAAATATTCAAACTTTAATATATATATTTTTAATTTTTCCGGGTTGACCCGAGTTGACCCATAAAACCTAGGACCCGGCTCTTTAACCGGATCAATTCCTGAACCGGGTTTAATAACTATGGAGCCGTGGCCCCTATAAAATTCCCAACCTGAATTTCGGTATGTTTCATATTAGTCACTGATAAGTTAAAAATCAAGACTAAGCCCTCAATATTTTCATAATATCTCTAACTTGGTCGTCCAACAATTCAGTCCGCCCTACGACCCTAGTCTCCCTACCCCATAGCATCTCAGTTAATGAGTGTTTAGTACAAGTCATACCGAGCAGGAGCAGGAAACATGGCTGGAGTTAAAATCCTCTCTATGCTTGTGCAAGCACTAAAATTAAAGAACTTGGAAATTTCCTTTTTCAACTGCTAATGCATGCAGTGCTCCCATCTATATGCGCAGTTAGTACACTTGATTTGGTGATTCTCTTTTCTATTTGATCTTTCTCCAAATTGATTGAGAATATGCATAAAAGACGACAAGTAACACACAGTAAACGCAACTAATGTAATAACATGGCAACTCTGCCCTTTCTGTTCACAGAAGAGAGACAGCCACCGCTTCTTTTAATTACATTTCAAGTAGGAGTATATCAGTTGCTTATGTAGCTGTTTTCTATCTTGTTGGCCTTCAACTTCGGTGCAGCCACCTCAGAAATCATAAATTTTTGCACCGCTGGCAAGACTTATATCTTAACAATCATGTCCTCCCCACCACCGAAACTTATTTATTGCAATTTTCAAATCAATTTAAATTTATGTTGCATTCAATATATGCTAATTGCATGTGGCATTTAATATTTGTGACTCGTGGGTCACATTTACTAGCTACACAAGAGTTGCATATAAAATATGAGATATACGAGTCAGATAACACATGTGATTTGATGAAGAGACACAATCAAAGACAATTTCTTTGAATATTAATTTCTTACCCAAAAAACCACAATTTGCATAATTCAAATAACTAGTTTTTCAATCTCAAAAACGCAATTAGCATTTATAATTAACCAAATTAGACCAAAGATTAACATAACATAACATATTATTAAAATTAAACTAACTATGCATCAATTTATAATTCTCATGACACTACCAGAAAATTGATAAATACAAACGGAAATACCGAGGAAATATTTTTGTCGGTAAATTTTCGAGGGATTTTACCGATGGAAATATTCCCTCGGTATATACCGACGGAATTACTGTGGGAAAAAAATTTAAAACAAAGCAAAAAAAAAGATGACGTGTCATTTTTACCAACGGAATTACCGACGGTAAATTCCCTCGGTCATTCCGTCGGAAAATTGTGAACATTGTTCATCATGTCAATTACAAAGGGAATCACTGACGGAATTTTCTGTCGGTATTTTCCAGAGAGTGTTATTTGGCGGTTTTCTGAAAAAATTCAATTAATTTAGAATTTTCATTTAAATATTACAGACGGAATCACCGACGGATTGAAAAACCGTCGGTAATTGTTGGCGGTTTTTTAAAAAAATTATGAAATTAAAAATTTAAATTAAATATTACCGATGGAATTATCGACGAAATAATTAAAAAATATTAATATTCAATTATCCGTCGGTAACTCCGTCGGTAACGCGCTCCAATAAAAAGCCTGAATCCCTTTATTTCACAAGAGACAGACTCATTTGTTCTTCTTATTCTTCTTCTTCTTCTTGTTCTTCTACTTCTTCTTCTTCACTATATGTAAAAAACATCAATATATTTTTTTTTCTCTTCTTTTCTCTCCTCATCTTCTTCTCTTTTCCTCCATGCTTGGGTATGTCTTCTTCTTCTTTTATCCTCTTAGTTTTTTTTTATTAATATGCTTAACGAAAATTTTTTTCTCTCCTTAGCTTCACTTGCAACTACATTAAGATAAGATTTTTTTTTCTTCTTTTTTCATGATTTTTTTCACTATATTTGTTTTTTATTTTATTTTTAATTGTTTTTGTTCTTAATAATTGTATAAATGCTGTTGTGAGATTTTTTTTTCATATGAGATCAATTTTTAGTTGATTTATTTATAGGATTTTTAAATTTTTAGCAATTGCAACTTTATTTTTTTCATATGAATTTTTTTTGTTAAATTTATTTTTTCATTTTATTTATTTGTTGCAAATTTGTTTGAGTTGATTTTCTTATTCTTTTTTCCAAGCATTTTGAGTATATATTATACAGTGTTAATTTATGCTAATTTAATTATTTTATAATTTTATAAAATGAATTTTTTAAAAAATGTTTTTAAATAATTACCGACGGTAATTCCATTGGTAAATCCGTTGGTAATAAAAAAATATTATTACCTAGGGATACATCGATGAAATGAAGCGGATAAATTTATTTTTTTATCACCAACGGATTTACCGACAGAAAAGAAATTACCGACGAAAATGCTCCGTCGGTGATTCTATCGGTAATTAATTTACCGACGGAATATGTGTCTTACGTCGATGGAAGAATTCTGTCGGTAAAACTGTTAAATCTTGTAGTGTGACATATAATAACATATAACTATATCTAACAATCACTCCAACTCGTGCAAGGGCATGAAACACTCGTGGATGGGTCTAGAGCACCACCCTAATTCGTCCAACTCGAGGACGGGTTTGTAGTATCCGTGTAGAGGTGAGGAGGACCAATATCAACACAACTTGTAGACAGGCATGGGATGCTCGTAGATGGACCTACACTACCAACCCAACTTGTCTAACTCGAGAACAAGTTTGTGTAGGTGATAACATCAATATAACCCCAGCTTGTAGATAGATTTGGGATGCTCGTGGATGAACAAGTATCCCTAACACCCTCGTAACAAACAATCTCATCTTTTGTTAATACTACTTCAATATGCTCAGTGTAAACCCCGGTTGAAAGTTACAAGATATTGTATAACGGTAACAACCGGTTAGCACAAAATGATGAAGAAATAAAATAAGATGGGTGGGTATAATTGAGTAGAAATTTTCAATACTGGAATAAATGAATTTGGTATTAAAAATAAAATGAAACGAGTGTGTCTGAGGGCGTGGTAGCGGTTGCTTTTCAAAGTGATTTTATATTCCAAAACACATAAAAAAAAAAAATATTTTTTATTTTAAAAAAAATATTATTAACATTAACACATCAAAATATTATAAAAATATCAAAAAATATTAGTTTGAAGCAAAAAAAATTAATTTTTTTCAAAATATAATATCAAACACAAACATAGAAGATAATACAAATTACAAAAGATGAAAAAGGAGCATCGTGGTTTTTTTTTTTTTTTTAAAAAAAGCTTCTCAGGGAAGTTTGGAAGCCGTCGGCTGTAAGGGAAATGGAAATCAAAGAGTTCTCTCCTTTTCTCTTGAAAATCTCTTGCTAAAACCAAATCAATCTGGTATATTAATGAGTGATTAGTGTGTGTGAATGTCAGAAACATTAATCAGGTGAATGATATCGGCATTAAATTGATTAGTCATCGCATAGGTCAACTTAAAACTCTGGTGATTTAGTATAAATTAGGTGAGATTTGATTTTTTTAATTTTTTTAATATAATTAAATAAATATAAAATTAATTTATTAATACTGAATCTTGCATTATTTTTTTTACCGTCTATATTCATCTCTAAACTTTTTGAATTGACATAATTATATATAGTCTATATTCATATAAATTATTTTTTAATTTTTTAATGTGAAATAACTATATTATACTTTATATTTTTTTATAACTTCAATCTATATATATTGTTTTTTAATTTTTTAATATGAAATAACTATACATGATTACATACACATAGATTGATTTTTAATTTTTTAAAATAGAATAATTATGCTACACTTTATATTTTTTTATAGCCTACATAAATATATATTGTTTTTTTAAGTTTTTAATATGGGATAAATATATTATGCTTCATATTTTTTTTATAACTTATATCTACTTGAATTATTTCTTAACTTTTCAACATCAGATAATTATTCTATATATATATATCCCGGTGAACCATATGATCTAAAATCTGGTTTCCTGGCCGGAAAAAAACCCAACCAGATTTATAACTATGCTCTTTACTGCACGAGACTCGGAACAATGCCGTGCTGTTTTTCTGTTAGCCTGTCTCTTCTTTCCCTCCATTCATGCTAGTTTTTCTAATGTTTTAACATTATTTTATTCAAAAGTTTCCAGCCCCTCTTTAATGACCCTGTCCCTCCACGACTGGTTCTCCCAGTCCCTTGCCCCATTTCTGTACCTAATAATTAAATGAAAAAAAAAAAACCACCATCAAAGAACTTTTTATCTAGATTTTTTTCTTCTAATTTTTGAATTCGTGATTTCTGGGTGGAAATTGAAGTTTTTCCATTTTTTTTAAAGTTTAAATATATGCCAAAATAACGTCAGATCTTGGCAAGTCAAAATTAGCAAAATTCTTGGGCTTGCATAACCAAATATCTCACTGCGTTGCCTGGAACGTACCTGAACGTGGAAAGAAGCAGTATAGCTGTTAAAAATTAAACCAAATTAGAATATGCTTCATTTCTTGTAATATAACTTCAATTCAGTCCAAGACCCTCTCAAATTTATAGTTTTTCTTCAAATTAGCACAATGATTTTATTTTAAGAAATAATACGGTTAAACTTATTTAAAAAAGAAATATAATCTAAAGAGTTGCATGTGTAATTCATGAATTCTTTAAAAAAATATGATAAAATTAATTTCATTAATTTTTTTAAAAGATATTTAAATTATTTAATTTATAAATAAATAAATATCATCTTTTTTTTCACTAAAGATAATATTTATTTATTTTTAAAAGACATGATTTTAAAAAAATAAATATAGTATCATTATTAAGTCGTGATAAAGATAAAATTAGTCAAGATCCATGGTCACTACTAAAAAAAAAAAGTACCATAACATAAATTATTCCTGCCATTCTGATCAATTAGAAAGACGTGATTTATACATTTATTTTCACAACAATATTTTAGATTAACTATACATAAATATCTATTGAGTATTTGGAAATTAATTAAAAAAATAATAATACTACACATATGCATATATGTTATTAAAGTTATTTTTGTTGCTAATTCCTTTTTAGGATTTTTTTTATTTTCTAAATCATCAAAAAAACGTGTATTAGGAAATATAATTACCTACACTTCCAAAGAGATACACAAGTATCAAAAATCCAATGGAATAATTGGAAACTAATTTAAAAAAATAGATTGCAATGTTACGTACATGCACATTTGTTTATTATTATGATGTCTTATAGTTAAATACTTTATGTATTGATGTTATCTTTATCTCAATTCGAGACTGGGAATAATATTTATCATAGTTAGAAAATATCTACTTATTTTTTAAATTTAAAATTTAAAATAACTTTTGTCTGATATACATTGGAAAAAAAAAGCATACAAATTTATATCCCCGCCACAGTACCTTTCACCTCTCTCCTTGGGACTGGCGTACTACCCTCCTAATCTCCCCCGTTGATTCCTCCGTCTCCCTCTCTCATTCCAAGTTAAAGACAGAGAGAGAGAGAGAGAGAGAGAGAGAGATTTCAAAACTTGAACCCTTCTAAACCTTGTCTGTTTCAACTTTCAAATCTTCACCTCAAGGAAAAATGAAGACAAACACTAACACAAAACTCATACTCCTTAACCCATCTATCCACAAAACCCTGCCTTCTTCTCACCGTCTTCGGTTACTCTTCATAGTCACTTCCTTTACCATAGCTTTCACTCTCACTCTCTTCACCACCACCACCTTCCCTACAACCACCACAACTTCAACTCTCACCACCTCCACCACCTCTCTACCACTATCCATCACCGCTGCCCTCCTCCACTACGCCTCCACAGCCAACTCCACAACACCCCACATGTCATCCGCTGAACTCTCCACCATCGCAACCACCCTTCAAAACTGCTCTTCTCATTGCAATTTCCTCGTTTTTGGCCTGACCCACGAGACCCTTCTGTGGAAATCACTCAATTTCCATGGTCGTACAATCTTTCTTGATGAAAGTGAGTACTTTGTTTCGAACTTTGAAAAAGACCACCCTGATATCGAAGCTTATGATATACAATTCACCTCCAAAGTTAGTGAAATGAGTGATCTTTTATTAGTGACAAAAGGGCAAGTTAATGGTGACTGCAGGCCTGTACAAAATCTACTCTTCTCTGATTGTAAGCTTGGCATAAATGACATGCCTAATCACATTTATGAAATCTCTTGGGATGTGATTTTAATTGATGGGCCTCGTGGGTATTTCGCGGCAGCTCCAGGGAGGATGTCACCAATATTTACTGCTGCTGTTCTGGCAAGGAGTAAGAGAGGAGGCAACAAGAAGACACATGTTTTTGTGCATGAAATTGATAGAGAAGTTGAGGGGGTTTATAGTGAAGAGTTTCTGTGTGAAGAGAATCTGGTAGAGACTATTGATTCACTGGGACATTTTGTGTTGGAGAGAGAGGAAGCTAATTGCTTTGAGTTCTGCAAAAATTCGACATCTGTGTCATCATCATTGCCAACTTCAATAACAAAGACGGCATCTTTATCATCCGGGGATGATGATTTTGATGATTGAGATCATGGATTTGTGTGATTACTTGTACCATCGCATATGTTTCTTCCCTTCTTTCTTTTAATATAGAAATGTAGTTTTTATAGGACTTAAACTGCCAAAAAATTCCTCAAAATCAAGCCTGAAAAATCAAGTGCCCGTTGTTCAAAATCTTGCTTTTTATGTATAGTCTGTTTGGTTAATGAGAAAAACTGGGATTTTTGGAACAAAAATATGACTAGTTGATTGTTAATTAACTGGCCATGAGTCTTGGAATAGCCACAGCGTTTTTTTCTCAATTTACTTTTACGTCTAATCTTGTTTGGTCAATGCGAAGAGAGATGGAATTTTGAAAAAAAAGAGTGTATGATTGACAATTAATGGGCCATTAATCTTGGAATGGAAAAAACGTGTTTCTCAGTTTACTTTCATGTCTAGTCTCGTTTTATTGATGAGAAGAGGAAGGGAATATTGAAACGAAAATGTGGCTAATTCTTGGATCAGCAAAGGCGTTTTTCACTCAATGTCTGCCCTGTTTGGTTGCTAAGAAAAGGTGGGAGTTTTGAAACCAAAATGTGACCAATTCTTGGATCAGCAAAGGCCTTTTTCACTCAATGTCTTACCCTGTTTGGTTGCTAAGAAAAGGTGGGAGTTTTGAAACCAAAACGTGACTGGTTAACTGTTCATGAGCCTCTAATCTTTTATTAGTTTAAAGTGCTGGCCTGTTAAACAAAAGAAGCATATTCAACTCAAGCGGACACTTCATTAGACCTTCTAACAACCTCTTAATACTAAAGGAGCGCTAAAATGTCTATCTCATTGCTCTTCACCTTTCTTACAGGAAACACTTTTGTACACTTCCAAATTTAGCCACCATTAAATGCGTTAACCCAAACAGGAAGAGGAGAGGGAGCGAAGAGGGTAAAGAATACTATCGTGTCGGTGACGGTAACAGGGGCTCAGGGGAGCTTTAGCTGACTTCTTGCTTTTAGGACTTCTCTCTCGATTGATTTTTACATTTGGAATATTGGAATCCACACGCGCTCCTTATCTGTATGGTTTGCAACGCGCCCTAGTATTGGTCTGCAAGAGAGTTCAGACAAGAAGGTTCGTGAGGGTTTTCTTGGGATTGGTGATGCGGGTGCCAGATAATACGCCAGGCAAAAAAAAGGACTGCTCTATTAGCTCAAGTCTCTATTATCACTTCACTTTCTTTTCTTTTGGCGAACTACAAATCAGTACCCAGATTGTACAGTGACTAACAGATCAGTCCCCAGTCTTTATAATCTTGCTAATTTCTCCTTGCGGTTTCCATGACTGTAAAATCATTAAATCTGGTTAGAAAAAAATTGAGATTTTATAAATAATTTTACCGTATTATATTTCAAATATAAGAATAAGGAAAAACATAAAATGAAGATTTTGTCATGTTAATTCACAAAATAAATCACATCAACTCTTTTATTTAATAATTAAAAATATCCATTACATATAGATTAAAACAATATAATGAGAGAATCAAATAAAAGAGCTTCTTTCTATTAAAAAAAGATTTGATATTGGTATCAATTTCTCCATGTTGCTAAGTGAAAGAAATTATCCAATTATCTTTGTAAATATAGTATTTTACTAATTAACACGGGTTAAAAAAAAATCAATTTTACTGTAAGGAAAATGATGCATGAACTTGTTATTTTAAGATAAATAATGTGAGAAGTTAACAAGATTTATGCTCAGTAATGTGGTACAATGTAATTTTCAAAAATATTTTTTAAATAATAATGTTTCAAAATAATTTTTTTTATTTTTTTATTTTAACATCAATACATTAAAATTATTAAAAAACATACAAAAAACACAACTTTAATTTGTCTTAGATAAAAATAATAATTAAAACACACTTTAAAAAACATGTCTAATGACAAAAACAAACACTATAGCGAGTTTGGGGACTGGTATACTGATGAGTATGACTCGCAGGTATTTTTTTCAAAAGAATTCTCTTACTTTTGAGTTTAGTCACGTGATGCACGTGACCAAAGCGTACGTCAAGGCACTGACAGAGCGGGAAACAAGAAATTTGTGTCGGTGAGGTACAACGATTGATAATATAATTTGGACTGGCATGCTTTACTTGGTTAGAAATAAAAGCTGTGGAGTTATTGTCCTTGAGGCTCATGTATGTTTCTTGGGAGGTCCCTGTTAGTTCTTACGGGACTGCGAGATCCGGTTTTTTAGCTCTGTTAGATTTTGTATTTTAAATTTTTTAAAAAAAATTTAATTTTTTTAATTTTTAATTTTTAATTAATATATTTTTAATATTTTTAGATCATTTTGATATAGGTTGATATCAAAAATAATTTTTTTAAAATAAAAAATATTTTTTTAATATAATTTCAACTATACTTTTAAAAATGGATATATTTATAGCAAGATAAAGTGGTAAACCTTGTTTGATACATCCACTAAATTTCTTAGATGAACAGAGGGCTGTTTAAGAATCTATTAAAAAAAAAATTAAAAATATTTTGTATTTAAAAATATATCTTAATAAATTTTTACTTTTTAAAAACAATTTTTGATGTATATGAGTAATTAAATATATATAAAAATTATTTTAAATAAAAATTTCCATTTAAATTTTATTGAAACTCCCCGGTGGAATGGAGCTCCGTGGTTTTTTTTAACAGCATGACTATTCTGGGGTTATTTTTCATAATTAGATTCTTTCATAATCATATCTTAATAGCTAATTAACAAAACTAACACATTCATGAAAAATACAGCGAGCCAATCCAAACAACTCCAGAGCATTTTAATAGTAATTACCAATATTTACTATATAAGTTCATTTTTAAAAAGAAACATATACAAAGAAGAAAAGAACTTAGAGATTAGAGATCGTAATCTTGCTAAGTGCCAATATAATATGATTCACGTGTCAATTGATACTAACCACATCAATGTTTAACAATCTTTAATTATGGAAAAAACTTAAATTGAAAAAAATTAGAGATAAAAGACTTTAAATACGTAAGATAAAAGGTTAAGCACTAAAAAAAGAAGACAAATCAAAGGTTGTGCACTGAAATTGTAATTTTCTATAATTTTAAACATTATCCACATTATAAGTTCTATGCCTGGATAAAGAACAAGGAGGTCTAGGATTCAAGGATCTTCTTCTTCCCAATATTTTCCCTCAAATCCTTGCTTGATTTTATACATTTCCTTCCTATACACTAAACTTATGACTGCAAAACCCCCCCATCCTGTAAAGGAGATCTGTTTTGTAGATACATCAACCATCTTCTACATCTCCAGTCCTTCTTAACTGTGTAAAGAACCCCATCATCCTCTGAAATCTGACGACTTCGTCTAATTACCTACTAAGTAATCTAAAATTTCTCGTTAATAATACACGAACCACCAAATCATCTGTTTGCCTCACAGGGCGCATCTGCGGTTTCTCAAGCACCGTGCTTGGTTGAACTTTCCTGGTCACCATAGCAGGACCGAGTTGAACTCAGAGGCTTATGCTAATCCGAGCGGATTGAGAACTGGTAAGCCTGAGATAGGCCCAGATGGACTGCATTTGGATTTTAAATCCACCAACGATATTACATACCCGAGTCGTATGTTGATACACATTGTTGTAGCTATCCAGGAGAAAATTAGGGAGGGCAAGAAACCAATTTTACTCCTTGGAGTTGTCTGTCAAGTGCTTGAAGTTAGTGTATCTTTTTATTGTTTAATGATGCATCCACGGTCCCTCTTGGACCACCATAATTAGTCCTTTACAACCATAATCAGTCGAGCCCTTAATTTGATGATGGTCAATCTTGTTTGCCCTTGTGCCACACACAGCCTATGCGCAATTAAAGGTAACTACAACACATACCGAGTCTAGAAGGAACGATTTCAAGTAGCGATATTTGTTTTGTGAACAGTACAGCTTGCATATTTTTTTCGGGACCATTCTTGCGATTCGTATTAGCATGAAGTTTGTGCAGCTTGTATATCAACCTTTACATTGTTTAGACAAACCTTTCATACATTCTTAGTTTCTTCCTGGAAATTCAACTGCCTGTCTCAAAAGAGCACTATAACCGACCAAATTTCTCTTTTTTCCAATCTGAGGATGACTCAATGATGGAACCTTACAAGGAATGAAGTTGAACGAAGCAGGGTTTGAGCAATACCTACGGTGCAAGGAGAAAGCCGCACACTCCCGCGCTGATCTCTGACCAGGAAGATCAGGAATGCAATTTTTTCTAATATCAAGAACGCCACTCCTCTCTAGTTTCGTACACTTTGGCCCTAGTTTTGTAAAATAATTACTTGAAAGTGACAAATTCACCAATTTCCCCAATGCGCACACCACCTCTGGCACCTGTCCATACAATAAGTTGCTGGCCAAATTGAACTGTTCAAGCTTAGCCAAGCATCCCAACGAGCATGGTAAAGGACCGGTTAAGAAGTTGTTACTAGCATCAAAAAGGACTAGTTTTCTCAAAAAACCTAGTTCATATGGGAGGCAACCTGTAAGTAAGTTGTGCGAGAACAGCACTTCAGTTAATGTCGCGGAAGCTTTAATGATGCTGCGTGGGATTGGACCGATAAATTTGTTGTAAGCCAAGGTGAGGTAAAGCACTGGGGTCGAGCCTAGGTTTTCAGGGAGTCCTTGCATAAAATTGTTGTTGTTGAGGAAGAGTACGTCAAGGCGTTGAGTGAATACTTGTGGAGGAACTGTTCCAGTAAAGAAATTGAATCGGATATCTAAAAATGATAGGGCAGGGATTCCAAGAACCTCCATGGGAAAACTGCCAAAGAAATTATTGTTGCTTATGTCTAGTTCATAAAGAAATGGTAGTTTGGTGATTTTTGGTGATATGGTGCCAGAAAATTTGTTAGAGTTGGCATGGAAGAGAGCAAGGTCAGGGAGTTGATCAATGAAGCCATCGAGAGTAGGGGCAGATAGCTGGAATCCATTGAAATCAATGGAAGCAAGGGTAATGGCAGAGTCATTATCAGGTGGACTAGTACAGTAGAAGCCTTTGTAGTTGCATATATCCGCGCCAACCCAAGTTTGAGTGATGCCAAGGGGATCAGAGGTGATAGTGTTCTTGAAGTCTTGGATTATTGGATATACAAAGGCAAGCCTTTGGTCTAAGAAGTTTAAGATTTCTGGAATTAATGGAGGTGATATCAATGGAGACAGGCCTTGAAAGTCTTGGCAATAAGTCAGGCAAGTGAAACACGGAAGGAAGAGGATTGAGATGTGGAATATGCTCTTGTTGTTTGAAGAAATGCTTCCCATTTGATACATGAAGTAGCCAGAAGAGAGTTTTGAAGAAGATGATGGGGATTAAGAGTCTTTTCCAGTGTTAATTTATACTTAGTAGTTAGTGTGGTTGGTGAGTCTCATTATCAAATTGAAAGGTTTATTAATGCGTGCTCTACCACTTCTCTTTCGGTGGATTGAATCCGAGGCATGTGTTCCGACTAATCATTCTACTCCAAGGTCAATCTGTAGATGATTTTGGATTTGTTTTAGGAGCAGAACTCGAGCGAGCTCTTCAATTTTGTGCGCGTTGGGTTGCAGTTCATGACTAGAAGAAAATTGTCGTGTCATATAAACTTTGTGAGACTCTCTTCAACTGCATGTTGATAGCCAAAATCCCATCAATCTGGTTCTTGGTTTCCATCCACTGACGGTTCTGCAATAAGAGTGGGATGTCGTTTCTGTCCATAGAGGAAAGGTGGTGACATATTACCAAATGCAATGATCAGCCCATTAATGGGAAATTAGTGCGCCAATAAGAAGAAGTGGGATGCTGGCCTTTGATACCATGGGTGTCATCGGGATAAGCTGGCCACAATCACGAATGTGGTTGGAAATTAAAAATACCATGTTGGAATGCGATACAAACCATATATTTTTTTAATTTTATTTATTTTTTATATATTTTTAGAAAATTTTAATATATTGGTATTAAAAATAATTTTTTAAAAATAAAAATAAATATTTTAATACATTTTCAAAAAAAAACATTTTGAACCACCATGCTACCAGAATCTCAAATACATTCAAAATCTCTCATTAATATGGTCTAAAAAAGTATTTTTCGTGGTAGGAACAGATTACTCTTCTTTTTTATATATAGGTAGGCCAGAGAGACATTTTTTAATGGTCAGTTCTCTTAAAGTATCCTAAGCACTAAGAAAAAAGGAAAGCATGGCTTTGTTTTTTTAGTTTGAAAAACATTTTTGAAAAAAAGTTTGTTTTTTAAATAATATATATTTTTAATATTTTTATATTATTTTGATGCGTTGATATCAAAAATAATTTTTTAAAAATAAAAAAAATATTATTTTAATAAAAAATACTTAAAAAAACAATTATAATTACACAAAGGTTATTTTTTGATGGGCTTCACATTGACCTCCCAAGAAAACCTCCCCCGTATAAAAATCGCTTGCGGGCCCATTCGAAACGGAATCCCGGTTTATAATTCTTAACACATCACATCCAGCAGACCAACCCAGTTACAAAATGGACCCAAAACACAAACCATCTGTTTCACCTCCAGGTTTTTCCAGAAGCAAGATCCAATAACAGCAGCGGCCTATGGGCGAGGGCTCATTTCAAAATCAGAAAGAGACAGTGCATCGCCCTTCATGCCTTGCATTTTGTCTGACTCAGTGAAAAGACGAGAGAAATAAAATAAATGAAATTCTTTTTCCCGTCAAGTCAGGCATCGGCCCTGCTGCTCGTGGGCTGTTTCCAGCTAGGTATTCCGTGTCCTCATCTGGACCACAATCCATCCAATAAGACATTTGTCACGATATCTTGTCCTCGTATTTTGAAATTATTTTAAAAAAAAATTAATTTTTTTATTTTAAATTAATATTTTTAGATGTTTGATGTAAAAAATAATTTTTAAAAAATAAAAAGTATTATTATAATATATTTTGAAATAAAAATATTATTTTAAAAAGTAATCAAAACCCGACAGCGAAACATCCCTTTACTGTTCTTTCATCAGCTTCTAAACCAGAACATACATTTTTTTATTTTTCACAGACAAACGTTGGGCCCAGCTCTCTAAAGTGACAGAGGACTTGTGTCGGCTGAGGTGCTATCAGAGTCTGAGCGATCGAGGACTCGGGTCAACTAAAGTCATCCATATTAAATTGCATGATAGGATGGCGTAAAAAACAATATATATATATATATATATATATATATATATATATATATATATATATATATATATATATATTACACATACTCATATGGAGATCACTATTTAAAAAAAGAAAATGTATGTCATTTTCTTTTCACGATGGACACACAGTATCACATGTCTTGTTATATTTTAGATAAAGTTAGTCATTATATTGATATAATAAGTTTATTTTTAAAATGTTTTTCAACTTGAAATTATTTTAAAATAATATTTTTTTTATTTTTAAGATTTTATTTTTAACTTCAATATATTAAAATAATTAAAAGAATTTATTTATGTTTAAAGAATTAACATATCGCAAAAATAAACACTACTACCTGAAATGATAAATCAGTTTATTTATATTTTTTTCGTAGAGAGAGGACAATTTCTTATAACAATAACTATACAAACAAAGAAGTAATCAAATAGCAAAGACAGAGTGTTGTGATGCAATCCTCATTGTTATTTGAGTGTAATGTTCACTAATGCCCTGTCTGGTATGAAGCTTCAACTTGTTTTTTAGATATAAAAAGGAGGATGAAATTCAACACCAAACGGGCTTCTGGAACGGCTGCCCAGAAATTGAGAAGCAAACAGGAAGTAAAGGGGACAAAATATCATTAAACTATAAAGTTGCATTTGCTTTGAAAGCAGAAATGAGTTCACCTTATTCATTATGATTTATACGACAAGCTACAAGCTGATTAGGAGAAATATGTTTACATAGATAGGAGCAGCCATCAAGCAAACCAAGAGACTATCTTGAATTGAAGGGATCCATTTAAAGCCGCAGCTTATGCGGTTTAAGGGCATTATATGTTATAGGTGCAGGAGCCGGAGCCATTGATTGTTGATCAGATGTCTCCAATGAACTTGAATAACCACCCTTCCTACAAGGAATATAGCTGAGTGACCTCTCATTGGGACAAGTCCTCTTGATAGAGAAGAACTTGGCACAATCAGCTGCTGATCTCTGACCAGGAAGATCCAAAATGCAATTCATTCTAACATCAAGAATCCTTTTCTTTATCAATTTCCTGCACTCAGGTCCGACCTGAGTGAAATAGTTGTGCGAGAGAGACAAGTTCGCTAATCTAGGCAGGTCGCACACCATCTCCGGCACCGGCCCGTAAAATTTATTCACGGCCAAATTCAGGATCTCCATCTTTTTTAGGCATGCAAATGAATGGGGTATTGGGCCAGTCAACTTGTTGCTGCCCACATCAAACACGACAGCCTTGTCCAATTTGCCAATCTCGTATGGCAAGCACCCTTCGAGTTCATTGTTCAAGAAAAGCACTTCAAGAAGGTTTTGGGCATTGCCGATACTTCTTGGAATGGGACCACTAAACTTGTTGTTGGCCAAAGTGAGATAAAGGACAGGTGTGGAGCCGAGATTACCAGGAAGCTGTTGTGAGAATTTGTTGTTGTTGATGAAAAGCACATCTAGGTCTAAGGTGAAGACTTCAGCTGGAACTGGCCCTGAAAATGAGTTGAACCTGATGTCTAAAAAGGTTAAGTTGGTGGCTTGAAGAACAGACATAGGGAATCCACCAGAGTACTTGTTGTTGCTGAGATCGACCTCAAATAAGTAACGAACTCTGGAAGTGCCAATACTCTTTGGCACAGGACCAGTGAAATTGTTGGAGTTCGCATGAAAGATGGATAAGTCCCGCAACTGATCGAGGAAACCTGTGAGCTGAAGATCCGGGCCGCCAAAAGAGTAGCCATTGAAATCTGCCGCTGCAAGGGCTGTCACCTTCTGGTCAGGTACAGTTGCACATTTAAAGCCTGGATAATTACAGACATCATTTCCCACCCATTTTTTTGTAATGTGCATGGGATCTTTAATAATTAATCTTTTGAATCTCTGAATTATGTGAAAGTCTCTTTCGATGTTTTTGCTCACAAAACCTTTAGATGGCTTGGGAGATGGGACCACTTTTGGCGGAGGGAGTGGAGGAGGCGGAGGGGGCGGAGGAGGCGGAGGGGGCGGAGGAGGGGGAGGAGGGGGGGGTGGAGGGGGCGGAGGGGGCGGAGGGGGGGGTGGAGGAGGCGGAGGGGGTGGAGACGGCGGAGAGGGTGGCGGGGGACAAAGGGGTTCGGGAGGGGGCGGGGGAGGACAATTTTCATTCTCAGGAGAAGGGGCAGGAGAATATCCACCCCCACCTATGATTATTTCTAAAGCTTCTCTCTCTGTCCCAACAACCGCATTATAATGCAAGCATGAATGAAAAATGAGAGTGAAAAGTAGAATTGAAGAACACAAAGAAGCGGTACCCATCTATACTCGCTGAAGGGTCTCTGGACTTGAGAGAGTAAAGAGAACAGGGACATATATATATATATATTACTATAAAGAGGGTAGAGGGAGACCATAAGTAAGGGAAGTCAAGATTCACGAGCATACAAAGGTTTGCAATAGAAAAGTTGTCTTGGGGTGGGACTGTTGGGATCTCATTTTCAGACACATATTTCTGCATTACTGTTTTCCACTCCATCCCTGCGAATCTAAACTTTCTTTTGGGACAGAGTGGTAGCTATCCTATAACAACATGGTTCGATTCGAAGTGTCTTTATAGTGCGCCATCCCTCGTGGACATGAATATCATGGAAAGAGCTGAGAATAAAAGGAAATCATCTGAATTTCCAAGGCACATTCACTTCAGTAAGAAAATTCTTGGTTTTATTTGCTGCTGAGGATGAAGGTGTAGGGACATTAGATTAAACTTTTAATTCAATAATTGGATCTTGACATTAGTGGGGACAACATCTTCTTCATTTATTGGACTTCATCTGTCATGGTACGAGAGTTTTATCTTGTGACTATTCTTGATAAATTTGACTTTTCTTCACTTGTTTTCGACCATAGGTTCTTAAGATACTCGTCGGAATATAGATACCTTGTCGAAGTGTGCGCTCTAATGAAATATCCTTGAGCTGAAGATATCATTTGCACATGGGCTCAATGGACAGCCACCGCCCGCAACCACCAACACGTCAAATATCACAAAACCTGTAAATTTTAAAAAGTTGCACCATTGATGTAACATAAACTTAGCATGTGAAGTTCGATGGATCTTCGGTGTGTCTCTTACCCTGCTTCTAAATTGTTGAGATTCGTCTCATTGCATTTTTAAACTCTTCAATCATAGAGCTGAGAATGAATTAAAAAAGCAAATGAATGCTTCCCTTCTGTTTCCTACTCAATATCTTTCATTTTGGCACTTGACATCCCCCCCATCTCACAATCAGAATCTTTGAATGCTTCCCTTGTGTTTCCTACTCGAGAATAAGAAAGAATATGGAATGGCATATTGATGATTAATATTCTCTCAAGAAGATACCGTCCTCGATCTAAACTTAAACAAGCAAAAGATAACAGTGTAAGAATTTCAGGGAAAGATGTCTTAAAACGAAAAGCGAAAAAAGTGACTGTATAATATGAAGTTAGCAGCCATTCAATGATCAAAAACCATTCAACTGGGCCAGTTGTCAGCGGTTGAGGTGCACTAGAATTTGATCCTAAATTCAGATCCTTGAGAAAAAACTATGCAATGTTCATGATTCTGTGCTGAAACAAGCCTTTGATTGAACAACAAAAAGGGCCTTCGCTGTTCAGAGAACCATCTCAATTGTGTACAGTGCTAAGTGAATCCGAACCCGTATACACATGCAGAGGGCAGACATTATTTTCTCAATACTAGCGGTTCAAATTAACCTCAAGTCCACCAAGATATGGATTCTAACAATCCCCGATTCTTAAAGGCCCAAATTTTATTCGAAACGTACCTACTCATTTCGTGGAGCATTACACATCCTAAATTTTTCTAAAGCACGTGAATTTCTGAATTGAAAGGTCCAACAAACGTCAATGGAACCTTACATGCAATAGGAGAACCGGCACGAGCGTTTGGAAACGTGGATAACTCGTATTTTTAAAAAAATTAAAATATTTTTATTTTGATTAAAATTTTAAATAATTTACAAGTACTCTCATCATCATTAATAATTTAATACATCAAAACAACACAATATAACAAATATTCCAAATCCCCCCCCCCCAAAAAAAAAAAAATTCCTTGCAATGGTCGGCCACTTAGGCTCAATTTTCTTCCAATTGGCTTTCAATTTCTTTAATAATATACCTTAATCATGTTGTCTGAACCTTTTTTATTTAATAATTAAATAATTTTGAGTTTCCTTTAATAATTACTCATGAACCCTACAAAATTCAAAACTTAGATATCCATTTAAATTGTTTCATGAAAATATTCTTCAATTTCAAACTAGATTATCATTTCTATTTGGATGCGATGTATGTGGAGATATTAAAACCAAATCGTGTAAACCGAGTTAGTAACATAGCATACACAGTTGGTTAGGTTTGTGTTTATCTAGCGAAAATCCACTCGTGGGCAATTGCCCTATTAATTTCCCTAAGATGTAAGTAATAGTCCTTATAATTTAATAGAAGTTCAAAATAGTCCTTATATTAAAACAATCATAACTATATTTTCAAACAAGTATTCTTAATTATAGAACGTGAAGTCCGATGCAAAAAAACACACGTTACCCTTTCCCAAGTTAATAACCCGATTAGTAAGAACCACGACAATCTTAACACGCTTGTTCAGCACAAATCCAAATGGACCGACATCTGCTCACACATAAACTTGTCAACCAAGAAAAAGGAAAATTCTTGGACATGAGAGTTAAACTTGAAGCATACATTATGCAGTTTAAAAAGACAACCAACCTCGAAGAAGACAAGAACAACACAAGAAAATTCAGAATCAAGACTTTTCTTCTGTTAGAACAAGTCTTTTATGAGATTAAAAAAATCAGAGAAGGCAATAATTCATGAAAAAAAAGAGCAAACTAGAATATAATACACTCAGTTTCAATGACTTTTCAATATTTTCTTGTTACAGTGATTTGGGGAAGGGTGGGTGGGTGCGGGTTTTCTCACATGTTTGGATGCCAAGTTTGATTGCCAAATAGTCTCAATCAGAGAAAATGAAGGCTTCATCATGTTTTCAGTAACTGTGCCCAAGTTTTCTAAGAGAATTTGTATATATTTAAACGAAAGAGAGCATGTTTCATAAAAGCAACCTTTTTACATATTTTAAGTTTGACATGTTTACCAGCAACATGCTTAGAAACCAGGTCATTTTTCTCTGTTTTATTTCACAGGGTACATTATATACAATCTCAAACCACAGCCTAGACAAAGAGAGCAAGAACAAGAATTTTCCCAGGAAAAATAAACCCAAAACCTATTAAACAACTGACAAATTATTGTTCTGTTTATTTGTGCATCCCGACTTTCCAACCATCATCAGACCACTAATCATCAGCCGAAAATCTGTCTTACCAGACCACATGGATTCAATGCCATATCAGCTTCATATACTATTTTTCCCATATATGGCTCATGGCCACATGATCCCGACAGTAGACATGGCAAGATTATTTGCTAGGCGTGGAGTGAAAGCAACCATTGTTTCCACTCCTCTTAATGCACCCCTCTGCTCTAAAACTATTGAAAGAGATAGACAACTGGGTCTTGATATCAGTATTCACATTATAAAATTCCCTTCTGCAGAAGCTGGGCTGCCAGAAGGATGTGAGAACCTAAGTTCTATTCCCTCGCCTGACATGCTTCCGAATTTCTTGAAGGCCATTGGCATGCTTCAGCAACCACTTGAACAGCTCCTAGAAGAATGCCATCCCAGTTGTCTTGTGGCAGACATGGTGTTTCCATGGGCTACAGAAGCTGCAAACAAGCTCAGGATTCCAAGGTTGTTTTTCAATGGAACAGGTTTTTTTCCTGTGTGTGTCTTCGATTCCCTAAAACGTTATGAACCTCACAAAGGAGTAGATTCAGATTTCGAACCATTCTTGGTGCCTGGTTTACCAGATCAGATAAAGCTGACAAGATTACGACTGCCGGCTTTCATTAAAGATAGAACTGAGAATGAACTTACAAAGCTGATGGATAAAATCTCAGAATCAATGGTGAGAAGCTATGGAGTCCTCACGAACAGTTTCCTTGAGCTGGAACCAGCTTATTCAGAGCACTACAGGATGGAAATAAAAAGGAAAACATGGCACATTGGGCCGCTGTCCCTTTGCAACAGGGACATGAAAGATAAGGCAGAAAGAGGCAACGTGTCCTCCATTGATGAACATGAATGTATGAGATGGCTGGCCAAGAAGTGCCCCAACTCAGTTCTATATATATGTTTTGGAAGCTTCTTCAACCTTTCCGCTGCTCAGTTACTTGAGATTGCCATGGCCCTGGAAGCTTCTGGACAGAATTTCATTTGGGTTGTGAGAGAGAGAAAGCAAACAAAGCTTGCAGAAAAGGAGGAGTGGTTGCCAGAAGGATTTGAGAAAAGGATGGAAGGGAAGGGCTTAATAGTATCGGGGTGGGCACCCCAGGTGCTGATCCTTGATCATAAAGCTGTTGGAGGGTTCATGACTCACTGTGGTTGGAACTCAACATTGGAGGGAGTGACTGCAGGGGTGCCAATGGTCACATGGCCACTTGGTGCGGAACAATTTTGCAATGAAAAGCTGATTACCGATGTTCTCAAAATAGGAATTGGAGTTGGTGCCCAGGAATGGTCAAGATATGAAAAGAAAATTATAGTGAGGAAGGAGGACATAGAGAAGGCAATTATTCAGTTGATGGTTGGTGAAGAAGCTGAGGAAATAAGAAACAGAGCAAGGGTACTGAAAGAGATGGCGAGGAGGGCTACGGAAGAAGGAGGATCATCTTACTCTGATTTAACTGCATTTCTTGAAGAATTAAGGACCCTTGAGACAAGCAAGCAAGAACGTGCAGCACATTAACAAGACTGTCTTGTTACATCATTCTGAAAACTAGAAGAGTCAGAAGAAAAAGGAAAAAAAAAGGTATACCGTAGAATGGTAAATGTTGCTTGTCAGATATTTAGTTTTTCAACAAAATAAAAGAAAGAGCGTTCTACATGAATTTTGCATCCATACAACAGTCATACATATCCGTGGTTTCAATGACATGATAGCTTTATTGATGACTCCAATGGATACAAAGTCTAAAAGTCTAAACAAACTACTTGATTTGAAATGTGTTAGCTTGTTTTCTGTTCAAAACGAAAACCATAGACTAGAATCCACTTTGATTCCATTCTAACATTGATTCATGAAACCACTTAAAGGGTTATGGCTCTAAACCCAGTTGATAGTAAATCACAGCTGCACTAGTCTAGTTAAGGAGGAAGTCCTATGGGAATCTCTGAAATTGTTAAACATGATAAAGCTAGCAGTAACACTCACCTTAACCGGCTAATTAAAGATCCTGGCTGACCACAAGCTGCAACTCGGGAAGTACTCATCCAAGTATGACGAAAACTTGGATATATAATCTTTACGCATACATAATTAAGAAAACCTGAAGAATTTTTTTTATTTTATTAGAAAATAACTCGCAGCACAAGTTTCCAACACCTCAGTCAATGAATAACAGGTCACCACCTCGATGTCCAAGTAAAACTGTTGATTTTCATGTCTTCCCATAAAGACACAAGGATAAAAAAGGTCATTAACATTACAAGATTTGCAAGCAAAGAATAATGAATTTTAATAAAGGATAGAAGTTCTCCAAAGTAGATATCATCCTCGATCTAGAATACAAGAAGCAAAGAAGAACGGCGTAGGAATGCCAGAAATGATAAAAGGGGGGGAACCTTATATGAAGTTTTCAACCATATAATGATCATGAGCCACTGGACTGGGCCAGTGGTGAGGATTGGGGTGAACTCGAAAATGATCCAAAGTTCAAATTCTTAAGAGAAATAACCATACAATGGCAGTGGATTAAGCGGGCAAAAGGATTTAATGGAGCAAAATTTTGATTGAACAATAAAAAGGTTAAGGGCATCGGGTCTTCAGACAACCAACCCAGTTGACAGCAGTGCTAAGTTGGTCTGAACCCAAATACACAATTCAGTGGCTAGACATTAGTTTCTTAAAACTGGTGGTTCAAGTTGACTTGAAATTCATGCTAAAAAATAAGGATTCCACCCCAACTTCGGTAGAAACATAAAAAGCCAAAATTTTCACCGAACTTTTATAAGCTGAGAATTTCAGAAGTGAAAGGTCCAACGTTGGACCTTCAGCAATTGAAAACGAGAACCCACAATCATAAGAAAGGAAAGATTATAATTTTCGTTATCCGGTCACGAAGTTAGATACAAAACAGCACACATTACCCGACCCATCTAAGAACCCCTTCGATCATGACCATGACAATGCAACCTAAGAAATCTTATTTCACTTAAGCACAAATCCAAATGCACCAACATGAGCTCATATATAAAACTTGTCAACCAAGTAAAAAAAATTGGACATGAAGTCAGACTTGAAACATAAACAATGCAGTATAAGAAGACTGGCCAAACAAGACAACCCCAAAGAGAAGATAAGATCAATAAGAAAATTTCAGTCTTAAAAAATAAAAACAGAGATCAATAAGAAAATTCACAGACGAGACCACTCTTGTTTTTCAACTGGGATGTCAGAAAGAAATAAAGAATAAATTCATGGAAAAAGAGAGAGAGAGCATATTGCGACATCATATACTGTGATTGTCAGCAATTGGATGCCTAGTGGTCACAGAGAAAATTTAGTCTTTCAAATTTTTTCTTTAATAGGAGGGGTCAGCCACTCTAACCCAGTTTTCTTAGAGAAACTGCTAAATGTGTAAATGAAAGAAATCATTTTTCATGAAACAATCATTTTATATATTTTATGTTTCACAAAGGTTACCAGGACACAACAATATGCTTGGAAACCAAGTCATCTTTGTCTATTTCTCTTCTTAAGGTCCAATACATATCTGAACTCATAAACAAGACGATGAGGGGAAAGCAAGAATTGGAATATGATATGGGAAAATAATGCCCAAACCTAGTCTCTGCAGCCATCCCAAATCAGCGGATAAATCATTGTTCTATTTCTAGCCTTTTGTTCTACTAGGCCACACAGATTCACAGCCATATCAGCTTCATGTCCTATTTCTCCCATATATGGCTCGTGGCCACATGATCCCAACCGTTGACATGACAAAGATGGGGTTAAAGCTGTTAAATAATATTTATATGGTCTTATTTATTAAGGGTAGAATAGTACTTTCAGTTTGACTTATATATACTCTATTTGTATTTAGGTTAAGACTATGCATTCATAAAATACAGATTATTCAGAATTCTAGCCTCCTTTCTCTATTTGATCTCAATTAATTTAACATGGTATCAGAGCTGGTTTTATGAAATGAGGCTTAATCCCAAGCACAAGTTCGCGGATCCAACTATTTTGTCAGTTTCTGCAATTATTTTGGTATTTCGTCTACCCTTCAGCTTTTGTAATTTGGTATTTGCGTTCAGTTTCTGCAAATTGGTTTTGTGTTTTGGAGTAATCATTTAATTTTGAGAAGATATTTGTTTAGTTTCTGCAATCTCTGTTCAGTTTCTGCAATTTGGTATTTTGTTTTCCGCTGCTTTTGCATTCTGGTTCTCTGTGATTGTTAATTATGGCTACTGAAAGAGATGATTCGCTTCAGTCTGTGAGTGTGAGGTTGGATGGGAAGAACTATTCGTATTGGAGCTATGTAATGCGAAATTTTCTTAAGGGTAAGAAGATGTGGGGGTATGTTAGTGGAACTTATATAATACCTAAGAATATTGAGGAGGGGGATGTTGTTTTGATAGATACATGGGAAGCAAATAATGCAAAGATCATTACTTGGATCAACAATTCTGTTGAGCATTCGATAGGTACGCAGTTGGCGAAGTATGAGACAGCAAAAGAGGTTTGGGATCATCTGCAAAGGTTATTCACGCAATCAAATTTTGCAAAACAGTACCAATTAGAGAATGACATACGAGCTCTTCATCAGAAGAATATGAGTATTCAAGAGTTTTATTCTGCTATGACAGATCTTTGGGATCAATTGGCTCTTACAGAATCAACAGAATTAAAGGCATGTGGTGCTTATATTGAGCGTAGAGAGCAGCAACGATTGGTACAGTTTTTAACAGCGCTTCGCAGTGACTTCGAAGGACTTAGAGGTTCAATTCTGCATCGTACTCCACTGCCTTCTGTTGACTCTGTTGTCAGTGAGTTATTGGCTGAAGAAATACGTCTTCAGTCTTATTCTGAAAAGGGAATTCTTTCTGCTTCAAATCCTTCTGTACTAGCAGTACCTTCTAAGCCATTCTCTAATCATCAAAAGAAGCCTTACACAAGGGTTGGCTTTGATGAGTGCAGTTTCTGTAAGCAGAAAGGTCATTGGAAGGCTCAGTGTCCTAAGTTGAGACAGCAGAATCAAGCTTGGAAGTCTAGCAGTCAGTCACAATCTAATGCTCATCGACCACCTCAGGGTTATAAACCACCACACCACAATACTGCAGCAGTAGCTTCCCCAGGCTCTATTACCGATCCTAATACTTTGGCTGAGCAATTTCAGAAGTTTCTCTCCTTGCAGCCACAAGCAATGTTCGCTTCTTCCATAGGTCAGTTGCCTCATAATTCTTCAGGTACGTCACACTCTGAATGGGTCTTGGATTCTGGTGCTTCCCATCATATGTCTCCAGATTCCTCATCTTTTACCTCAGTGTCCCCTTTGTCCTCCATTCCTGTTATGACTGCTGATGGCACTCCCATGCCCTTAGCAGGTGTTGGTTCTGTTTTCACACCTCACTTGTCTCTCCCTAATGTTTATCTTATTCCAAAACTCAAATTGAATCTTGCGTCTGTTGGTCAAATATGTGATTCTGGTGATTATTTAGCCATGTTTTCTGGTTCTTTTTGTTGTGTACAGGATCTGCAGTCTCAGAACTTGATTGGGACAGGCCGTAGGGAGAATGGACTATATATTTTGGATGAGTTAAAAGTGCCAGTTGCTGCTGCTACCACTGCTGCTACTACTGCTGATTTGTCTTCTTTTCGTTTGAGTCTTTCATCTTCTAGTTTTTATTTATGGCATTCCCGTCTAGGTCATGTTTCATCTTCTCGTTTGAGATTTTTGGCATCCACAGGAGCTTTAGGAAATTTGAAAACTTGTGACATTTCTGATTGTAGTGGATGTAAACTGGCAAAATTTTCTGCTTTACCTTTTAATCGAAGTATTTCTGTTTCATCTTCACCATTTGATTTGATTCATTCTGATGTATGGGGACCTTCTCCTGTTTCCACAAAAGGAGGGTCTCGATATTATGTCTCTTTTATTGATGATCATACTCGTTATTGTTGGGTTTATTTAATGAAACATCGTTCTGAATTCTTTGAGATATATGCAGCTTTTCGAGCTCTTATCAAAACTCAACATTCTGCTGTGATCAAATGCTTTAGATGTGATTTGGGTGGGGAATACACCTCTAATAAATTTTGTCAAATGCTTGCCTTAGATGGAACCATCCACCAAACTTCATGTACAGATACTCCTGAACAAAATGGTGTAGCTGAAAGAAAACATAAGCACATTGTTGAAACTGCTCGTTCTTTCTTGTTGTCTGCCTTTGTTCCTAGTGAGTTTTGGGGAGAAGCTGTTCTTACTGCTGTAAGTTTGATTAATACAATTCCATCTTCTCATAGTTTGGGTCTATCTCCTTTTGAAAAGTTATATGGGCATGTCCCTGATTATTCCTCATTTAGAGTTTTTGGTTGTACTTGTTTCGTTCTTCGTCCTCATGTAGAACGCAGTAAGTTATCCTCTCGATCCGCTATTTGTGTCTTTCTAGGTTATGGTGAAGGTAAAAAGGGGTATCGTTGTTTTGATCCAATAACTCAGAAACTTTATGTGTCTCGTCATGTTGTCTTCCTTGAGCATATACCTTTCTTTTCTATTCCATCCACTACTCATAGCCTGACAAAATCTGATCTTATTCATATAGATCCTTTTTCTAAGGATTCTGGTAATGATACCTCTCCCTATGTTCGATCAATTTGTACTCATAACTCTGCAGGTACTGGTACTTTACTCTCTAGCACATCTGAAGCTCCATTCTCATCTACAGCCCCTCAAGCTTCATCTGAGATTGTTGATCCACCTCCACGTCAGTCCATCCGCATTCGTAAGTCCACAAAACTACCAGATTTTGCTTATTCTTGTTATTCTTCATCATTTACTTCCTTTTTAGCTTCTATTCATTGTCTCTTTGAGCCCTCTTCCTATAAAGAGGCAATTCTTGATCCGCTTTGGCAGCAAGCTATGGATGAGGAACTTTCTGCTTTGCATAAGACAGATACTTGGGATCTGGTTCCTCTACCTCCTGGTAAGAGTGTTGTTGGTTGTCGTTGGGTGTATAAGATCAAGACTAATTCTGATGGGTCTATTGAGCGATACAAAGCTAGGCTGGTTGCAAAAGGATACTCTCAACAGTATGGTATGGACTATGAGGAGACATTTGCCCCGGTTGCAAAAATGACTACTATCCGCACTCTTATTGCCGTAGCTTCGGTTCGTCAGTGGCATATTTCTCAGCTTGATGTTAAAAATGCATTCTTGAATGGAGATCTTCAAGAAGAAGTTTATATGGCACCCCCTCCTGGTATTTCACATGACTCTGGATATGTTTGTAAGCTTAAGAAAGCATTATATGGTCTCAAACAAGCACCTCGTGCTTGGTTTGAGAAATTCTCTATTGTGATCTCGTCTCTTGGCTTTGTTTCTAGCAGTCATGATTCTGCTCTTTTTATTAAGTGCACTGATGCAAGTCGTATCATTCTGTCTTTATATGTTGATGACATGATTATTACTGGTGATGATATTGATGGTATTTCAGTTTTGAAGACAGAGTTGGCTAGACGATTTGAAATGAAGGATTTGGGTTATCTTCGATATTTCCTGGGTATTGAGGTAGCATACTCACCTAGAGGTTACCTTCTTTCTCAGTCGAAATATGTTGCAGATATTCTTGAGCGGGCTAGACTTACTGATAACAAAACTGTAGATACTCCTATTGAGGTTAACGCAAGGTACTCTTCTTCTGATGGTTTACCTTTGACAGATCCTACTTTATACCGCACTATTGTTGGGAGTTTGGTATATCTCACCATTACTCGTCCAGATATTGCATATGTTGTTCATGTTGTTAGTCAGTTTGTTGCTTCTCCTACTACTGTTCACTGGGCAGCTGTTCTTCGTATTTTGCGATATCTTCGGGGTACAGTTTTTCAGAGTCTTTTACTTTCATCCACCTCTTCCTTGGAGTTGCGTGCATACTCTGATGCTGATCATGGTAGTGATCCCACAGATCGCAAGTCTATTATCGGGTTCTGTATCTTTTTAGGTGATTCTCTTATTTCTTGGAAGAGCAAGAAACAATCTATTGTTTCTCAATCATCCACCGAAGCAGAATATCGTGTCATGGCATCTACTACCAAAGAGATTGTTTGGTTACGTTGGTTACTTGCTGATATGGGAATTTCCTTTTCTCATCCTACTCCTATGTATTGTGACAACCAAAGTTCTATTCAGATTGCTCATAACTCGGTTTTTCATGAGCGCACTAAGCACATTGAGATCGATTGTCATCTTACTCGTCATCATCTCAAACATGGCACCATTGCTTTGCCTTTTGTTCCTTCTTCCTTGCAGATTGCAGATTTCTTTACTAAGGCGCTTTCCATTTCTCGTTTTTGTTTTCTGGTGGGCAAACTCTCGATGCTTGTAGCTGCTGCATCGTGAGTTTGAGGGGAGATGTTAAATAATATTTATATGGTCTTATTTATTAAGGGTAGAATAGTACTTTCAGTTTGACCTATATATACTCTATTTGTATTTAGGTTAAGACTATGCATTCATAAAATACAGATTATTCAGAATTCTAGCCTCCTTTCTCTATTTGATCTCAATTAATTTAACAAAAGCAACCGTTGTTTCCACTCCCCTTAATGGACCCTCTTATCTAAAACAATAGAAAGAGATGAGAAACTGGATCTTGATATCAGCACTCACATAATAAATTTCCTTCTGCTGAGGCAGGGCTACCTGAAGGGTGTGAGAACCTAAGTTCTAATAATTCGTGGAACATGAATTCGGATCTCTTAAAGGCCATAAGCATGCTTCAACACCACTTTAACAGATCCTTGAAGAATGCCACCCAAATTGTCTCGTGGCAGACATGATGTTTCTGTGGGCTACAGGAGTTGTTGACAAGGTCGGGATTCCAAGGTTGAATTTCAATGGAACAAGTTTTTTTTGCATGTTTTTCTTTCATTCCCTAAAACGATCTGATCCCCACAAAAGAGTGGTTTCAGATTTTGAACCTTCTATAGTGCCTGAATTACCAGACCAGATAAAGAAGACAAGACTGCAAATGCAACTGCCAGATTACTTAAAACAGACAACTGAGAATGGACTTACAAGCTAAATCAGATGTCAGAATCAGAAGTGAGAAGCTATGGAGTCCTCATGAATAGTTTCCATGAGCTGGAACCTGCTTACTCAGAACACTACAGGAAGGCAAGGCACATCAGCCGCTGTCAATTTGCAACAGGAACATTGAAGATAAAGCAGAAAGAGAACATATAGCATCCATTGGTGAACATGAATGTTTGAGATGGCTCGCCTTGAAGAAACCCAACTCAGTTCTATATATTTGTTTCGAAAGGTTGTTTGACTTCCAGCTACTCAATCATGTGAGATTGCCTTAGCTCTTGAAGCTTTTTTTCCAGAATTTCATTTGGGTTGTAAGAAAGGGAGAGTTGAGAAAGCATGAAGACATGGAGGAGTGGTTGCTGGAAGGATTTGAGAGAAGGATGGATGCGAAAGGATTAATGATAAGGGGATGGGAACCACATGTGCTAATCCTCGACCATGAAGCTGTTGGAGGATTCTTGACTCCTTGTTGATGGAACTCAACGTTAAGAGGGAGTGACTGCAGGGGTGCCAATGGTCACAAGGCCACTTTATGCAGAGCAGTTTGATTATGAAAAGCTGATTGCATATGTTCTAAGAATAGGAATTGGAGTTGGTGCCCAGGAATGGTCAAGATATGAAAAGAAAATTCTAGTGAGGAAGGCCGACATAGAGAAGGCAATTATTCAGCTGATGGTTGACGAAGAAGAAATAAGAAATAGAGCAAGGAAGTTGCAAGAGATGGAAAGGAAGGAAACGGAAGAAGGAGGATCGTCTTACTCTGATTTAACTGCATTGCTAGATGAATTAATGGCCCTTGACACAAGCAAGCAAGAATATGCAGCACATTAACATGACTGTCTTGTTATAGTTTCCTATTAGAATGTTCAGAAAATAAGTAATGTTGTTAGCATTTATTATTCTGAAAACTAGAATAGCCAGCAAAAGAATAATGACTACCGTAGAAATACTAAATGTTGCTTGTCATTATTCAGGTTTTCACAGAAATAAAAGAAAGAGCATTTTACATGAATTTTGCATCCATACACCAGTCACAGATATCCGATGACCGTGCCTAGAAGAAAATACATGGTAGCTTTATTGACATCTCCAACGGATATAAAGTCTAAAGTTTAAACAAATAACTTGAATTGAAACGTGTTAGCCTGATTTCTGCTCAGAAGGAAAACCATTGTGGCTAGAATCCACATCTACTCCATTCTAACATGTCAAGATACAACTAAAGTTGGGGAAGCCCTCCAAGTGTCTGAGCTTTCATTATGCCTGTATTTTGCATAGTAATTCTGGTAAGCGGATCCTAACTTAATATTAAAATGAGTCAGGGTTGCACTGTCCAAGTTTTAAACAAAGATCACCTGAAGATTTACCATAAAGTACAAAAACATTTTTCTTGTGCTGCAAAATTTTTGACTGAATATAGTGGCATTAGCCCATGAAGAGAATATTAAGATCCTGGAACGTAGAGAAACTAATTCTAGGGGCTTACCAACCCTTTCTTGTGCTTGATGGCTATCATGCTTCGTCACCATGTTTGATTTTCCATACTGTCTCAGTCTCAAGCATAAGCAGAACCAACCTAGTCTAAAAAAATAGAAACAGAAACATCTTACCACCAAGCAATCCTTTTTCCCTTTTATAAAAAACAACTGTATAGTTTAGACATTCTCAAAAAAAATGTCTGTAATTTAAAATCTTAAGATGGTGTATAAATATACACCGGGAAGAAAGAAAAAACGACAATTAAATAAATCCAAATTATCATCTAAAGAATCACTTCATGCAAGCAGCCCACTAACTGTTAGAAAATAATATAAATCATATCCTGGGACCTCACCTAATAGCTTAAGCTTTTAGGTTGAGATTCAGTCTTCCTTGAACCCTTTCAAAACTTTTAACTCAATTCGACTTGTTCATCATCAGCTACAAATCAATAGCCTTTGTTCAAGCCCAAATGGAGTCGCAGCTATTCCAGCTTCACATTGCATTTTCCCATTTATGGCCCCTGGGCACATCATTCCAACTGTTGATCGACATGGCTAGAAGTTTTGCTAGGCATGGGGTGAAGTATAATCACTCCCCTTAATGCGCCTCTCTTCTCTAGAACAATTGAACGAGATATAGAACTGGGTTCCAAAACCTGTGTTCTCATAATGAAATTCCCTTCTGCAGAGGCCAGGCTGTCAGAAGGTTGTGAGAAGTCGAGTTCAATCAAAACGCTAGAAATGATTCTGAAGTTCTTCAAGGCAGCCAGCCTGCTTCAACAACCACTTGAGGAGCTCATCGGAGAATGCCTCACCAATTTTCTTGTGGCAGACATGATGTTTCCATGGGCTGCAGGAGTTGCAGGCAAATTTGGGATCCCAAGGCTGGTTTTCTATGGAACAAGTTCCTTTGCTTTTTATGTATCTGATTGTTGAAAACGCCACGAACCTCACAAAAGCATAAAATCTGATTTATAGACTTTCACAATGCCAATCCTTCCAGACAAGATAAATTTGACTTGACTATAATTACCTTCATATGTTATGGAAAATAGCGAACTCTCAAATAAAATGGATGAAATTTTACAAGCAGAGCTGGAAAGCTATGGAGTTATCGTGAACAGTTTCCATGAGCTGGAACCAGCTAACTCAGAACACTACAAGAAGGTGATTGGAAGGGAGGCATGGCACATAGACCAAGTGTCATTTTGCAATAGGGACACCAGAGATAAAGTGTAAATAGGAGGCCTGGCATCTATCGATGAAAATGAATGTTTGAGATAGCTGGCCTTGAAGATATCCATTTCAGTTTTGTACATTTGTTTTGGAAGCATGTCCAAATCTCATTATTTAGCTACTCAGCTATTTGAGATTGCAAAAGGCTCTTGCAGACTCTGGACAGAACTTCATTCGGGTAGCGAAAAATGGAGAGAAAACAAAAGGAGAAGACAGGGAAGAGTGGTTGCCAGAAGGATTCGAGAAGAAAGGTGGAAGGAAATGGTTTGATAGTAAGAGGATGGGCATCCCAGATGCTGATCCTTGACCATGAAGCCAGTGGAAGATATATGACTCATTGTGGATTGAACTCAGCACTAGAGGGAAATACTGCAGGGTGTCAATGGTCGCATGGCCACTTTGTGCAGAACAGAATCATATGAAAGATTGATCATAGAAGTTCTCAAAATAAGAGTGGCAGTTGGTGCTCAGGAATGGTCTAGACGTGAAAGGGAAATTTTGGTGAAGAGGGAAGAAATTGAGATGGCAATTATTCAGTTATTGGTCGGTGAAGAAGCTGAGGAATTGAGGAACCGAGCTCAGGCACTCAGAGAGATGGCGATGAGGACTACTGAAGAAGAGGGATCATCTTGCTGCAATTTGAAGGCCTTATTAAAAGAACTTAGAGCCATCAAGACAACCAGCTACTAGAAAAAGATGAGCATAAATTGTCATGTCTAATGTACATATTCATATAAGGAAAAAAAAAGAAAGTCTGCTGTATAAAAGTTCTGTTCTTATATATGTACGTGAATTGGGTCATTGTAGCATTCTTTGTAATGTTCAAACATGAGTCTTATGTATAATTGAGATGCAGCACCTCATTAGGAAAAAGGACGTAAAGAGAGACGAGAGCTTATAACCTTCTCTGCAAGTTACTTTGGGTGACATCGAGGTAAAATATATTCCATGGAATACCAAATTGTACATCAACATTTGTAGCACATTCTTTCTCTAGCTAATTACATCTTTTAGAAGAAAACATCTAAAAGAAAAGGATAAACTAAATGCAAATGAATTACAAACTATTGTTCTCACCTGATTGAAATTTAATGAGCATGAAAAAAATGTTAAGAGGAGGAGTCAAGTAGCCGAAGAAGGGTTGGAGAAGAGACTACATTCGATCACGCCATAGTTACCAATTGTTTAAACTTGTCATAAGAAATTATGCAATCAATTAATCATTGAATTGCAAAAGGCTCTATTTGGGGTCATCTT
Organism: Populus nigra; assembly: GCF_951802175.1. NCBI lineage: Eukaryota > Viridiplantae > Streptophyta > Magnoliopsida > Malpighiales > Salicaceae > Populus > Populus nigra. The sequence continues at coordinate 9,476,360 of NC_084870.1, read as the reverse complement.
ATGCACCAGATTCCTGCCAGGAGTATTTGGAGCATCAACATTCCTAATGATTGTGGCCGGGAATGGAGGAAGATCTTAAACCTGAGAAGCTCTATTTGGGGTCATCTTATGCACGGGATTGGGAATGGAAAGAAGGCTTATTTATGGTAGGATAATTGGCACCCATCGGGTCCTTTGGTCGAGAATTCTGGAATGAGAATAATTCAACAGTCTAGTCTGCCTTCCAATGCTGAAGTCTTAGATCTCATATGCGATGGTGACTTCAAATGGCATGCAACCAGGTCTGATTATGATAAACATACAAGGTGCTCCATGTCGTATTGTTTATCCCTCTGTTGGCACTGCTGTTGTGTTCCAATGAATTTGTCTACTGACGAGAAGTTCGGTTGCAAAAGTCCTCGGGAGCAAGCTAGAATGAAGAATAGCAGAGTATAATGGTTTAAACTAATCTCGTCCACTTCACATACCCAGATATAGTTTCATTTCATAGTTAGTTGTTGTTAATAGACTACCAGCTAAAACAAGACAAATGAAGAGAGAAAGGACGGTGTATCCTATTGCAACTTGGATGGTTGAGGGCAGGAAACATTTATCATTCACTTGTTCTGCTGTGAAGTGTATTTGGAGTACAATTTTGCAGATTTGTAGTGTTCTGAGGGCTGTTGGTGATTGGGATTTTGAGTTAGATTTTACAAAAAAGTTTATGCAGAAAAGGAGCCTTAAAGCTATTATGATGAGGCTTGCTTGGTGTAGCTATATATACTTCGTATAGCAGGAGAGGAATGGGAGGATTCATTCAAGTGATCGCTCTGCAGTGTCTATATTGGTGAAACAAGCAATCCAGTCTATGTGATTCAAAGATCCGGAAAGGTGTTGCTGAAAACCCAAGTTCGACAGATTTCTTGAGCAAATGGGATTCGCTCCAATTCACAGCGATCGAGTTTTGATGGAGCTTCAATTCAACCACACAGTGATCATATTGGAGCTCAAACTGGCGTGACAAGCTAAAGTGCTAGTAGTAACCTGTACAAGAAAAAAAAATCAGAAAAAACTGAAACTTCAATACCATTCAGATTCTCATCAAGGCAATAATAGGCATTTCTTAGCCACCAGCTCAATCCCAGATTGATTTAGAACTTCATTATCTACAGCATAGATAGTTTTTCTTAAACATTCTCGCACCAATTTTCCCTCATCTAAAGAAGATTTCTCTCATGTCTCGTGTCTGGTTATCATCAGAGACGACAATTTCTTCTAAGCCATTGTTGGATAACACACCGACCTGAACCAACCCACGGTACCCCTCAGACATAACTATCGTACGTTGGAATTTTCTTATTAATAACGATTAAAGAAATAACGAAGCGCTGTCATATGAACGTGCCTATTTCGCCTGGATAGAAGCGAATAAAATACATAGCCATTACCTCGCCTTATTGTATGGCAATGCAGCTGTACAGTGATTTTATAAAAATTTAAATTATTTTTTTATATTTTTAATTATGTGTTGGTATTAAAAATAAATTTTAAAAAATAAAAATTATTATTTTTATATATTTTTAAATTAAAAAAAAAAAACATTACCGGCTCAGCAGGTGGCGGTAGTTGTGATTTATCGGGAAATGAAGAGCATGTGCGCTCTGCTTATGCTCCGCTGTGTAATGTTGACTTCTTGGCTTTTCAAAAAAATAAAGCCCAAAATGCGAGGCACATGGGGTGATGGCACTTGTCAATATTTCGGCAGAAAGTGGTGCCAGTTGCGTGAAGCCCGTCGTAACCTGGTGGATGGCTAGAAGGTACCCATGTCTCCGACTCTATCGTGGGTTTTGGATTCCAATCATCCACTTTTTCTTTTTCTTTTTAATATTTTTAAATTATTTTAATATGTTAATATAAAAAATAAATTTAAAAAAATAAAAAATATTTTTTATGTATTTTTAACAAAAATAATTTTAAAAATAATCACTACCACACCATTAAACAACCTATATATCTAGCTTATTATTAATCGGTACATAAATAAAAGATTAAAACTCTTATTTTAGTTTCTTGATTTTGATTTTTTTTTAGAACAGCAGCTCAATAAGTTCAATAATATCCTGTTCATTCTTATAATTTAACCTTTTAGCAATGAATAATATTAAAAAAATAAAATACAAACAACCAATAAAAAATAATAATAATATTTTTTTTTAATTTTATCCCAACCACATGCAGAATGAATTATGAAATTTGAAACACCACTTGTTGGATTTTTTTGGGATGAAACCATTTTTTACATGCGGTAGAACATTTAATTAGTTTGTTTTTTATTTGAGTCACTTTACAAGTCAAGTTGAATCTCTCCACTACTCTTCCTGAGTTAATTTGTTTTTTATATTAATTACAAACAAATTTAATTCTCACATGATGCATCAATTGATTTGTCTTTATTAGATCATAAGTTTCTATTTGTTTTTTTCATGATATTTAACATAGAGTTAAGGTAAAAAATATGCATATCTAGCTCTCTATCCCTTTGTCAATATGTGTAAAAAAATAATTATTATTTATTAATGACATATAAAATTTATCAATATTTAATGAACATGTGAGATATATCTTTCCTCATTAATCTCATAAAAGTAAGATGATACTCTATCATTTATATAAAAAAATAAAATTAATAAGCTATAAATAACCTATAAATCTTTTAATTAAGTCATGCTTACTGCATATTTATTTTCAAAATTTTTATTTGAAATATCATGATTTTCTCTCTAAAAAAATACTTACTTAAAATAGTACAAAGTCCCAAATATTCATCAAAATATATTTTTTATAGATACCCATCATCTTAACCATAAAAAATAAATTAAATTATCATAACTAAAAAATTAACTGAACTGATTATCTAAAATTTAAACCTCAGCCCAAACTACTTGATTCTTTAAAACGTCATATTATATATATATATAAATAAATAAAAGGAATACCATTACATCACAGGTTAAATGGCTAGAATTCAACCAACCCACGTAACTGTAATTAATCCCCTCCCCTCATCGAAGAAGTCATGCTTATCCCGTAACTTAAAATATATGCATCAATCACATGGACGGGTGCCTGTGTTTTAATCGTGCGATCTTCTTCATTTTATTCCTCTTCCCCGGGGCTCCTTTTTCGATTGCCCCTTTGAATACCCGTCCGGGCAAGAGATCCTCTCTCTATACAGAAAAGTCTATTGCTTTCTGGCACCCGAGAAAACAAAATCTACTGTTTATAAAACCGGCAAGCATATAGAAAAATAAAACTGACCCCTGACAGGACTCTCATCTTCTAGCTATTTTTACTCCCCAGGCAAGAAGCACTGAATCTTCATTTTAAGAATATAAAATATTATTAAATTAAAATTTTTGATGATTTGGTATTATAAATAAATAAATAAAATTATTTTTATATATTTTTAAATAAAATTACTTTAAACTATTTGATAGCAATCTCTTTAATAAATTATTGCATCTTTCATATTTTCTCGCTCAGTTCCAATGCTTCGATGTATGACCGAATATCTACTTTCCTAATCATTCTCGATAACAAAAACCCACGCTAGAAGGAAAACCCGACACTCTTCCCCAACATAATACAATAGGTCCCGTATAAAACACGTGGCTTATTCTAACTTGTTATTGATCGCTACTTCTTAGCGCCACTCACATGCCCCGCATGTATAAGATAAATAAAAGATCAAAACTCTTATTTTAATCTCCCGAAGGTGTTTTGTTTTTTCAGGACAACAATATTGCTCTATAAGTTCAATAATATTCAGTTTCATCCCTATAATTTATCCTCTTGATAATGAATAAAGTTTTTTTTTAAAAAAATAAAATTAAAACTCTCATGTGAACTCCGATCATGAAACAACCAATGAAAATTACTAATGTCCTATTATTTTTTTTAATTTCATTACCCTGGCAATTAAATCCCTAGAATCTAGAATGAATTATTAAATTTGAAACCTCACTTGTTGATTTTTTTTTTTGGGATGAAACCTTTTTTTTACACGTGGTAGAACTTTTAATTAATTTATTTTTCATTTGAGTTACTTTACAAGTCAAGTTGAATCTCTCTACTTCTCTCCTTGAATTAATTGGTCTTTTATTTTGAGTTACAAATAAATTTAATTCTCACAAAAATTGATAAATAACAAAACATGAGTCCTATAACAATGGATGGTGATGTCTTCCATGAAAGTTAAGCCATAACATGCGCTGATACGAGATTTGTTTGATTTTCTGTTCTAATAATATTATCAGGAGTGTCGTTTTTTTTTTTTTTGAATAAATAAATAAGCAAACACCCTCTCGTCATTGAATAAATTTATAAATATAATTTTATTTATGTGTCTTGTCGAAAAACATAATTCATAAAAGCATCTTTAACGAGACAGCTAAAAAAATAAATAAAATAAAAAATTATACTTTTAAATTTTATATTTACTTTTAAAAATTCTAACAGAAATAAATAGCTAAAATAACTATTCAAAATAAAAAATGTCATTTTTATATTTGTATGTAGAAAAGACAAAAATAAATAAAAATGTATATTGGTCAACATTTTTTTTATTTGTTTTATATCTATTGGCAAACGTTGTATAATTATATTAAAATTTAATTTATTTTTCTAAATAGTTTTTTACCATTGAAATACACATAAAAAAAAAACTATATTTATACTATTTAAAAAATTATTTCATCAATTTAATTTTTTAATATAATATTTTTTTATTGAAGATGCTATAAGAGAATAACATTTACGATGCATATTTTTCTTTTCCCGATCAGAAAAATACTGTCAAACCAAAACTACCAAATTCAGCTGGCAGATGTGATTGAAAATTTTTAAATAATCAAAATTGAGATAATAAAAAGTACAAGAACCAAAGGAAAACGAACAGGGAATTATAAATACAGTCTACAAAAAAATAATCCTAATTATAGTAAACAAAAATAAAAGGAGCAGTGGACACCACACACACTCCAAATATAAGGAGGACCCACCTAAGACCCACGAACTTGCGGGATAAGATACATACCCTCCTACTACAACGCAGCTTCCTTCAATCCGTCTCCTGTACCACCACCACTTTCCCGTCCCCTTCAATTTCCTTCCCTACCCTATAAATACCCCCCGTCCCTTGAGACTCACCACAAAACACAGATACAAACACAAACGCCAAGAACCCACAAAACAATGGCTTCTCTTTATCGATCGTTTGCCTTCTTGGCTATGTTTTATTTCCTTTCTGTTTGTCTAGCCATAGACATGTCCATAATTGATTACAACTTAAAGCATGGCCAAGTCCCAGAAAGAACAGAGGCGGAGACATTAAGACTCTACGAGATGTGGCTAGTCAAATACGGGAAAGCATATAATGCTTTGGGTGAAAAAGAAAGAAGATTTGAAATTTTCAAGGATAATCTTAAATTCGTTGACCAGCATAACTCGGTTGGGAACCCAAGTTATAAACTTGGGTTAAACAAGTTTGCGGATTTGAGTAATGAGGAGTACCGGGCGGCTTATTTGGGCACGAGGATGGATGGAAAGAGAAGGTTGTTGGGTGGACCAAAGAGTGCGAGGTATTTGTTTAAGGACGGTGATGATTTGCCGGAGAGTGTTGATTGGAGAGAAAAAGGAGCTGTTGCCCCTGTTAAAGATCAAGGCCAGTGTGGTATGTTTTTGTTTCTTCTTTACCTTTTTTTTTTTTATCAGTTGTTGGACAGCAAATCGAGATTAACCCCCCTTTTTCTTCCTGGGAAATAATTCCCTCCCAGATTCTCCTTGGATTTTAACCTTAATTTTTTTTTATGTTTGTTTTATTTCGGGGGCTTAGATTTGATAGCGAGCGTGGGACCAGGGGCATGTTTTTCTCTAAGGATGTTCTTAGTTGGGATTTTCCTCGTTTGACCGTGATAACTACCGCTATCATTTGATATTGTTATGTGTCTGTTTGTTATTTCTTAGAATAGATGTTTTGTGGGGTATTTTTTCTCTCTGTCAGATTAAAAGGGATTTGGTTAATATGATTAGAAGTTTTTGATGTGATTCTTAGGTTTTAAAATAAGATCAGACAAGAATTGCATAATCCAATTCTGGTCTTTGGTAGCTAAATTTCGTTTATACGGGATTTTTGATGTCCTATACAGGTTAAACTGTTTGGTATATTGTTTTTGTAGCTACAAAGGTTGTGAAGGCATTACAGTGGCTCTAGCTATTTTTTAATGTTAAGTTTTTTTTTTTTTTATATATATATATATATATTAAAGGGAGTTGCTGGGCATTCTCAACTGTTGGTGCTGTGGAGGGGATAAACCAGATTGTGACTGGTAACCTGACATCTCTGTCAGAACAGGAGTTGGTGGATTGCGATAAAGCATATAACCAAGGATGCAATGGAGGTCTCATGGACTATGCCTTTGAATTTATTATGAAGAATGGTGGTATTGATACCGAAGAAGATTACCCCTACAAGGCTGTTGATAGTATTTGTGATCCAAACAGGGTATGTGATGGATCGATTTCCCTCTCAAGTTTCCTATTTTAGAAAATTAATGTTTGTTCTCTGGTCAGATTGGTATATTTCACATCCTTAATGCATTTGATCATTATGTATGCTGTAGAAAAATGCTAGAGTTGTTACAATTGATGGATACGAAGACGTTCCCCAAAATGACGAGAAGTCACTGAGAAAGGCTGTGGCAAATCAACCTGTCAGTGTTGCCATTGAAGCTGGTGGAAGGGCTTTCCAACTCTACCAGTCTGTAAGCATCCTATCTTACTACCTAATTTTACGCTCAGCGTCAAGGTTTCACCATCAGAATTGTGTGTATGGCAATTTGTTTCTAATGCATGATAGGCCGAAAACTTGAACTCATTAACCTTTATAGCCTAGTTACTAAAGTGACACTTGAATTTCTGAATGGTACCACCTCACACAAAATGAATTTTAAGTAGTCTTTGTGCAAATTGATTGATTACACGGTTTCATGTTTCTTTTTTCTTTGTTCAGGGTGTTTTTACTGGTTCATGTGGAACACAGCTAGACCATGGTGTGGTTGCTGTTGGGTATGGTACAGAAAATGGCGCAGATTACTGGATCGTCAGGAACTCATGGGGTCCTGCATGGGGAGAGAATGGGTACATCAGGATGGAGCGTAATGTTGCCAGCACGGAAACTGGCAAGTGTGGAATAGCAATGGAAGCTTCGTATCCCACCAAGAAGGGTGCAAAGCCCCCAAATCCTGGTCCTTCCCCTCCATCTCCAGTGAACCCTTCTCCTCCACCTTCCTCAGAGTGTGATGATTACTACTCATGCCCTGCTGGAAGCACATGCTGCTGCATATATCCGTATGGTGACTATTGCTTTGGATGGGGTTGCTGCCCTCTGGAGTCCGCAACCTGCTGCGATGACCATAACAGCTGCTGTCCTCACGAGTATCCTGTCTGTGACCTTGAAGCTGGAACCTGCCGAATGGTAAGTATTGTCATCTGCTCTTTGAAGTGCAATTTTAGTAAGTTTGTGAAGGCAGCTTCTGAAATTTTAACCTTGTTTGCTGACATGCGACAGAGCAAGAACAATCCATTTGGTGTTAAGGCATTGACTCGAGCGCCTGCTAGAATTGCTCAGTCTCACCAGCTTGGTGGTAAGAGGCCAGCTGGTAGGAGACTTGGCATTGTTTGAGATATTTCGATGTTGTCAAGGGTCTACAGGAGTGGAGATTTCTGTCTTCAAGGAGGAAATGCTTCTCTTTGCCCGAACTCACAAGTGCATGTTTGGCCCTCTTTAGTCCACAAAGAAACTTGTCATCTAGTTTTTCTTCATTTGTAAATACCTTCAATGCCTGCTGCTGAAGCAGGCTAAAAGCTTATGATTCCTCCATTTGTAATTATCATCATCAGCTATTCATTCCCTAAAATTCTGATTTTCGTTTATAATGGATATCTGTGTGCTTGCATTGTTTAGATTTTAGAATACCAGTTCACTTTTCCCATTTCAATTATTTGACGAGATCTTAGGTGCACGATGGGATCCTTTATCTCCTTTTGTTTCCTTAGCGTGATAGTGATGGTGGGCCTATTGAATTTATTTAACATATCAACTCATTAATCATTAGATTCATTTTATGAAAATAACTTTTTTTTTTCCTCACAAGGGCAGGGCAGTGGCATATAAGTAGCCTCTCTTCGGATTTTTTTTGAAAAATAGAATAGTTTGGTAAAAGTTTTGGTATAATAATGTTATAGGTTGAAAATGTATTTAATATATAAATGTGAACATTGTTTTTGTATACAATCTCTATTTAAAATAGTAGTTGTAAGAATGTTTCAAAATATATATATATTTTTTAAAATTATTTAACTTAAACAAAAGTCAACTTGTTTTTTAAGAAAATTCAACAGCTAAAAAATTAGATTCAAAATCTAATAACTAAAAAAATTAATAGGTGATATGATAGGAGAGAAAAATAAAAAAAATAAAATAAAGAATGAATAATTACAGACACTTTTTATTTTTTATATTATTAGAAAGATCTTGACGAGATAATTTTAACTATGTTTTAAAAAAAGTTATAACAATGTATAGTGATTTTTTAAGATATTATTAGAATTATATTATTAATATTTTTTAAACAGTACTTAATGTGTAAAAAATAGAATTTTATTATGTCTCCAATAACTTATTTTTTTATTGGCTATTGAATTTTAAATCTCATTTCTAGACCATTAGATCTTCATGAAATTTTTAATTGATTTTTATGAACATGATTTTAGAACAACTGTTATCCTCAATAACAATTATTTTTAATTGCTATTTTCAATACCTATTATACCTGTTCAAATTATTCTACTTTTTAAAAAATATTTGTTACTTTTCAAAAAAAAATAATGAAACTGTTTTAGAACTCTAAAATACTCTCTTTTCTGTGTTTCTTTTATTGAAATTCCATGTATATATATTTTTTCTTTTTTGATACCGGCTCCAACTGTAGCCAATTTCTTTCTTTTGAAAGAGGTGTTCTTGCCATTGAGTTAAAATTACAAGACTTTGGTGACCGACCAATAAATAGTCGAGGGACCTTGCGATGGTATAAAATTCTTATGAATTTTTACTCTAAATGGACGAGCTATATTCCGTGAGACTTGAGTTCCTCAGAATATATTTCAGAGAAAAATCATACGATACATGCTAAGAAAAAACAAGCATTTGTTGCTAATTTTTCTAAAAATGTACCGACTAATGAAGAATGCAAACTTTTTTCTTAGAAATATGTGTTTTTCCTATTATTTAAAAAACAGAAAAACATCCAGAATTTTTTTCAAACTTTCCACATATAAAACAAAAGAAGACCTTATTTGATTCACCTAATTTTTTATATTTATTTATCTATTGCTTATTACTTTAAACAGAAGCTAAACAATGGGATTTTTATATTCATGCAAGTTGCAAAATTATTTTCTTAAGGTAAACACCCCTTTTTTTCCATTTTAATTTTGCGTTGTAATAGGATTCGTACTTAATTTATTCAAGATCCTAAACATTCTTATCACTAATGAGAAAAAGAAAAAGAAAAAGAAAAAGAAAAGACATTCTTATCGCTAATATTTCGAACGGTACCGTTTTCCCTAGTGCTTGGTCTTCTCATCCATCTCTACCGTTGGATCACAATACAAGACAATCAGCAATCATCATCACGCTTGTTATTTTTGCTAATCCGTTGACCAAACCACTGACGTGAAGTAACGCAGTCAGCAACATGCATCTTCCTTCCCTTCATTAACTAATAATCTCAATCTCCATAAATCCATCCATCCCTCTCTCCCCTCCCCCTCCCCCTCCCCCTCCCCCTCCCCCAAACCCTAATTTATCTTTCACTGATCGAGTCTCAATCAGGTAACAATAACTGGTTAGATCTCAAATCATTGAATTCAATTCCTCTATTGTTATTTTTAATTCAATTGGCCTCTCCTTTACTGTGTAATCACTGCGATTTTCTTTGGAATCTAATTTTTTGTAATCCACTCTTGCGTGGATTAGTTGATTCTTGTTCGTTTGATTATCAAGCAGTTTCAGTGTGTTTCAAGCCTGAATTTAATTCAAATGACTCTCTTTACTCTAAATTGGAGTGGAAGCAGCTAAAATCCATCTGCCATTAATGATTTCTAGTTTCTAATACCGATGATGCAGTGCTCTCTCATATTTTAAATTTTTGTGAAGTATGCTTGCTTGTACAGATAGCATTAGACATTCCGCACCTCCACCGGAAAATGTTGTTTTAGGGCTTTGAGTATTGAGTTGCTGCTATGAGCGTGTCTGCGCGGGAATTAACGTTTCTTTAGTGGAATAGTTGTTCTTTTATTTATGATTCTTATTGTTTGTGATTGGAAAAAAATAACGGGAATACTTTGTTGAGGCGTAGTTATTTGGGCTTTGGTGCTATTTTACGTTGGAATTATTTTTATGGTATATATTTATGATGGCTGTTTTTGTAAGTGGAGTAATTGCTTATGATGTTTGTATGTTAATTTTTGACCTGCAGTAGCTCACTATAGTAACTACCTATGCTGGTTTCTTGAGTATTGCTGTTCAATAATTATCAGGACATTTGGGAACAAGAATGGATTCAGAAACTGCCGATTCATCACTGCCACCTGTTAAATCTCCTGATACACAACCACCTCCTCATGATCCTGTGCCCGGGAATTCTGCAAGTGATTCGACATCAAAACTATCTGCAGCTGGCATAACATCATGGGCCAAAAGTTTGAAAATCCCCCAGCCATTGACTTCCTCGCCAGATGACTCACCTACTGGAAATGCTGGAAAATCAACCTTTGCACGTTTTACTAGTGGGTTTGGACTGCGCATGTCTCCTAAATCCCCTGCAGCAGATGATAGTCCTGAAGGAACTTCATCAACTTCACAACCTGGTATATTTGGAACAATTACTAAGGGGTTAGTTGATACTTCTAAGAATGCAGTGAAGGCAGTACAGGTCAAAGCTCGGCATGCTGTCTCTCAAAACAAGCGAAGATATCAGGTAGGATGATGGCTTCTGTAATTTTGTTTTAGTTTTGTATAACCGGATCATATATTGCTTTCCTTTTGGGTTCATTCTTGTTCTTCCTGTATGTTGGTTAATATTGCTTCCATGATTTCTTCATGGTGGTTCTTCTTTAAACAATTCCACTGCGAAGAGATATTATGTTCTGGAATGACATAAATTGTGCATACTTTTTATTTTTCTGTTGGCTATCTATATTGTTATTTGCATAGCGCATCTTTTTTTCGAGGAAGTCTCTGATTGCACTTTTTTGTACTCAAGATAGTAGTTCCTTATACATGCTCCTCGCATACTTGGATATTTATGATTACAGTAAAGTCATGAGGATAATTCATGTTTATTTTAAATAGTTTATGTTCAATTTAGGATTTTTTTTTATTTCCAACTTCACTTCTAATTATATAACCTTGGCTGTATCTTTCTCTTCAGGAAGGAGGTTTTGATTTGGATATGACATATATCACTGAGAATATAATTGCTATGGGATTTCCTGCTGGTAACATGAGCTCTGGGTTTTTTGGTTATGTGGAGGTAAGCAGATCAATCTGCACCATAAAGTTGCCATGTTGTCTTAACTAAATACTTCAATGTTAAATGCATCTAGCTATCTGATGCAGGGGTTCTATAGAAACCACATGGAAGAAGTTATCAAGTTTTTTGAGACCCATCACAAGGTAGCAACACATTCAGTGATATTGTCTTTCTCTATTTATTTTTTGACTTTCACATGACTTCTATTCCTTTTTTTCTGTATCAAATATTGTAACATGGTGGCTCCATTTGATATTTAGCTTGTTCATTATTGTTAGATTATAGGTCAATCTCAAGTGTATAGTTACATTTAGTCTGTATTTGCTGCTTCGAAGGGAGTGGCTCTTGTCATGGTGGATGCAATGTGCTGTACCTTTCTGCTCCATTTGGAACATGACATTGAATCTTACGCATCACCTAAATTCATGCATGTGCGATTTGGATGGAGCAGCTCTGTGCATGATGTTTGCATTTAGCACTCTATGCATGCAACATGCCTTCTGAGTTTTAGCTACGGTTGCATTCATTGATATTTGTCTTCTTGATAAGAATGCTGAGTTCTGCCTAGTGTGATCTTAATTTGTTGTCTTCCCATTTTTCTCAAAGTTGGCTCCATCTAATGGGTAGTTACAATTTACATCTTTGTGCCTAATGTTGCAAACAGAATTTTTTTGGGGGGCCATGTCTCAGCTCAATATAATAAATAAAAAAGAGACTTCCTGGTTCTGAAGTTAGCTTCTCCATTTGTGAAGCAGTTGAATTTTAATCTTTGTTTTATTGCTGGTATTGGAAGATTCCGTTTTACCTTTGGTTTACTTTCTATGTGCAGGACAAGTATAAAGTGTACAATCTTTGTTCTGAAAGGCTGTATGATGCATCACTGTTTGAAGGAAAGGTGAATATAACATTATCTATGTCGTCATTTCATGTTTAATTTCAATCTTGCTGAGGCTGTTACTGGTATGGACTACGTGGAGGAACACCATATGGTTGATTCTCATATCTGCTATGTCAAACTCTTGCATCAGGTGGCTAGTTTTCCATTTGATGACCACAATTGCCCCCCAACACAGCTGATAATATCATTTTGTCAAAGTGCTTATTTGTGGTTAAAGGAGGATATTGAGAATGTTGTGGTTGTGCACTGTAAGGCTGGAATGGCAAGGACGGGGCTGATGATTTCTAGCCTTCTTCTGTACTTAAAGGTTAGAAATATTAAATGTTCCTAAATGAAGATGAGTTGGAAGGAACATAGAGTGTGACACACTAATGTTTACTGCTGAGATTTTTCACCTTAGACTAATTTTTCATCTTTCTTCAGTTCTTCCCTACTGCGGAGGAGTCTATTGACTATTACAACCAGAAGAGATGTTTTGATGCAAAAGGGCTTGTTCTGCCCAGCCAAATTGTGAGTTACTTATTGCATGTTTATTAAAAAATGCACATTGAGGATACTTCCTCTATTAGCTGAGGTTCTATATATCTTGTCTAAGATTTTTTTTTTCTTTTTTGAAGAGATATGTAAAATATTTTGAGCGTATCTTAACATACTTCAATGGAGAAAACCAGCCAGGGCGTAGGTATACTTCTGGCTCAATGTTTCTTTCAAGCATCTGTGTTTTGTAGCTACTGACATCACCATTTATGCAGGAGCATGCTCAGGGGATTTCGGCTTCACAGGTGCCCATATTGGATCAGGCCATCTATTACCATCTCTGATCATAATGGTGCGTTGTGTTATGCTTGCTGTGCATTTTTTATTTAGCTTGGCGGTCTATTTGACCACAAGAAGGTCAATTTCTGCTTGTTTCATTCCTGTTTTTCTCCCTACCTACTTTATTATTGGTCGTTATCTGGGTCTGCTGTATTTGATGGTTTTATCTGTGTATATATAGCCTATTAATTGATCTGATCGGGTTTTCAGATCGGGTTTTCTTTTTTGTTCACTCTGTAACCTGTCTTTATAATGTTTAGTATGTAGGACTGCATTGCATAGGCTTGTAACAAGCTCAATTTGTTTCTCTATTCATTTATTTCTAAATAATGATCATTGATGCATTGAAAGACAGCTATATTGACTTGACCCTTGCCCAATGAATACACGTGTGTGCCTGCCACTCAAGCATCTAGGTGTATGTGTATGTGTACAAGAGGAGTGCCAGACCGCATTGAGATTGAAAATAAAAATTTTGGATTTTCTCTAATGCTTTCCTCATTCACAGGTGTTCTCTTCTCCTCAAAAAAGCATCCCAGAACCAAGGATTTGCCGGTAGGTCTCATTGGGTGCAAGGCAGCGATTGGTATCATGCCAATACTCTGTTAAAAGTTTTCTTCTGGACCTCTGGTGTCCATCCCAAGATTTTTTTTAATTCTACGTTGAACTCTGCTGGATTCTTTTACCCCTTTTAGTTTTCACAAATGTTTCTTTCTTTGTGCATGCAGCCCGAAGATTATTGGTTTAGTGCTCCCAAGAAAGGAGTTATGGTCTTTACCTTGCCAGGAGAGCCTGGTCTGACAGAGGTGTCTGGAGACTTCAAAGTTCATTTTCATGACCGCCAAGGGGATTTTTACTTGTCTGCTCTCTAGTCTCCTCTCTCATGAATGGATCCCTTTTTAGATTTTAAGAATAGAATAAGTTCCTTACTAATGCTCCTTTGCAATTTCAGTTGGTTGAACACGACATTTATGGAGAATAGACAAATTTTGAACACCAGCGATATTGACGGGTTCATTAAGGTACAGGACCTTGAATATTTTTTTGTTAATTTTTTTTGAATGATTGCCTACCCATGGAGCAGTAATAATCAACTAATCCTGAATAGCTAGATCTTTTATTTATTTATTTATTAACTAGAGTGAGAATGACTGCCTTTGGCAATATCAATTTCAGCCTTCTCTATCTGCATAATAATCTGCCCAGATTTTGTGCAGAGGAAACTGCCTTCCCCAGGATTTCAGGTTGAGGTTGTGCTGGTAGATAATGATGGCTCTGTTTCAAGTGGGTCAAATGCTGAAACTGATGTGAAGAAGTCGGATGAAGGTTCAAGCACTGCTCCTGCATCAGTTGAAGCAGCTACAGCTACAGCTGAACCAAACCAAAAAATAGATCCAGGAAGTAATGATAAAGATGATGTGTTCTCAGATGGTGAGGCAGATGAATCAGTATTTTCCAAACGAAAGCAGGCTCAAGCATCCTCTGCAGGGGGACAAAGTGCTGCCACACCAGCACCTAGTCCTGGAACTGATAGTAAATCAGATGAAGTTGCAAGTTTAACCCAGGCAACTGAACAGTTTTCTCTGGGAAACAGGGGCTCCCAACAATCACAAGCCACTAGTCAGCCGAAAAGTGAAGTTGTAGGTGGAACAGTCTCAAGCCTTGAGGCGAACAACTCCCATAGTGAATTCAAGGCAATGGCTGCTGATGCATCCGTCTTTACCTTTGGAGATGATGAAGACTACGAAAGTGACTGAGCAAGGAGGAGCGTTGATGTCTTCCTGCAAGGATCTGTACATAAATCAGTTTGCTAGGCATACGTGTACCTGTTGGTGATCAATCCATATGTTTTGTCAAGTTCTTTATCTGGCTTATTGTTTTTGTAAGTCGAAAAGCAGGCTGGAGGCGACAATAATTGTGCATCAATTAGTGGAATTGTTTCATTGTTTTTATTGGGAAAAAAAAAGGAAGTACTACTCTGTACATTAATAAATTTAAATTATCTGGAAAGAGTTGTAAGCTCATTTGCTTTTGGTTCCTGCTTTCTTCTTCTTCTCCATTGTTCTTAACAACAATGAAGGTGGGTTCTCCTAGTTGTATTTCAGATTGTAAGTGTACATATCCTGGATCCACTGACGCTGTTTCTTAATTTTAAGAAGACAGAAGCATGCTGGTTTCAACTGTTTCCTTGTTTTTTCGGAAAAAAATATTTTAATATGTAAAAATTTAAAAAATTTGTGCACCTCACAACTCTTGAACACTTCCCGATATTGTTCCACGCGCTAGCCAACTCAACCAAGGTAATGAATTGTACTAACCGATTAAATAATATATTAAAGTTTTTCACTATTCATAATAATATTCAGTTCTTTTAATATATTGGATTGTATCCCTAAATTAGCTGCAAAACCAAACAAGCACCTTCCAAAACTGCCCCTGATCCTTAGAATCACTAATGATAATTAAAACCACAAAAGAGGTCCTCTTAAAGTTAACAAGTTTTGGATTCCTAAATCAGTAAATCTCCATTCTATTTCTTCCCCGCCTTGCAAACATATGACTATTGAAACTCAAACCTCACATCCGACAATGAGAAATAAGAAATGTGTTAGCCAGCTACTAGTTTACATTGGCTCGAGTTAAAAAAATAAATTAAATGTTAAAAAAATATCTAAATCATACAAAAATTATTTGATATTATTATTAAATTTGGTTAAATTTTAAAACTTCTTAACCTAATTCTTTTTTAGCATGGATTTCAAATTAAATTATATGATAATTATTCTAACATGATAGGTCAAAGACATCTTGACCATGGTTGAACTTTAAGAAAATCAATATGATATTTTTTTAATATTGAGATGTTAACATATTAAAATGACCCAGACTTCGCAACTTAACCCGTTAATTTTTTGATCCGGGTGATGGATTCTATTGGGCTCAATAACTTTATTTTTCTTAACTATTTTTTACTTAATTAAACAATAATAAAAATAAACACTTGAAAATTAAATACAAATCAAATATCTTGAATTTTTTGAGATTGTGATGTTTTTATAGAAAATAAACTGAAATAATTTATAAAGATAAATTCAAAATTAAATAAATATTGAATGATAAAATTAATAAAAAAATAAATAATACAAAAAAACCTTCTTCATTCTTTTAAAAAAATGAAAGTACAAAAATTAAAATTAGAATTTAAAATTAAACACGCTTGCAAACGATAATGTTAACGACTAATTAAGAAACTAGAAAGTTTTATCTGTATCATGTGTGGCACGATATTTTATATTGGATGTATCTTCCTGTATGAGAAAAAAAAAATCAATGCTTTTATTTTCTTTTTAAGAAAAGTCATCGCTTCCTTTTCTTTTTTTCTTTTTCTTTGACTTAAAGAAAACATCTCCCTTTGTTAAAACAGATTTTACATCAAAAAATATTCTTAACGAACAATACTCATAATTTTTTTCTAAATTAAAAGATAAAAAGAGACATAAATCAAATTATAAAAATCATATCAATTATAGCATTATACTCACATAAAAAATAAAATCTTTTTATTTTTATTTTGAGCTATTTATTTATTGCGCTACACTGTAGGAAATAACACTCTTTTTCTTAAAAAGTATGCTGGCATTAATGTTTTTTTTACCACCAAGAAATTTTAATTGCAATCTAAAATTTTAATACATCCATTCATTAAAATAAATCAATTATATATTTCAATAAATAATAATAAATTTATTAAAACATATTTTTTACAAACAATACTTATAACTTTTCTCTACATTAAAAGATAAAAGCAACATAGATCAAATTATAAACATTATATCAATTATAACATTTTACTCACACAAGAAGTTATATTTTTTTTGAGCTAGTTTATTTATTAATCCCGATCAAAGATTAAATCACAAAATTAAGATAAAAATATTATTTATTAGATTTGAAATTAGATTACTAAAATTTTTACTAAGTTAAATTAATAAAATTGATTTTTACTTTGTCAAATCAAACATCAACTGAATATCAAAACCTATTTTTAATATTAAAAAAATCTATATAAAATCAACTAAAACATAATATCAAACATAATAACAAGTCAACTTAATAAGAAATTATTAATTTGGAAATAAAAAAAGTTAAGTAACAAATATTTTTTCAAAAAGAAAATAAGAAAAATTAATAAATAATAAGCAAAGAGCAAAAATATCTAATTAAAAAGGATATGAATGAAAAAAAAGTTTGAGGTTGTTGATTATCCATTTAAATAGTGTTTCAATCTCAATTTTTTTATTTTTTTTTGCATGTTTTTCCAACTCTGAATTCATTCTTAAAAAAAAAAAAAAACTGACTTTTAAAAGGCAGGAATTTCGTGGCAAATTACAAGGAGCGTGTTATTTACGAAGGCGCGTAAACCACCGGTTAACGACCCGGAAAGTACCCACAAAATCACCGTAGTTTCTTCTTCAACTCCAAGGACATGGACATCCTTTTTTTTAAAGAAAAAACCCACCAACCATTACCATATAAATACAGCTTTATCGTTTCCAGAAAAAAAGAGAGTAGCGTTTCATTTATCAGCCTCAGGACTTGGTTTTTCCTTTTCGTGATCCGACAAAAACACTATAAAGAAAAGTCTAGACATTTATTAGGTTTCTATTACCAAATCGATAAATATACTGTATCCGTCTTGTACAATGTCAGTTTCTGGTATTCAAGGCCAGCTTCTTGAAGTCACTGGTATTTTTTTTTGTTGTTGCTTAATTCTGTTTTATTTCACGTGATTAAACAAACCCTTTATTTTCTTTTTTGTTTTCTTATGGAATTGATTGTCATCTGAGATTTTTCTTTGATGCAGTTGTTGGGTGTACTAAACTGAAAGACACTGAATGGATATCAAGACAAGATCCTTACGTTTGTGTTGAATATGGTAGCCATAACTGTCGCACAAGAACCTGCACAGGTACATAATCTTCTAGGAGTATTAGTCGATTTTTAGATCGCAATTTGGCTTTGATTTCATGTTTTGTTAAAAACTGATATTCATGTTTTCTTCTTTTTTAGATGGAGGCAAAAACCCTACATTCCAAGAGAAGTTTATGTTTACACTAATTGAAGGGTTAAGAGAGATAAGTGTTGGTGTTTGGAACAGCAATACCTTATCTTTTGATGATTTTATCGGCAACGGAAAGTAATTAGTCTTTAACCTTTTGATCTAGTTATGATTTTTAAAGCTGACTCTTTTGGCTTTTGGCTTTAAATTGAGATTGAAATTTGTTTTTCTTTTTTGCTATGTTACTGTGTATAGGATTCAATTGCACAAAGTTCTTTCGCAGGGCTTTGACGATACAACTTGGCCACTTCAAACTAAAACCGGAAGGTAATTATAACTGCAATTTCCTCCTTTTTTTTGTTTTTTTTTATCGGCGAAGGAGAATTGGTCTAGCTTTTTTTGTTTAGTTCCTTGCATTTAGTAATAATGTCCTGAAATGGTGGTTTCTATTTGAGTAGAATGGAGCCATAAGCTACCATTGAAAATATGTGTTTTGATTTTGATGGTATTTAGAATTAATGATGGACTGGTAAAGTTGGGGCTTGAACACGAGACTTTATGTCTCTCGTTTGCTATACTAATGAGCTAAAAGCCCTTTGGTATATTGTAGTATGGAATTCTTAACAATGAAGGGGCCCGAGGATTTTGGATGTTGAATTGGATGTCGGTTAAGAGAGCATGTACACAGATAAATGTGAAATATTGAACGTGCTGTTTTATGCTTTTATTTTGTGGTAATGTTGTACCATATCAGAAATTAATTGCAAATCATTTTGGTGCTTTCTGCAATTTATACTTCGGTTTATCAACTTTTATATGGTAAACTTCTTCTCACTGGCCCCTACATGGCGTGCAATTAAGTGAGGTTTCTTCATCTGAATGCTTTGAACTTTGTGAGGCAAGGATGGAGAAAAAATTACCACTCAGTTTCAAACATGGGACAAGGATTCTGCCTTCCCTCATTGGGAGAGGACATTGTGTTTCCATTTTGAGGCTGAAAGAATACAATTCTCTGCTTCTCTATAGAGTGATTATTTTGGAGCAGAGATGAATTGGTTCATAGAATAGTTTCTTCCTTAAGAAATGCTCACAATCCCTCCATTCTTCTACCAAATTAGCAAGGTTTATTTCATGCCAACATAAAGGTGCATTGGTGCTCCTGTATTAGATATCAAATATACCAAATATGCTGTGGCGTGGCTTTGATAATATATACACACAGACATATTGTTTTTGTTCCAGAGCATGGTGTGTGATTTATTCACTGGTTACATATGTTTTTACCTGTTTGGTAATAGTCTAACAGTACATCTCTTCTAAAGTGTGCCTTTCGTGTTTTTTCTCCGATCACAGGTATGCTGGAGAAGTAAAATTGATAATGCACTATGCAAATGCCAACGTAAGCTATCTTGTGATTACATATACTTAAAATACCCCTTATGTTTTACCTACGAAGATATTTTGACTGCTGGAAGCTGAATAAACTGTCATTTCTTGCAGAAAGCAGCAACAGGCTATGCTCCTTCAGCACCACCATGTGTATACCCTGGTCCTGGAGTGTCACAATGCTATTTACCGCCACCTGCGCATGGAACTCCTCATGCACAACCACCGAAAACCTACCCAGCTCCATCTCCTTATCCCTCATACCCGCCAGCTCCATCTCCTTATCCCTCATACCCACCTAGTTCAGCGTTTCCACAATTAGCGTATCCCCCACCACAACCTACTCCTTGCCCTCCTGCACCGTACCCAGCATGTTCAGCATATCCCCCACCACAGCCTACTCCTTATCCTCCTGCACCGTACCCAGCATGTTCAGCATATCCTCCACCACCATATCCGCCTCCACCTCAAGCTTCACCCTACTATCCTCCAGGTAACTAAATGGTACATTTTCATATTCTTTCCTATAGATACTGATATTCATCCTGGTAACAATGTTAAAACAATCATTTCACCCTTTTTAGGTCCTTTTTTTGGAACCTATCCTCCTCCACCATACTAAAATGATGCTTCAGAATGTCAAGTGCGAAGAAGCAACACGTAGAATGTGCTGAAAGTAAACTGGATTTCTTTTTTTTATTTAAAATAGAAGAATCAGTTTATCGGTTGATAATCAGTCGACTAGTTGAATTAAATGAGATAGTCGACCAATTCAGAAATAGTAAACTGGTTAAAATGACATAATACGTTTTCTATTCAGATTATGATTTTCTTTAAGTAGTTTAATTTCTTGTTTATCTAGGATTTAAGGTTTATAAATAGACTTGTAATCAGAAGCATGATTAATCTGTAAAGAGGAATACACAAGAGAAAATACTTAATAAGATTGCCTTCTTTTCAAATCTTCTTTTTATTCTTTAGTTTTGTATCTTTGTTTTGTTGATTATAAACTATTACCACACTAGTTTTTTCTTCTAGCAAGTGGTATTAGAGCTTGTTTTTTATTGTTTGACATAACCAATATAAACTTCTCACTTCAATGTCCTCGTTTGACAAAGAACAATTATAAAATTTGGTGTATTCGTGTGAAAGCCTGGCTAGGTTTCTAAGATGTGTGAAAAACAGTTGAAAAGGGCTTTGAAAAGCCTATAAAAGGAGCAAAGTGACTTCAACCTAAAGAGAGGATGTTCAAAAGACTCGAATGAATGATCAACAAGCACTTACAATCATTTACCAATGTCTGGATGATGTCACTTTTAAGATAATGGTTAATGCAACCACTTCTAGGCAAGCATGAGAAGTTTTGAAACAATTAAATCAAGGAGTTGACAATGAAGATGAGACTTGGCTTTGACATGTGAAATTTGAGCACATAAATTTTGATAGCTTAAAGATAATGGCACAAAAGAAGATGTTAAAGGGTTTATTATCAATTATATATCTAAATTAGTTGTGTGAAAGATGTTTAGTGGGTAAACAAATCTGCAATAGCTTTTCAAAGGAGTCTATATCTAGAGCAAGTCAACTTCTACAATAGATACATGCAAACGTATGTGGTTCTATTCAACAATGCTCATTTGATAAAATTCAATATATTTTTTTATTGATGATTATAGTAGAACATGGATATGTTTTTTAAAGAAAAAGTCTAATGTATTTAATTGCTTAAAGAAGTTTAAAGCATTAGTTGAAAAAAAAAATGGTTATTCTATAAAATCACTAAGGACAGATAAGGGGTGAGTTTTGTTCTAATAAGTTTTGTGAAAATCATGGTATAAGAAGACTCCTAATAATGCTTAGATATTGATATTCTTCCCGGTAACGATGTTAAAACAATAATTTCTGGAGTTTTTGGAAATATGGTAGCGGTTGCGGTTCAAAGTGTTTTTTTTCTAAGAATTATATTAAAATAATATTTTTTAATTATTTTTTAAAAATTATGTTTTGACACCAGCACATCAAAACGATATAAAAATATAAAAAAATTAATTTTTTTTTTAAAAAATTAAAATTTTGAGAAACAAGGTTTCAACCGCGTTTTCAAAGACTACTTTTTTTTTTAAATCTATCCTCTACTACCATACTAAAATGATGCTTCAAAATGTCAAGTGTGAAGAAGCAACATGTAAAATGTATTGAAAGTATACTGAATTTTAATTTTTTAAAACAATAAAAAAATCAATTTATCAATTAAATTAAATTAATCAGTTGATCGGTTTAAAAAGGGTTGAACAGTTAAGACAATAAAATATTTTTCCTATTCAGATTACATACGAATGCCTTCCTTTCAAATATTATTCTTATTTCTTTTGCATCTTTGTTTTGCTATCCATAAATTCCTATAACACTAGTTTTTTCTTCTAACAGAAGGAACCGCCCTGTAAAGAACACTAGAATTTAGCGATGCTAGTTTTTCCTCCGCACCGAGGAGTTTTATGTTTTCCATGACTCAAAGTATTCTCAATGAATAATCTCATTTTGCAAGAAAATTTGTATACTCGCTGTATTCTTTATTGGGCTGCTAATAACCTGCTGCCCCGGCATGTGTCAGCAACATCAAGATTTCAGTATGCTTCCGCCTCACAGACTGTTTTAGATATTCCTTGCTGCTATGCTTTACTCGCCCTTAGTTCTAATCAGCTTTATGTTAGCCCTCCCACACACACCAACTCACGGAGATCCTTACCCTCTCCAGGGATCACGCTCTTGGTAAACAGACTTGGTCCAACCTGCCATCATCTACAAAGTAAAGACTTACCGGAGCAAGACTGGTAATCTTTGTTTAGCAGTTCAGATCGTCCAAAGTAGAGAAGGAATAGATCATCTCTGCGCGACGGGAGGATGCCAGTTATGGCCCCTATGGGTTGGACTTTATTTCGAAGCCTTTCGGTATATATTAGCATTGGATCAAGATTTCCCCGTGCATGCTCTACATCTACAAATAAATGGGCATACGATTTTAGCAAGTGCTAAAGAAAATTTAATTACTTGTTATTTTTTCATGATGTTATTCTCCCTCCATTATATATTGTAGATACAGAGATAACTTTATTTAACGTGTTTCTTATATTTTATTTCAATCTTCAAGGTAATAAATTATATTTGGATATTTATAACTTTACTCTTTAAGAATGCAAGTCACGTAAGATGTTGTTTTCTCACGAACTTATGAGTTGATAAACATTGCAAATTTTACGGTGATCTTAAATCCTTGAATGGCAAGGATTATGTATTATAAATCATAAATTATTAATTACTAATAATTTAATATTTATTTTTAAATTAACATGGATGTTTGGATTAGTTTACACGTATCTTAACTAATTTTACAAATTATAAAGTTAACTGTAATCCTCCAATTTCAATTTACCATGAATAAACTTGAACTCATTACCACTAAATGACCTGCTATTAAAGGTTGATGTCAGGAACAAAAAGGTATGATAACACTTGCTGTTTTACAAGTTAGATGCATCAAAATATGTTATTCAAGAAAATATATATTGTAAAGCACCAACTTGTTTGTCCCCTTCAACTCTTCACAGATATTAAGAAACGCAGTTAACATGGTGACAAATCACCTAATATGGCTCCAACCTTCTAATAATATTGTCATTTTTTGTTTGTTTCTTTTGACTTTTCATAGAGATTAATAAATATAGCTTTAATAAGGGGTATAATATTAGACAACCCACATGACGTGACTAGACAAACATTTTGGGACAAATAAACTAGGATACAGAGTACAGAAATTGAACCAATTGAAGATAAAACAACTTTCTTCAAGTGTAGGGTTTTTTTATTTGTATAGTCTATTATTTTCCTGTTATTGTTTTCAAATAAATATAAAAAGGGATTTAAAAAAAAAAATTATTTTACGGACACATTGAGAATAACTGGTTGTACAGTGGGAATAAATTAAACCCCTCCTTTTCCCCTCCTATTTAATATAAATTGATTTTATATATATATATATATATATATATATATATATATATATATATATATATATTTCCAAACACGAGAGAATCCATTCATCAATATCCACGCTGGAAAGCACCTTGAGCTTAGTGCTAAAATTAGAGTGGCAATTATATACCCACAATGACCTTTTTAAATAAGATTTTAACCTGTAAATTTTGAACTGCAAGGAACCTAATGTCACAGGTACTTCTTGTGATACTTGAAATAATCCATCACCTAAAGTGTACAAGCAAGGACTTAATGTTTTTTTTTTTTAAATTATCTAAGAAAAAACCAAAATGTTGACAAATGGACTTGTTTTTTGCTGAAGGATATGTGCTTTTGATAAGGTCAGGATTCGGAGCCATCATCTGCTTGTTAATTAAAGAATATATACAATGGTAATTAAAATATTAATTAAATTATTAGGTGGGTGGTTGCTTTCACTCTTGAATTACAGTACGAGTAGCTGCTTTCTCTATTCATTTACAGTCTAAATTAATCTTTATCGTTAGAACCAATCATTTTTCTCTTTGCGTTGATGAGATAGGTTACCTAGAAGCACTTGGGCTCCCAGATGCATGCATATCGACCTGTCTTCTGGTTAGAATCTCTAGTATTAATCCTGCATACTCTTCCAGCGTTTGATCATAATCATCACACATGAGCTTGATCAATTGAGATCTTACAAAATCATTAATGATGAACATCTGTAAATCATTGGGTTTGCAGTACTGGAATATACAATAATGTCACAATATTCATAATATATCTGATATGCTAGCTGATCGGCCATAATTTGAGAGCACTTTTAGTGGTTACCATGTGAGGCTAGTTAGTTGTGGATGAGGCAAAGGTACCAAGTTCTTCAACTGGTCACTTTATAAGTAGTTGTGATGGACGCAGACATAATTCCTCGGGGGTTAAAGGCAAAGTGAGGCATGATTGGTGAGTTTCAAAGGTTTTGGCTATGGTGGATGACAAATTTACCTCTCTAAAGTCTCAGCTCATGAGTGCTTCAATGTTTTTTTTTTTTTTGAATTTTTAAAGGTGCCAATGAGAATGAAACATGATAAAAAAAAAATCATCCACAGTTGCTAAAAAATGTTGAAGGTGCTTGAAAAGCATGGCAACCTGTTCTTTCTATGTCACTGTAGTTGATTTTAAGTACTGAGGGACCCGACATTTCATTTTCATCGGAGATTTTTTATTTACTTTTAAGAGTTGATTAGTCGCAATAGTGGATTATTATTAGACTGGGTCTTTCATGAATGGCCTGGCTATTCTATGATGTAGACAGCCATGCAACAATGTTTAGGAATTGAAACGTTTTTAAAATATTTTTTTTATTTAGAAATATATTAAATAATTTATATTTTTTTATTTTTTTAAATTTATTTTTAACAGCAATAAATTAAAACAATATAAAAAATACTAATTTAAAAATAATCAATTCTTTTTAAAAATAATTTTAAAACATAAAAAAAAAACATATTTTTGACTCAATAGTTAGTGTTTGTATTTACTGTTTTTTGTTTAAATTTCAAAATTAATTTATCAAATTAATTTTTCAATGAGAAATATAATAAAATTTAATATAATGAATGATGCCCCACCCCTCCTTAATATATAGAGGAATTAGTGTGAGAAAAAATCTGTTTACTGTCATGATCAATTTAATTAAACCACGAAAAACTGAGGAACTATCACGCCACGTCAAAATATGAGGTTATTTTTCAAAGCTAAGTTTCTTTGAAGAGAGACCGGAAGCACTGCCTGTCTTTTTCGTTACTGGAGAAATCATTTGGTGAGTGGGGGAGTGTTGTTTAGGACCAAATCTTAAACAACAAAAAGTAGGGCTAAAGTTTGTTAATTTTGACAATTAATAAAGAAGATGTTACAGCTAATATATAGAAATCTATAATTGCAAAGTGGAGCTCGATTTGCCATTAGTAACAGTGCAGCAATTCTTGTCGAGACGGGCTGCTTGTGTTAGAAATCAACCACATTAATCATGCAGTTAATTAAAGTACTCCTTCATCTCAAAATGACTCTGGTAAAAGAGAATTTACATGGAGTGGGAATTGAGCCATGTTTTTGCATGCAGATGGTTAAAATAGATCCAAAATGCAAACTACCAAAATTAGTCTGGGGAAGAGTACTGATTTTTATCATCATATAAGGGTTGTTGTTTTGGAAGTTAACTTGTGTCTGCGTACGAGAAGAAGAGCTTTTGGAAGCTTCTCGGTGTTAACTTCTGTTAGGTCAATAATCCCTTTTGTCCATCGGGTTATTGTTTAATAATTTTACATGTGTTAGGTACATTAAAAAAGAAGAAGAAATTACTTCCCTAGAAATGGAAATCGAGATGTGAACTGATTGACAAGCAGTCCAAAACATGATCATGCTCTTCGATTCTTAAATTAAGATATGGTGCAGACAGTGGTCAATGCCACTGGTTTGAACTGCTGATAGTTTCTACGATATTCACCCACCGCATGGAAAATTGGAGACGAGAACAATAATGCTGACCTTCACTATGGAGACATGATCCATCTGTTTGATTTGGACACGAGTTAAGATTAAAATCAGAACTTCTGCTTAGCTCAGGAAATTCAATGGAGTTAGCTGAAAGGAGCATGGGGATCGATGAGTTTAATTAATTACAAGTATGATCATTGCATATTCATAGTTAAACTCTTCTAACAATTAACCTCAATATTTCTACAACCCATTAGGATTTTCTTTCTCGCTCCAGGATTATCACCGGAAGCAAGAAAACAGTAGAATATAAATTCTTTTCCTTGATGTAACAGTACTCTTAACAACGCTTACATGATTGCATTGAATTGGGGTGAGATTCTGATTCCAACGACACCCACAAAATCTCTTATGGTACATTTGCAATATTACATGTCTTTACTGTGGTTGCAGAAGGAAAAAAAAATCCATAATTGATGCCAAAAACAAGTCAAAACAAATAAAAATCTGGAGCTGTGAAAAATAGGAAGAGGCCAAGAGAGGGTGAGCTTTTGCGTGCATGCCAGTTGCGAAAGAAGGAAGAGGACCTCCTTATTATCTGGCCGTACCGCAGACGACAAGACACCATCAAATTTAATGACTTTTCTTTTGGATCCATTTTTTATTCTTTCTTTTTTGTTTTTTTTTTTTAAAATGGTGACTAGCTAGAAGTGATCAAGAGTCAGCTGGTGGATGTTCTGTATGTTGTTCGCCACGCGCAGTCAAGGACAGTGAGCCAGCTGACTGGTAAGATAGTTGACTTTATGTGTTGGATTGGGAACGCGTGGAAAAGAATATGTAACTTCGCGTGGATGGAAAGGGCCTTGGCTTGTTCTCTTGCGTGGACTCTGTGGTTTGTCTTTTTGGAAATTTCTTCTTCAGAACAACTAGCAAAATAGAGGATTTTTTTGTTCAAAACCCTCTCGTGATTTCTTTTTCTTTTTGCTCTTGTTTTTGTTTTATTTTATCTAAATTCCTCTTTTAAAAGTGACGGTGACTGGGGTGAGTATAGCCTTGCTTTTGCTGTAAAGATCATTTGATAAAAACATTATCCATGATGAAACTAAAACGTATCATAATCTATGGTTAGATTTGGAATACTTTGTAAAAATAATTAAAATTCCATCTGCGTGATCTTCACTCCAAAAGAAAATCTTCACGACAACGATCTTAATTAAACCAATGTGTAAATCTTCAAGTTACAACAATCAAGCATGCATTGATGAGTTTAATTCTCAATGAGATGATTTTATCTTGATATGTCCGAGGAATTAATTTGCAGTTTAATTGTCATCTATATTCTCTCCAACTCTTAAATGGGTTCGGATCTTTGATCTTTCCCATCCTCGACCCTTTCATTTCTTTTCTCTTAGCGCGTTATTGGTAACTTGACAGAAAAAACAACAATTTCTGTCTTCTGCGATAGCATATCTTAACCCTAAATTGCATAGGGGAAAACTCTTCTTCCCATGCCAAAATCCCTGCGTGTCCCCTCCCATCTTTCTAAATTCCAGAGCAGAATAGAGCACAGTGACTTTAATTAGGTTGCTATAAGAGGTTGTTTTCATGGGCCCGGCTTGGTGTGTGTGCCGCTACGTACATTTTCTGCCCGCCAAACCAGACACACCGAAAGCAAAAAATAAAAAATAAAAAATAAAAAATAAAAAAATCCAACCACAAACTTATTTATATTGCCACTTAAAAAGAAAAAGAAAAAGAAAAACACAAAAAGAGACAAGCGTGAAACCTGCCCTGTTAAAAATCAATCCTTCCCCCTCCTTTTCTTTCTCACTCTCCATCATCCTCTCTTCGCTCCTTAGCTACCACTCTCTCTGTCTTGCACCACCCAGAGAAAAAGAAAGACCCTCTAGGGAAAAAAGAGAGAGGGAGAAAGAGGGACAATGGGTTCCCTTGTGTAATGAATAGTGTGCCAAAACCTCTTCTTCTTGGAAGAAGATGGCAATACCTAAACAACAAGAACTAGGACAAAATGAACTAAGCACACAGCAAGAACAGAACACTTCATTCTTGCTAGATGCACTCTATTGTGAAGAGGGGAAATGGGAAGATGATTCAGAAGAAGAGGTTTTGCAAGAGAGTCCTTCCGTGAACAACCCCTCTGGCGATCTGTTTTCGATTTCATTGCTTGAACAAGATTTGTTCTGGGAAGATGAGGAGCTTCTCTCACTCTTCTCTAAAGAACAAGAACAACAAGCTTCTGTTAGTGTCAATAATGTGGCAAGCGATCCTTTTCTTTCCAGGGCTCGTCAAGAAGCTGTGGAGTGGATGCTTAAGGTCATTGCTCATCATGGATTTTCAGCTCTCACATCAATCTTGGCTATCAATTATCTAGATAGGTTTCTTGTTAGCCCCTGTTATCAAAGAGATAATAGATCATGGATGATCCAGCTTGTGGCTGTCACTTGTCTTTCTTTGGCTGCCAAAGTTGAAGAGACTCATGTTCCTCTTCTGCTAGACCTCCAAGTACGTCAATATAAAACCCTTCATCAATATCATTTAATCATTATCATTTCTAATTCGAAGATTGATATTTAGAGGTTTTCTTTTTGTTCTGTTTTAGGTGGAAGACACGAAATATTTATTCGAGGCCAAAAACATTCAAAGGATGGAGCTACTAGTGCTTTCAACACTGAAATGGAAGATGCACCCAGTGACTCCACTTTCATTTCTTGATCATATCATTAGGAGGCTTGGATTAAAGACCAATGTTCATTGGGAGTTTCTCAGGAGATGTGAGCATCTCCTGCTCTATGTTGTCTCTGGTAAGTATAGGATATAGCTGTCTTCAAAATCCCATTTTGACCCTCATTTAGAATTTTCGATAAGAACAAAGAGTAAAGAAAAGACTCCCTCTTTGGTTTTAGTTTCTCGTCATTTGATTTACGTTGAGTTTCTTATGGGGTTTTCTGTTGTTGATGTAGATTCAAGATCTGGCTGTTATCTTCCTTCTGTGTTGGCCACTGCTACAATGATGCATGTTATAGACCAAGTTGAGACCTTCAATCCCATTGACTACCAGACCCAGCTTCTTGATGTTCTCAAGATAACCAAGGTATCGTTTATCTTGTCATTATTCATTATTTTTGTCTCGTATTTAAGTCCTTAACACAGCCACATTATATACTCATTATTGCGCATGACATTAATGGCTCAACAGCTGCATTTGTTTGTTAACAGGAAAAAGTAAATGGCTGTTATGGTCTGATTCTTGAGCTATCGAGGACTCGAGCCATTGCCAATAACAAGCCTAAAAAGAGAAAGTTCGAGCCAACGCCTCTGCAAGGGTCATCGGTCTCTTCGTCACTAGAAACTCTCTTTAAGAAGGGCAGAACCCAAGACCAATGGGTCTTTGTGGACATTATTGGCAGCCCACGTTAATCTCTCTCTCTCTCTCTATCTCTCTGCGCATCTGCCACATAGTAATAATTCTACTATGTTTTTTAAGGCCTCTTTAAATTGCCTCCTATCTTGACAATTCCAAAGTTCCCCGTTATAGGTATTCTTCATGAGAGGTTGGCCTTTTAAAGAAGAGGGCAAGAGAGTAATCTCCTTTATTAATGCCTTTGGCGCATGCACTTCCTTTTCATGTATAAGTCTCTTTGACAGCATACTTTATATGGACATATTAATATTATATTCATAAAATAAACTCAGAATCATTTTTGTTTATTTGTATTAATGCTCTCTCTTGTTTGCTTCTATTTGCTTGAATCTGAATCAAGTCTTGCTTAGAATTAAAGATGGAAGGAATTAGACTATTCTCCTTTTGAATAATTTAAGATTTTGTTCTGAAAAAATCTTTTCTGAGGGCAGAATGACACGCAGATGTATTTATAAGTTCGTCAGATACAAATCGGTACCTTGCATCAATAAATTAATATTCTACTACTAATTGAATATTTAAACTACTAACACTGGTTGATTAATGATAAATAATAGTAAGTTAGAGATGATGGGATTGTCTGTTTGCATGTGATGGGAGGAGCAGCTTGTCGGTCAGTGGGGTTATGGGGTTTGGTTTTAGGGAGACTTTGATCGAGAGAGTTTTGACCTCGCAAGAAGAGCCAACCTTCTTTTTGTAGTCGAGTGTGACCGTAATTCCCCCCCTCTCTCTCTCCCTCTCAACTCAATAACCTAATCCCAACTTAAAAAACACCATCTATTGCTCTTAGATCTTCTACACTTTTTTGTTCCTCGTACTGTTTGTAGGGTAATGAACTCTTAGAATAGGCCACAGTACACTAACAGGGACTTCTTTCTTTCTCTACTCGCCGGAGCCTGAGCTAGTCCACGAAGGTTGAGTCCGGTTGATGCCAAATATATATTTGACGATGACCATTTGCATAGCATCCATGTCTTCATTTGCCTTCTGATGCAATTGTGCGAATATAAATGGTTTTTTCTTTGATAGCACGGATATCTTTTTGCACTAGTGAATTTCATGAGGTGAAAAAAAATAAGAAATTATTCCTACAAATTAATTCATCTTGTCATCCCAGCATGTAAATGTTGATAAATTGAATCACAAGATCGAAAAATTCTGACCCAGAAAAAAAATAATCAAAATAGCTAGTGCATTTTATTTACACTAAAAATAAATAATTTACGTGTGCACTAAATATAGGAAGAGATCCTTTGAAATACTAACCTTACCTATTCATTTTGATTCTAGAAAATTACTATATACACAGGATTTATAACGACAGTACAATTTTAACACAAGGGGTGGTTGGAATTTAAAACATTAATCACATATATAGGATTTTATTTTATTTTTTCCTTCTAAGAATTGCCATATTCAGACAACCAAATTAGTAAATGCGATGTGAAATATAACAAGTACTATTTTTTTTTTTCAAATTAAACTTGTTGCGTGTGGAATAGCTTACACGTACAACTTATCAAAATTAAGCGTTAAATATGTATTTATTGAATTCTAATTAAAATCTCAAATTAATCTTCTTTTACTATATATTTTTTTATTGAGAGATATACGGGGTCATTTTCTCAAAAATCTAAGCACGCTATACCATCTTTTTATATAACAAAAATTATTACGTACGAGCAAAAAAAACAAGATTGCTGATATATACAGGCAAACGTGGAAACATTACATGCATGATAGGATATATATATATATATATATATATATATATATATATATATATATATATATATATATATATATATATATATATATATATATATATATATCCAAGATATCCCTTGTTAAATCTCTTAAAAAATGAAAATACCAAGGTTTTTTTCGAAACCTGTCACATGCATGTAAAATAACTTACACATACAACTTATTAAAATATTAAATCTCTAATATCTTCTTCTTCCTTGACATGTGTAGCCATACCCCTGTGAATCTAAGCATGCTATATATACCATCTTTTCATATAACGTAAATTATTATGAGGAAAAGGCAAGATTGCTGATATACGTATAGGACAATATGCGTCACTGTCAATGGAAGAAGCCTGTGATATCATGTATTTTCGGGTATTCTTATCGTCCCTCTGTTGCCATATCTGGTTGGCTTGATAATTAATTGCATGACATTCCCTTCCAAGAGTTAGCACAATAAACTCGTTTAAAGAGTAATTTATGAAACAAATAGAGTGGGAATTACTAGCACGCTATAAAAGCATCATTGTTTTTTTATAAAAAAAAAAAAAAGAAAAAAGAAAGAGAGAATTGTGGCGATTCTCTTGTACATGTTGGCTGATTGCGTACGTAGCTGGATGTGCTCTCTCATTTTGAGCTTAAGCTTGGTGATCTTGAGTTCTTGATTGTTTCAATTAAATACTATAACCCTAGCTAGCATCAACAAAACGACAATCAAAAGAATGCTCCCTGGTGCTTTTTCCTCCCCTCTAAACAATTGGTTTGCACTGCATAGCTTTAGCGTAGACTAATCCTTTCTTGATTCTCTCCTTTTGGGCTGTTATTGATGGGATTAGACTGACTTCGATCAACAATTTAATTTAATCATCATAATCTTTATAAGTTTAAGTAGTATATCACAAAAGTTGAGAGTGCCCACTACGCTATAAAGTCCACATATTCTTCTTGGTCAGACTTCCTGAATTGCCACACATATTCATGATGCCCCATTTTAGTGGATTTTAAATACAGGGCATGCTCATCACCCCTTTTGGTACTTCTTTTGCTTTATTTCTTTATTTTTTGCTCCTTGGAGCTTCTCTTCCTTTTTTCACGTGTTGAACACTAACATTATTCATGTTAATCTATATAAGCAGTGCATGCCAGCCACCTGTGTCGAAAGAAATTAAATTAATCTACAAAATATGATGCAAGACTGTCGTCATTAATTGTTATGCTAGTGTGAATCATTGTAACATATATAGTTGAATTAGATTTTTAAGATATGTTTTCTTGCTTCTTTTTCTTCTTCCTAACATTATTCATGTTAATCTATATAAGCAGTGCATGCCAGCCACCTGTGTCGAAAGAAATTAAATTAATCTACAAAATATGATGCAAGACTGTCGTCATTAATTGTTATGCTAGTGTGGATCATTGTAACATATATGGTTGAATTAGATTTTTAAGATATGTTTTCTTGCTTCTTTTTCTTCTTCCTATTTTGACGAAGATGATCATAGAAGGGTGTTCGAGATTGTGGTGGATAGCATTTTTAAAAATAATTTTTTTTTATTTTAAAATATATTAAAATAAATTTTTTAATATCTACACATTAAAATCATCATAAATCACTTAAAAATCATTAATTTAATATATTTTCAAGTCAGTATTATTTCTAAAAAGCAATTAAAAATAGAAGCAAAAACTACGAGAAACACCCCATAATCAAGAAAAGCTCCACACACCGATACTAATCTAGCACTTCTCTAATGTATAAAAATGTACAATCAATGGACATTTGGCATGGTTAATTAACACGCCATACATCTATAAAATACAGAACAATATAAATTCATGTACGAATCACATATATCTGAATAAAATTAGACTTAATTGCCAAAATTCAATAAATATAATAATATCTAGGATTGATCATATGCATATTGTAAGAGTTCGAACGGTAAAAAGTTAAACACCATTTTCTTCATGGGACGAAGGTATTGAAAGTATAATAAAACTACAAGCTTTAATTATACGACTTTTTTATTCATCATAAGGATATATATTTTCTAATAAGTTTGGGTGTTAATTAAAATTAATTTTTTTGAATAATTTAAACAGTGCACCTTCCTCTGATATATTAAAAGGATTAATAAATCATCTCAAATCCAAAATTTAAATTAAAAAAAATACTCAACCACCCGCCAACTGCATGAGATTTAAGGAGCTTTAAGCATTATTTTGCATAAACCCTGTCACAAGCAATGACAATTAAGCGAAGAAAACGACAAGTCTTCCCACAAAAGCAAAACTTAAGAGAGGACAGAAAAAAGGGGTTTTGGTTTGCAGTAGGTGTAGCCAGTTTGACGGAAGAGCCGAAGAGTCACTCATGCTATAAAAAGTAAAAAGGTGAAGGGTGGGAGATTTTGAATCCGGGAGACAATCTTTCATGCTGTGGAGAGATGTCCTGTTTTTTTTTTTTTTATTCTTTTTATTTTTGGTTTCTCTACTTTAAGGTTAGCAGTAGGGGCGTGGATGATTGCTAGCTAGCAAGTAGATGTGCAAATGCCTAGTGCTCGTGATTCTAGAGAGAGAAGGAGGGAGATTGTTGGTTTTTTGAAAGGGAAACAGCTTGCCCTCAAGGTCCAGAGATGGTGAGGTCAGTCTGTCTCTACACCAATAATTGTAGAATAATGTGATCATGGCGAAAGCTTTTTTACCATTTTGATCTTAAGCGTTCTTTTGACCAGGTCTGGTCTCTCCCTGTTATTGTTCCATTAAATAAATCACATTTGGACAAAAAACCATCATGTAATTTTTCTTCTACTCTTTTCTTGGTCACAGCTGTAAAGTTTACAGGACAATAAAAGAGAGATCAGGACCATATATGTGGTCTGGGCCTCTCTTTCCAGCCAGATGGATGTGTTGTTTTTATTTTAAAAAATGCCATGAAATCACGCTGCTCCATTAATGTAAAGAACTGTTTCCGTGACTAAATATCTGTCTAGCTTGCTTCTCTGTCCATTATTTTGTTTGCTCTGTAACCTTAAAATGATCTGATCTTTAAGGGTTTTATATATATATAAAGAACAGTCTGTTAAAAGTTCTGGCACAGTAACAGAGATTGAAAAATCATTAGACAAATAGTACAATTTGAATATAAATTAAATTATTGTTTGCATTTCGTAATATGTTTTTCTATACAACTGTCATTTTAAACAGCAGTTATTTAGCCTTTTTTTCAAATGCATCTTCTTTTTACAAATTAATTAACATAAACAAGAATCAACTTAAATTTTTATAAATATTCAATAATCAAGAGATAAAATTCAAAATATAATAATGAAGAAACAAGATGATAGGACAAAAGAGAAAAACAAATATAGATCGATAAGAACATCTAATAAGATCATGATTAGCCCTATATTAACTCCGAACAAGATATTTAACAAATCACAACTATATTTAATGGTCTTTTAAGATAGGATTAAAATCATTATGTCAATATCTTTCTAGTAGTATTGAGAATGTTAAAAATAAAGTTTCATTGTGTTCATAATGATTTATTTTTTCAAAGTCATTCGATATTCCTAAAATTTCAAGTTGATTTATTTATTTATTAATTAAATCAAAAAAATATATAATTTTTGAAATAACTATTATTCCCAATAATAATTATACATATTCAACCACATTGTGATCGTATTTTTCTAATAATTTAATGACATAAGTTATTTTACCAAAACTGTGTAGAATTCTAAAATAACCGAGTTTTAAATAGTTTGTGATGAAAGTGAGCAGTGTCAGACGTTGAATTTGTAACCTTGGACCAAAACTAAAAAGAATGGTTAGTACAGCCTAAGATAAAACAAATGGACTTTCGCTTGCATTTATGGAGAGTCAAAAGGAGCAGCTTAGTTTTAACATATAGTAGCTGCCAATTACCGTTTGAAAGTTCAAACCAGATAAAACAAACCTAAAACACAGTACTCCTTTTTTTCTACAAGGATCAAGGAGCCTAAAAATACTTGGTTTTTCATAACATTGCTATTTTCTGTAAAAAACCTTGCTAATGGAGAATCCAAGAACTCGAAATACAGCTCACGTTCATGTGGAATATTCACTCAACCATTTGAAGCTGCGTTTTTTCTTTACACACAATTTTCACTACCAGTTCTCTCTTCTTCTTCTTCTTCATGAGTCTAGCTAGCGATAGTATTGGAAGTACATGGAGGTTTTTATTTTTGTCAGAACAATACAAGTACTGTTATCTAAATTTATTCTTGCGGGATTTCATCATAAATATTAATCGATGGTTCTGCGATAACACAAACGATCCCAGTGCAAATTTGAGGAACTGTGGTCCAATATCAAAAGAGTGTGCAGCTGAGGTCTGACATTAGGGCACTATATGACAGGTTTCTGTAATTAAGCTCGGAAACAGGTTTCGAAAATTTTACCAAGAGCTAGAAAAGAAGTTCGAACTACTTTCAGCCTACACTGGCCAAGCCTTGCCATCTTGCCTTTTCTTTTCTTTTCCTCTTTTTTTTTTTTGTTTTTTATTTGGGGCAAGTTGAATGACCTTAACAATACCTAATGAACCTGATATTATTACGCGTGTTTTTTAAAATATAATAATTATTATTTTTTAAAGTATTATTCATTCTAAAATGTATTAAAATAATATTTTTTTATATTTTAAAAAATATTTTTAACATTAATATATCAAAAAATATTATTTTAAAATTAAATTAAATTAAATTAAAAACTTTTTAAAAACATTTATGAAATGCAAAAATAAACAGCCCTGCATCAACTAGTCTTGATCATTAATTGTTCTTCACTCAGTTTATTGGCAACAGAGATCCTTATAGTTGATCCCATCACAAAAAGAATAATTGGATCTTTGATATTTTAGATTTGGAACGATGTTAATTGATACCTCTGCTTCGGATATAATTTTTTCGAGTCAAAATTCTGACTTTGAGAACGATACGTGACATCCATTGATGGGATAATTTTTTTTTATTGTCAATCAAACTTGACTGTTGATCTTTAGTTTTTGTGGAGATTAATAAATAACCTTGTAATAAGTCTAAAATATCAATATTTAATTAACCTTTTTGGAACCACAGGGATTGATGTGATAGAGATAGAGACCATATGAACTTGCCCGTCTAACAAGGTACAAAATCAGCAATCGTAGATTCAGAAAACAAGTAAAAGTATGCAACTACAGTAAACTTCAGGAGAGGTAACATAATTAAAAGGAGTACATTAATTTAGTCCCTTTGTTTCTTATGATTATGTAAGCTAATCGTTTTAATTTTGATAATATAAGCTAGTTCACATCCAAACTTCCCATTCTAAAATAATTCAAATTCTTTTTTTTTTAATTAATATATGTGTCCGGACCAATTTACACATATCTCGATTAATTCCATAAATCTTAAAATTAATTTTAACTTTTTTTTTTTCTTGTAACCGGTGAGATTCATTTTAATGAAAAACAATTATTAGATTGCCATGAAATTTCAAACAAGCATAAGAATACAGGCATTCTAGACGAAGTTTTCTAAATTAAAGATATTAATTAGTTATTCTACTAAAAACCAGTTGGGTTAAATAATAATTTAATGCTCAAAATACAGGTAAGTTCACTGTTTATTCTTCATTTTCACTGATAATACTTATGAGGTAAGACCATGTCTCCCAGCTGGAAAAAACTACCTTCTGAATCATAAAAAACTTGTATACAGAGAGCATTTTTCTTGTGATAGAAGGTTCTGCTACCTCTGTATTGTTTCATCCCATAAGGTAATGGAAAAGGCACCTTAATTATAAATGTGTTTCGAATTATCAA
This sequence comes from Populus nigra, assembly GCF_951802175.1. Taxonomy (NCBI): domain Eukaryota; kingdom Viridiplantae; phylum Streptophyta; class Magnoliopsida; order Malpighiales; family Salicaceae; genus Populus; species Populus nigra. Next base: position 9,439,026 of record NC_084870.1, on the reverse strand, counting down.
GGACTATATATCCATCACAGTACCGATATGGTCCCAAAAGAACCAGATGGTCTCCTGAGAACTGTGGCCCCTGGAGAGATCAGAAGATAGGCCCCAAAGAAGCAGTGTCAACTGTCTTCCATGGCACATCCATTTCGTGAATCAAGTAATGGTGCTAGCATTTCTTCTTATCGTTCCCTTTTATTAAAGTCTCCCCATTTGGCATCCAATGAGATACAGAGATCATATTTCCGGTGGTCAACATCTCAGGCAATGCCAAAAATTCACTCCATTTGCAATAAACCACTCCCGAACATGTACAGCCTACTTTAATGTCATAAGACAACCTGACATCGATACAGCAAACATTCAATGAAGCTATTCACAAAATAATTAACACCAGTTATGTGGTCCGACCTGTGAATTGATTATCGAACCCAATGTCTTTCACAGTGTTAAGAGGAAACAACTGTTAAATTGTTGTGTTCAATGTTGTGTCCCTTCGATTGCAGCATTGTTGGACTTCATCTAATTTTATTATACGAGAATTACTGAAGTTGGAATCCAAAATAGAAAACGTTGCTCGATATCACCTTGCATTACTCGGTTGAATAGCATCTAGTTTCAGAGCTCTTATGAACCGTTCCATAAACGAACCCATCAAACATACTAGATGAACTGAGCATAATTTGCTCAAAGCCACGGTACTGTTTGTTTTGCCAAGTCTGGAGACAGCTACACCGAATAAGCTCTTTAAAAACTAAACAAGGGGGACCTTCATCGATATATAGCTGAAGGAGAGCATAATTTCCCTCTCCACCACACATGTAACTTTCTTGTATTGAGATGCTACATGGGAAGTAGACAAGTAGCATTCAACAGAGGAGTACTGGTAAGATCAGTGTTATGGGTAGCAGCTGGTCCAATGGTAGGTTAAATGAAAAGATAGATGGGTCCGATAATAACATTCTTTAGGAGGTAAAAAAAATTATTGTCTTAAGCCGTGGAGGTCTTGCTTTTAGGCATCAGGAGTCTCTTCATATGAACAGTAGAAAAAAACAATAGAATTATTTGACGTCTTCAAGGGCCACGCCTTTGTCTCGAATCTGTGGAACTTGGCTGCTGTCCTGCAAGCATGCCTGCTCTTTCAGACAAAGATTTGGGGTATCTTCTGGCAGGCCAGGGGTGACCCAGCTTCTATCATCAGAGTTTTCAAAGGGAGGGAGGGGATTTTAGATGCGCCCAAAAGCCAACTATGAATAAGCCAAACTCCAATGGTCCCTTCTCCCTGTTCCCTTGCCTCTAAACTGTGCATTACTTCTCTCTTGAGTAATTATGCCCACAAATAACTTGACAGCAATACAGGTGGGAGGCTGGGCGCGGGCTTCAAAAACCTCCATTTACACGACGGATAATAACCACCAACCAATATTTTGGTATGTTTAGCAACCAGCAAGTGAAACCATGCAGCTAGTTACCATTGAATTGTGACGTATCCATAGATTTGAATCTTACTAGTGTGAAATTGATCATCTAATTAAAGAATTTGAATCTTACTAGTGTGAAATTGATCATCTAATTAAAGACGCGACTCTAAACAAACTGCATTAATGGTGCTAACCAAACTGGAAAATAGTGTTTGGGGATGATGATATACATATTAGAGGAATCTCCGAGTTGCTCATCCCAACATCCCTGGTTACAGTCCTTTCAGATAGGCTGCTAGTTTAGATATTCTCTTGGTTTGCGGTGGTAACACCTGAATTAACCTTCTTTTTTAACCCTATCTGGCTTCTCCCGTTGTCCGCATCGAATTTATTTTTTAGACATAATTGATAGTACCTTCTCTGCAGAACTATTGAAGATGCAATACTCCGCTCTTCCGTTTCTTGTGATGTAGAGCCCTGCTTGGCCAATATCATCAGGAGCCACCAGTAGCATCTGGTGCTCAACGGTTTTCCCTTCCATGTGACACTGGTATCTACATCCACCTTTCAACAGAGTGACTGTCTATCATGGTTGCTAGCTAATTCAGTACTATGCTAGTACTGAATTAGGTCACTTCCTGCAACTAGATGGGGGGTTAACTGTCCTGTATACATTTCCTTTCAAACCTTCGACCCGTGACTCTACATGGCACACAAGTGTACTATGATTCCTAGCTAAGTCGTCGGGATCGCTGTGATCGCGTGAGACTGGACGACAAAGAAATTATCAAATTACATCAAGACAGTTGGTTTCGGGTCAACTCGAAGACATTTGCAAGGAGTTGTTGAGATGGCAAATGGGTTAATAAGGTTAACGGACCAAAAATAACAAAATTACTGTAATCGATATAGTGTCGGCCTTTATTTCATGGAAGTTCCTCTGGTATATTCGGAGAACACCCCTGCCAACCGTCATGAGGAATCGTCGTGGAAGTCACAAGAGCCAGTCAAAGGAAAATTTGAAGACCTGAAATGTTCCTTGCATGTCCCAGTCGGTGATTTTCAGATGAAAACTACATCGGTACTCTAGGCGCCTTAGGGCACCGACAACAGCATTAGAATTCTATTCAAATGAATCTGTAAACTAAATCAATTTAACTAAAATTTTCATCACCACGCGATAAACTAAACTTCAGCTGGAGGAAATTCTCACGCAGGGTTGGCGGGCTATTTCCATTGCTATACATTTCCTTTCGGTCTCTCTACACATACAGTGTCGCCCAGCTTTAATCTTAATTGTCATCGATCATCCATAGTCTCAACATCCTTGAAATTTCAAAGCCAGGTTCCTACTAGGTATTCCCAGCCCAACGAGGTCATTATATTTGGGTAAACTAAGAAATGATTTGTTGTGGTTACACAAACATAAGCAAGGGATCCACAGATCACAGGATAATTCATGCTAGCACATTGTTGAATATATCCTACGTATGCATGTAGAACATTTTGTAATCCAAGCAAATGAACATCTTAAACTTTTAATCAGAGAGAACAGTGTATGAAACAAAGCAACCTGATCAGGTATGTTGCCTTCTTGCTTCAATTCTATACTATATGAGGCAATACGCATTGATGCATCACCAATAAGCATGCAGATTTTTTTCATACAGCTTACCTGTAATGTTTTAAATGATAAAAATTGTGCAAAGCAAATTGTCATCCAACAATTTGCCTACCGTATACAATTTCAACATGCCAAATAGAAAAACTATATATATGTTAAGAAGGTCCTCTTTTCACTGCAAGTTCCAAAAAAGCTGGTAGATGTTAATGTCTCATCAAGAAGTACATAACCTAGCAGAAAACAGATTATCATCCATTGGTGCATGACAAGCATGCTGTTAGTACAGCAAATAGAATTTCATAAAAGCAAAGGAAGTAAATTGGTAGTCTAGCCATGAGGTGGCATTTACCAGCTCGATCAACCTCCGCGCATGTGAACACCAAGCTCACCAAACTGATCATCAGCTTCAACAGTGTCATCAGAAAGTCGAACAGCATCAAGCTTTTGTTTTAAAATCTCAATAGCATTAAGAACCAACTGAGAAGCCTTGACTGCACCAGTAGATTCCACAGTAAATATGAAACTGTCTTCTTTGGCACGAATATCAATGAGTCCCCGTTTCCCCATAGCTTCTGCTTTCTTAATCACTTCATCATCATAAGTATAGGCCTCAGGATCAACCACTACAACCTAGAAAGGAAATGTTTCAGCAGTAAGCACAACAGTTCGATAGCAGCAGAAAACCAATTCGAATCAACATCAGGTTATCATCATAACTAAAAACAAATAACATATCTGAGTACTTTTAAGTCATCGCTGCTAAAATAACTGCATATTATAGTTGATCAGAGTCAATTTCACAAAAACGCATAATCTCTGTCAAAGCCACATTTAGACTTGATAAGTTATTAGGAAATAAATAATCAGTTGTGATATTTATGAGTTATGATCAAAATGAACTCGAGACTAATTGTGGACAATTGATGAAAGGAAGAGCTGGTCTACAGATGCAATTAATAGCAACTCAACCACCCAATAACTGGCCTTTTCAGCCCAGTGCATGTTGGGAACCTTATGAGCTTGGCTTATAGTTAATCAAGGATATCCTTATCTTTGCATCATAGTTTACTGCATGATATGGGTTGAATAACACCAATTGAAATCTTAGACACAAGAGTATGCTATTTCTACTCTGCACATTTCAGCACCCCTTTGGGCTGGGATAATCTCTTCGCTTGTATCTCAGTTTTTAGTTCGACAGCGCAAGCTCAACAACACACAACAAATACACCATAAGCTTACAGAAAACCAGCAGGGAATCCAAAAAAATGTTGTCAAAGATTGATATCCATCAAGGATTCACATCAATTACATGTTGCAAGCACACATTAGTTGCCATAAGTTTCCACTTAACACTCAAATCTTCCTGAAGATAGTTTTTCAGCATGCACAACCTAGGGCTTCCTATGTAACATATATCAGCCATATGATCTCAGTGGAATCCACCACTTCTGCAAAACTCTCTCACTTCAAAAGTCATAAAATAATAGTATACCATGTACCAGGTTCAAGGATTCTAACAGAATTGGAAGATCAAAATACAGAACAATCATCATACAACAGAAGAATTTTGCAGGGTTCAATCCAAAGTCTGCATCCTTAGGCATACATGAATTGAATAGATTCATAAAGATGGAAGATAAGTATAGACAAACACCCAAAGTCTCAAACTGAAAACCTTGAGCTGAAAAAAGATGTTCGACATTCAAATCCATTTGCTGTGCCAGAAGCTGTTGAACACACAAATTCAAAAACAAGAATATTCATACTTTCTAACAAAAAGCACTTGTAGAACTTCCCTACTACCTACTCCTGTACCAAGGATACCCTTAGCTGAGTCCCGTAGCATGTGCAAGAGGTCAGAAAACAAGGTGAGAAGCATCCGCAGAAACTACCTTTTAACTAAAAGTACTGCGTGCCTTTAAGACACATGCATTTGAAGAGGTTGAGAACTAAAGAAAAAAGAAAGAGGATGGTGTTTTTATGGGTAGGCAAAGATAAGAACAGGAAAAACATTCAAACAATTATTTTAGGTAACAGATAGATTCAAGCCTCAACAATGTCCAAGACACTATAAAAAGTTATTGACAGAGACAAAATATATTAGAACATAAAATCAACAACCAACCTGTTGGGTAACTTCGTCAATATCAAAAACTTTGGTAGGACTGCTTTCAATCCAACTTAATTTTTCCTCAAGTGTCAAAGTCTCCATCAAATCTTCATTGATATGAATCTCAGGTTCATACATGAAAGTTACAGTTGCTGCAGGAGACCATTTCGCATGATCTTTCCCAATCCCTTTCCTAGCTATGGCCCTCAGCCTCAGTTCTTGCCCACGGCGCAACTTCACAATAATAATCCCCCTACATAAACACAACCCAAAACAAATACAACAAACTCAGCTCCATTTTTTACAAAGTCAAACAGCGCATGAAAGTATTAGTTCATTTCATTCGTTTGTAAATTAGACTCAATACTAAATACTTCACTTTAACAGAAAAAAAATTAAAAATCCAGAGTTTTCCTCTCAAATCATCCAGCTTTTAACCATATACAAATTAACTGACAAATAAATAAAATGAACAAGAATCGCATTTCCATTTCAACTTACAGCTAAGGAAACAACCACCCAAAAAAAAAAAAGGCATTCCCTAAACCCTGAAAACACATTAAAACCTAAGAAGTCCTGGCCTTTTTGCCATGCAATAACAAAATTATGAACAACCCATATTTCAATTACAAAGTCAACCAAAAAAAAAAGAACACGGGTTTCTAACAAAACCCTAACGTTAGCATCAGATAACCCCCCATTACTCTTCAAAAACAACAAAAACTGCCTCTTCTCAGTTTAATAATGAAAACCAACAAAACCCCTTAAACCCTAGAATTAAAAAAAATCCCCAAAGTACCAAATAAAAACAACAAAAAATACCTCTGCGTCTCTGTATGATCGAAAGGATCATTAGCGTCAGAAGGATCAGAGAAATCAACAGGAATAACGGCATGATCCGAACTGTACAGATCCTTACTGGTAACATCAAGCGTCTGGTCCGTTATACACTTAGCTCTCAAATGAAACTCAACAGAGCAATACTCACACTGGCCGTCACCATCACAAGCGTCACAGTCACGCGAGAATCGCATCCCCATAGCGCGCTCACTGGTGAGAGGAATGAGGCCGAGTCGGTGAGCAATGAACTCGTCGTTTAAGACCGATGAGTTCACTTCGATTTCAACGAGGTCGATTGCGATTGTTGGAACTTCGGCGATCATGACGCGCCTAAGAGCGTTGGCCATTGACGCGTCGGTTTCACGGAGCTCGAATTTTAAGTAGTCATCTTTCATTTCTCGGATTTTGATTTTTGGGAAGCGTTGGTAGGAGACGCTTTCCATTGTTGTGGGTTTTGGAGTTGCCTGTGTGCGTGCGTGAGAGAGAGAGAGAGAGAGAGAGAGAGAGAGAGCACTAATCAACTGAAGAAGAGCGGGTCTCGGTTTCTTATTTGTCTCGTGGGCTGTTGAATGGGGCTTCAGTTACACTGGGCTTTATTTCTTAGAGAAACTGGGCTTTGGTTTTGGGTTTAATTGGCGAAGGCGGCAAGGCCACTGGGGAGGAGTTACTTGATATTCCAACATCAATCCCAAACGGTATCCTTTAAAAAGAAAATAAGTAAAAAATTATTGTTTTGATTTTTTTAAATTCAATTCTTTTTAAATCAAACTGATTTTTTTTTATCAATTTTAACTAGGTTATATATATATCCGTTTTATCGATGAAATTTGATCAAATTAAATTTCATTTTAATTTAATTTAAAACTTAATTAAAATGAATTTAACATCAATGACCCATTAAATAACATTGATTATCTCAATGTTTCTCTTTCTATTCATTCTCATATTGGTATTATTTTAGGTTATCCAACTTGATAGAAAATAGTCTTTTTAATTCCTATAATTTTTAAATTTAATTAAATAAAATCCTTTTAAATAATTTAACAATATCAAATATCCTAAATAAATAAGAAAATCTAAAAAGATATAGTATACATTATTTATATTTAAAAATATAAGATAAAAAGTGACAATTTATCCTCTTTTTTTCTTACATGGTTTACTTTGAAAACAGAGAAAAAACATAAAATATATTTTGAGAATTAAAAAATATAAATGTTAAATTAATAATACCGAACATTAAACTGAGAAGCCATGAACATAGCTTTTAAACTTTTTAACTATTACAATGGTATAATCATGAACTGATAAAGCAATAATATATTTGATAAAATCAATTGATTGTTCGATTCATTAAACAAAAAATATCAATTTTTTTAATTTTTTAACGAGTTCTGTGATTTAAACTCTCTCTTTATATGAATTTTAGTTGGGTAAATACTTTGCTATTTTTTACGATTTTTATATTTATAATTTTAAATATAAATATACACATGGTATTATTTAGACTAACTAATAAATTATAAATATTTTATATCACTACTTAAAAACTAAAATAAAAAATTGATATTCTTGTAAGAAACAAAAGTTACGTGCACATGAAAATATTTTACCTCTTTTATCCTTTTAACTTTATACCTTCTCTTTTACTTATTTTGAAGGTTAATTATAATTAAGCATGTGTATGTTTCTTTATTCTTATAAATGAACTAAAAAATACAACTTATTTATCTAAAATTTAATATAAAAAATTGAAAATAAATCCTTTGATGTATTACAAAATCACATGAATAATTTAAAATATGAATCAGTACTTAGAAAAAACAAATTATACAATTTAAAAAAATTAGAAAGATGATATTAATTTTATTTGCATAATTTAATGTACTATAATATTTTAAATTTTTTATTTGCACCACGTGTATAAATAGAGTTGAAACTAAAATAAAAACTCAACTAATTCATGTAATATGCAATGATCGGATTTTAAATCATAATTTGATGGCAGCATGGAATTACTAGAAAACAGAAAGGAAGAGGATAATATTTTTTTAAAAAAAAAAGAAGAAAAAGAAAAAATAACAGGTAAACAACCAAACTGAACTGAAATTAAGAAAGGGAATTTTAACTCGATGCCTGTCTGCAAACTCATATTATATAGTTGCTAACTTTGTTTCGGAGAATTTGTTCCGTTGATGGCTACTTTGTTTCGGAGAATTTGTTCCGTGGATGGCTACATTTCTGTCTGACTCTGTTTTGTGCAGGCCGACTTGTCTATGATCCTTGGACTCTATTTTCAACCTCGTGTAGTTTTTGGCATGTCCTTTAACTTGGTTCCGCTCTCATATCAATACAATTTAAGTCCAATGTTGAAGTAATCATGTTCGAGTGTATTGCCACCGAAATTATAAAAAAATAAAAATCAAAGCCCGTTACTTGACCGTCCAGATGTTGGTGCATGTTTCAACGGGATAAGCATAATAGAGCAATCCACCAATAAGCTATCTGTTGCGGTGATTAGTCACCTTGTTGATACTCTGAATTGATATTTACTTGATTTTTTAAGCATAATAGAGCCAATCCAATGAATTTCGGACTTTCTTAACTCCAAGATCTTATGTCAGATTGTCGGATCAATTGAAACAAATGTTGCAGACAGGTAAAAGACGTTCACAAAGCATACAGCGCTATAAATATTCCTTGGACTTGGATGGATCTAATTTACCTGCGTTCTCTGCACCCTCTGAAAAAACGTTGGCCTTTATATATGGTTCTTCTGTATTTTGCAGTCCATGCTTAGTTGGAGGCCATAGAATTTTACGACCCAACATGACCATGAACAGAGACCAAAATCTCGAGCACGAAGGAATGAATGAAGATGACGTTTTTTATGCTGAAATTAGAAAGCAGGTTTTGCTTGTGACAGAAGATGAAGATGAAGATTTCCTCCAAACCAGACATCTAAACTCCACAAGTGCTAACAAGCAAAGATTGAAGAGGTTAACAACCACCGTTACCATTGCAGCACAACCAGGAAGCTACTTTAGTTGCTGGGAAAGCGAGAATAGCAGTTCAGTTCCAAAGTGGCTTGGAAGCTTGTGGAGAAATGACAATGCAGGAACTGGGGTGTTTATACCCCAACTTGTCAATCCTAGAACAACACAAAGATCAGGTATATCCTGCTTAACTCGATGAATGACCAAACTAACTGTCTCGAAGATTTTAATCTTTAAATTGCTCAAGTTTGACAACTGATTTGCAGGTAAGAAGAGAAATGGAAGAAGAACAGTATACAACCAAGTCGAGAGAAAGCAATCATGAATATTTCTCAAGGGGGCTGATTCAGCTGAAGATACGAAAATATTACTTTGTTCAAATACGTTACATGACTATAAATAATACGTTACGAAATGCACCAAATTGTACTTCATTCCATTGTCCATCTTAATACAACTTTTGAGTTTCACTTTATATCCTGCCTCATTAACTCAATTTCAGAAACTTCATGGTGAGTTAAGGCCATCAAAATTTCGAAAATATATTCTATTTCAACATTATTGCTCTGTTTTTGTAAGCCTTGTAACGGGGCTGGCAGCCCTATCAAGTGTTGAGCCATAAAAAAAATTAGAATTATCTCTGCTCGAACTTGCACAACAAATATCTTTCAATGTTCCTATGGAGATATGTAGTTCTAATAAACAGGTAGATTCTAATAGCAAGTCATTCGATGATGAAGACCCTTGAAAAAGACGAAAATCATTACAATTTTTATTGAGATTCAACAGAAGAAAATTCAGTATTAAATTGCCGGAATTTGTTTTTATCAAGACACAATTGATGTCATGAAGCTTTTAAATGTGCAGTACAAGAGGGTTTCTTTTTTATTTTATTTTTATCCCCAGTGATTTTCAACCTTATTCCTTTTATCAATCGTATTAATGCATGCGGCTCATAATTGATTCATAATTAAGCCAATCTCTTGCACACAACTCCTTCACCATCAATCCCACTTGCACATCTCATGCTTGGTAACTCAAGACCCCCCATGTAGCCTGCCCCTTCAAAGCCATTACCACCTCTGAAACGGGCTACAGCACAATCTGGGGTGGATAAGCTTGAAGTCGCAAACTCTTTGTTTCCTCCCATCACAGCCATCTTCGCACCCACATTTACACGACTCACATATCCTGGTCTATATGTTTGGCCCAGCACACCGTCGACTTCGTTACTTAAAGAGTAAAACTTGAAACCAAGATCAAGATGAGCAAAACAATCGTCCTTGGTTATGCCATAATTGTGAATTCTTGAATCCTCTTCAGTTATAGGCACAACCTTTGCTGTGATCTTTAGGAGTCCTTCAACTTCAACTACGACGTTATTGCTGTCACTAATTCTTGTGATGGATACACTTGGCACACTTGTGGATTGCCATTTGGAGCCTTCATTGCCTGGGAAGTTCAGGGGCTCTCCGTCAAAAGCGAGAGAGAGGCGGTCCGCAGAGTCATCCCATGTAGATGCTTTAAGTGCACCAAGGAAGAGTTGGTGTTTGTCGAAGAAGATAGAAATGGACTGGACCCAAGTGAAGTCCCGCGTTAGGTTCTCATTTCGCTTTCCAATGAAATGTGCATTGATGTGGAGGTTCGGGTCAGATACAAGGCAGAAATCATGTTCCTTCTTGCCATGGAAGTAGAAGGTAATGCCATCACCACCAATGAAACGAGGGTCTTGGCACACTGCTCCTGGTCTGTCACACTCTGCCAAACAGAAAAGCAACTATAATTCGATGATACAATGGATCCCTCGAACCATTTATAAACCAAAAACTTGGCTAAAGAAGCATCGTATTTCATCATGTTATGAAATTAAACTAACGGAATTTAAACTTAGATGATTGTGTAAGAATATTAATTGCTTTGAACTACTTACTGCAAACAGGCTTGCAAGTGGCGCAATCAATTTCACATCCACCAGGGCATGCACTGGGACACACATGCTCAGTGTTGTAACATCTGGGGTAGTACTTGTTTTTACACCGGGCTGTCTTGGGTGAGGTAGAAGGAGTCGATGGAGGGGGAGAAGAGGAAGTAGGTGGAGTGGGAGTATGTGGAGATGGAGTAGGAGTTGATGGTGGAGAAGGATTAGATGGTTTTGTAGGAGGTGTTGGAGTAGGTGTAGATGGTGAAGCAGTAGTGTTGGGAGGTGTTGATGAAGATTGAGGTGAAGGCGAAGGTGGAGTGGTAGTAGGAGGTGTTGGAGAAGGTGTGGATTGAGATGGAGGTGAAGGTGAAGAGGGAGTTGTAGTAGGAGGTGTTGCTGAAGGTGAAGATGGAGTCGTGGTAGGAGGTGTTGGAGAAGGTGTGGATTGAGATGGAGGTGAAGGCGAAGTAGGAGTGGTAGTAGGAGGTGTTGGTGAAGGAGTGGATGAAGATGGAGGTGAAGGTGAAGAGGGAGTGGTGGTAGGAGGTGTTGGAGAAGGTGTGGATTGAGATGGAGGTGAAGGTGAAGTAGGAGGTGTTGGTGAAGGTGAAGATGGAGTGGTGGTAGGAGGTGTTGGAGAAGGTGTGGGTTGAGATGGAGGTGAAGGCGAAGTAGGAGTGGTAGTAGGAGGTGTTGGTGAAGGAGTGGATGAAGATGGAGGGGTGGTAGGAGGTGTTGGAGAAGGTGTGGATTGAGATGGAGGTGAAGGCGAAGATGGAGTGATAGTAGGAGGTGATGGTGAAGGAGTGGATGAAGATGGAGGTGAAGGTGAAGAGGGAGTGGTAGTAGGAGGTGTTGGTGAAGGTGAAGATGGAGTGGTGGTAGGAGGTGTTGGAGAAGGTGTGGATTGAGATGGAGGTGAAGGCGAAGTAGGAGTGATAGTAGGAGGTGTTGATGAAGGTGTTGACCATGGCGGTGAAGATGGAGTGGTAGTAGGAGGTGAGTGTGATGATGGCGAAGATGATGGAGTTGAGGGCTGCGTTACATAAATTGGAGGGGTTTGAGATGGTGGATGATCAGAATTTGGTGGTGGAGGCTTTTTGTTAGAACCTTCAGATTCATCATGATTGCTGTCTTCTGGAGGTGAAGGCTTTTTGTTAGATCCATCATCATGATTGCTGTCTTCTGGAGGTGAAGGCTTTTTGTTAGATCCTTCAGATTCACCACCATCATCGCCGCTATGTTCTGGAGGTGATGGCTTTTCATTAGATCCTTCAGATTCACCACCATCATCGCCGCTCTGTTCTGGAGGTGATGGTTTTTCATTAGATCCTTCAGATTTTGGTGGACCTTTGCCATCATTGCCATCAGACTCTGATGGATGAACATTTAGCAACGAACGGGTATGAGATTTTGGGAATTCTAGTGGAAGAAGAGTGAGAGGGTTTGGCAAAGAAATAGAATAGTCTAGGATCGGGCTCGAGTCTCCAACACACATAGGCATGCAAGAGACACATTCGACTATGCAGCCATTATGGCAGAATGAAGGGCAAGTCTGCTCCAGGTTATAGCAATGCCTGTATCTCTTGATCATGCATCTTGCATAACCTGGGGCGCTAGCCATGCCTGATGCATCTGATACAGCGACAAGCATTAGGAGTAAACTTGGCACAAAAAGCTGTTTTGTGAATGGAGTCATTGGTAACTGCAGAACTGTACTCGAGCAAGACCTGAGTTGATTCTTCATAGTTAAAGGCTAGTTTGCTACTTTGGGAATGAAATTGTCATTGATAACAACTCCTTTTATAGTTGCAAAAACGACCATATATGAGGATTGAGCTAATATCACGTATCATAATTCTTGATCAAGTAAATGTTCGCTTGAGAGTTAATCTTTCACATGGTTCTTCAACAAGTTAAAGTCAGCTCCACCTCCTCTCTGTTTAGTTTATTTTTCCTGTGTAGTTATTTCATACACCTCATCAGTTTATTTGAGCTTCTGTTGCGTTTATCATGAACATAAATAGAATCACTTATCCATGAAGAACGTGAGCACACTTTCAGCAGATGCTACTCCTCCTTTTAAGAATTGTTCCTTAATCCTTATCGTCGGGTAGAAGGAAGGCTAAGGTGCTAAACCGCACCCAATCATACATGTACGAGGATCCTAAGAGGAAATATTAAAATGTTATTAATGCTTCCATCTTGAAAAGCAAGATATATGTAGCATGCAAAGAAAGATGCTGTAAGAGCTCCTTTCCTTCTCCCGCTCATTACCTGGGTTTCAACGTCACCAGTTAACCTTTCCAACCATGCACTGTGAGTCCAAAGAAGGCGTTGGAATCACAAATATTCATGAAATTGATTAGATCTCTGTTGCTACATAAATTCTGAGTTACTCCTCACTTTTTCAGTGCGTAAACTGCTATTCAAGTGTAGAGTATTGTTAGCACTTCCATAAGTCAATGACCCATAGACGCTAAAGACTTGATCATGGGATTCTTGTTTATCTGAAAGTTATTAGAATACCTGGGTTTGGATCACGATAATTTGTTGCAGACGAACTTTCTGATCACCTATCCGCCTCACGCATTCTTATGAAACATTTGAATTGAGTTATGGCTGTTGTTTTTACACGTGCTGTTCAATTTCAAGGTTGTTGAACGTGCTTGAACCTCACCATAACGAAACAGATCTTCACAGTGTTCAGTTTTGGCTCAGATCTCCATGTAACTTTGAAGGTGAGTTGCACGTATATGTTATTGATTTACTGAAGAAACTGAGGTTGATATGGTAACTTACCTCGTAACAAGTATTAACCATAACTTTAGACGTTGATCAGATTTTTCACTAAACACTGTTAATTTGCTTTTTAAATTATTTTTTTTGTTTGAAAAAGTATTAAATTAATATTTTTATCTGGAAAAAAATTATATTAAAATTTTTTTTAATGATTTTGATATGTTAATATAAAAAATAAATAATATTATTTTGATATATTTTTTATTGAAAAACATTTTTAAATATCATTTTACACAACAATATTAAACACACACTAAGACATATAATTAATGTGGATTGTACAAAGCCACAATTTTTTTTTCACTCTAAGGTTTTTTTTTTAATTTTATCTTTTCAAATTAGAGGTTGATTTAAGATATCGGATTAGATGGTTAGCTTCATATGGAGTTTTAGCGGTGTTAAAAAAAAAGTCTGACACTCGGTTGGTTGATTGATTCGATAAAATTTTATTTTATTTTATTGACTTAAAACAATTTGAATATTTGAGGATTGAATTTGGAAAAAAAAAAGAAAAAAAGAAAGTTCACGGACTGATTTGAGCAAAAATTAGAAAAGTTGCCGGCCCGCAACGAGCCTGATGTAATGTCCCAGACCGTTCTTGGATTCCCATGTGGGCGTGTTAGGATTTATCTCGAGGGTGATATCAAAGACTCTCCCATTACCGTATGCCTCAGCACTCTCTCTTGTCGCATGAACAAGATCATCAGCTGTTGAAAGGGTTGCTAGAGATAGCACGCCAGTGCAAAGCAGCAGCAGAAGCTCCTAGAATGTTCATTGTCCAAGGGAGGAATTTGGCTACCAGGGTGCAAATTAAAGTGCAGGCAAAGACACATTACACGTATATATATATATATAGATAGGTAGTTGTTTGGACGAATGCACTTACAGTGAAGTCGTGGAGAAGAGCAATTACTGGGCAGACTTCGTCTTCCACCGCAATATCACGTGAGGATCATTATATTATTTTTATTTATGTGATTTTTGTGTTCATTACCCAGGTTACAGACTTAATCTTCTGAACAATTTTTTTATGCTAAAGGACAAGAATGGGAAAGGGATGGAAGTTGCTTTCTTATGAAAGGTCTTGCCTGATAATTTTGCCTTCGGCTTAGATACAGAAATCCAAATCCAAAACCATAGTTATCATAGTTAGCCAGTTATTGAGAAAAGTTTCATAACTGATGCTGCATATCAGAGTTTTTTTCCAGCTGTCGTTCAATATTGATGCATATGAACATTATCCTGACATCAACATACAAATTCAAAGTTTCACAATGAACAAGAGAGATGATTCCCTGGATAATTATTGACTAAAAGATATAATGATACATCACCTTCAAAAATCAAATAACTTACAGCCGTTGAAAAGGATAATTAAATAGCTGACAAGTTACAGAGTTCAAATATCATTTGATAAGAATGCATCTTGCTGGTGATCCATCAGCGCCAAGCATCCTCAGAGGTAAACAATGGACATTATAATGTCCTGGTATAATGTTGTCAAGTTTTAGGCCTTCCACAAGAATGATTTGCTGCAACATTTGTGCACAGTCAATTAGTTTCAGCTTTTGACATAATCTTTAATTTCCATTTTATATCCAGAAAGGAATCCATATTCATGCAAGGCAGTAAGCTGAAAGAGCAGACGGTTATTAAGTGAAAAACAAGTGTTCTCAGAAGTAATTGTAATCAAAATAATTTCTTACTCTTTTTTTCAGAAAAATAAGATGAGGTGGGATTGTATTAACATATGCAGCAGAGGATAAGTAATCAACTCCTGCATTTCATAACAGAAAGACCATCAGTTTTGTTAAATAATGATACAGAGATGTGCAGTATCTTACAATGCAGAAAGAATTTGGATACCATAAGCAAAACAGGGGACTAATCTAATCTTACCAACTAGTTTGATGTCTGTGTTCTCAACCAACCATTTTGCCCCGTCCTCCATGAATGCAACATAACTCGAGTCAAATTCCTTTTTATACATAAGCTTCCTGAAATTCGATTAAATCCAATGTGTAAAGTGTTGTTTCCTTTAGATTTAGCAGCATTTTATGCTACTTGAATCAAACTAATGACAGAAACAAGGGCGGTCCTTAAGTCAAGGTAAGTCTTCTGATACAAGACAGAGTGAAGACAGATCGCACATTAGAATTTCAATTCTAGTTCATCAACGAATTAATTTCTATGTTTCTGCTAAATTAGTATAGAAAAGAATCTGCAGAAAACATTTCTGGATTTCGTTATCAGTATTAAAACTTGAGATGCAGAAACTTAAGACACGAATTAAGTAAAAAATTACCTGTCAGTATTTAAAGTTCTGAATAGCACACGACGCACTCCCCTTGGAATATTCAAGGACTTCATAACCTCCGCTGATGCAAGAAGCTTGACTTATTATAGCATGATGTATTAAAAAACTAGTAAGATATGTCTTATCAGCCATCATCAATGTAAACGGCGAGTGAATTTTCAAGAATTTCTTTTAAGCAATTCCGTAAATTAAAATCGATACATGGGCAAAATCTAACAAGCACTTCGACCTTGTCTAAATAGACATACATAGTGATCTCATTGGCTCTAGAGAAACTAGAATTTTCTAACACACAAACCAATAGTATGGGTTGCAGAGTAGAAATGAGTCCATCTTAAACACATACCAGTTATGTTACTATCCCTTGGAACATCAACCAGCAGTGCAGGGCCTGTTGAAGAAAAAGAAACACAACAATGATCGGTGATCTCCAACATGAAATTGCAGGAACTAAGATTGTAAAACACAATATATTGAGCCATTGAGGGCTTAAACTCCATGTATGAGCTAATCTTCAAGGCAAATTTTATTTTCCTAAAATCATCATATAACGTCCTAAGAATATGCTATCGTCTATTTAAGCAATTAAAGCATACAATCAACAAGCAAAAAACAAAGGAAACAGAAGCACGGAGAAATTTGCATTACCATTAAGCACAGCCAAGTCAAGTGAATTGACGTTATATCCAGCTTCATAGTATTCCTCGTAGACATGTCCAGGTGCATCAACATGCGTGCCTGTGTGTGTGGACAGCTTAAACTGAGAAGAATTAAGTTTGGAACCGTTCTTCATGCTATCAACAAGCCAAATGAACTGGCCCAGACCGTCCTTGGATTCCCATGTGGGCATGTTAGGATTGATCTCGTGGGTGATATCGAAGATTCTCCCATTACCATACACCTCGCGATCTCTGATCTCTCTTCTAGGTTTACGAGGTAGTGAAAGGGTGACTGGAGATAGCAGCAAGCCTAGTAGCATCAGAAGCTGCAATGCCCTCATGGTTTTGTCAAAGGGAGGAATTTTGGCTATCAGAGTTCTTGGTGCTTAGCAAGCAGGTAGATGCACGGGCACATATATATTGACTGTTGGATATTTAGGGCATCATTTTCAAATCAAAATGGTCCATTAATATAGAAACAGATAACGATAACAAGATCTCAAATGGTGAAAGGAAAGATAGGGAAATTGCGGATAAATAATTAAGGTTAAGGGAAATGCTTAACGGGTGTTTTTATTTGACTCTCTCGTCACTCATTGTCTTCTTTGATGGCTCTGGCTACTTTCTTCCTTTTGTGATGTGGCCACAATTATCATTGATTGGGATGATAGTCGTAATATAAAATCAACCAATTTAATAATTTTTTTCAATGTTCGGAATTTCTCAAGCGGGTGAATTACCTAATTCATAAACAAAGTTTTCTTACATGTTCATCTTGACGAGAAACAGTTCCCTCATGGCATTCCGCTACGCATACGGCTTCCATAGATTTAACTTACCAGTGGAAAGTTTTGCAGTGTTGATTACTTTGTTTAATTTGGGAAAATATTTAATTTCCACTCTTAGAGTTCTAATGAAAAATCACTCGTTGGGTTTACAGTGTTATTTACTTGTTGGGTTTCAAACAAGAATTATTGCTAAGTATTATAAAATTAATATTTCAATAAAATTGATGAGTGTCTCTGAAACGTGAAAGTTAAGGCTTCTTAGAAAAAGGCAAAACTAATTCAAAGATATGATTTTATTTTCTTAGAAAAAAAAAAAGATATTGCCGGTTGAAAATTAGTCTCTTAAGATAGAGTTGATTCATCACAAACAGATAAAAAAATATATAATTAAAATATATAGAAAAAGGAGTGTATGATTTCATACATACGTACGGCCTCGCTCCTTATTTCTGATATCGTTATAAAAAAATAATTTTAATGAATACTTAATTTGCCAGCTTCGAACAGGCTGCGGGAAAAAGCCAACTAGGTGTCCGTTGAAGTTTAATTATGAAGACTGGGTCAATTTTCATTCGTTTTCATTGTCAATTCAGTCACGTGCAGCTATGAGAGGTCGCGTTATCTATTTAATTCTCCCATCAAGCACGTGACATTCACATGGTCAAAAAACTGAACTCAAAAACAAAACTAATAATTGAATTCAATTATTATGTTTGTCTTACTCTTGAATCTAGATTAAAGGGGTTGGTTTTTTTATTTATTTTTATAGTATTTTTAAAAAATAAAGTTTATTAGAAATTCAATTCTTAATCCTTTTAAATATAATATTTTATTAAAACTTTTGAATTGAATAAAAGTCAAACAAAATACTGTAGGGAAAAAATAGTAATTGAATAAATCAGCTCTGGGCAGCCAGCCACAGGCCATGATCTTCTGTTTGCTCTAATCTTATTTTACTCCACCAGCCGAAGCCTAGATCACAGTTTATTGCAGGAACTTTAGCAAGTCTGCATATAATGCCTAGATCACAGTTTAGTAGGGAAAAAAGAAGATGCATTTCACTGGAAGCGTCGCATTAATTGTTTATGAGACAGAAGCTGAGGGTCTGGGATTTACGCACAAGAACACCAGACCCAGAACACATTAATACGAGGCACAGCCTATGCTTAAAAAGTAAATGGTCTTGGATTCAAACCGCAAGTGTAAAATCACTCCTCTTTGAGTCCCCGAGTACGATCTGTGAAATTCTCTTATAAATCTAGGTGACGTGGCATAATTTTTTAAAGCCTAGTTTATGCAGGAGTTATTTGAAAAAATAGATATATTTTTTTTATTTTATTTTTTTATTTTATGTTATTAGGTTTTCCTAGTTTCTCTTAGAAAGTGACGTGTTGTTATTAGAAATCTTGGTAATGAAATTCATGATAACATGACCTGTACAAATACATTATACTAGGGATTTACAATGAAACAGCATGCAAAAAAATAATAATGTTAAGGACTCATAATAAAAGTGAACCACACTTAAAAAAATATTCAAGGTGGATCAATGACAGTTTTTTACTAGGGTTTAGTGTGTTTTTAGAAAAATAGATATTTTTTAGTTAATTTTATTTTTTCTTATTCTATATTATTATGTTTTTCTATATATTTTTTTAATAGTTTTCCTGGTCTTTTTTTTCTATTCAATATTATTATGATTTATTATTCTTGCAATAGGAGGATCTCTGACCGGCCCCAACAAGAAAATTTGTTTTGCAGGTGCACATAATTTCCAGCAATTACCAAATCTTCCACATCATTGTTCATCGAGGTTTCGTCAAAATAAATTATGTAACCATGCCAGTGTCACAAATGAAAGTCTGAATTAACCATGCACATTTATAGAAAGTCTTGGACAATTACAGACAAAAACTATGGATAAATACCTTAAGATGTCAGAAACTTATGGTGAAAAATTATCATTTGATGAGAATGCATCTTTAATTTTGGCGATGCTTCAGTGCCAAGCAACCTAATTAGAGGTAAACAATTAATGGACAGAATATATTCCAGGCTGGATGTCATCAAATCTTGAGCCTCCCATAAGGATGATTTCCAGAAACATAATTAGCATTAATAATAATTAACTAATGCTGAAGATTGAGTACTGTTGACACATTTCTTTCCTCAAATCCAAGACCCGTCGTGAATTGAAACTATGATTTTGGTTTTCATTTGAAGGATGTTGAAAATTGAGCTGTAGAACAAAAGGTAGATTAAAAGCTTACCAATTAGCTTATAATGTCAGTGTTTTCTACCAACCATTTGCTCCGTCCAGAGTACATCCCACAAAGCTCGTGTCAAGCTGATTTTTTAACACAAGTTTTCTTCAGATAGTTAAATACTAGCACTGTTCTATTCAGATGTTCAAACCCCAAATGCAAAATCCATTTATAGGCCCATTATAAAGGTGATGTTTAGTGTAATTTTTACAACTTGATTTAAGTTATTTTTTAACTTTTAATTCAAAGAAAAGTAAAAAATAATATATCTGGTTAGAAATAACTTTTAACTCCAATCAAAATGTTATCATAAAATTGAGTCAAAATTTTGTTTTAATTAAAAACTTAAATTCTTAACCACATTCTTTCCTTAAAAAAGTTGTTTTGATTCATTTTTAGTATGCATATTTCAAATTAAAAGTCATTTTAATTCATTTTTAAATATGTTATTGATGAAAACTATTTTTTTGATGATGACTCATCATCGAAAGTTATATATAATTCAAAAATCACGTCAAACGAACTCTATATCAACTACTATTATATATGAAAGGCTATTTGATTACCAGTAGCATTAATAATTAATCACAATCATACATAGAACAGTGTATTCGAAGTATAATATCATCTTTATAGTATCTCTCCCGCAGTCAAGAGTCCAAATAGTAGGGCACAGGGCCAGGTGAATGGTGATCGACTTCTCTTGCACTGTTTTATTCCACTCAGTACCTCCCTGGGGCTGAAATCATTGTTTCCTACAAGAAATCAGGCAGTTTGCATGAACCTAGCAATGAATAAATAAAAAGTAGCAAGTCATTGCATACATTTTACTTCAAAAGGTAGCCATCAATTGTATATCAAAGAAAAAACGAATCGCAGACAAATTAAAATGTTAACATGCAGGTGGCACAATGCCTGGATATATATTTCTTTGCGCGGTATACAGATAATCTGTGACAATTATAATCAAGTTTGAAGTTAGCGCTTAAGATCCAATAAATTAACTTACAATGAAAAGTTGTCATTTGATGAGAATGCATCGGGTTGGCGATCCTTCAGCACCAGGTATCCTTAGGGGCAAGCAGTGGATAGAATAAACTCCAGGTTGGATGTCATCGAGTTTTAGGCCTTCCACAATGATGATTTCCTGAAACGAGCTAGAATATTCAAGGCTGAATGTTGGTGGCCGATGCACTGTTTTCCTTAAATGCAAGAGTCACCGTTTATTGAAACTTATTCTGGGTTCTAGTTGTTGAAGTTAGGAGTGAAATTAGGTCAATTGGCCAGAAAGAAAGGTGCTTTGACATGATCGTCGTCATCTAATCTCTAGACAGTATATCAGTCTCACCCTGCTTTCCAGAAGGACAAGATGGCCTGGAACCACATCACTCCAGGCAGCAACAGCCAAGTAATCGATCCCTACATTGGTCAAGAATACGTGTGCGTATATTTATGTTTGACAAAAAAAATATATATATAGCAAAAGAACCAAGTGTTAAATTAAGGAGGCTAACAGCTACCAATAAGCTTAATGTCAGTGTTCTCCACCAGCCATTTTGCTCCGTCCGTAGTAAATCCGACAAAGCTTGTATCAAACTGATTTTTGAACATTAGTCGCCTGAGATTTTTATTTAAAATATTTTCAGTAAAGAAAATAGCTATGATCGAAATCAGCAGCCAGCCTATCTGTTCCGGTAGTCTGGGCCCCCAACATACGAGATATTCTTACAGCCCATTGGGTCTCACAATGTTGTCCATGGAAAACACACGACTCTAGTTAAAAGTTTTACCTATTACCAGACACGCATTTTAAAACAAAAAGTAATTTTAATTTGAAAATATATTAAACATGTTTTTTTTATTACTAATATTAAGATACCAAAATTATTGAAAAGAATTAAAAAAATATTAATTTAATATTTTTCAAGATAAATATATTTTTAAAATGCATGTAAACACCAATAAAAACAGTGTACTAAGAATTAAAATTTCTGTTGAGGACAAGTACTACAATTTTTGTTTTGTAAAAATTTGAATTTTTTTTCAAGATATATAATTTATTTTATATTTTTAGATTGTTTTAATGTATTAATATTAAAAATAAATTTTAAAAATTAAAAAATATATATTATTTTAATATATTTTCAAGTAAAAATATTTTTAAAAATAAATAATTATTTTTTAAAAATAACTCACAGTAACAAACACTTCACAGTAGCCCGACTTTTAAGGCATTGACACGTAGATTGACGCCCTCACAATTAATAAGTTTTTTATTTTTTTTATTACGGTATTGGATATTTGGATTCAAACACAATATGATATGACCCGATGAAAATAAAGCATCCATCTCGGCCCATTGCGTGTGCGCGTGTGGACACGCAAACGTAGAATTACCTGTCAGTATTTTCTGTTCTGAAAAGAACACGACGAACTCCTTTAGGAATACGCAAGGACTTCATAACCTCAGCTGTATGAAATAAATTAAGTACCGTTGAGTTTATGCAGGAAATAATCCCAAACAAAAACTATAAAATTGAAACCATAAAAGGGCCAAAGGAAAGTACATTAAAAAAAAAAAAAAACATAAACAAGAAATGTGTTTGTAGCTATAAAATTCATAACTAACTGAAATACATACCAGTTATGTTCGTTCCCCTCGGAACATCAATTAATAGCCCAGGACCTATGTATTAAAACAATAGTTAATGTCCAGAAAAACAAAAATAAAATATAGTTTAACAGCGAAAATTTTTTTTTTCCCTGTCTCAGCACTGGCTGTCTAGGACTAAATTGCCCCTGGTTGGGTCTCATATGATCCTTTCAGGTCCAGAAGTTCCACTTAAAAGAAACTACTTTCTCATATATCAATTAAATAAAAAGAAAAGGCAAATAAAAAACCAGAAGCAAATCAACTAAACGCCACAATCTTAGTATTTGCTTGTAAAAGAAATTAAAGAATATAATCATTCCTAATGAAATACTAAAAATCCAAGAAGCTTGTTAACAAGAATTTTGAATTAGATAATTGATTAATTAATTGTTTCTGACAATTTTATTTATTAGTGTAAATGGTTGATAGCTTATACTTGATGTTTAATAGGTTAAGGTGACGTGCGATTGATACCTGCAAAAAATTCTCTTTAGTAAAGGTAAGGATTCTCTAATACTTATATAAATATTTTTTAAAGAGAAAAAATATAATATTATTTTAGAAAAATACTCTAAAAATATATATGCGTTAAAGAATGAAAATTATAAATTTTTATTATGAAAATTTTATTGTGTATTTATAACCTACGAGTCTTGTCTTTTTAGAATTGAAGTATAATTTTATTTTTGTAATATTTAAAATTGTATTGTAAACTATATTCCATTCATTTTATCTAGTTAAAAAATAAAAATATAACAAGTCATGAAAGACTTTAATATACATAACAGTATTAGTAGAATATAAACATTTTTAATTAAATATATTTGTTGAGAAATAAATCCTCTGATAATTTATATAAAAATTTATAAATTTAATTATGTTAAATTATAGCAAATCAGGTCACATCCGGGCTACAATAACAAAAATTATCAAGCTCAACATTTTTAAGAAACACACGCAAGATCCACCTTATTAGCTTAACAGTGCAAGCTATCGGGCTTGGCAACACTTGCCAAATCTCAAGAGCTAGGCCTGGCAGGCACCAAATCTAGATGGTGCTTGGATTTAGCAGGTTCCAAACCTAGATTGTGTTGGGCCTCCTGTATTACCAGACCCGTCCACTGGTCTAACACCATCAATCAAATCCAATAGTACTTGGATCTGAGCATTGCCAAGACCCAACACGTCTAGAATCGAGACATTGCCGAGCCCGATCTTAACTAAGTAACTTTAACTATACCTAAGCGTGTCTATATTGGGGGCATCTTTATGTTGTTGCAGGCCAGCCCAATGCAGCCAATAATTAAAGAAAATTATATTTGTATGTTTTTCTTGATTTGAAATTTTTAATAAAATATATAAAGATAAAATTTTGTTTAGTCAATTACCATTAAGCACTTCAAGGTCAAGAGTGTCCACATCAAACCCAGCATCGAAGTAATGATCATGGTAATGTCCAGGTGCATCAACGTGTGTGCCAGTATGAGTGATCAACTTCATCTCCGATATGTTGGCGGAGGACCCATTCTTCATGCTTTCACGGAGCCACAAGAACTTGCCTAGCCCGTTTTCTTTGGCGAAAGACGGCAGGTCGCTTCTGTACTTGTGAGTAATGTCAAATATTCTCCCATCACCATACACTTCACGTCTGATTGGGATAAGTTTACTGTCTTGTGAAGCTGAGACCGAGGTGTCCGTCGTGCCAGGGATAGTGGGGTAAGCGGCGCTGGAGGATGTGACGGTGGAGAGGGGAGAGAGGAGTAGTAACAAGAGGAGAGATGTCATGGATTTGGTTTTGACCATAGTTACTCAAAATGTGAGTTGAAAAGTACTGTATCTGAGGAAAGATAATGATAAAACTTGTGGTTGTGGTTGCTTGGTCGGTCCGTGGTTGATATTTCAATGGGTATAGAAGCTGCCACACTATAAGAGATTTATTGATTTTTTATATCATAAGATATTTTTATGACGTAGTTTTTCTATTTGTACAGCCTTACTCGTATAAATGAAATGGTTCTATTGCATTCTCACTATTTTTTTTTAAAAAAAAAATACTATTGTGAAAAATGCATTTTAAGTGTCCTCAATTTATTGACAGAGCTCCTGGAAGTCCTCGTATTTCATCCTTTAAGAAAGTTTCAAGAAGCCGTAGTATTATAATAATAAAGAGATTGGGATTCGCATAACAAATTTAGAATTCAAATTAAAATGTGTATCTCTTATAGAAACTTGAAACAGCTAAAATTTTATTTATTTATCTAAACTTATAAAATATGTTTTTAAAAAATAGAATTTTCTCGAATTCAAAAAAAAAATTTATTGACAGTGTGAGAATTATCATGTGATCCTCAAACTATTTCAATTGGAAGGTTTGGGTTGTATATATTGTCAAAACCTCTAACTTGAAACCCTTAATTTAGTCATTAATTATTTTTAATTTTTTTCTAACAAGAATGAAATTTCATTAATGAAAGATATAATGTCCAAATTACTAGCAGAAAGTCTAAAAACAATGACAATTTGTGATGGAAAGGACATGAACTCGTAGTCCATTAAAACCTATAAAGGGCACTATAACAAGTAGTTCATCTAGCCAATCGTGTCAAACGTCAGTAACACAATGGAGAAGACAGGCAATTCATCTGACTAGGAAGAACAGTAGAAGTAGACCCCATCGGTATACTTTATCACCGTTTTCCACCTCCGTCCACCAAAACACTCTCAATATAATCACCTTGGGAGTGGAGGAATCATCCTTACCATACACGTCACAGCCCGGCTAACCAAGAAACATGACCGGCTCTGTGTTCCATTTCGCTACCATAAACGCACGGTTCCAAGAGGATTTCAACCTCCAAAAACACCATCCAATAGCTGAAATCCATCATTTCTCTCGCGGTCAAATACTGACACCAGTAATTCTAGCGCCGCACTCCTCCAAACAGCTTAACAGCCCCCTAGATTTGCCAATAAAAACAGCAAGAGAACTCCAGCCACCACTCTCCATAATAACAACCGCATAGCCTTAAAATTCACATACAAACACAATAATTTCACTTCTCTACTATAAAGCTAGTATACAGTCAGTTTCTCTGAACACTAGATCCATTGATAAGCAAGGAGAAGAGTTACCGAAAGCAAATAAAATAAAAACCATAATCAATCCAAAGTGGCAATTTAAAATATTGGAGACTACTGTGGGAAAACCTTCACCAAGAAAGGAGCCTGGAGGGGTCGGGGAAGGCCATCCCTAGATGGAGGGATCAAACCCTAGACTATGAAAGACCGAAGGCCTTAGAGAATGATTTTCGACCCGTCCCTCAAGGATAAATTGAAAGTGTAAAGAGACTTTTTAAGGACAAAGCTGATGCAATTAGAAGTTTATAAGTAATAGATTAGATACAATTTCTAAAATATAAAGATAAAAAATCATTTTCTCTAAATTTTTTCTGAGGATTTCTCTACCATGCCATAGGTTAAATGGCATGCGACTTTTTTAATTATTTGAGAAGAAAAAAAAAAGACCCAAGTTCGTTTCTATTGCCGATTATCTACCCGCGATTGCTGATTAAAAATCTGAAAATTGAAGAAAATGCTATGCTGAGCAGGGAAAATGGAACTAATGGAAATAGGTTTCTGATCACTACAAGGTTTTTTCGAGGGGAAAATATCGGTGGGACTATCGGACATGACAGCTATTTTCTAGTCGTTTAATATTTGCTGTGCAGTAGCTGTCTAAAATTTTATTAAACAATAACCAACCTTTCTTCAGTCTGCCTTGTAAGAACACTTACTGAGGCATCTTTTGAGCAACAAGTAGACCTCGATGGTCTGGCTAGTATATCCATGTCTTTTTAATTTATACTTAGAGTCGTCAACTTCTATGAATTAGTTAGTTTAGTATTGAGCCACACATATCAAACAATATTCATGCGAAAATGAGAACACTGTCTTCTGATAGTTTGTTCTGTTGTTCTGTGAAATTGTTCCTCTCTCTCTCAGCCTCAGGGAGCGCCCAAGTATTTCTCGTATGCTTTACTTGCAAGAGAGTATCCATGGAATTCTTAAAATCACATTGAATATACTGATAATCTGAAGGTAGCAGCCTTCCTTTTATATTAATCGTATGGGGTTTAAAATTATAAATTATGATTTCCCATACACAATAGCTTCCTTAATTTAATAAAATACAGTTATATTTGGTAGTGTGGTAACGGTTACTTTTTAAATAACTTTTCGTGCTGAAATGCATGTCGATGATTTTTTTTATTTTTTAAAAATTATTTTTGACATCAGCACATCAAAACAATCCAAAAACATACAAATCATATTAAATTTTAGTAAAAATAAATAAATTTTTTAAGAAAACAGTTTTAGATCCATAACTCTAATTTATTTGAAAAATATATAGTTCTATTATTATAAAGTTGAAGACTCAAAATAACATTATCATGGGGATGAAAGGTATGTCATTTGCATTCATCATACATTAATATGCTGCTATGAAATGTCATCATTGTCAATTTTCATGCATCATGGACCATAAGAAATTTTTTTTTTTTTTGGTGCGGATAAAAGTGTGTCGCAATAAATGTTATGATAGAATTTAACTACTAGCTAGTCATAAAACTGCCCTTGCGGGGGTGATCCGCTTATTTAAACATCAGAACTTGCAGAGAAATCCTCGACTTCATCAATTTTCAATTTCTTCCTTCCTGTCCTCTTTCTCTTTTCCTTGAAGTTTTGTACCTTTTTTTATTTTATAGACATTAATCCCTGTGCAAAAATCCTAAAATACTTCATAAATGTTTCAGTTTTTTGTTATTTTTTATACACACAAATAGAATAAATATATATATATATATATATTTATTTATTTATTTATTGCTTTTCTCAAAGTTTCTCTTTTTTTTTCTAAACATCAAAACTTGAACAAAAAATCCTCGAAACTTCTTGAACTTTATTTTTTTTTTTGCTCTTTTCATCCAATTGTTCTGTACTTTTTTTAAAAAAATAAACATTAAAACCTTTTAGATATGTCCATGTAATATATTATATATTCCCGATCCATATTTAATTTAAATAAATATTGTAAAGTTTTATTACATGAATTTATAATTTTATCAGTAAGAAAAATAATTGAGAAACAATAAGGGTGTAAATGACACATAATTTAACTATTACACTATCATAAACTCTTAAATAGTTTAAGGGGCTTTGTCAAGGATTATCTAGCACGACTGTAACTTCCTCGCCTTTTTTTCGTAGTCTTGCTCATGAATAAAAAAAAATTCAATACACTTCTTAAGTTAAAGCTTACAAACGATATTTTAATTTCTTAAAAAAACAATAAAAAAATATGTTATATAAAAAAAATTGATCCAAAGGTTTCGGTTTAAAATTTTATTTTTTCTCTCACTCCTCGAATTTTATTTATTTATATATATACACATGGCAAAAGGGATTTGTCTCGTTTTATAATCTTCATATGTGGCACCATGTGATTAGTGAATAAATGGGTCTCTTGCACATGCAAACCTTGTTCATGTGTTAAAATCAAGATTTTCACCCTAGTGTTTATGATTTATATATCATCGTGTTACTATTATACAAGCCGTTGTCCTGCCAAGGGGGTCCTACCCATATTAATTTTTAAATGATGCTTTGAATATTACAGAGACTTGCATACATAATTTATTAGAACCGTTAATTCATATTTATAGAGACCTTTGTACGTAACTTCAAATATTGCATTGTATTGACTTGACTCCAGAAAAGTTGTATAGTGGATCATTTGCAATATTATATGTATATGAGATATATATTTTATATTCTCGATGCATATTTACTTAAAAATTTTAATTATACTCCACTTTTGAAAAAAGAAATGCTTCAAATTATATCACCCATGATTTGATATTTCTTAAAAAATACTTAATTAAAAAATAATAAGAATGTAAATGAGATACAAATTTACCCTATATATTAAAATAAAGTTTTGAACAACTTACGAGACCTTAAAATGAATTGATCCTATGTTGAAGTCATTTTCCTTGTTCATGTTAAGCAAAAAGCTATACAATATACATTTATAACATGATCTTTTATGTAATCAAACTAAAACTAATTATTAATAAACATGCAGTAAGGAAATTTCATTCAAAGTTTTTATTGTCAAGCAAAAGTTGTGTAGTTTCTTCTTTTTTTTTTCTTTTCATAATTGATGAACGTGGAATTTACATGTTAAAATGTCCTTAGAAAACTAATGCAATGCTTGCCCATTTATTAATATATTAAATATTAAACTATCTATTAGTAGGTGATCTAGTGATTAGAGCTTAGAATTAAGGTGTTTATTTTTCTTGTATCACAGGTTCGAGTCATGTAATTATTAATATGATGGTTATTGAAAACTTACATGATCATTAACTTCAGAGTTCGTGGGATTAGTCGAGGTGTGAGCAAGCTGATCCAGATAGCCATATTAATTAAAAAAAAACTCAAACACTAATAAAACTTAATATATAGAAATAGAAGATAGAAGAAAAAGATCGGTAAGGTGGAGATGGATTTCAAAATATAATTGCTATCGTTTTAAACTAATTGCTGACATAAAGTCCTTTTTTTTTTCTCGAGAATCTGACGTCAAGTTCTTTGAATGACGAAAACTAGGACATGAAACCATGTTTATATGTTTCGAAGTTGTGGGTGTTATCATGGTAACATTAGAAAATGTTAATTGTGTCATTAGAAAACTCGACAATTCCAAATAATTTGTTATGCTCCAAGCCCCAGCAATGCAATTTCTTTGTATTCAATAAGCCCTGAGCTCAACCAACCACAATCACAAATCATGCACTTGGGCATCCTAACAACAGTAAATTCACCCCCACATTATAAATATCTTGATACAAACATGTACCTGTCTGAACATCCACTAACTCCAACTCTTGAAGTGCTCTCCAGCCATACATAAAACTCATCGAAACTCAAATTCCACACGCACAGCCCCCCCAACTTCTCCTCCCTGTCCTCTCGAGTCCTCAAAATCTCCAACCTGCGAAAATGCTGCCTAGCATCCTTCAGCTCCTGCTTACCTTCTCTATTCTTTTCAGCACCAAAAATCTCATAGCTTTGTCTCTCACCTTACCACAAGACATCTCAGCTCTCAAAGCCTTCAAAGCCTCTGTCAAGCCAAGTTCAATCCAACCTTGGTCTTGCCTGGCTTCATGGGACTTCATCGCCGACCCCTGTGCTATCCCTCGTCGAACCCGCTTCACCTGTGGCATCACCTGTTCCCCTGACTCAACTCGAGTCACACAACTCACTCTTGATTCAGCTGGCTACTCAGGGCGACTCACCCCACTCACTTCCCAACTCACCAGCCTCATTGTCCTCGACCTCGCAGATAACAACTTCTTCGGTCCTATCCCCTCCTCCATCTCCTCTCTTATCAACCTCCAAACCCTGACTCTCCGTTCCAACTCGTTCTCTGGCTCGGTCCCTGACTCAATCACAAACCTTAAATCCCTCGAATCTTTAGACCTTTCACATAATTCTTTATCTGGTTATCTCCCAAAAACCATGAATTCAATGTCAAGCTTAAGGAGACTCGACCTTAGTTACAACAAACTAACTGGGTCCTTACCAAAACTACCATATAACTTGCTAGAACTGGCTTTGAAGGCCAATTCTTTGTCTGGATCATTATCAAAATCATCCTTTGACAGCTTAACTCAGTTAGAAGTAGTCGAACTCAGTGAAAACTCGCTCACTGGCACACTAGAATCTTGGTTCTTTCTCTTACCTGCGCTTCAACAAGTTGATTTAGCCAATAACAGCTTGACACGTCTCGAGATCCCAAAGCCTGCTAACAGTGACCTCGTGGCTGTTGATCTTGGGTTCAATAAAATCGAGGGAAACGCCCCCTTGCATTTTGCTGATTATCCACTGCTGTCATCATTGTCACTCAGATACAACAGCTTACGAGGCACGATCCCATTGGAGTATAGTCGAAAGAAGAGTTTGAGAAGGCTGTTTCTCGATGGGAATTTCTTGATTGGAAAGCCACCACCGGCTTTTTTCGCCGCAGACACGTCGGTTTCCGGTAGCATAGGGGATAATTGTCTCCAAGCATGTCCAGGTTCGTCTCAGCTGTGCATGCCTTCGCAGAAGCCAAGTTCTATATGCAAGCAAGCTTACGGTGGAAAACCAAGGTCTTAAGGCGTCAGGTTGTTATTTAATATATATATATATATATATATATATATATATATATATATAGCGAGAGTAATACTAATGTGTACTGAAAGTTTTTAAAACAGTGAATTAGATATAAAGGTGATGATCATATAACTAGTTATTGATTTTGATTTGTAATAGTTGGGATTTTTCAAGTTAGATTTTCGAAGGTTAATGTCAAATTAATTGATAAAAAATTAAAATGTCAAATTAAGTAAAGGCATTTATTACCTGAGCCAATAACTAGACAATGAAATTAGTTAATGATTCTAAAATGTTCCCTTCAATTTCAAGCCAAGGAGTTATAATGTCACATGTGCTTGTCTAAGCAATCTGGCCAGGAAGGGGGGAAACGAAAGGGGTTTTAAATGCAATGCCGACATTGATCACTGTGTTCGTGCTAATTACGTCATGGCATGAATGTAATTCTTTTGGAAATGAGACTCGCTCGGTTCTAGATTGTTTTCAATTGTTTGACCACCTCGGAAATACCCCTTTTCTACCTGGACACTTTGACAGAGAGGCCACCGGCCTCAAAATTAATGGCGCACAGGTTTCTCTCTTTGAAAAGATATTAGGGTCAAGTCTCTCTTGCAAATAGAAAATGAACATGGGTTTTTCAAGTAAACATGGATTATCCAGAGGCACAAATATTCTAATTGAAATTAGCGAAAATGTGAACACGTTTCAGCCGTGTAAAAGGGTATATATTTGGTGGCTGCAGCTTTAAAAGCAGTTCCACCACCTCCATTTTGTTGGATCTATCATCATTACTGGTTTGCAACTGACAAATGTCGGGATAGTTCGGCATATAGCATCAACTACTTTATACTTAACTACCTTTTTTAAATAAATTTATTTAAATATATTTTTATAGTAAAAAAAATAAATTAAAAATTTATAAATATATATTATCAAATAAATTGAGAATTATATATATTAATAAAAGAAAAAAAAAACATAAATAATAACTAAAGTTTGGGTTGTAGACCAGAGAAAAGTCGTCGAATACGGTTGTTCTGTTTTGGAACGGTCTGGCTGAAGCCGTGTGCATCTGTCGGTGGAGCAACCTGTGCATGCACATATACCTTGGATGTGTCTTTTTCATTACAATAAATGATCCTTACCAATTAATTGTGCGCTGATGATATTCGTGTTTAACCATTGCAGCCTGTTATGATTTTGATAAATTGATTTATAATTTTAAAAAGTTATAAATATATTTGATTAAAAATAAATCTTGATTTACATAAAAAAAATATTATAAAATCGACTCAGAATTGTGATTTAATAAAATGTTAATATTTTTTTTTAATTTTTAACTTGTCAAAGGTTTACTACAAAATTGATCGAGATCTTGATTTAATAAAAAAAATAAATTTTTTATTCTTTAACTTTTAAATTTAAATTTATCCTTGTTACAAGTTATTTATAAAAAAAAAAATGTGAGTTTTACCAAACAAAATCTCAAGTTCTTGCGCAAAATCTAAGCACGAGATTCCTACAAAAGCAGCAGGTATTGAATAAGAAAGTTGTTAACCATCTACTAATTGAGTTTTAAACTTTAGTAATCTCCCTTTCCGCCCACCCTTTTCCCAAAACAACACTTACCTCTATGATTAATTAAAAGTTGGTGTGATAAAACGAAAGGAGAGAGGTGGTTACAATGACAGCAAAGATGGTGGATTTACCCTCTGCAACATTGTTCGCAAAAGTCCAGGCACGCCACCGGACCTCTTACGACTCACCTTTTCTAAAACGACAGCGATATCTTAGTTTCAAGCGCTCGGCCAGGCCCCCAGATGCACATCTCCATGAGATGTATTTTCAAGGAAATATTTTTTATGAAAGTAATTTAAATGTGAATAATCTGTTTAAGATTTAATTATATAAAAAAACTACAGTTACATCGTAAAGGGGGGGCGGGGAGCGATTTCCGGGAAGCGTAGAGAGGGGAAAAGAAATTGCAGTGCATTATTACACGATGAGGTTGGGGGCAGTTCATTGTCAACTTTACCAGCCAGTTGTGAATCGCAACAAAAATGCAGGGACCCAACTGTAGGGTCTCCGTTGCTTTTGCAGGTGATAACTTCAGATCTGCTTAAACACTGCTCGGAGGGCTGTTGTTGAAAATGAAAAAAGGCAAAGTACAGGAGCAACCAGGAGAAAAGGAAGAAGAATGATAGGTCATATTCCTGTAGGGGTTGTTGCTTATGATTGATTGTATATAAGATAATATTGCAAATTAATAATTGATTGAAAACTGTGGCTGCTACGCTTATCAGAGTTCATTCTCTTGGATTATTAACAGGAAATCTAAAAGGAGTGGTGTTCTTAATCCAGCAATCCACAATAAAATATTTATTTTACTGTTAAAAAACAAGGAACACAGCTACTTCAATAATTTCTCGGGAGTTTATTTATCATTGTCAAATTTAAAAGTAACAGTTAATCAATTTCACTTATATTTTGCACATTAAGATAACCATTATACTCTTGGATTAAAAGAAATTTAGAGCCAGCATATAAAAGGTTGTTTTGTATTTTTCATATTTTAATCACAATAAAATAACTTAAAAGTATATTTTTCTTAAACTTACATATAGGAACATTTTTATATTTTTATCCTAGTTTCATTTTATTATTGTTAAGTTGGTTGAGAGGTTTTTTTATTATTTAAAAAATATAAATATTATTAAGAAAAATATCATACTTCGTGTCTTCTTTTATTTGGATTGCTTTTTATTTTGTTTGAATTTAATTTCATGGCTGGATTTTTTTTGCAATTTCATCATTTCTTAATTTTTAAAAAATTAAGAAACGCAGGCCTAATTTATTTGCGGGAACATATTGAATATTGAAACGCAGCGTTTTGTTTGGAGGCCTCCATGAAAACGGTATAGATTTAAGTTTTCTGGCACGCAATTTCCAATGTAATGAGAAATACCAGTTTGCGGGATGCTTTGGTCCTAACATTCCACAATGGTTAATCTACCTTAATTAATAAAAAGGCCATGTACAATAGATCATCGAAGTGTTGTTTATGTCGCGTGCATTATAGATAATAATTAGTTATATTGCATGCGTTACGTGGCAGCTTACCTTTTATTTTTATAAAAAAATTAGGTCATAACATTGGCAGAACCCAAGGCTATTTAAAATCTATTTAGGATCTTACACAACCAATAACCTAAACGTCAGATATGTGTTTGGGTGTGTCCATACCACAGGCACCCTAAGCGTTATGTGTACGCAGAAGTGTACCCAGCATTGAGGCAGGAATCCAAGCACTACGTGTGTGCTTGGTCTACCAACACACAAGCAGGCAGTCCAGATGCCACGTGTGCGCCAAGGCTACCCAGAACACAGGCATCTGTCCATGTGTCGCATGTCACCACGTGATTTATCTTTGATAGTAATAACAATTTTTAAAAATTTATTAATAATAATAATAATAATAATAATTTTTAATTTTACCTTTCAAATCAAATCTATGGTTGTTTTTCAATACTAAGAATAATTTTTTTCTAATTTAGTAATTATTTTATTAACAATATTAATTATTATAAAAATAATAATATTTATATCACAAAAGATAATATTTTTAATATTAATACCTTTGATTATAGTAAAAATAATAATATTCATAACACAAATAATACTATTTTTCATTCCAAGAATATTTAGAGCACAAATAATAATAATTTTTTATATTAAAACTTTGAATTATTATAAATAATAATAATAATATAACATAAATAATAATATCTTTTTTATGAATACGTTGAATTATAATAAAAAATAATATTTAGAACAAAAATAATAATATTTTTTATATGAATACTCTGTATTATAAGAAAAATAATAATATTTACAACGCAAATTATAATATTTTTTATATTCATACCTAGAATTTTTGAATATTTTAAATAATACTGCACCGCGGGTTCACTTTTTATTTTTATAAAAAAAAATCATAAAAATCTATAATATAAATAATAATATGTTTTCAATATTAATAATAATAATATTTTCTTTCAAATTTATTAATTATTTTATTAATAATATTAATTATAATAAAAATAATAATATTTATAAAACAAATAATAATATTTAGAATCCCAGAACCCAGGAACCTTAGGTTTAGATGAAATACCTAATAAAACTGAGTCCTTACGCAATACCCATTGATCATGAGTCCCAACACCGGACTCAGACCCTTGGGTCAGGTGCCATGATCCAGGTGCTAGGTGTTCTCAAGTGGGGTGTGGACATGGCTTCCTCCTAGTGCTACCCAAATACCATATATATGCTGGGGTGTCAGCGCCCAGACAGCCAACCCAAGTATTAAAGGTTGGGCAGACCGAGCGCCAGGTGTCTGCAGCTCTAGGAGACATGCCTCCAGCCTGGTGTTTGAGGCCTGCTGGTTGCAGCTTTAAACATGTCCCCACCAAACAGTGTAACCCATAATGAAAATACTCATAATACACAGTATTCACTCTACAGTACAGAAGTAACAAAATAATAAAATTCAAAATAAATTCAATTATAGTAAGCAGTAGTTCTCGCTATAGTTGATCAATTTTGGTTATAGTTAATGAAATACAATTAAGTTGATGCGGCATAAGTGGAAGAGGCTCTGCTCATTTAAGCTAATTTAAGTTTTTGTAGATTCAATAAAAAAATTCGGGAAATATTTCTATTTTAATATATGATAGAACCTTGAGGAATTAGTCATGCGCAATAATCTGGAATACCTTGGTGGAAAAAAAACGGAGCTGGAAATGGCAAAATAATCCGATGAAGGCGTTAAAAATTCCAGAGAGAAATTGGAGTTGCGATCTTGGGTTGAAAGGGCCGACATATCTATCTACCTGATCCATAACTCTTAAAACTAAACCTGATAATCAGCCAAGAAACCTAATGGGCCTTTGATGACCATACAACCCGTATCACGTAATACGGGCGCAATTCTCACGGTGTCTGAGGCTACTAACTTGCCTCATCCTCTCTGGGTTTTAGTTTAGTTTTCTGTCTCAGAGACTCGGCAGCTTGCGTTCCTTAGTTATATTTATCTTCTGCTAAACTGATAAAACCCTAGACACTTTTAATTTGCTTTCAGACATTAATTTTCTCTAGCGTTCTTTATAATATCTTTAACAACTCTCGGATTATAACTT